>NC_137971.1:99518981-100206161 GCF_963924665.1 Micromys minutus
GTTTCTATATAATTATTGCAAACGGCACGGGCCTTCTGAGTTCATAAATGTAGGGCAGGTGCTGTTTCTCTAACATTCCCAGAAAATACCTCGCATCTTGGTAGAACATTGGCGGCATTCTGTCTGCTAATACTGACACAAGAAGCTAATCTTAGATATTACTGACCAAAGAAAAAGAACATAAAAAGGAGATACAAATAAATCAGGCTTCCCCACTTTCCCCATGAAATGAACTTTTCTGCATTCCATTGAATAATACATGAACGAGAAGAGTTGAGAGACAGATGAGTAAAATGCAAGTATAGCTTTATTTAAGAAGAGGTCAGACCTGCTTAACTGATGTTGAGAAAGTATTTGACAAAATTCAATACCACTTCATGTTAAAAGTGTTGGAAAGATGAGAAAATTCAAGGCTCATACTTAAACATTGTAAAATCAATATATAGCAAACCAGTAGCCAACGTCAAACTAAATAGTGAGAAACTTGAACCATCTCCACTAAAATCAGGTCCAACAAGGCTGCACACTCTCCCCCTACCGATTCAATATAGTACTGGAAGTACTAGCCAGAACAACCAGGCAGCAAAAAGAGGTCAAAGGGATACGAATTGGAAAGGAAGAAGTAAAAATATCACTATTTGCAGATGATATAATAGTATATGGAAGTGACCCAAAAAATTCTATCAAAAAACTTTACAGCTGAGAAACAACTTCAGCACAGTGGCTGGATATTAAATTAACTTGAATAAATCAGTAGCCTCCATCTACTCAAAGGATAAACAAGCTGAGAAAGAAATTAGCTAATCGACACCCTTCACAATAATCACAAAGAATATAAAATAACTTGGGGTGAAAATAACCAAGCAAGTGAAGGATCTGTATGACAAGAACTTCAGATCTCTGAAGAAAAAAATTTAAGAAAACCTCAGAAGGTGGAAGTGTCACCCATGCTTATGGGTTGGAAGGATCAACATTGTAAAAATGGACATCTTGCCTAAGGCAATCTACAGGTTCAATGCAATTCCCATCAAAATTTCAACTCAATTCTTTATAGAGTTAGACAAAGCATTTTGCAAATTCATTTGGAATAATAAAAACCCAGGATAGCAAAAACTATTCTCAACAATAAAAAAAAAAATTCCAGGGAAATCACTATCCCTGACCTCAAGCTGCATTACAGATCAATTGTGATAACACTGCATGGTATTGTTAAAGAGACAGACAGGTAGATTAAAGGAATAGAATCGAAGACCCAGAAATGAACCCACACACCTATGGTCATTGGATCTTTGACAAAGGAGCTGAAAACATTCAATAGAAAAAGGACAGGCTCTTCAACAAAGGGTGCTGGTTCAACTGGCAGTCAGCATATAGAAGAATGCAAATCAATCCTTTCTTATTTTCTTGTACAAAGCTCAAGTTCAAGTGAATCAAAGATCTCCACATAGAACTAGGTACACGGAAATTATTAGAAGAGAAACTAGGAAAAAGCTTAGAACACATAGGCACAGGTGAAAATGTACTGAACAGTACACCAATGACTTGTGCTCTTAGATCAAGAATCAAAAAATGGCACCTCATGAAATTGCAAAACTTTTAAAAGTAAGTCTAAGGACACTGTCAAGAAAACAACATGGCAACCAACAGATTGGGAAAAGTGATTTCAATTCTCTCCAGCCTCCACCATCCTAACAATGTGCTTTAAAGTTGCCTGTGGGATCACTGAGAATTATCTGTGGGATATGAAGCATGCATACTGAGGAAGAAGACTCTGAGCAGCTTCATCTGAAACATTTTGGAAAATAACAGCAACATCCTCTAAATGGGTGGCTAGTAAAGAATTGTATAGCTGGACACATTACCATGTTTAATCTATAGGGTTAGATCTAATTAACCAAAAATCAATAGATAGAGGCTAAAGGAAGAGTAACCATGAGTTGTGTATCTCTTGTTTATTTATTTTATTTATTTTTTATGAAGGTGCTTCACAGAAAGAATGGGATGGAGTCCCTGTGGAATATTCTTCCTTTAACAATAGGATTTCCAGGCGTATATTTCTTTGTTGTTTATCTCTATAAATTAGTGTAATAACTTTATCAACTCTTGACCCTTTTCTTATTTTAATTCTGTACACAATATTAACTTTAGCTTGCTTATTATTTATATTATATATGTATATGTATATATTCTTTAGAGAAGAGTTTATTCAGTGCCTGCCTTTTCTTTATGTAAAAAAGTAATAGCCATAAAATAAAGCGATGGTCTTTGGCTCACACCTGTAGGTTTTTAAAACACTGCCTTGCTCTCAGTCAATTTTTATCAAATGATAAGTTAATCATGACAGCGTTTGCTACTCAGACTCCTTTAAAACGAAAACTGCCAAATTTCTTTTGACTTGTTTAATGTTACATTATGTCCTGAATATACATGTCACATTTCTCAAATCAAATTAGCCCAAATAAACCAACCAACAAACAAATTGAGCTTACTCATATCAACCTGGAAGAGAGAGTAGACATAAGAATTGATTCCCAGTGCACATTTTGAGCAGAGAACAGTGCTTGATGGACACAGTCAAAGAATATCCTTTCAAAAAGCTTGTGTTTGATTTTGCTGCACAGAGTAAAGTACCCACAAAGAGATAATTTCAACTGCATTTAGCCAATTTGAGATTGAAATAGGAAGTATAGTATTCATAGGCTGTACATTGCAGATTCTCATTTAAAATATACGCAGAAGAAAAATTGTCAGTCTTGTCAATAATTTTCTTCTAATGAGAGTCTGTAATATACACATAAGGCATTTATTCTAGAGGGTGAAATAAGCAAAACTTGTTTAGCTTCTCTGTGCTTTGGCTCTAAAGCCCTCACAGAGGTCTGTGATTTCTCTCCTTTGTAGAGTTCAAAGGTTGAGTCTGAGGTTTCATAGTACACAAAAATGAGAAGCAGATATACAGTTAAATTTGCTTTATGGAAGAAATAAGTGCTGGTTCATCTCTGAGATGTTTGTACAGGACGTAGGATTACATATGCCTAGAACCCTTTCTCAAACATCTCCCTCATTCTCATCTCTAAATAATAATCCCTGTGAGTCTGTAAAGGCTAATGAACTGGGTCATGGTCAGTTGTGGGGGTTGATTGGTCTAAGCCTAGAGAAAAGATTCTAATGTAGAAAAACAAATATTCTACTTTTAAAATTATTTTCCTTAAAAAATAATGGAAGTATTTTCAAGTAATTCTCAGTGGTGAGGCAGTTTATCTGAAGAACAAATCTGAAGGCCCATAAAGTGCATATTTAGCATTTGATCAACACTGTAAATTGCTAGTGGTTTTGGTGGATCAAAAAGAAATCATTCCCATGGTATTGTGTTGGGTTCAGATATTTAAATACTTGATCACTAAAAGAGGATACTATTTGTGGGATGCTGTGAAGACTTAGAAGGCAATGCCTTGCTTCCAGAAGTATGTCAGGAGGGGAAGCTTTGAGTTGGTAACTTAGAAATACTTCCAGTTTTGTCTCATTCTGCAGCCTGTTTACATTTGAAACTGTGATGTCTCAGCCGGTTCTTGGCCTAGCTGTAGCCAAGCTATCCCTGCCATTATGCACTCAAATCTCTGAAGATGTAACCCAAATAAACACTACTATAAGGTACATTGCTGTTTACTGTTTCAAAGCAATGAAACAGATGCTAATTCTGTAATTTTTATGCATATATATATATATATATATATATATATATATATATATATATATATATATGAGTTAATTATAGAGTGGAAGTTTTAATCAGATGGCAAGAAAAAGAAGAAAACCAACAAATGGTAGGTCAAAAAAAGGAAATGAGGTAAATATAGGTGTTAAAAGGACAGGTTTTAGGAAACAAACTAGAGCTGAGATAAAAGGAATTGGCAAAAATTGTAGTCAGCCTCTGTATGACCTTTCATTACCATACATATTTAGCATGAACAGGTATATTTTAGTGACTCATACTTTGAAAGGTATTTATTTCCTTTAGTCTTCGATGCTACCTGATGAAGTCTTTGTAAAAAGTCAGTCTTTTGATTGATATAATTGAACTAGATCAATGCACAGGAAAGGAACTGCTTCACAACAGGAACTTATAAAAGGAAAGGCTTATCAGGAACATACTCAGCTGTTATCATGATCACATATTCCCAGTCTCATGCAAGAAATGCTGGAAGCTAAGTGAGCTCAATCACACACACACACACACACACACACACACACACAGAGAGAGAGAGAGAGAGAGAGAGAGAGAGAGAGAGAGAGAGAGAGAATGGAAAATGATTTATCATCTGTGCCTTTGCCCTAACCTAGACAACTCCTCATAGAAACTAAAAAGAAATGAAGATGAAATAACGAAGAAGCAGAAGCAGCAGAGAAAATTATGTTTTATTATGTTGTGTTCCTAAGTAATGATACTCAACATCCCTGAGACTCCTGTTAAATTAAGCTTAATATGCCCCTGTTTTTTCCTTCAAATTCCATCATTCATTGCCCCTCCCCATCTCTTCTTCTCTTCGTCTCTACAAAGCATGTGATTAATACCCCATTTATGTCTTTCTTGAAAATGTTCATGAAGATAAACAGAAATGCTCCTCCAAATGACCTTCACTGAATCTCTTGCTACCTTTCCCCCAAATAGATGTTTTAGCATTTACAAATCACTTTCATTTTCTCCTTGCCTGCTAGAAAGGTTTGAATCTCCGCAGTGACTCTCTTCTCCAAACACCACATTTTTTAAAGGGATCAAATAAAGTTCATGATAGCTTATCTCAATTTCCCAGGGATAACTTACATTTTAAAATGAGAAAGTCAAAATAAATCAACAGCAATAGCAGACAGCTTTGGAGGCTTCTGTTCCCAACAGTTGCCTTCCAGTATCTGTTTCAAAATTTATCTGAGGCATGGTCTCAAGGACATGGAAGGTTAGCATTGAGAAGACATTAAAAGGATGGTGAGTGGGTGGTTGTACCTAAGAAAAGGACGGAGCTGAAGGTAATCAAATTTCTACTTGTGGAACTATTAGAAGGAAGCAATCCATGATGGGAGTGAAACAAACCACAACTGAAAACTATAAAGAATATCATCTGAGAAGACAGTGACTGATCAGGAGAAAAATAAACATTGAAATTCATGGTGTTATATGTAATTATGATAACAAAAGATTCTGTAAGCAATTACTGAAACCTACCAGCATACTGTGCCTTATAATATCTCACCTTGCAATCAATAAAATATACTTGTAGTTTGATTTTCATGTATTATTAAGGAAGAAACTTCAGTTCAGAAAGGTCATAATTAAAGTTAATTCACAGGCAAATGGATGGAACTAGAAAATATCATCCTGAGTGAGCTCAACCAGACACAAAAGAACACACATGGTATGTATTCACTGATAAGTGGATATTAGCCAAAAGCTCACAATGCCCATGAAACAAAACAGAGACCAGATGGAACTTAAGAGGAAGGAATGTCAGGGTGTAAATGCTCCAGTCCTGCACTGAGTGAGAAACAGGAAGATTGAGGAAGATGAACTGAGGGGCTACATGAGAGCAAAAGAGGAGAAGAAGAAAACAAGGGGGACAGTATCAAGTACTGGACAGAGCATGAGAGAGGTACTGAGGGTAAGGAAATTGAGTAAAAATGTATAGCAGTAGAGGATACGGAACTGGGGATATTAACTGGAGGGTCCCAGAACCTCAGGATCTAACTTTAGCAGAAATGTTTCTTCAATGAAAGAGCTAGAGAAAAGACTGTAGGAGCTGAAGGGACTACAACTCCATGGGAAGAACAAAATTATCAGCTTACCTAACCCACCACTGTTCCAGAGACTAAAACACCAACCAAAGAATTTGCGCGGAGAGACCCATGGCACCACGTGGTGTTAAGAGGAGGAGTGGCCTTTGGTCCAGCAGAAAGACTGGAAACAGGCAACCTTGGGAGTTAAGAGGTAGGGGAACCCTCAAGAATGTACTAGAAACTTGAGAAGTGAAAGACTCTCAGGACTCAAAGGGAAGGACCTTGAATGAAGTGTTCTACAGTGGAGAGGGGGAACTTGTAGACTTCACCTCGAATGGAGAGACAAGACATTAAGTACAGGGATGGGGTTGCCATCCTAGAGTCAAAAGCTTTGACCCAGAATTGTTCCTGACTATGGGAACTGCAGGGACAATAATGGATAAAAGCATAAGAGAATGGAGTTCCAGTGATGGGCCCAAATTGGAGACTTGGGGCCATCACACTCTTACTAATGCTGTGGCGTACTTGCACACAGGTGCCTATTATGGCTACCCTCTGAGAGGCCCAACGACCAGCTGAAGGAGTCAGATGCCGTTATTATCAACCAACGAGAGAAGCTGGGAAACTCTGTGGTGGATGAATTGGGGAAAATCTGGAAAAAGCTGAGGAGGAGGGCAGTACCATGGGACAATTGCATCCTCAATTAACTCCCGAGTCTCTCAGACACTGAGCCACTCACCAGACAGAATACATCAGCTAATATGAGGCCCCCAACAAATACACAGCAGAGGACTACCTAGTCTGACCTCAGCGAGAGAAGATGCACCTAACCCTTAAGAGACTTGAGGCTCCAGTGAGTGGGAAGGTCTAGTGGGGGTGGGTGGGAGAGACATCCTCTTGAAGACAGGAGCAGGAGGTATGGGATGGGGAACAGTCAGAGGGAAGACTGGGAGGGGGATGAAACCTGGACTGTAAAAATTGATTGAACAATAATTAATAAATTTTAACAAAACTATGTACTTCCTGCATTTTCTAGACTACAAAGCTGATTTTACTTAAGAGAGATGTTGGGTAAATCACTTGATTTCTCAGCACCAGTATTTCCTACGCTATAAAATGGAAATATGAATGTCTGTCTCACAGAATCATGACAGAAGGACAATGATTTATAGCAGGCAAACCATGAGATCCATGACTGAAAACTACAAGACATTCCATGACTTGCTTTTTTCCTTATTATTCCTACAGTAATTAAAGGCATGCAAGAGTGACAATTATAAAACACACTTCTCACTGTTACTGTAGAATCATGATGGTGTGAGCAAGAAAGATCTCAAATATAAAAGCAAATACTGAAGAGGGAAACAAATAGAGAAGAACCGCCAATGAACTCCAATAGAGATGGTTAAAGTTGGTTTCTTGCTAAGGATTATGAAGGAGGAGCCCATGTTTCATAGACAGAGGTGCTGATCAAAATTTGTTGGTTCAAAAAGATTGCTCATGTAAAGGAGTAGATGCAGCTTTCGCACTTACACAGTCACTGGGCAGTTTTACTATTCTCATTTTGTGGACAAGTAAACTGAGCTTCATTCTAAGGCTTTACTGTTTGATTGCAATAATAACCACATATGTTGGTATAGGTATGCCTTCATCCTGAGGTTTTCTTACTAACTCAAAGCTGAGATTATTTCAGTTCATCTTTCAGACACTCAGACATCTCATCCACTGTATCAAATTTGCCTGTGTGCATCTTTTTTAGTGGAAGTAAATCACCCCAATTAATATGAGAGTATGAAGTTCATTAAAATGTGTGAAACACCTTGGGGCTGATGACAGGTCTCTGGGGGAAATCACTTGCCAGACACACCAACAATATGAGCTTAAATCCTAGAACTCACACACAAAAGTAGGCTGAAGTGACTCTCATGCATAATCCAAACACTCAAATACTGAGATTGAAAATAGGAAAAGGACACTTATCTGGAAACTCATACACTGGCCAGACAGGTGTTCAGTACAACAGAAAGATGCAGCTTAAACACTCAAAGTGAAAAACAGATTCTTTTTTTCCCTCTCATACAACTTTATTTTTTTTTTTAAAGAAGGATACATATATAGATTTTAAAGGCATTTTGGCATAACACTATATGAATATTTTTGTCAGTACTTAATTCTTTTAGAGGTTTGATAGCATGCATTGAAATCCCACTGGTTACTATAAGCATAAAGTACATGTAGGACAGAACATAACACGGAGACAGTTTTCTTGGTGAGTATAGATTAAGCAGAATGATCTTTAAATACAAAATTTGCCACAAGGCTATATTCTTAGCTCTTGGATTATTAATGATTTAAAGTCCAGGTGTACCACATTCTGAGAGGATGTTATACATTTATTTTTATTCTTAAGAAAGACTGAGGCTTTCATTTTTTGGCCTTTGTTTTTCTTGAGCTTCATATGACCTGTGAGTTGTTTCTTGGGTGTTCAGAGATTTCTGGGGTTAGTATCCAATTATCAGTAACTGCATATTATGTATGTTCTTTTGTGACTGAGTTACCACACTCAGGATGATATTCTCTAGATTCATCCATTTTCTTAGAAATTTCATAAAGTCTTTGTTTCTGATAGCTGAGTAGTACTCCATTGTGTAAATATACCACAATTTTTGTATGCATTCATTCTCTGAAGGACATCTGGGTTCTTTCCAGCTTCTGGCTATCATAAATAGGGCTGTTATGAACATTGTGGTGCATGAAGAATAGATTCTTGAACATTCTCTTGTGACCTCCACATATGCATTTGCACATACACACATCATACAAGTACACAGAAATGATAAATAAAATATCCCTGAAAATTTAAAACTAAAAATTATTATTTGCAGAGTTATAGGTGTTAATTCATACTGTGGAAAAAGGCAATTTTCCATGTAAAGCTCTGCAAACTACCATGTGTTAAGTTTTGGTTAAGTTGAAGCAAGCATAAATGGTGGCTTTAGATAAAAACCATGTACTGTTGTGTTTGGAGATATGCTTCCATAGTTAAGAGCATGGACTACTCCACTGGTGGACTCTAGTTTAATTTGAAAACCCATGTGGCTGCTCACAAACAGTCTGCAATTCCTGTTAAAGGGGATGTAATACCCTTACTCACACGTACCTGCAGGTAAACAGCAATGCACATCAAAAAGTAACTAAAACATTAAAAATAAAATATGGGGACCTTGAGTCACAAGACAAAAAATAGTTTTATCTAAAAAGAAAGGATAAAAGCTTGAGGCCAGGGATGGGGATGCCATTCCACAGTCAAAATTCTCACCCATAGTTGTTCCACTTTGAAATAACTGCAGGGACAAAAATGAAGATTCTGAAGAAAAGGAGGTCCAAAGACAGACCCAACATAGTATCCAGTTCAAGGGGAATCCGCAAGGCCTGACACCATTACTGAGGCTATGGAGTGCTCACAAAAAGGGACCTATCATGACTGCCTTTCAAAAGACCCAACAAGCAGCTGAAAGAGTCAGATGCAGAAACTTGCACCCAACCAACAGACAGAAGATTCTGACCCCTGTGTTTGAATTAGAAAAAAGCTGGAAGAAGCTGAAAAAGAAGGATGACCTTGTAGGAGGACCAGCTGTCATAATTGACCGGACCCCTGAGATGTCTCAGAAAGTGGAACACTAACCAGGCGGCATAAACTAGCTGATATGAGGTCCCAAAGGCATACACAACAGAGGAATGTTGGGTCTGAGTTCAGTCAGAGAAGATGCACCTAACCCTCAAGAGACTGGAGGCCCAAGGGAGTTTAGAAGTTTGGTGGGGTGGGGGTGGGGATATCCTCATGGAGACAGGAGGTTTGGGAGGAGGTGTGGGATGGGGAACAGTGAGAGGGTGGACCAGGAGGAGTATAAAATCTGGAGTGTAAAAAAAAATATTAGATTAAAAAGCATTTTTTGAGGCAATAGGTCTGTTTTGTCTGATATAAACATTATCTATTACATACATGCATTGAAAATTTATGTAATAAACTATAAAATTATATGCGTTTTTACATACATTTATATATGTTGATTCATTTTTCACCTTTAAAATTATTTTTCAGTTCAAACTATGCAGTCAGAATCTTCAGGGCAAACAAGTCACTCACTGATATCCATCCATTAGAAAACTATTCTGAATTAACAAGAATTTCGAAATACACAAAAATAAAACAAAGTATTGCATTCCTTTGAATATAGGAATTTCCAGGCATTCTTTAAAATACAGGGGTATATTATGCAAATGTTCTTACTTGTTTCTTTATAACAAATATGGAAAAAATAGATACATATGTAGAAATATCCTATAAGTACTATACAAATATGCTAAATAAACAATGAGTAATACACAAAAAAATCTTTTATCAAATAACTCATAACATTCACAAAAGACTGGAGTCATTAAATCTTTATCCAATCAAAGTAAACTTTTCGACATGTTTTTCTTATGAGAAAAGGGTGCAGGATCACTTATGGGAGGACAAAGGCATGATAAACTGATGGTCAAGAATTTAAACATAGGTGTAGCAGTAAAGAATGAGAAACTGGGGGTAGCCAGCAGCAAGTCCCAGATGCCAGGAAAGCAAAAATTTCCCAGTACCCAACGGGAATGAATTTAGCTAAAATGCCCAACAAAGAGTAAGGATAACCTTAGAGACCATATTCAGAGGTTTGGAAAGGCCCTCCTGGGACCACCCACTCACCTTCAAATTTTTTACCCAGAAGTGCTCATTTCTAAAAGAAATTCAGGGCCGAAGGGTGGAACAGAGCCTGAAGGAATGGCCATCCACAAACTGCCCTACCTGGGGATCCATCCCATATGCAGCCACAAATTCCAGTCACTATCACTGATGCCGAGAAGTGCGTGCTGACTGTAGCCTGATATGGCTGTCTCCTGAGAGGCTCTGCCAGCACCTGATACAGATGAGGATGCTTGCAGCTAATCATCAGACTGAGCATAGGGACCACAATGGATGAGTTCGGGAAAGGACAGAGGCAGCTGATACAACAATATCAACCAACCCGACCCCCAGAGCTCCCAGGTACTAAACAACCAAAGAGTATACATTTAGGGACCCATGACTCCAGCCACATATGTAGCAGAGGATGGCATTGTCTGGCATCGATAGGAGAAGTCCTTGGTCCTGTGAAGGTTTGTTTCGCCAGTGTGGCTGAATTCTAGGGCAGTGAGGTGAGAGTGGTTGGATCAAGGGAGGAGAAATAGGAGAGGGGTTTCCTGAGGGTATACCGGTGTAAACACATAAAACATACAATAAAATTAGTAAAACCTAAAAATAAATAAAAGAAATTCAGGGAGGAAAAAAGACTCATTAGTGTAGAGAAAAGTGTATCTCTCTCTACTATCCCAATCTTTCAAGACTTATCTTCAATGTCAGTTCTTCCATTGGGGCCTTTTTACACCCTCAAACCCACAGTTAGATTTAACATCACAGTCTTCTAGGTATCCAAGCTACTTTGACTATAGAATGTATAATAATACAAGAACCATTAATTCAATAGCCTTCTACTAAATAGAATCGTAATTCTTTAAGATGGGTGGCATGTGAAAATTATACACGTCAGAGATACAGATCAAACCCTGACTTTACCAATTCCGGGCTCAGTTAATTTGAAGACAATTCTTAACTTTTTCAAACTCCAATCCTTCATGAAGATATGTTGTCATGTTATTTGCATTGATTATATCTAAGAGAATGGAGATAGTAAAGCCTGAAAACAGTTAGAAATTTTGTATGTTTACAAATATTTACCTAAAATGAAATGCACTGTTGGTAAAGTGGAATTTTTTGCAAAGTGTAGAATGTTTTTTCTAGTATCTCTAAAATTATGTTACACAAAATCTAAGAGGTACCTTTATATATATCTATGGATTAATAGAAATAATTTCTTTTCAAAACTAGAGTTTTCCAAAAGCCCTTTTAAAAACTACATTTAATTAAAATCACCAGAGAAAGCATTTAACAAAATTTTTTAAGCAAATAAGCTTATGTATGTTGGATGTATTGTGGTCTTCAAATAATTCATATATAGACAAGAGCTTGAACAGCATTCCTGTTCTAAGAAAATAGCATTCCTAATTCATTAAACCAGGTAAGATCCACTTTGGTCTTTTGCTTCAATACCCAACTCCTAAGTGGCACATGTCCTGTCTTATCTTGATATAAATGTCCCCGAATATTCCTCTTGTTTAATGTTACATCTCCCAAGAGACTTTTATTCATTTTCAGGAGATTTTATTTTTAAGGGAAATTCTTAAGAACCCATACAAAAATAACTTAGAATTACACTCCATAGGACTTCCAGTTTTGCCTTTAACTCCAGGTGTACACTCCAGGTCAGTTCCCGAACGTACAAAGCTACTTATTCATGGATGTAAATTTTAACTGAATGAATGAACAAAGTACATTCTGGTGCATTCTGTCTCACTTCCCGTTATGAACACTATTGTAGATCACGTCAAGAAATGCTGAGGCTTAATCTATTATCTCTGTTTTCTAGAAGAGCTGAAAAAAGACTTTGGATCTCCAGAGTCCACTACTACACCAGTCAGTAAACCTTGAGCATATAAAGTCAGAACTGCTTGGATGGATACATATACACCAAAAAACTGGGAAAACAAAACCAAAACAAAACTAAAAAAATAAATAAATAAATAAATAAAAAATAAAAAAAAAAAGACTTGGAACATCCGCCATCAGGAAAAGCAGATACCCAGACAACACAGGACTGGCAAAAACAGGGTGAGAATGGATACCGACTAGCCAGGGGGCAGAGAGATCTCAGCAGAGCATGGGGAAAGTGTGTGCCTGCCCGCCTGGCTTGATCCAGGGATCCAGGAACCCAGCAGCATCAGGCCCTCTGTTCCCAGCTGGCTGATTCCTGGGGGCACAACAGGCACTTGAAACATCCACCACAAGGAACAGCTGAGATCCAGGGACACAGGCCAGGTACAAGAGAAAGGCGAGAACAAATCACTGACAAGATGGCAAAAGGAAAGCAAAAAAAAACGCACCCCAGGTAAAACAAGACAACCTGGCAACACTAGAACCCAGCTCTCCCATCACAACAAACAGCGGAATGCCAAAAACTCCAGAAAAAGAAGACTCACACCTGAAATCCTACCTCAAGATGATGATAGAGATCCTTAAACAAGAACAAAAGGAAAAGCATAAAGAATTAGAAGCTTTTAAAAAAGAAACAAGAAAAACACTCAAAGAACTAGAAGAAAACATACCAAAGAGAGGAAGGAATGGAAGAAGGAATTTAAAATGGAATTACACACAATAAAGAAAGCACTAAAAGAGACAACCCTAGAGGTAGAAATTCTAAAAAAAAAAAAAAAAAAAAAAAAAAAAAAAAATCAGGAGTCACAGATGCAAGCATTTTCAACAGACTACAAGAGATGGAAGAGAGAATCTCAGGGGCCGAAGACAACAGTAAAAACATAGACAAAAAAGTCAGAGAAGATGCAAAAACCAAAAAGCTCCTAACCCAAAATGTCCAGGAGATCCAGGACACAATGAGAAGACCAAACCTAAGGATAGTGGGAATAGAAGAGGGCAAAGAATATCAACTAAGAGGTATAGCAAATATCTTCAGGAAAATCCTGGAAAAAAACTTCCCTACCCTTAATAATGAGGTGACCACAAGCATAAAAGAAGCCTACAGAACTCCAAATAGGTTGGACCAGAAAAGAAATACCTCCCGACACATAATAGTCAAAACACCAAGTGCCCAAAGCAAAGAAAGAATACTAAAAGCAGTAAGGGAAAAAGGTCATGTAGCATATTAAGGCAGACCAATCAGAATCACACCCGGTTTCTCAACAGAGACTAAGAAAGCTAGAAGAGCCTGGACAGACATCATGCAGACCCTGACAGAGCACAAGTGCCACCCCAAGCTGCTATACCCAGCAAAACAAGCAATCACCATAGATGGCGAGACGAAGATATTTCAGACAAAATTAAATTCACACAATATCTGAACACAAACCCAGCACTACAACGAATTATAGGTGGAAAACCCAATACAATGAGGGGAACCACCTCATAATAAAAACAAGAAAACTTCTAAGCAAGAAAACCAAAAAAAGAAAGACACACAGACACAATTCAACCTAACAAAGTAAAAATAGCAGGAAACATCAACCACTATTCCTTGATATCTATTAATAAATGGACTCAACTTCCCAATAAAAAGGTATAGGCGATCAGACTGGATACATAAACAAAATCCATCCTTTTGCTGCATATAGGAAACTCATCTCAGAGAAAAAGACAGATACTATCTCAGAGTAAAAGGTTGAGAAAAAAAACTTCCAAGCAAACAGCCACAAGAAGCAAGCTGGACTGGGTATTCTAATATCAAATAAAGTAAATTTCCAACCAAAAGTTATCAAAAAAAAAAAAAAAGGACACTTTTTACTCATTACAGGGGAAATCTGACAAGAGGAACTCCAAATCCTTAACATATATGCTCCAAATACAAAAACACCCACATTCATAAAAGAAACCCTAATAAAGCTCAAAAAATACATTTCACCCCACACAATAATAGTGGAAGACTTTAATACCCCACTCTCACCAATAAACAGATCATGGAAACAGAAACTGAACAAGGACACTTTAAAACTAGCAGAGACCATAAACCAACTGGAATTAATAGATATCTATATAACATATCATCCTAAAGTAAAAGAATACACCTTCTTCCCAGCACCTCACAGCACCTTCTCGAAAATTAGACACAGAAAGAGCCTCAATCGGTACAAGAAGATCGAAATACTTCCATGCATCCTTTCATATCACCATGGTCTAAGGCTGGTCTTTAATAACAACAAATACAACAAAAACCACATATACACATGGAAACTAAACAATGCTCTATTAAACAATAGCAGAATCTTAAAAGAAATAAAGAAAGAAATTAGGGATTTTCTATTATGCATTGAAAATGAAAATACTACATACCCAAACCTATGGGATGCAATGAAAGCAGTACTGAGAGGAAAACTCATAGCTCTGAGTACTTCCAAAAAGAAACTGGAGAGAGCATACACTAGCAACCTGACAGCACAGTTGAAAGCTCTAGAACAAAAGGAAGCAGATACATCCAAGAGAAGTAGACAGCAAGAAATAATCAAACTTAGGGCAGAAATAGACCAAATAGAAACAAAAAGAACCATTGAAAGAATCAACAAAACCAAGAGCTGGTTCTCTGAGAAAATTAACAAGATTGATAAACCCTTAGCCAGACTAACTGGAAGGCAAAGAGAAAATATCCAAATTACCAAAATCAGAAAAGAAAGTGGAGAAATAATGAGTGAAACTGAGGAAATTCAAGAAATTATCAGATCCTACTACAAAAGCCAATACTCAACAAAGCTGGAAAATCTGGACTAAAAGGATGAATTTCTAGACAGATACAAGAAACCAAATTAAACTAGAACCAGGTAAACCATTTAAATGATCTCATAACACCTAATGAAATAGAAGCAGTCATCAAAAGCCTTTCTACCAAAAAAAGCCAAGGTCCAAATGTGTTTAGTGCAGAATTTTATCAGACATTTATTGAAGACATATTACCAATACTCTCCAAAATATTCCACAAAATAGAATCAAATGGAAAACCACATAACTCATTTTTTGAGGCTACAATAACCCTCATTCCTAAACCACACAGAGACCCTACAAAAATAGAGAACCTCAGACCATTCCAACTTATGAACATTGATGCAAAAATACTCAACAAAATCCTTGCAAACCGAATCCAAGAACACATCAAAACGATTATTCATCATGATCAAGTAGGCTTCATCTCTGAGATAAAGGTATGGTGTAATATAATGAAATCCATCAATTTAATCCACCACATGATCAAACTCAAAGAAAAAAAACCACGAGATTATCTTACTAGATTTTGAAAAAACATTTGACAAAATCCAACACCACTTGATGTTAAAAGTCTTGGAAAGAACAGGAATCCAAGGCCCATACATAAACATAATAAAAGCAATATACAGCAAACCAACAGCTAACATCAAACTTAACAGTGGGAAATTTGAATTAATCCCACTAAACTCAGGGATGGACAAGGCTGCCCACTCTCCCCTTACCTATTCAACGTAGTACTGAAAGTCCTGGCCAGAACAATTAATCAGCAAAAGGAAATCAAAGGGATACAAATTGGAAAGGAAGAAGTAAAAATATCACTATTTGCAGATTACATGACAGTGTACTTAAGCGACCCCACAACTTCCACCAGAGAACTCCTACAGCTGATAAACAAGTTCAGCAAAGTGGCAGGATATAAAATTAACTCAAACAATAAGTAACCTTCCTATATTCAAAGGACACACATGTGGAGAAAGAAATTAGGGAAAAGATACCCTTCACAATAGTCACAAAAACTATGAAATACCTTGGTGTGACTCTAACTAAGCAAGTGAAAGACCTGTATGAAAAGAACTTCAAAACTCTAAAGAAGGGAATCAAAGAAGATCTCCGAAAATGGAAAGATCTCCCATGCTCATGGATTGGAAGGATAAACATTTTAAAAATGGCCATCTTACCAAAAGCAATCTACATATTCAATGCAATCTCCATCAAAATTCCAACCCAGTTATTCATTGAGTTGGAAAGAGCAATGTGCAATTTCATCTGGAATTACAAAAGACCTAGAATAGCGAAATCCATCCTCAACAACAAAAAAACATCTGCGGGAATCACTGTCCTTGACCTCAAGCTATATTACAAGGCAATTGTGTTGAAAACTGCATGGTACTCATACAGAAATAGGCATGTGGATCAATGGAATAGAATAGAGGATTCAGAAATGAGCCCTCACATATATGGTCTCCTGATTTTTGACAAAGGCGCTGTAAACATTCAATGGAAAAAGGACAACCTTTTCAACAAATGGTGTTGGTCCAACTGGCACTTAGCATGCAGAAGAATGAAAATAGACCCTTTCTTATCTCCTTGTACAAAGCTCAAATGTAAGTGATGCAAAGATCTCCACATTAAACCAGGTACACTGAAACTATTAGATGAGAAAGTAGGGAAAACCTAAGAACTCATAGGCACGGGAGTAAATTTTTTGAACAGAACACCAGTGGCTCGAGCTGTAAAGTCGAAGTTGACTAATGAGACTTAATGAGACTGCAAAGTTTCAGTAAGGCTAAAGACACTGTCAAGAAAAAGGCAGCCAACAGAGTGGCAAAAGATCTTTACCAACCCCACATCAGATAGAGGCCTAATATCCAAGGTATACAAAGAACTCAAAAAGCTAGACACCAAAGAATTAAACAACCGAATTTAAAAATGGTGTACAGACTTAAACAAAAGTTCTCAATTGAAAAATATCGAATGGCTGAGAAACATCTAAGGAAGTGCTTAATACCATTAGCCATCAGGGAAATGCAAATCAAAACAACCCTGAGATTCCACCTCACACCAGTCAGATTGGCCAAGATCCAAATCTCAGATGACAACAGATGCAGGGAGGATGTGGAGAAAGAGGAACACTTCTCCACTGCTGGTGGGGTTGTAAACTGATACAACCATTCTGGAAATCAGCCTGGCAGTTCCTCAGAAAAATGGACATAGTACTACCTGAAGACCCAGTTATTCCACTTCTGGGCATTTACCCCAGAGACACTCCAACATCCAACAAAGATACCTGCACCACAATGTTCATTGCAGCTCTATTTATAATAACTAGAAGCTGGAAATAACCCAGATGTCTCTCAGTGGGTGAATGGATACAAAAATTGTGGTACATTTACACAATGGAGTACTACTCAGCTATCAGAAACAATGACTTAATGAAATTCTTAAGAAAATGGATGCATCTAGATAATATCATCCTGAGTGAGATAACCTTGTCACAAAAGAACAGACATAATATGCAGTCACTAATAATGAGATACTAACCCCAGAAAGCTCTGAACACCCCTAGAAACAACTCACAGACTGTGTGAAGCTCAACAACAAAAAAAGAGTATATTTTAATTAAAATAGAACTGTATCACATCCCTGTTTCCTCTCTACAGCCCCTCATAGTCACCTATCCCCTCAAATTAATTGCTTCTATTCTTATATTATTGTTACATATATACATATGTGTATGTATATGTACCCACATATAGTTAATTACAACCCTAAAAAAATGTATTCGAAAAAAATAAATAAATAAAAAGAAAATGTTGTCTTCCCCCCTCAAAAAAAAAAAACTAAAAAAAACTAAAATTTTCAGTTTTCAAATATATATATATATATATGCTATTATATATATTATAATAAAATATATATATCAATCACCTGCACTAATTTTCTAAAGAACTGAATCACATCAGAAATGTGAATTTTATGACATGATGCCTGTCATATGCATATAATATAATACATATAATGCTGTATATTATTAAAAAGAAGAAAGAAGACTTTGAACTCCAAAATGTCCTCACCTCTAATATACTGGATCCCTATGAGTGGATGCATCCTGAATATTAAGGAGGTATGTGCAGTTAAAATATAATACTGTCTAACTCTGGGTCATTCAGAAGTTTTATAAATGCGAGCTATAAAATATATAAATCTACAATTATACATAACTAACATCTTTTTTTAAAAATTATCCATTAATGCAGGAAGTCCATTGCGATATAAAACAGTGATCACTGCAATGTGATCAGGACCTTCTGCTTCTGTGCATTAATTTTAAGATGAAACATTTTACATTTATGCTTAATTACTTCTCTTTTACTTTCAATTATTTTAAAGTTTAAATCAATTTATCATTATGGAATAAATAAAGGAAGCAACATTGAACTGTTATTCACAGTGCTTTATCTTAATCCAAACGTGATTATCTAAATGTTTTCCTATGAGTGTTGACAATTATATGAATCTTTTCACATATAAACATAAAAAGCTATAGTTAAACTCAATACTTTTTTGTTTGTATACTGTTTATGTCATGAGAGTTTCACTCATGGTGGCATTATTTAAATTCTCTTTTCAAAAAATATAGCAGATAATTGTCTCAAAATTTATTATAGTTTTTTATGTTAGTTATCAGAGTCAGTCACTCATTGGCATTGAAGCTGCCTCTCTTCCTCACCATTGTACACAGTCAAGTATTATTTTAAAGGATCCACAAACTTTATCTACTATGTTATTGTCTTTTTCCTCAGAATATTCATTTCATATTAAATATATGCTCCTAGAGTGCCTTTGTTTTCTGGGTGGATGTCTGTCCATTTGTGTCTGCGATCAAATATGCTTTCCTGCAACGATTACTTGAAGGCAGGAATCTTACTTGTATTTTTATTATGTTTTATTATTTTCTATTCAACCAAATATGGGCATATTGGCCCATTTTAATAAGTGTGAAGTAAATTAAAAACATTAACATGAGTATAAAAGGATCACGTTTTTCCATTTCAACACTAAGAATTAGTATTTAAAATATTATATGTAATAATTTTGAAAGCAGTGCTCATTATACATTTTCAATTTTTAATTTAAATAATATAAGCAATAATTAGTTGATGCACATTACTACTATGTAATAAAACACCTCATATATTATTATTTTAGTTCTTTTATGTTCTTCAAAAACTCATAAGTGATGAATAAATTAGTATATAGGTGCACAGGTGTTAAACTTGTAAGCTAATTTCTCTCTATGTCCTATGTATAATCAAAAACATTCCGAAGAATTTTTTCAGTCTGAATAGAATTCAGCATATCTTATGAAATTTACAAGGTATTCATCAGGCATTCAGAAGAATATACTGAAAACATTCAGCTGCAAATGAAGGTTAAAATGCTAAACGAGAAGGACATTATTTTTATTGATTTTAATTGTAATAGAAAAGTAGAACCATAAATCATATGCTATACCAAGAGCACTGTGGAATGAAAAGGCTTTTCTATACTGATTTCAAGGTTGACTGTGTCGGCTCTTACAAACAAAATGACATTTATGTGTGTGTAGAAGGGCCAATGCAAAAATCCTAGTAATTTTTTAAGACACTAAAACACCACGTAAATGTTAAAATATGAACTCCTAGAGATCAACTCTCCAAAATGCTTACCAACTATCCATTTATATAACATTTTTTTCTGTAAAATACACAAGTATTAGTTCATGGAAATTATTTGTATAAATATTTACATAATAGGATAATTTAATAGTTTCTTTTTGATTTTTATTGGATATTTTATGTTTTTGCATTTCAAATGTTATCTCCTTTCCCGGTTTTCCCCTCACCCATGCCTATCCCCCCACTTTTATGAGGAGACATCCATTCTCACCCACCCACTCCCTCCTCACCACCCTGGCATTCGCCTACAATAAGGAAATCAAGCCTTTACTGAAAAAACAGCTTCTCCTGTTGACACCTGACATTACCATCCTCTGTTAAGGATGCCACAGGAGTCGTGGGTCTGTTCATGTGTACTCTTTGGCTGGTGGTCTGGTCCCTGGATGCTTTGGGGTGAGGTGGTCTAGTTGGTTAATATTGTTCTTCTTATTGGATTGCAAACCCCTTCAGCTGTTTCAGTCTTTTTCAGAAGTCATCCATTGGGGCCCCTGTGCTCAGTCTGATGGTTAGCTGTAATCATCCTCATCTGCATCAGTAAGGCACTGGCAGAGCCTCTCAGCTGACATCCATATCTGGCTCCTGTTAGCAAGCACTTCTTGGCATCAACAATAGTGACTGGTTTGGTGGCTGCGTATGGGATGTTTCACCAGGTAGGTAAGTAGATAAATGGCCATTCCTTCAGTCTCTGTACCATTATGTTCCATCCGTTTTTTATCCTGTGAGTATTGTTACCCATTCAAAAGGAACTGAAGCATTTACATTTACATTTTGGTCTTTATTTTCTTGAGTTTCATATAGTCTGTAAATTGTACCTTGGCTATTCAAGCTCTTGGGCTAATATCCACTTATCAGTGGGTACATATCATGTACGTTCTTTTGTAACTGGATTACCACATTAAGAATAATATTATCTATTTCTATCCATTTCCCTTAAGAATATCATGAAGTCATTGTGTTTAATAGATGAGTTCTACTCCATTGTGTAAATGTACCAAATTTTCTGTATTCATTCCTCTGTTGAAGGAAATCAGTTTTTTTTTTTAAGGACATGAGGTTACAGAATAAAGAGAGGTAAATTCCTATATGCATTACTTTATAATAAAATGTGCTATTCTATGCTGAAGATTTATGCTTTAACCCTGAACATATTTTCAGCACTGAAAAATTGTAAAGCAAATGTAAGCAAACCAACTGCCAGGTAAAATTTTTTATGTGTTCTTGAGAAATAAAATCATAAAAGTCTCATTTCTAAAGCTATGACTTTCTCATTGTTTAGAGTTTTCCATTTGGAATAACCTTAAACCCAGGATAGTGAACACTATTCTCAACAACAATAAAAGAACTTTTCAGGGAATCACCATCGCTAACTTGAAGCTGTATTACAGAGTGATAAAAACATCATGGTATTGGTATAGAGACAGGCAGATAGAACAATGGAATAGAACTGAAGACCCAGAAATGACCCACATACATATGGTCACTTGGTCTTTGGCAAAGAATCATCCAGTGGAATAAAGATAGCATTTTCAACAAATGGTGATAGTTCAACTGGAGCTCAGCATGTAGAAGTATGTAAATGAATCCATTCTGATCTCAAGTCCAAGTGGATCAAGAACCACCCCCTAAAACCTGGCACAGTGAAACTAATAAAAAATTAAGTGGGAAAGAGTCTCAAACACAGGGGCACAGAAAGATATTTCTTGAAGAGAACACCAAATGTTTATGCTCTAAGATCAAGAATCTACAAATGGGACCTTATGAATTTTTAAAGCCTCTGTAAGGCAAAAGACCCTGTCAAAGGAACAAAATGGCAACCAACAAATTGGAAAATTATCTTTACCAACCCTACATCTGATAGAGGGCTAATATCTAATATATACAAAGAACCCAAGAAGTCAGATTCCAGAGAACCAAATAACCCTAGTAAAATGGGATATAGAGCTAAACAAAGAATTCTCAACTGAGAGATGCCAAATGGCTGAGAAACACTCAACTAAATGTTCAACATTTACTATGTTTACGCATGGGCCTTGAATTCCTGATAGTTTAAAGTCTATTTTCATAAAGGGTGTAGAATTTTATCAAATGCCTTCTCAGCATCTAATGAGTTGATCATGCTGTGTTTTTGTATTCGTTTGGTTTTAGTTTTTGTTTGTTTATATTGTGGAATACAGTCATGGATTTCCATATATTGAACCATCCCTGCATCTCTGAGATCAATCTTAGTTGATCATGGAGAATGATTGTTTTAATATGTTCTTGGATTCTGTTTGCAAGAATTTTATTGAGTATTTATGCAATAATATTCATAAGAAAATTAGGTCTGAAGTTCTCTTTTTTGTATGGTTTCTGTTTGACTTAATTGTAAGTATAATTGTGTCTTCAAAGAACAAACTGGGTAGGGTTATTTCTTTTTCCAATTTGTGTAATAATTTTAAGAGTATTGGTCTTCTTTGAAAGTCTGAAAAAAAATGTGCACTAAGTTTCTCTGGTCCTGGGCTTTCTTAAGTTGGTAGAACTTTAATGACAGCTTCTAGTTTTAGGATTTTCGTGACTGTTTATGTGGTTTATCTGATCTTGATTTAACTTTGATACCTGGTATCTGTTTAGAAAATTATCCATTTCATCCAGATTTTCCAGGTTTTTTTTTTTTTTTTTTTTGAGTATAGGATTTTGTAGTAAAATCAGATTTTCTTTTCTTAAATTACCTCAGTTTCTGCTTTTACATTTCCCTTTATATTCCTGATTTTTTTTTCACTTTGGATACTTTGTCTTTGCCTTCTGGTTAGTCTGGCTAATTATCTATTTTGTTGATTTTCTCAAAGAACCAGCTCCTGATTTTGTTGATTTTTTTTTGTATAGCTCTTTTTGTTTCTTTTTTGTTGATTTTAGCCTTGAGTTTGATTATTTCACACTGTCTATCTCTCTTGGATGTATTTGCTTCTTTTTTGTTCTACAGCTTTGAGGTGTGCTATTAAGCTGCTAGTGTATGCTCTCTCCAGTTACTTTGTGGAGACACCCAGAGCTATGAGTTTTTCTCTTAGCTCTGATTTTACTGTGTCATGTGAGTTTTGGTATTTTGTGCCTTTATTTCATTAAATTGTAAAAAGTCTTTTTTTCCCTTTATTTATTCTCTGACAAAGTTTTTGAGTAGAGTGTTGTTCAGCTTTCATGTTTACGTGGGCTTTCCGATGTTTTTGTTGTTATTTAAGACCAGCCTTAGTCCATGGTGATATGATAGCATGCATAGCATTATTTCAATCTTTGTATATCTGTTTTGTGACTTATCATGTTGTCAGTTTTGGAGAAGTTACTATGAGGTGCTTAGAAGAATGTATATTCTTTTGTTTTAGAATAAATTGTGACTTGGTCATGAATGTAATTTCTTATCTGTCTAGTACCAGGCCACTTTGTTCCTGAAAGAAAATTCAAGCCTACTAATACTTTTACTCTTAAAACTAATAAACAAACATGGAAAGTACTCAGAAGGCTACGACCCAGTCTAAATGCTTTCTAATGTATATCTCTGTCCTGATTGATGGTGAATAGCTCAGTGTGCACAAACTCCTTACAAGTGTACACTTAGTCCATGTTAAAGAGTTGCTGTGTTCATACAATTTCAGGCTAATTAAAAAGCTGTATACATTTTGATATACTCAAGTGTGTGTGTGTGTGTGTGTGTGTGTGTGTGTGTGTGTGTGTGTGTAAGTACAATTGCAGATAACCCCATTGAGGATTTTGGAAAGATCCAAGTAAACAACTTTAAAGTCCAAAATAAATAAATTTCTATTAATTCACTTCATTAGAATTTCTTTTTTTGAAGGTTTTCAATATTTTTTAATAATCATATAAGTTCTCTAATTTGGAGCCTTAAATGTTACAAAAAATACACTCTGACCGAAACATATGCCAACTTTTTTTAAGTATTTATTTTATTTATATGAGTACACTGTTGCTATCTTCAGACACACCAGAAGAGGGCATCAGACCCAATTACAGATGGTTATGAGCCACCATGTGGTTGCTGGGAATTGAACTCAGGACCTTGGGAAAAACAGTCAGTACTCTTAACAACTGAGCCTTCACTCCAGCCCTCATTAGAATTTCAAAAGCAATTATAGCTTTAGCAATAACTTGATTAGATACCCTAGATCTAACAGCAAGAGAAAAAAAGTTGAAAACCTGTCTTATTCTTGAAAACTTAGCAAGTGGTGAGGATGTTTCATAATTGCCTTGCTTAGGAACACATGCACATACCTGAATCAAATACTATAGTTTTTGTCGTAGTAGAATAATCTCAATCAACTAGTCACAATTGGAGTTTTAGGAATTAAAACAGAAAAGTGTTAACTATATACAACTTCTTAAATTTCATCTGACTAAAATGCTACTCTCAAAAATAGGTTAACTAGCCTGTCTTGTTTTGTCAAACCATTTGTACCCTAAGGACCCAAAGAAATTTTATACAAATAATAAAGGTAATACAAGAATTTATTATTGGTTCTTTTTTATTGGTTATTCTATGTATTTCAATTTCATATGCTATCCCCTTTTCCTCAATCTCCTCCTTCCTCCTTCCCCTTCCCCTACTATAGCCTTCATGAAGGTGCTCCCTCTCCCAACCACCCTCTTTCACCTCAGTGCCTTAGAGTTTCCCTACAGTGGAAATAAGAGCCTTCCCTGGATCAAAGGCCTCTCCTCCCATTGATGCCAGAGAATGATATCCTCTGCTGCATATGCACCTGAAGCCATGGGTCTCTCTCTATGAGAACTCATTGGTTGGTGTTTTAGTCTCTGAAAGCTGTGGTAGGTTTGGTTATTTGATAATTTTGTTCTTTTCATGGGGTTGCAGACCCTTTCAGTTTCTTCAGTCCTTTATCTCCTTCATTAAAGTCCTCATGTACAGTCTAAAGGTTAGCTGCAAGCATCCAACTCTGTATCAGTATCACTCAGGCAGAGCCTCTGAGGAGGCATCCATATCAGATTCCTGCCAGTAAGCATATCTTGGCATCAGCAATAGTGTTTGGGTTTAGTTGCTGAATCCCCAGGTAAGGCAGTCTCTGGATGATCTTTTCTCCAATACCTGCTCTTCTATTTGCCTATTATTTCCTCCCATGAGTGTTTTGTTCTCCCTTCTAAGAAGGAATAAGGCATCCACCTGCTGCCCCTCTTCTGTTTGAGCTTCATAAGTTTTGTGGATTATGTCTTGGGTATTCTGAAATTTTTGAACTAGTATCCACATATCAGTAAGTACCTATCATAAGGTTCTTTTGTAACTGGGTTGTAAGCTGGTGCAACAACTCTGGAAATCAGTCTGGCAGTTCCTCAGAAAATGGGACATAGTACTATCTGAGTTCTCAGCTATACCACTCCTGGGAATATACCCAAAAGAAGATCCGACATCTAATAATGACACATGTTCCACCATGTTTATAGCAGCCTTACTTCTAATAGCCAGAAGCTGGAAAGAACCCAGATATTTATCAACAGAGCAATGGACACAGAGATTGTGGTACATTTACACAATATAGTCCTACTCAGTTATTACAAACAATGACTTCATGAAATTCCTAGGCAAATAGATGGAACTTGAAGCTATCATCCTGAGTGAGGTAACCCAGTCACAAAAGAAGACTCATGGTATTATAGGTTTCAAATGTACAATGAAACACACTTCTGTTTAGCTGAAGTTTCATTCTGATATGTGGTTATGTCATTGTGCAAAAACTAAGTCACCATTATATTTCCAGGGAAAGAGATACCATTAATAAAATTATGCATTTATTATTATAGCACTAACAGACCACTTTCTCTTCCCTCATTTCTCAACTTTTTCTGTGTTTATTTCCTGGGCAGGTGTAATCAAATACCTATGTCTCCAGAGAGGGCAAATGTGTTTATTGAAGGCACTTTTTAAAAGATTCTCCTTCTCTTTAAATTGCTTGTTTGTTTTTTAAGGATAGAGAGAAAGAAGCTATGGGCTTGCAAGGGAGAGAAGGAGGGGATGCCCCAGTATGAGATTAGTAGGAGAAGCTGTGAACAGTGTATATTGTATATATTTTCATTACAAATAAATAAACCAGCTGTTAAAGGAAAAAAGAAAGAAGGCACATGCATGATGTTAATGTCAGTGGGATGGTTGACTCCAAGTAGTTGCTAAAAATAATCACATTTTAGCATGTTAATTATTCAGGAAATTTGCATCTCTGAACCTCCCTGCCTAATCTGCAGAATTTTTTTCCTGAACATATATTGACCAATATCTATATAAACTTGACAATTAAAAGATCCTATAGCCAAGAATTAGTTACCTATCTGGAAGTTCGTTTTGCAGTTTATAACCGCACTAACATCACAAGAGCATTAATGTTAGTAGTTATTCTCCAGAACTTCAAGGTAAGATTTTATTTCTAAAGACTCACAGAATATAGAGATATTAAGATAAAACAGCACTGAAGGCTTCATTTTTACTGGACAACATTAATAGTGCTGTAAGATGTTTTGCATAATGTCCACGGAGAAAAATTATCATCAGTGTTACCCAGATGTCTACTCTGGTAACTATAATACTGACTGATATACCAAGTAAGTACAAAACCAGGTCTGCTAGTTCCATAGATGTCATGGGAATAACAAATCACTTTCTGATTGACTATGAAGACCATTCCTTATGTTGAAAGCAACAACTTTCATGGTTACTGAGGCTAAGAACTTGTTGCTACATAGGTGGTAGTCCCTAGGGTAGAATGTACTGTTATTATTATGCTAATCAGGCAGAACTGCTGATGAATTGTTGTTATGACATAGATTTCTTAACCCTCACCCATGAAGTTTCAACGTTCTGAAGATGGCAATTAATAAATAGGCTTGTAAATCGGCAAGGTACAGAGAATAAGAGACTGTAAAATCCTCAGTCCCAAATGGAACATCTTGACCATTCACTTCTTTCCAAGACTCATTGGATGGTCTGATTTCAACTGAAAGGTCAGTGCAGAAGAAACATGGAAAACTTGAAAGAGCCAAGGTAGTGATGAGTAAAAGATGACTACAAGAGTGTCTTACAGACTCACAAAGGGAGCTACATATATCAATTTAGAGAACTCCTCACACCATACACAATACCTGTGCAAATTCAAGCCAGAGTATATTACATAATAAATATCATAGTGCAGAAAGCATATCATTCCTAGTTCAGAAGTTATTGGCCAATAGCCGCCAAGAGAGGGCAAGTCAGTTTTCTTGAGGAATGGTCTCTGAGAGGTTGGTCAAGTTCCAAAGTAAAGGCACACATTCAAGAATATGTGGCAAACCAAATTGTGCTTGGTGTATATAATAAAATAAGAACATGAACTTAGATGACTAGAGAAAGAGATGAAAAGAAAGAAATGTTAGAAATCTCAAATAACTAATACAAATCATAAGAGTAGAATATAAAAATACACATCAAAGAGAGGAGGTTTCATTATTCTTATAACCAAGATCTCTGACCCCACATATGGAGGGAGCATCACAAACAGTGTGCTGGGCACACAACAGCAATCATCAATAAAGAAAATGCTTCACAGGCTGATCTAGGCCTTTTCTCAACTGCGATTCTCTTCTCAAATGTCTCTAGTTTGTGTCAAGTTGACACAGTGGATGGATATGTCAGTTATATATCAAAATATTTGCAAATGATATTTCCCAACCAAATGATTCACAGGAAATCACATTTGAAATGAGGCATTTGAGGAAAGAAGTGACATTTAAAAAAAATGTCCCTCTGTATTGGCCGAATGAGTGAATGCAGAGAATGAGCCCACTGAGCTCTCCAAAAAAGCAGCACCATTTACTCAGACTGTGGACAAACCATCCCATAATACCACTGTAGAGTATGGAAGAGCAAATGCAAGAGGCATCATGAGGATGGGGCAGGATTCTGACTGCTGTATAATCACATTGAGAGAGTTTTTCCTTAAATAGATCTTCACTCTTTATGCCATAAAATCCATGGACATTTTGGAACATGCTTATGGTCCAATCTGACTTTGGGAGTCAGTTATATGGTAATTTCATGGTGCCAACAAGGTCTAAGGATGCGAAGTACTAATAGCTACATTGAATATAATCAAGTTTTATTATCAAAATTGCCTATTGTTCAAATTTAACAAAAAATGGCTGCTAGATATGTTCTTCTTTTACAAACTCAATAAGTTATATTTAGTAATATATAATGCATGTACATATAAGTATTCAATAACAATCACAGGGAAAAGAAGACATGAATTTGAAGGAAAGTCAGGGAAAGTATATGGTTGGGAGAGAGAACAGGGAAGAAAGAAATGTTATTAAATTAAAATAACAGAAGCCAAGAAGGAAACCAAACAAATGAACAACAAAAATAAAAATAAAAAACTTGCTTTTCCAAACTGTCTTGGAGAAAATTTCTTGGAATATTACAAATTTTTACCCAGAGCGGGTGTTAAGGAATCAGATCATAATCAGCTGTATGCTGTTCTTTTGTTTTATACTATTTACCTTTTAATTCTTAATCTTTTTTTTTCATTTCATTTTTTTCTCCCTCATGGTCTGTCCTCTGACTGTTCCACATCCCATACTTCACAACCCCCTTCTTTAAAAGAATATCTCCATCCCCTAAAATCCAACACCCATCCCACCAGAAGTCTCCAATTCCTGGGGCTTGAAGTCTGTTATGGTTTAGGTATATCTTGTATCATTGTTTCCAAGTCTAGCAGTCCTCTGCTATATATGTACTGGAGGCCTCATATCAGCTGGTGTGTGCTGCCTGAATGGTATCTCAGAGCAATCTTGGGGGTCCAGAATAGTTGAGCCTGTTTCTTATATTCTTAATACTGTACTCTATTTCTTTTTCTTGTATTTCATAGTATGATTAAGTTGAAACATTGAATGTTATCTAATATAAAATTATATTTTAACATGCTGTGGTTGTTATTTATTCAAGCTAGTTATTGAGTTGACAAATCCTAAAATATTAGAGATAAGGTGATAAACTGTTTTGTAATTATATGTTGGGTATGTTTATCATTCATTGAATAATAAGAGAGACCATGAAGACATACAGAATTTGAAGCACAACTTTGCATGGGATATGAAAATAGAGACACTAACAAGCAGAAGTTTGTATGTAAGAACGAGATAACAGCATTCGATGTCTATAGATATTAATCCACGTGTGGTAAGAAGAGCTCAGTTATTTAGGCTTCTCCAATTGTATGAGGATTCAGTGTTTTGACTAATGTCACTGGCAAGAATAGTAAGTTGTTTCTTAATATAAGGTAGGAGAGGTTGCTTGCGCAAGAATTATATCCTATAATTCAGAAATATCATACATTATAAAAGAGTTGTTTGGAGTACAATAGTCCTTTAGAAACTGAAGTCAGGGGAATTCAGAGTCACCATCCAGGCTTCTCAAACCAAATGTAGATAGTACATATGAAACAAATTATAGCATTTAAATATATCTTAAAGTATCTATCAAAGCAATAGTAGTATTATTGTCTTATTATGTGGTTGACCTTTCATTATCTCCTAAGCATATTTTGTCACATTGGATGCCCCTTTGTGGGAAATTACAGGAATAGACATTCTAACATTTCGTATGGAAAGCAAAAGGCCAGATATTCACTTTTATCTAGTCTTTAAAGCAGAAACATGGGCACATTGCTGAGAATGAATAAGACCTGTCTTAGAAATTTAAATACCTCTATCATGAAAGAGCAAGGCTCAATAAGACAGAACTTTTGCAGTGACAACAATGGTCTTCCAGGGTGGGAACACCAGCTATCCAGTGAGCTTCCAATAATTTAGACCCCAATGGTTTCTCTGATTTGGTTATACTTCTTGTAGCCACTGAACCTTTAGTTATATCCAGTCTGTTGGTTCACTTATACTAGATTTATATAACTGTGAATTATTAACTGTCCTTCATAAATTCCTTTTCTACTTGAATCCACCAGAATTGATTTTTATTGCTCACAAGTAAGAAATCTGACAGATAAAACTCCATTAAAATATGAAAAATGGAATGACCAGTAAATTCAATTAAATTACCAAGAGCATATAGCCTGTCAGTGGCTAGCTGTTCAAAGCTGGTACAATTAAAACTTTGTCTCAGAACATTTTAATAGCACAGACTATATTCACTACATTTGGCTGTTAAACATGATTAAACTATTCCTCAACAAGAGAAGATACTATGTTCAAAATAAGCTATTTCTATTCATAAACTGAAGATAAACCTTAATCCTACATCATAGATCTTCTATATGCCAACTGATATCACAAAGACTACTTCGTGTCATTTATGTCTCTGTCAGCCATCTCAAGTTTCCATACCTTGTGTCACACACATGATGTGAACTATGTCACAGAAGAAACAACAAAATGCCATTTGGAGAAACAAGTCCAAGTAACCATCAAAGGATATGTAATTTTTTACAGGCTACAATAACATAAAATGTAATGTGCAAGAAATTCAATAAGCTGGCAGAGGAAAGTTCAGTGAGAGACATCACAATTTATATCCACTGGTGAAGTTGCCAAAGATATTGTCTGTGAAAGTTCTCTGGAGTGGTCAGCAAAATGCTTCTTATTTCGTAATCTTTTAGAGTCACTTTTTGGGCATATGTATTGAGTTTTATCCAATAAATTATGAGCAGAAGTGATAATACGCTCTCAGTTGTGCTTCATCAAAATATCCTGTGTCCTTTCATTTCACTTCGACAGTCAGGAAAAGCTATATCTCAAGATGAAAACACCAGAAACTCTAAGGGACTCTATGAAGAGAGTATTAGCTACGAATGATCTCCGATAAACTAAATCTTGTGTAAAATGTAAGTTCAGAAGCAGAACCATCCAGACTCCGGAGCTTATTGCTGTAACTGTGACTAAAGCAGGTGGTTCTCAGTGCGTGGTTTGTGGGCCCTTTGGCGACAAAGAACCCTTTCACATGGAGTTCAGATATACTGCATATTATACATTTATTTCACTATTCATAACAGCAGCAAAATTACAATTATGAAATAGCATTAAAACTATTTTTATGGATAGGGGTCACCCCAGCTTAAGAAACAATATTAAATGGTCACAGCATAGGGGGTTTAAAAACCACTGTTCCTAAAGTGATATTTTTAATATACATCTCTCTCCCCTCTCCCTTTCCATTCCTGCCTATCTCTATGTGTATTTGTGTCTGTGTACATGCACACATGTGCATGTAGTAACCATATATAAGCACATTATGGTATTTATTTTACATTTTGAAAAAGTTAGACACAATTCCATGAATAAGATAAATCTTTTACTTTTAAGTACCTAGGGGAGACTGACATCAAAATGTAGAATTTAGATTTTATATTGGATTTTCCAAAGTTGTAAAAGAATAGAGTTGAACTTTAAAATGTATAACTTAAGTAAGTTAAAGTTAGTGGAGAAAAAAAAAAACACTATCTTCTGCAATTTACAGTGTCATTTAAATACTGTGTTAAGATTCTAAGTTTCAGAGATGCCAACAAGATAACAAAGGCGTAAACCACATACATGGAAGATAGTAAAATTGAACTCTAGTTTGTCTAGATGAAGAATAGTTCAAGTCACAATGGTAGGTGAATATAGTCATCACATAAAAACATGCATAATAACTACAAATGTTATTTACACAGAAAATGTGTAAGTATGATTTCTTTAATCCTGATTCCATTGGCTAATATTGTTCCTTAAAAATCAAATCTTTGTGCTTACTTAAGTGTTCATTTGCTACATAATTATTAACCTATATATTACACATTTGGTGATGAAAATATTTTTATGTTGGTCAACTTTAGGCTTGTACTAGTCAAATAAAATTATGTTGGGGAGGAAGAGTAAGGCAAGAAGATCACCTGGTACTATGACAGTAACAGTTCATCATTTTACATGCTAGACTTGGAAATAGATAAGAAAATAGATTATGAGCATTCATACTAAGAAATATTAATATATAAGGTAACAAGATGGTTAGATCAGTTAAGTTAGTGTATTATATATATATATATATATATATATATATATATATATATATATATATATATATACCAATAGCAAAATATTATGTACCATAAATATGAATCACTTGACTTTTCAAATAAAATAAAAATAAATTAGCCTAATATACTTTTCTGCAAATTAATAATATCATCCACTTTGTCAACTTTGGAATCAATCATTTTAATGTCTTCGTTTATGAAATCATAGAAGTTTTCACCTCCTCTGAAAAGTATTATAATAAAAATTAAAAACAAACAAAAATATTAAATCTCTTTACTTTTTGAAATGTTGACAAATAAATTTTTACATATGAAATAACACATTACCAGGAAACGTACAGTCCTTTTGCACACCTAATTACAGTGAGCATTAGCTTCAAAATATGGGACAAATGTTCACTTCCTATTAAACAATATTCTATATCAATCGACTCACTCTCTTCATGTACTTGATACTATAAGAGAATTAAGAAAATCACTACTGTTTTATTTTCTCTAATTTGCATTAAAAAGAAAATCCATTTTCACAAATGGTATTTTAGATCATTTAGACTGATTTTTGCATCTCTCTACTATATTGAGATATTTTGTTCTTTCAGACTGTGTTATCTACATGGAGGAAATTGCACTGTATTATGCCTTTTGGCTTGTTAATTTTTTAAGGAAAATCTTTCACATATTAGGAGTATTGACATTGATGTATTTTTTATTCAAGAGTCTTCATTCTGCTTTATTTCAATTTGCAACTGTGCTTTTGTAGACTGGAGACACTGTTATGTGTTACAGATGCATCTCTAGGTAAGCCTTTCAGGAAATGGAAATATGACAGAGAAATCAAAAGAATAGGTGATGTGAAGCAGAGTTTATTCAAGTTAAAATATAGATTTTTCAATGCTATTTTTTTGTTATAGGCAAAGATATTTGTGTGGTATCAATGCAATGTCAAGAATCTCTCTCTCTCTCTCTCTCTCTCTCTCTCTCTCTCTCTCTCTCTCTCTCTCTCTAAAATAGTCAGATTGATACTACAGAATTTAAAATGAATCTTTGATTAGAGAAAATGTATCCACAGAAGAAAATTTACTTATAAATTGACAAATGTCTCTAGTGATATATTTGGTTTAGCAGCTAACATTTAACCAGCATAGCATCTGTGTCAGTGCAGATTATTGTCCTATAACTATAAAAGCTGAAATGTTGTCAATATATTCAATCTGATCACACTAGACTCTTCACATAATCAGATTTTTAGAAATATAGTTGTACTTTTAATAAATAATATGATGCTATGGGTATGCATATGAACATACACATATCTACACAGACATGTGCACACACATACACACACATATATATATACCTGTATATAACACATTCCATATATATATATATATATATATATATATGGAATACTATATATATGGAATACTATATATCTATGTGTGTGTGTGTGTGTGTATATATATATATATATATATATATATATATATATAGCAGCTCCAACATAGAACAAGGATACATATTCTACCATGTTCATAGCAATCTTGTGTAAAATAACCAGAAGCCTGGAAAGAACCCAGATATCCTTCATCAGATTACTACTCAGTTATTAAAAATAATGACTTTATAAAATTCCTAGGTAAATGGATAGAACCTAAAGCTCTCATCCTGAGTCAGATAATCCAGTCACAAAAGAACACTCATGATAAGCATATCATGATAAGTATATCACTGATGATCTGCCACGCGGACCGCCAGCCCATAGGGGTTGAGAAACTGGTGAGTGGGAGATCTGGATGGCCAGGGAGCAGAGAGATCTCTGCGGAGTGCACAGGCTGAGCTTGCCCTCCGACCTGCCTGATCCAGGGACCAGGAACAGAACTTTGGAACCTCTGTTCCCACCAGGCAACTCTGAGGCATAGAACAGGGCTGGGCCCATCTGCCACCTGGACCAGTGGAGATCCAGGGACACAGACCAGATACAAGGGAAAGGCGAGAACATATCACTGACAACAAAATGGCAAGAGGAAAGCAAAAGAGCATATCCAAAGGAAACCAAGACAACCTGGCAACACCAGAACCCAGCTCTCCCATAACAGCAAACATTGGAATGCCAAACACTCCAGAAAAAGAAGACACAGACCTGAAATCATACCTTAAGATGCTGATAGAGATAATTAAACAAGAACGGGAGGAAAAGCAAAAAGATTCAGAAGCTTTTAAAGTGGAAACAAGAAAAACACTCAAAGAACTCAAAGAACTAGAGTAAAACAGAACCAAATAAATGAAGAAATAGAAGAGAGAAATTAAAAGGGAAATTGACACAATAAAGAAAACACTAAAAGAGATAACCCTAGAGGCAGAACCCCCAAAAAAAGAAATCAGGAGTCACAGAAGCAAGCATTTCCAATAGATTACAGGAGATCGAAGAGAGATTCTTGGGGGCAGAAGACAACATTGTAAAAATAGACAAAACAGACAGAGAAGATGCAAAAAACAAAAAGCTCCTAACACAAAATGTCCAGGAAATCCAAGAAACAATGAGAAGACTGAACGTGAGGATAATAGGAATAGAAGAGGGAGAAGAGTATCAACTCAGAGGCACAGTAAATATCTTCAACAAAATCATAGAAGAAAACTTCCCTACCCTCAAGAATGAGATGACCACGAGCATAAAAGAAGACTTCAGAACTCCAAATAGGTTGGACCAGAAAAGAAATACCTCCCAACATATAATAGTCAAAACACCAAGTGCCCAAAGCAAAGAAAGAATACTAAAAGCAGTAAGGGAAAAAGGTCAGGTAATATATATAGGCAGGCCAATCAGAATCACACTTGATTTCTCAACAGAGACTATGAAAGCAAGAAGAGCCTGGAAGACATCATGCAGACCCTAAGAGAGCACAAGTGCCAGTCCAAGCATCTAAACTCAGCAAAACTATCAATCACCATAGATGGAGAGATGAAGATATTTCAAGACAAATCTAAATTTACACAATATCTGACCACAAACCCAGCACTACAACGAATTATAGGTGGAAAACCCAATACAATGAGGGAAAATACAGCCTAGTAAAAACAGGAAAACTCCTAAACAAGAAAACTAAAAGAAGAAAAAGAAACAGACACAACTCAACCCACAAAAGCAATAATGGCAGGAAAGAGAAACAACTATTCCTTGATATCTATTAACATAAATGGACTCAACTCCCCAATAAAGAGACATAGGCTATCAGACTAGATACATAAACAAAATCCAGCCTTTTGCTGCATACAGGAAACTCATCTCAGAGACAAAGACAGACACTATCTCAGAGTAAAAGGTATTGAAAAAAACTTCCAAGCAAACAGCCCCAAGAAGCAAGCTGGAGTGGCTATTCTAATATCGAAGAAAGTAAATTTCCAACCAAAAGTTATTAAAAGATAAGAAAGTACACTTTTTACTCATTACCGGGGAAATCTATCAGGAGGAACTCTCAATTCTTAACATATATGCTCCAAATAAAAAAGCACCCACATTCATAAAATAAACCCTACTAAAACTAAAAAAATACATTTCACCCCACACAATACTGGTGGGAGACTTTAATACCCCACTCTCACCAATGGACAGATCAGGGAAACAGAAACTAAACAAGGACACTGCAAAGCTAGCAGAGACTTTGAACCAACTAGAATTAATAGATATATACAGAACATATCAATCTAAAGTAAAAGAATACACCTTCTTCTCAGCACCCCATGGCACCTGCTCAAAAATTGACCACATAATTGGACACAGAACAAGCATCAATTGACATAAGAAGATTGAAATACACCCATGCATTCTCTCAGATCACTATGGTTTAGGGCTGGTTTTTAACAACAACAAAGACAACAAAAAGCCTACATACACATGGAAACTAAACAACGCTCTGTTAAATGATAGCAGGGTCAAAAAAGAAATAAAGAAAGAAATTAAGGACTTTCTAGAATTCAATGAAAATGAAAACACAACATACCCAAACCTATTGGATTCAATGAATGCAGTACTGAGAGGAAAACTTATAGCCCTAAGTGCTTCCAAAAAGAAACTGGAGAGAGCTTACATTAGCAACCTGACAGCACAGCTAAAAGCCCTAGAACAAAAGGAAGCAGATATACCCAAGAAAAGGAGATGGCAAGAAATAATCAAAATTAGGGCAGAAATAGACCAAATAAAAACAAAAACAACCATTGAAAAAATCAACAAAACCAAGAGTTGGTTCTTTGAGAAAATCAACAAGATTGATAAACCCCTAGCCAGACTAACTAGAGGGCAAAGAGAGAGTATACAAATTAACAACATCAGAAAGGAAAGTGGGGACATAACCCCAGAGACACTTTAATACACAACAAAGATATATGCACCACAATGTTCATAGTGGCTCTATTTATAATAGCCAGAAGCTGGAAAGAACCCAGATGTCCTTCAGAAGATGAATGGATATAAAAATTGTGGTACATTTACACAATGGTATACTACTCAGCCACCAGAAACAATGACTTGACCAAATTCTTAAGAAAATGGCTGCATCTAGACAATATCATTCTGAGTGAGATAACCTAGTCACAAAAGAACAGACATAATATGCAGTCACTGATAATGGGATGTTAACCCCAGAGGCTCGCACTACCCCAGAAACAACTCACAGACTGTATGAAGTCCAAGAAATAAAGAAACAAAACAAAACAAAACAAAAAAATCGTTATACAACAAGAAAACCTTGACTATTTCCATGTTACATTTTGTTTTACATGTACTTTATGCTCATTGTAACTATTAAGTTTTCAATGCATAGTATCAAACCTTTAAAAAAATGAAGTACTGACTAACAAATATATTCATACAGTTTTATGTAAAAATTATTTTAAAATCTGAAAAAAAAGTACTGACAAAAATGTATTGTATAATTTTATGCAAAAAATGCTTAAAATCTGTACATTTATCTTTGTTTTGTAAAATAAAGTTGTTAAAAAAAAGTATATCACTGATAAGCAGATACTAGCCCAAAAGGCTCAGAATACCCAAAACAATTCATATACCTTATGAAGTTCAAAGAGAAAGAAGGCCAGAAGGTGGATGCCTCAGTCCTTCATAGAATGGAGAACAAAACAATTCTGGGAGGAAATAATGGGACTAATAAAGAAGCAGCGTTCATAGAAAAGTCCATCCAGAGACTGCCTCACCTGGGGATCCATCTCCTATGCAGCCATTAAACCCACGAACTATTGCTGATGCCAAGTAGTGCTTACAGGCAGGAATCTCATATGGATGCCTCCTCAGAGACTTTGCCTGAGCCATACAGGAGGATGCTTGAAGCTAACCATCAGACTGAACTCAGGGACCCCCAATGAAGGAACTAGAGGCAGGACTGAAAGAGCTGAAAGTGTCTGCAACCCCATGGAGATGAAAGGCTCCCCAAGGATCAAGAATTAAACTTGTAAGTCCTTGGCTTTTCTGAAATTTACAAGATTCACCAGGTCCTACTTCAAAACCAGGTAAGCAAAGCAACTGCTGTGAAGAAACAACTGGAGTAAGAACTCTGCCTGGTGCCTCTGTGAGCTGGGATGGCAGGTCTATGGCTGCCTCTTTCTTAAATCACTACCAATTATAGGATGGACATTTTGGTTACACAAGTTTCATTTCATTCACCCTATGTTCTTGTACCTTACACTCAGGTTAAGTCACTCCACTATGCACAATGGCTTCCTAAGCTAGACTTAAAATGAATGATTTTTATCTCTCATCAGAGCAATATCTGGGGCTGAAAGGGCACCTATTTCTGTATTCCCAGAAACATCATACAACACAAGACCACAATGTTAAGATTACACACCATGCATGAAAACTCTTAGAATATTAGAGCAGCTTCAAAATCAAATGTTACAGTTGAGGTTATCTCTTAAGTCAAGACAATAAAAGTTTAAGTAGTGCTTCTATTTTCACACTAATGGCATTGACGGTGGAGGACTAGAAACCACAGGGAAGTCAGGACAGTGTCAGGAAAAAACAAATAAATCTTCTTCAACTCTGGGACAGAAACAAGGAGTAAGAAACACAAAACTCCCAAAATATCTGCCCCTGTTTTCTGTGATTTTTACCAGCAAATATTAAGAGAACAATGAGGCCTCACATACTTGAAGTATTAATGGATGCTTCGATTTTGGTGTCTGACTTTAATCTGCACAACAAGATAAGAGATAATAAGGTGAGATTAACCCGTATGTCTCAATGTTTAAATTCCCTAGCTTCCTGGTGAGTTGGTCTTAGAGTTAAGCTCCTTGTTACAGCTAATATGTATTGTACAGAAGCATTTAATAACAGCCAGCAAATGCAGCCAGGCCTTGTTATGGGCTTTAGACCTTGGAAAACTGTTACTTGACATGACAGGAATGAAGTCCAGAGACCTAGAACAAATCCTCTGAATAGAAGCTTTTGCCTGGGAATGACATTGGACCAGTTAGGACTTCCCTTATGTGCACGATCTATGGCACTAATTTACATGACTGTGAGTTTGGCTTAGATTTCCATGGATGTGGTTTACAAAGCAGAGATTTCAGAGCAGGCAATTTTGTATACAGTAACTTTCACTGGCCTTTCAGACCTATCTGCTTTCTCATGGCTCCCATTATATGACAGGGAGGTGAACGTGCAGTAGGTAAATTCACCCTAACAATACAAGGACTTCTTCCAAATGATGACAGCCTCCCAACTCCAGCCCTCGGTTCCCCTATTATATACTCAATGAACTTTGCTTCATAGAGTGAAGTAGAGCAGGGCATTCATTCCCAACATGTTTTTCTTTTTCTCATATTAGTAGTGGCCAGTACAGTTTTCTCTAACACATCATTGTATTAGATGTTTTTAATACATATTACATAGAGTTCATGATGGTACTTCCAGTCACATTGCCTTTATGAGTCCTGTTTCCAGTAACCGGAACAATGCCATCTCTAGGTTTTCATTCTGCATGCAAAGCACAATGTAAAGTCACTCTTCCTACCATGAATGCACTATGGGAAAGTTCCCTCCGTTTTCGTTTTTTCTCACCCTTTTGATTCAACAGTAAGATGTCTTTGAAGATGCAAAGTCAAATCTTTGAATTGTGTATTTTCTACTTATATGTTACTTCCTATAAGAGAGTATAGTCAAATTGCTTATTCATTTTCTGTTGACTATGGTAGCCATTCACACTCAACAATCTGGCTCTGGGATAAAAACGTATGACACTTTGTAGACAGATACGGATTCTTCTTTCTATTTTCTTGATGAGATTATTTAAAATGTAAAGATTTTTTGCCTGCTTACCTTCATGCTGACTGACTGTCATATAGTCAAATTCACCTTCCCACTTTGCAGTTTGCTAACTGCTGTAGCCACCAATATTTCTGCCAGGTTTTGATGACATGAGAACCTAGTTTCTTGCAGTCTCTCATTTGGAGTGGAGACTGCGTGTTCCCCAGGGATCCTCTGGGGTGGCAGAGACATCCAGACTCTTGAAACAAGCAGTCAGTGTGTTCTCAGTCTCGTGTGCAGACAGCTACTGTTGGACAACCCAGATTGTATAGTGGGAACTAATCTAGTAAATTCCTTTTTACCATATGCATTCTGTACATTGTATTCTTCCAGAGACTGACAACTCAACACATATATCTCCATGTTAAAAAATAAATCTTACATTAAAGAGACTTGGTGATAGATATAAACAGACTAATGTGTAAATGATGCTCCTTACATGCCTTTCCACACCATCCATCATCTTTCCCTCTTCCCTGAGTTCTAGCCCATCAAAGCAACTCACTTGGTACCCACACAGACATGATGCCCTCCTGAGATGGATAATAGGATTTGACTTTATGCCTTAAACTCGACAAAACACTCCAGGCATACACAATGTTTCCAAATATGTGAGATAAGTTGGTAATTTTTCCCTTTCCTTCCACACTCTAGTTAATGTTTGTATCTATGACAAAATAATCAAACTGCAATATGACTTTAAAGCATGTTTTGCTGTCCCTTTGTTTCAAAATGCTAATTATCACTGTGATGAGTGCTTATTATTTCATCAAGCTGATGTTCCATACTTTTATGACCTCTCAAATATTATTGAGCACTCGGGCAGCATCTTATTTTTCATTATTAAAATGACAGCATAATGAGGCTCTTCATAAACTCATGCCTTTGTCTTCAAAATATTATTCATACTGTGTGCCATCAAGATGTGCCGATATGTCACAGAAGGTATGGAGGTTCTTTAGGCTCTTAAAAGGAGTTTATAAATTAGTATCTGAGAAATTTCCTCAGGCTCATATTCATCAGTGAAAAAGACTGTGTATGCTCAGTTTTTGAACATCCAGTGAAACACATATGCAATCTTGCATTAGATATCTAATGTTTTCATTGCCCTGAATTTTCTTTGTTCTTTTTTCTGCTACTTCAACTACTGTACCTGTCAACACATCTCTCTTGCTTACAATACACATAATTTTCTTCACCCTGGAGTTGATTGCTCTCAGCACAAGTAACATAACCCCTTGTTAGTTTCCAAGATGGTAGGGAGCTATGAGCTATGGTGTCAATTATTTAATTGTTTTTCATAGTCTAGTTATCCCTGTCCATGTCCAACCTCTGACAGTTCCTCGTCCTATTCTCCCTCACCTGTCTCCATGAGGATGTCCCTAGCCCCACACTCCATCACCCCACCAGGCCACCCTACTCCCTGTAACCCCAAGTCTCTCGAGGGTTAGGTGCATCTTCTCTCACTGTGGCCAAAGGAGGAAGTCCTCTGCTATATAGCTGTTGGGGGCCTGTTTGGTTGTATATTTTATTTATTTACATTTCAAATCTTATCCCTGCTCCTGATTTCCCCTTCAGAAACCCCCTATGCCATTCCCTCCCCCTGCTTGTATGAGGGTGCTTCCCCACCCACACACTCCTGCCTCCACACCCTGGCATTGCCCTGCACTGGTGCATCCATCCAGCCTTCACAGGAACATTCATGTCCCACTGGTGTCCGAAAAGGCAGTCCCCTACTACGTACGCAGCTGGAGCTATGAATCACCCAATGTGTATTTTTTGGTTGGTGGTTTAGCCCCCTGAGAGCTCCTCAGGGTTTGATTGGTTGATATTGTTGTTTTTCTTATAGTTGCAAAACCCTGCAGTTCCTCCAATCCTTTCTCTGACTCCTCCATTGGGGACCCTGTGCTCAGTAAAGTGTTTGGGTGTGAGCATCTGCCTCTGTATCTGTCAGGCTCGGGTAAAGCCTCTCAGGTGACAGCTGTATCAGGCTCCTGTTAGCAAACACTCCTTGGCATCTGCCATAGAGTCTGGGTTTGGTATCTGAATATGGGATGGACCAACTAGTGTATGCTTCCTGGTTGGTGGCTCAGTGTCTGAGAAATCTGGGGGATCCAAATTTGTTGAGAATTCTGGTCTTCCTATGGGTTTCACATTCCTCCTCAGCTTTTTCTAGCCTTTCCCTAATTCAACCACAGGGCCCCCAGGTGCTGTCCATTGGTTGGTTGTAAGTATCTGCATCTGACTTTTTCAGGTGCTCGTTGGGCTTCTAAGAGGACATCCATGCTATAAGATATCCTGTCTATAAGAACACCATAGCATTAGTAATAATGTCAGGCCTCAGAGCCCCCGTTTGAGCTGGATCCCAATTTGGCCCTGTAACTGAACTTCCTTTACTTCAGTCTCTTTTCCATGTGAGCCTGCAGTTCTTTTAGACAGGGACAAATCTGGGTCAAGGTTTTTGACTTGGGATGGCCACCTCATGGCTCCACTTGATGCCCTTTCTACTGAGATACACTCTACAAGCTCCCCCTCCCCACTGTTGGGTATTTCATGGAAAGTCCCTCCCTCTGAGTCCTGAGCTTCCCTCATCTCCCAGGTCTCTAGTACATTTTAGAGGGTCCCCACACCTTCTACTTGTGAGGCTGCTTGTTTTCATTCTTTCTGCAGGCCCTCAAACAAGGGTGATGAGAATTTAAGTCAATCCCTTTCCTACATTAAATACATGTCACAAATTTAAGTACTTTACTTCTCTTTGCAGAATGCTTGTTGCATAATGTTGACTTCTTCCTATGTGCCTTCCTATACGATTTTCTCAGAGAGATCTTGATTTCTATTGGATTAAAAAGAAATCTTGTTTTCTTCTTTTTCTCTGTCTCTCTGGCATGTTTTATGTTCTCTATAAAGTATGCATGCAAATGTCTTTGTAAATCACACACATTTTCTTTCCTCATGTTCTCATCTCCTTCCTTTATGATACATTAACAATAATCTCCAAAAGACACATCACATTAATATCAGCTACTGTAGCATTACCCACATTAAGTAAGCACCTGCCATAAACTTGGACTAAATAATTAAGTATACAGGAATTTTTAGTGAATATGTGTCACATCTAGAGTCTTTAAAAGAAGTAAGTATTGGGGTTAACTGGTGCAGTATTGAGACTTGACTGATAAAAACCTAATGTGAGCTGTGGGTAGTGATGAATATGTGTGATCCTAGAACTCAGGAGACAGATGCGCGAGGATCCGTGCAAATTTGTGACCAATCTACATGAAATACTACACAGTGAGACCAAGGCTAGCCTGGGGTTTATGGTGAGACGTTCTTTGAAATAATAAAGACTTAAAAGTTACTTCTCTGCTCAAAGATTATATATGACTCAACTTTAAAAAGACAACAAATGTAGTTTAGAAAGAGAACGTTTTTTCTTTTGAAGAATTTGTAGACATGTTTACATAAATTGTGGAAAGTCCTAAAATCCTGGATACTCTCAGTATTCCTCTACCATCTGGCATTTGATTAATTCTCTATTCAATTGCATAGGGACCATAGAAGATACACTTTTCTTCTCTCTCTCTCTCTCTCTCTCTCTCTCTCTCTCTCTCTCTCTCTCTCTGTGTGTGTGTGTGTGTGTTTGTGTATATGTATATATGTTCACTATGTGTGTGTGTGTGTGTTTGTATGCATTTGTGTTTGTTTTTCTGTCTTTGTACCTGTTAATGTCTCTCTCTGTTTCTCTCTGAGTGTATTTCTCTTTCTCTCTGTCTCTGCATCTGTCTCTGTTTCTCTGTCTCTCTGTTTCTCTCTGTGTATGAGTGTGTATATGTACATGTGTGCTCGTGCATGTGCATGTACATATGATGTATGTGTATGTGTATTTCTTAAAAGAGCTCATTTAAGAAATTAAAACTCAAACCAGTTGTCCCTGTCCATTTGACACATGACACAGGCTTCTGGTGACACTCGACTAATGAATTTTCTTCATGATTAACTACTCGTTATACATGGCCATTATCATGGATACACGCTCAGCCCATGCTATCCCACTTACAAGCAAGGTGGCTCCGTGAAGGCTCATTAATATAAGTGAGCCAGAACAGTATCCTTTTATGAAGTCAGAGAAAACTGGAGCATGAAAAATATTACTCACAATCAAACAAATTGCTGAAACAAAAGCTTGCTCTACTGGGCTGTGATGGCTATTCTCTTAACTAAAAATGGAAGCAAAAAGTTATGAAAATTACATAATGAATTCAGTATGAGAATTTTCACTCTTTCTGTATTATTCTTGAGGCCCTGGAGAGATGGCAGAAAGAAACAAGAAAAAGATTCTAACTCTTCCCTCTTATTATTATTGCTAAAATTAATATTCTCATTCATTCCCTTAGCTTGCTGGGAGGTTTGTAAAATTTACACTTAGAAGTCTCTCATCATTGCTTAATCTCTACTGACACCTGGTGGCCTAAATTACTTAAGTAGTTGTGAGAACTCTTACATGCTCATTAGAAACACCTTTTGTGCTCTTAAGTTGACACTTTTATTACATGGACACCATTATGAAACGATTAATTTTTCCATGTACTTCAGTGATGCATATATGACACTGGAGTCCTGGGGATGTAAACACGTAATATCAGTATCAATGTTATACATTGGGACCCAAATTAAACTGTTTGTAATTTTTGTCTCCTTTAAAAGAAATTGGTTTTATATACTGTGTTGTTAACTATACCAAATAAAGTGTTTGTGTACTTGGAAATCATATGCTTCACCACATTGAATATCACAATTTGCTCAGTAAATACCTTATTATGTATATATACTGTGTTAACAGTGTTTGAGAGTTTCTTGGTACTGAACCCATTCCAAGCCCACACTAAGGGGACAGTAGTACATAGCCCCCTCCCCTTCCTCTCCATCTCCCCCTCTCTCTGTCTCTCCTGTCACCTCTAGGCACTGAGGTGAGTGATTTTGCTCTGTCATGCTCCCATCAGGGTGGTTTTAAGTTGTATATTAATGTGAATCCTCGGAGTCCACAAGCCATTTTTTTTTTTGTCTTTGCAAGTAATTTCAAATATTGATGAAAATCTGATAATACTTTCTAAGTACCAGTGTCTTTTCTAAAGAAATTTTTATGAGCTCCCACAATAGGTTCCTATCACTATTAGGAAAAGAACAAATCCTTTAATTGTACAGGTAATTTGTGTGATGCTTACATTTTGCCTTAGCCTGCACAGGAACTTTCATTGAACTATTCAAATAAATTGTAGTTTTCAAACCCCTCCACCTTCCTATTCTCTTCTGGCTTGAATCTCCTCTTCTACCTTTCTTAATCTAGAAAACCCCACTCTATGTCCATGCTTCATTTTGCATGTTATTTTTCCATTAAACCTAAGCTGAGCATATAGTTTAGAATAAAATTTTCTAATATAGCAGCACACAAATTTTATTTCAAATTTCACAATTATAGTCTCATTTTTCCTTGTTAAATTGCTACTATTTTATTTTTCTTGCAACTGAAGTTTTATAGAAAATAAGAGAAAGAAAAAGAAGAAGGAGAGGAAGAAGAAGAAGAAGAAGAAGAAGATGATGATGATGATCATCATCATCACCATCATGACAAAGATGAAGAAGAAGAAAAGGAGGAGGAGGAGGAGGAAGAAGAAGAAGAAGAAGAGGAAGAAGAAGAATAATTTAATGATCTTAACCACTTGTACAGACAATTTTTTACATTGACAGCTAATATCTACAAACCAATGGTTCCTCATCTGAAAGTAGGTATGCTAATATTGATATCAAATAACTACCTAATAGGCCATTGCCTAAAACTTGCATTAGCAAGGCAAGCCATTTAGAAGTCACTACTGCTGCTAGTGTAGATATAAGTAGCATCCTTCTTATTATGAGCCCATATCTAACATAAGAGCACACATGACATTCATTTGTCTTTGTTCTTTTGTAGATATTGTAAACAAGGCCCTCACTAAACTTTTTGGAAAAATAGGACTCAGTTATCAATATTATTCTAAGAGGACATAAATAATGGTGGGAATGTGCTTTTGGAAAGGAGACAGTGCAAGGTATTTTAAGAAGTAAAATAGAAAATCAGAAATATCTTCCCTCTGTCTGACTGTCTGTCTCTGTCTGTTTCTCTTTCCTTTGACATGCTATGGAAACTTTAAAAGACATGAACTTGGCAAGTGCAATTTTCTAGGAAACACAGTTACTACCCCTATACTGAAACAGACTTCAGAAGGTCACCAACAGAATGGGAGTAAGAAAATAAGATGGACTGTGGAGCTAGAGAACTGGGAAGTGAGGGGGTGTACTAGAGTGAAGTCTAAGTATGTACAAACCCCATAAATGTCATCCTGGGAGCTGCAGGAGTAATATGCATTCCTGGCTGCATTGGTCCTGTGTGTCCCAGTGCATGTAACCCTGTGCTCCCAACTTCACTGCACCAGACCAGTAGTCAGGCTACATCTTCTCCTCTTATAATGCCATGGCTAGCAGCACCTGAAATTCCTCTCTATGTAAACAAGATATGTCGAGGATCCTGGCAGTGACCAGTGATGTACACTCACCCTGAAAACTCCTATTCACCACAAAGGTTTAGACAACATTTGTCCCCACCCCAATTAAATGAGCTGTCTTACTAAAGCTTCATCCTGAGAGCCTGCTTTAGCCATGTTCACTGCCTCTGGAGGTCCCTTCACTTTCAACAAATCATTGCTCTATGGGCAGCAGGGAAAGAGAGCATGAAAGGCACTGGACTGACCTATTAAGGAAGGATTGAGAAAGCTTTACTAAAGAGAGATATGTGACCAAGAAACAGGATGGACTTTCAAGTTTGAATCATGAGTCAATAACTTGGCTCAAGAGAATCCCATATATTCTAAGTGCTTCAATGTGAGTGTGTATCTTATTTATCTACATACACATCCAAATGTACAAAGTCAGATATTATTTGTAATTTAGATGTAAAATTTCACATTTTTTACCCTCTGTGTTATGTAATATCCATCATAAAGGTCTATATAATTTTACTATTTAAAAACATACTGTAAGAATACAGAGTTAATACATATATTAAATACTTTTTTCAAAACAGGTGTTTTATAGTTTAAGTGTAACACACATTTGGACTCCAAACATTTGCTTCTAATCTTATCCCTTTGCTTCTTCTGTCTTTCACCTTTGGATATCCTGTAATATACTCAAGGGTTTGTTATGAAAACAGAAGTGGGGAAACAAAGATTAATAATATACCAAGAAGAAGAAACAATACATGATGGACAACGAATAAATGGCTGTACCTTTACGGTAAGATGGTACAACAAAAAACCGTGTGAATCACAATCTTTATGAATATGAATAGAACAATTCAGAAGTAAATTAATTCCATAGTGGTTATTAAAAACATGTTTGGTTTAAGAACATGGGTGCTACAAACCAGAGAATTGAGTTTAGAAGCTATTTCCCTACCAATATATTTAAAGTTTCCAAACATATCATTGATTTTAATTTAAGTATTATATATTCTTAAAATTTCCTCACTTCACTAACCATTTCCCTTTGTCTTAACAAGACCTTAAAAATACTGTTTTCAAAACTCTTTTCTTATATTACCATATATAATGAATTCTCATTCTCTTATATATTGTCATACAATATCATTGATGATTTATTTGTGCACTCAATTTGAAATTTTAAAATATAGTCTCAGATAACCAATGAAGGCTGAAGTCTTGCTGTGAGACTGAGGATGATTTTGAACCCCTGCCGCTTGCCTCTTTCTCTGAGTGCTGAGATTACAGACATGCACTATCATACTATCAACTGCCAATCCCATGATAAAAATAATTTTATTTTGACCATGATACTGAATATGACATTTGATCGTGTTTTTTTCAGTTAAAGAGATCATTTAGACCTGTATACCAGTAGACACTTTGTTCAGGAAATGTCCTCCCCACAAATGATTAAGTAATCCCATTTGAAAAGGAGAGAGGATACTCATGAGGTGAATGAAACACTCACCTACACACTGTGCATCATGAAAGTACATCACGAGCAGCATTGCTCTACACAGCATATAGAGTAACCATTTAGGTACCATTGAGGAGATTTCATGCCAATTTCATTCTCTATGTTATTTCTTTTTTTTTTTTTAAACGACTTTATTTTGCAAAACAAAGATACATGTAAAGATTTTAAACATTTTTTGCTTAAAATTATACATTTTTGTCAGTACTGTTTTTTCAGACATTAAAATAAATTTTACATAAAACCATGTGAATATGTTTTTTAGTCAGTACTTGATTTTTTTCAAGGGCTTGACAGTATGCATTGAAAACATACTAGTTGAAATAAGCATAAAGTACATGCAAAACAAAACGCAACATGGAAATAGTCAAAGTCTTCTTGTTTTGTGAATATATGTATATTTTTTTGTTTTCTTTATTTCTTGGACTTCATACAGTCTGTGAGTTGTTTCTGGGGGAGTGCAAGCCTCTGGGGTTAGCATCCCACTATCAGTGACTGCATATTATGTCTGTTCTTTTGTGACTGGGTTATCTCATTCAGGATGATCTTCTCTAGATGCAGCCATTTTCTTAAGAATTTGGTTAAGTCATTGTTTCTGGTGGCTGAGTAGTATTCCATTGTGTATATGTACCACAATTTTTGTATCCATTCGTCTTCTGAAGGACATCTGGGTTCCTTCCAGCTTCTGGCTATTATAAATAGAGCCGCTATGAACATTGTGGTGCATATATCTTTGTTGTGTATTAAAGTGTCTCTGGGGTATATGCCCAGAAGTGGAATAGCTGGGTCTTCAGGTAGTACTATATCCAATTTTCTGAGGTATCGCCAGACAGATTTCCAGAGTGGTTGTATTAGCTTGCAACCCCACCAACAGTGGAGAAGTGTTCCTATTTCTCCACAGCCTCGCCAGCATCTGCTGTCATCTGAGTTTTGGATCTTGGCCAATCTGACTGGTGTGAGGTGGAATCTTAGGGTTGTTTTGATTTGCATTTCCCTGATGGCTAAAGATGTCGAGCACTTCCTGAGATGTTTTTCGGCCATTCGGTGTTCCTCAACTGAAAATTATTTGTTTAGCTCTGTACCCCATTTTTTAATAGGGTTATTTGATTCTCTGGTGTCTAGCTTTTTGAGTCCTTTGTACACCTTGGATATTAGGCCTCTATCTGATGTGGTGTTGGTAAAGATCTTTTCCCATTCTGTTGGTTGCCGTTTTGTTTTCTTGACGATGTCCTTAGCCTTACAGAAACTTTGCAATCTCATTAAGTCCCATTTGTTAATCTTTGACCTTAGAGCTTGAGCCATTGGTGTTTTGTTCAGGAAATTTTCTCCTGTGCCTCTGTGTTCTAAGGTTTTCCCTACTTTCTCATCTAATAGTTCCAGTGTATCTGGTTTAATGTGGAGATCTTTAATCCACTTACACTTGAGCTTTGTACAAGGAGATAAGAAAGGGTCTATTTTCATTCTTTTGCATGTTGAGTGCCAGTTGGACCAGCACCATTTGTTGAATAGGCTGTCCTTTTTCCATTGAATGTTTACTGCTCCTTTGTCAAAAATCAGGTGACCATATACATGAGGGCTCATTTCTGGATCTTCTATTCTATTCCATTGATCCACTTGCCTATTTCTGTACCAGTACCATGCAGTTTTCAGCACAATTGCCTTGTAATATAGCTTGAGGTCAGGGATAGTGATTCCCGCAGATGTTTTTTTGTTGTTGAGGATGGATTTCACTATTCTAGGTCTTTTGTTATTCCATATGAAATTGCACATTGATCTTTCCAATTCCATGAAGAACTGGGTTGGAATTTTGATGGGGATTGCATTGAATCTGTAGATTGCTTTTGGTAGGATGGCCATTTTTAAGATGTTGATCTTTCCAATCCATGAGCATGGGAGATCTTTCCATTTTCTGAGATCCTCCTCAATTTCTTTCTTCAGAGGTTTGAAGTTCTTGTCATACAGGTCCTTCACTTGCTTAGTTAGAGTCACACCAAGGTATTTCATAGTTTTTGGGACGATTGTGAAGGGTACCTTTTCCCTAATTTCTTTCTCCACATGTTTGTCCTTTGAGTATAGGAAGGCTACTGATTTGTTTGAGTTAATTTTGTATCCGGCCACTTTGCTGAACTTGTTTATCAGCTGTAGGAGTTCTCTGGTAGAATTTTTGGGGTCACTCAAGTACACTATCATGTCATCGGCAAAGAGTGATGTTTTTATCTCTTCCTTTCCGATTTGTATCCCCTTGATCTCCTTTTGCTGTCTAATTGCTCCAGCCAGGACTTCCAGTACTATGTTGAATAGGTAGGGAGAGAGTGGGCAGCCTTGTCGAGTCCCTGATTTTAGTGGGATTGCTTCAAGTTTCTCGCCATTAAGTTTGATGTTGGCTGTTGGTTTGCTGTATATTGCTTTTATTATGTTTAAATATGGGCCTTGGATTCCTGTTCTTTCCAGGACTTTTAACATGAAGGGGTGTTGGATTTTGTCGAATGCTTTCTCAGTGTCTAGTGAGATGACCATGTGATTTTGGTCTTTAAGTTTGTTTATATGGTGGATTACATTGTTGGATTTCCTTATGTTAAACCATCCCTGCATCCCAGGGATGAAGCCTACTTGGTCATGATGAATGATGGTTTTGATGTGTTCTTGGATTCGGTTTGCAAGGATTTTGTTGAGTATTTTTGCATCAATGTTCATAAGTGAGATTGGTCTGAAGTTCTCTTTCCTTGTAGGGTCTTTGTGTAGCTTAGGTACAAGGGTTATTGTAGCCTCAAAAAATGAGTTGGGTAATATTCCATCTGATTCTATCTTTTGGAATAGTTTGGTGAATATTGGTGTTATATCCCCAATAAATGTCTGATAAAATTCTGCACTGAACCCGTCTGGACCTGGGCTTTTTTTGGTTGGGAGGCTTTTGATGACTTCTTCTATTTCTTTAGGTGTTATAGGGTTATTTAGATTGTTTACTTGGTCCTGGTTAAACTTTGGGACCTTGTATCTGTCTAGGAATTCGTCCATTTCCTCCAGATTCTATGTTACTTCTTAACAACTCAGTTACCTCATATAAGAAATAAAGACCACAGACATTTCTTACTCATAGTTGTGGTCAGATTAAATGTTAACATATGTGAGGTGTTTTGAGATGGGCTCTTTTCACATGGAAAGCAGTCTGTAAATGGGGACTTAATTTATTGGACTCACAATCAGTGGAGACACTCTTCTTTCTTCTATCATTGTCCAAATGGTTAGAGATCATTTACTGTGTCTCTTCCTCAGTTAAAATTACATTATAACATAGTCAAATTCATTGAATTGATACGGTCTTCTCTTAAGCAATCTAAGCACTTGATAGAGCCACACTCATTTTAATAAATTCTGTGAAGAATCTTCATAATTAATATTTATTAAGGACCAGCACGGAATAGACACCATTCAAAAGAAAAGTACAATGCTCGAATCTGAGATCTGCCTAATATGATCCTTCGTCTATATTGTAATTTTAATCATGAATATCAATTGCCAGTCTAGTGAACATTGTCACAGCTATAGAGCACCTGCAATAGAGTCTTCCATTCCCCTTTGGTGCTTTGAAATGAGGCTAAATATAGAGGGGAAGGCAAAGCTCGGGCCACACAAACACCTTCCTGAATCTAAAATCAAGATACTGGTGGCTTTAAGCACTGACTGTTGTGGCTTTCATCTATGATCTGCACTACGGAGACTAGGCAGGCCAAGAGAAGTTTGAGATCAGAACATCTATTCAAGGAGCCCTTCTCTTAAAGCAAACACAAAGGAAAAGTAAAGTTGCCTGTATGGCTTTCAGGAAATTATTCAAGTAGTTGGTTCCTAACTTGTTTCCTCTTTAAAATCGAGACTGAAATGTTTATGTAGCAAGGATATTGCCTTACACAGATCATTAGTAGTATTCATTTGAGCCACTTAAAATGAATTTAAAATATTATTTTAGCTTACCTGAATTATTTGAATATTTTCAGAGAAATCAATGTCTTGTGGAGCCACAAAATTTCACATTGGTCATAGGCAGATGTGGGAAACACAGAAAAGTAACTTCAAAGCCTTTTGAATTTGTGGCATAGAGCTTTGCTATGGGGCAAGGCTGATATGTCTCCATCCATAATAAATGACCCGCAGGACAAGGGAGAATAATCATCCTTGCAGTAACTGGCTTTGTTAGGTGATTCACCTTTCCACTTGAGATGTTTCTTTGCCAATGCATATATAGGGGAATGAGAACTGCACAGAGATGAAAGCACATCAGACATTTATGTCAAGAATTTCGTTTTCTAAAGAAGAGCAGGTGTGTCCTACAATTTCTCAGAGGAGCAAATGCCTCTGTAAATTCTCTGTCAGTGCCTCTGGAGTGAGATAGTGTGGAGGAGATAGCATTGGGTGGATATCTCAAGAAAAATTTCCCATTTAAAGAAACCGGTCCAGGCACTATATATCCTGAAAGACTACATGCCCAAGAAACAATCCAATTGTTGTAAAGAAAAGAGAAATCCTCTAGGAGACAGTCCTGAAAAATAACACACACTCAATCTAAAATATCTTTAAATCACACTTTAAAAACTCATCAAATTTTGCTTCTATCTATGAGTCACAGGTCTCTCTTTCCAAAGTCATTGTACCTCTGACATATGCACACCACATGTTCATATACACTGACAGCTGCTGCTAGAGTTTACTCCTTCCACACGGTACAATACCAAAGTATCTAACAAGAGTTATATATATATATTGCAAGTGGGTACTTTTCAATTATTACATAAAAAGCAAGACATCTTCTCCATATTAAGAGAGTAATTTTCAAATACATGTTAATTGTGTGTATTTTATTCAAAAACACTAGTTTAATAGGAAGTCACTGTGCATAGAACTTCTACCAGAGTTGTACTAAGAGCTTTCCATGAACAAATTTATGATATCATCAGAATAATCACAACATTAGAAGATTACTAGATGTGTTAAAATATAGATGATGAAATTGAGTCTGAATATCTGAGTGAACTAAAATTCAGTTAGTATAAAAAACTTGAGTCAAGATTGAGACAAAACAATCCATTTCAAAAACAAATATTTGCAATATGAAAACATATCAGCATATTATGTTGTAAATGTAAAGCAAAGAATCTCATATATATTATTTATCCAATACACAGAATCTATTAATCACTAAATAAAGAAGAAGAGGAGGCTATGTCTTATTGCTAGGAAGTTTGCATTACAGTAGATAATAGACAATGAAACAAACAATTGTGTCTTAAAACACGCTCTGGGACATTTTGATCATTGGCTATGGCTTTGTGTTTCAGACAGGCTTCTTCCACGTGCTGATAGCTTAACAGACATAAAGGTATATATTCCTTCTCTATATATACCATATTAACCAAATTAACCAAATGAACTGTTTAATCGCAATCTGTGGAATTGCCTATGAATCACAGGTTTTTGACCATTTTTTGTTCTTCAAGCTCTACTTAACATAATTTCAATATGAGTTCCTACCAGTACTTTAAGAGCATAAGTCTACAACCATCCCTTATATAGATTTTTTTTCTGATACTTCCAGACTGCTTTTTCAAATTCCCACTGTCCTTCCGTTATCAAATCCTTTCACAGCTGGAATTTTTTAGTCTCCCTTTTGAACCATGTTGTACTTTCTTGTTGTTCCTGTAGATGTGCAACTCTTTGTCTTCAGTAATATGAAGTTACCAAAGATGGATCTGCAAAAATATTTCCTGAAACTGCCTTAACTATAAATACAGTAAGTAAGAAAAAGGAAAATGGATACGAAAGTTCACTCCCAAAAAACAAGGCAAATTTGATTTAGACCTATTGACTATTAGTTCAAATTTCCCAAGGGTTAAGTTCAAGTTACTCCCAGGGTTAATTCAGATTATCATTTTGATCACATCAGTGTGGTCTATGTACTAGTTACACATCTGAAATATTCGGGCTTCCAAGTTAAGCGATATGAGAACCTCTTACACTAGACTCTCATTCTCATACATTCACTGATTACACTGATGATCTTTGTTCACTGGGATCTTCGTGAATCCATGGTTTGGTTATGGTTGGGCTCTCACATACGCTTTGTTATTTATCTTCCTAACACAAAATTTCAAGACACATCTGATACACCTGCGGAGTCTTTTCCCATCCTCCTTTGCAGAATAAATCAATTATCATATCCTGTATACTTGTGTAGTTGCCTTGTATCCTTAGCCTTACAGAAGCTTTGCAATTTCATGAGGTCCCATTTGTCAATTCTTGATCTTAGAGGAGAAGCCATTGGTGTTCTGTTCAGGAAACTTTCCCTTGTGCATATGTGTTCTAAACTCTTCCCAATTTCTCTTCTAATCGTTTCAGTGTACCTGGTTTTATGTGGAGATCTTTGATCCACTTGGACTTGAGCTTTGTACAAGAAGATAGGAAAGGATCGATTTGCATTCTTCTGCATGCTGTCTGCCAGTAGTACCAACACCATTTGTTGAAGAGGCTGTCCTTTTTCCATTGAATGCTTTTAGCTCCTTTGCCAAAAATCAAGTGACCATAGGGTTCATTTCTGGGTCCTCAATTTTGTTCTATTGGTCTACCTGCCTATCTTTGTATCAGTACCATGCAGTTTTTCATCACAATTGCTTTGAAATATAGCTTGAGATCAGGGACGGTGATTTCCCCAGAACTATTTTTGTTCTAGAGAATAGATTTCACTATTCTAGGTTTCTTGTTATTCCAAAAGAAATTGCAAATTACTTTTTCCAACTCTATGAAGTATTATGTTGGAATTTGGATGGGGATTGCATTGAATCTGTAGATTACTTTTGGCAAGATGGCAATTTTTACAATGTTGATCATTCCAATCCATGAGCATGGGATATCATTCGATCTTCTGAGATCTCCTTCAATTTTCTTCTTCAGAGTCTTGAAGTTCTTTTCACACAGATCCTTCACTTGCTTGGTTATGGACACCCCAAGGTATTTTATAGATTTTGTGACTCTTATGAAAAGTGTTGATTCTATAATTTTTTTCTCAGCCTTTTTATTCTTTGAGTAGAGAAAGGCTACTGATTTGTTCAAGTTAATTTTATACTGACCCATTTTGCTGAAGTTGTTTATTAGTTGTAAAAGTTCTCTGATAAAATTTTTAGAGACACTTAAGTATACTATCATATCATCTACAAATAGTGATATTTAGACTTCTTCATTCCCAATGTGAATCCATTTGATTTCTTTGTGTTGTCTAATTATTCTGGCCAGGACTTCCAGTAGTATATTGAATAGGTAGGGGGACAATGAGCAACCTTGTCTAGTACCTGATTATAAGGGGATTGCTTCAAGTTTCTCATCATTTAGTTTACTGATTTGCTGGCTATGGCTTTTACTATGTTTATGTATGGACCTTGTATTCCTGATATTTCCAAGACTTTTATCATAAAGGGGTATTGATTTTTTTGAATGCCTTCTCGGCATCTAGTGAAAGAATCATCTGTGTGTGTGTGTGTGTGTGTGTGTGTTTTGAGTTAGTTTAAGTGGTGGATTACATTGATGGATTTTTGTATGTTGATTTGTATGTCTGGCTAAGAGCTTATCGATCTTGTTGATTTTCTCAAAAAAACAAAAAATCAGCTCGCGGTTTTGTTGCTTCTTTGTATTGTTCTTTTTGTTTCTATTTGGTAAATGTCTGCTCTGAGTTTGATTATTTCCTGCAGTCTACTCCTTTTGGGTGTATCTGCTTCTTTTTCATCTAGAGCTTTCAGCTGTGCTGTCAAGTTGCTAGTGTATGCTTTCTCCAGTTTCTTTTTGGAGGCACTCAGAGTTATGAGTTTTCCTCTTAGTACTGCTTTCATTGCATCCCATAGGTTTGGGTATGCAGTGGTGTCATTTTCATTAAATTCTAAAAAAAAAATCCTTAATTTCTTTCTTTATTTCTTCCTTGACCAAGCTATCATTGAGCAGAGCATTGTTCACCGTCCATGTGTATATGGGCTTTTTGTTGATTTTCTTATTATTAAAGAAGAGTCTTAGTCCATGGTGATCTGATAGGATGCATGGGAGTATTTTGATCTTTTTGTATCTGTTGAGGCCAGTTTTGTTACTGACTATATGGTCAATTTTACAGGAGGTACCTTGAGGTGCTGTGAAGAAACTGTGTTCTTTTGTTTTTGGATGAAATGTTCTTAGATGTATGTCAATTACAGTTAGTTCATAACCTCTGCTAGTTTCTCTGTGTCTCTGTTCAGTTTCTGTTTCCATGTTCTGTTGATTGATGAGAGTGGGGTATTGAAGTCTCATGCTATTATTGTGTGTGGTGTAATATATGCTTTGAACTTTAGTAGCCTTTCTCTTATAAATGTGGATGCTCTTGTATTTGGAGCATAGATGTTCAAGATTGAGAATTTATATTGATTGGTTTTTACTGTTTTTACACGATGACATGCATCATTTTTGGTATAAATGTTTGTAAAAATCAGTCAACAAACTTTATTGATAGCCTAAAAATGTGGGTCACATTAGTTAAAGTACTATAAGTGTTAAGAGAATCTGTCAAATACAACTAATAATAATATTTGAAACAATCATTTTTAAGGAAAAAGTTTACAAATGTACAGAGTGTGAAATCACACACACACACAGAGAGAGGGGGGGGAGAGAGAGGGAGAGAGAGAGAGAGAGAGAGAGAGAGAGAGAGAGAGAGAGAGAGAGAGAGAGAATATAATTGTACCAGGAAACTACTGTATAAGATCTGGAGCCTTACAAATGACCCTGGATTGTGGTTCTCTTTGTTCACCCTTGCATCTATTCTCGTTTTTATTCTTTCCAATTAAACATCGAATTGCATGTATGGGTGTATAGAGTATTTTCAATAACCCAAAATTTGATTTGTACATGTAACACACAGCAAAGTGATATGAACGTGGTTGCAAAAGCAGCATAAATAACTGGTAACTGTAAGGAACTGGACTCTAAAATAAGAACCCTTATTTGGTATCTTAGAATAGATACCAAAATGTTCAAGTGTATTTTTCAATTTATTGTTCACATACTTAAGGATCCCTTTTTACAGTATCCCATTCAAGAAGCACGTTTCCAAAACTACTTTACCTGTTTAACAAATGATATCACAGCACATTAGGTATCATCATTCCTGGAACACTTCTCATTTTCATAAAAGGTTAGAATCCATACTGAACACTTTCAGACCATGTAGAAGTTACTACTTTATTGACACTGCCATTCAAATGGCATGGCTATTGACCTTAGGTGTCTAGTATGTCTTGTACAAGCACAAGGTTGCATCCTATCAGCTGCTCTCCAGAACACACTCCAAATACTATTGCTGCCTCTCCAGGTGAAAACCCTGCCACCTGATTATTAAGATTAGCACAGGATGTAGGAGGTAACGTTTCCATTAAGTTAAAGCATATAAGCTATAAAACATTATATTCTCCATAGGCAACAATAAAAATACCAATTATGTAAGACATGGGGACCGTAAGAAATTAAGTATCTTAAGTCAACATCACCAACAGTTGTACTCCAGCTTCCATCCTTCCATCCTACCCTGTCACCCCAATGCTGTAAGTATCTAAGGAACTTGATTTCAACCTTTCTAATACTGCAACTCTGATATTGTGATGACTCCCTACCATCAAATAATTTCCTTGCTACTTCACAATTGTAATTTTGCTATTGCTATAAATTGCATTATAAATATCTGATATGCAGGAAATCTGATATGCATGACCCACAAGTTCAGATCTACCAAACTGTAAATAACATGAATGTACTATTATATATTATACATTTTATTTCACTTTTGTCAGTTCCCACACTAATGCTCTTTTTGGGAGCATGTGTCACATTTACTGTCATGACAACTAAGCTGCTCCTTTATAAGAAACTACTCTGAAGCCTTTGTTATTTCTTTGCTTTACTTGAATCATATGCAGAACTTGTGAGGAAAGGCCATCAGTTTGGAGTTATCTGACTTGTATCAATGAATAGAACCAGGTTATTTATTTCTTGCAGAGATTTAACAGTCTCTGAGTTTTCTGCTATAAATCTTTTACTGTTTCTTTTAGATGATCTTCATCTTATAAAAAATACTTTGAGACTATGCAGAAATCTTGTACCTTAAACTCTAGGGAAATACACTCTGTAGCATGTTTCATCTCTTTGAGATGTGGGTTGCTAAACTTGCTTTTAGTTTCATATAATTGATTATATTACTTTGGACTGTAACTATGTTGGGCTGTGTTTTGTGGAGTGTTTGTGCACGTGTATGTGGGGGGGTATTTAGCATCTACTTGCAAGAATGAAAAGGTAGAACATGGTAAACTTTGTGGAGACAATGCTATTACATTGTGAGATTATTTAAGATGAAATTTCTCCAGTATAAGATCAGGTAGAAAAACTTTAGGGTAAAAAGAATGTATCCAATACTTTCAATATTATGGAAAAAGAGAGAAAATAAATCTTGGAGCATAAAATAAAAGTGAAACTGGCTTGTGAAGAGAATTAAAGGACAGCTGAAGGAAGGACCTGCATATTGAGGATGGGCTGCCTAAGGAGAGATTAAATAGTAAAATTTCATAGAAAATGATAAAAGTTTTTTTAGCAAGTGCTTATAATAAAGTTGTTTTTAGTAGAATTTAATTGTTCATATTTAACTACTTGTTGTAACTAAAATCTTGTGAAGTCTAGCTTCCAAATTTCATTTGAGGCATGGCCATTGGTATTTTATTATGTTGGAAAGTGTATGGGAAAATGTATAGTTATTTAAAATCCCTTAAAGGAATTAGAGTAATTTTATGAAAGAATCCTAAATTTTTACTCATTTTGACTCATTTTTAAAATTTTTTCCATTTCAATTGATTATAACTTTCCCTTTTATATTTGAAACCAGAGTTTCTGTTCATTAAAACCAAAAAAGCACTTATAGTAATGATCTAAGGCACTGTTTTCTAAATCCTAAATATCACAATACAATTGTTTTAAAAATAGATATATACAGAAGAAAGTGTGTGTGCTCTTTCATTCACTGACTTAGAGTCCCGGATTCATGTTTGTCAACTTATTTTCCATATGGCTGATAAAATATTACTGCAAAGCCAATATTTTTATCTTCTCTTGAGGTTGAACTTTGTATATTTCATATAAATTCCCTTAAGTTAAACACAGGAATAGTATCACTAAAACTTGTGAACAGAGGAATCAGAACTCAGTTTCAAAGGCTCAACTCGGCTTCAAGGTCAAACATTAAACAGCCTGTCAAACATTAAACACTCAGTGCTTGTTCCACCGTCCTAGTATAGTTAATTAATAGCTGGTTCTCCCAAGATTTTTTTTTTGTTTGTTTTCTTCTATGAACATTAGAGACAATAATATAATTACAACTTTTCTTCCTTTTTTTTCTTCCCTCTAAAATGTCCTACTTCCTCAGTCTTGTTCAAATTCATAGCTTTTTATTTCATTAAGAGCTACTGTGTTTCTCTCCATATGTCCATATGTGTATGTTCCTAAATGCAACCTCGTCAGTCAATACAATGCTATTTGAGTGTTTGTTTTTAGGGTTGACCATTTGACACTGGGGAACCTGATTGATGTGCTCTTCCCTCGGATAGACCATCTCTCCTGCTAAAAGATTTATTAGCTGACAGTTAACCATACTTCTTTGGGTAGAGTTGAGGCCATGCGATCTTTTCCAGGTCTACTCGGTTTGGTCCTTGTTTAACTCATGATTGCACAGTCACAACAGTAAGATTTTATAGAGTTAACTTCAAATATTGCCAATAAATTTAATATTAAAGAAAGCTTTCAGATCCTATGGATGTCACAATCTTTTCTGCACTTCTGCAATGATTTGTGAGACTTAAATGTGGAATATATTACAGATATATCCATTGGTACTTGCCTTAAAAGCAATTGTTAAGGTGTCCTTTACGTTCTTTGACAATATCTTACATTGTAGTTCTCTATGACAGTCAACTGTAACTGTCCAATTAAGGAAAACAACACATATTCTGAGTATATTCAGTAATAAATTTTAACATGCCTCACATATTTTTAGGGAAATCAATCATAAAAATAGGTGAATATACATTAAATGAGGTGTTTTTTAATTTCCACTTTACACACTGAATTGCTGCTACTCTTATATTTTTCTAGTCATTTGTTTCATTAAATAATGTTCCATGTTCCTTAATTCCAATCTATCAAAGTTTCCACAAATAATTAACAAAGCTCACTGGCCAATTTTTTCAGTCTGTTCTAAACTGAATATTCCTATTCAGTTTGGAATTCCTTGAGATTCTATTATTTATCTGGGCTGCTATCAGATGATCTCCTCTCACAAACTGAATATATAAAGGAATGATGTGGGAAAAAGAATTAGCACCATAGCAGAGTAACAGCCAGAGAAAATGGTATGTAATCAGCTTTCATCAACTAATCCTAGAAGCAGCTCCTGTTTGACTAGCATGATATATATCTAAGTACATATTTTACACCATTTTAATGAAGAAAACCAATGGAAGCACATGCATAGCCTTTTCTGGATCATCATGTTGAAAATTACAAAGCTGAACTTGCACTGATACTTCATTCAGAGATACCTTGTATTTAATACTACTTTCCTCCTCAAAGAACGGGCAGGACAAACCATCTGATGCAATTTACACAAACACAGAGTAGATCTTCGTGTTTCAACAATTGCTAACCCTTCTACTTAAGTCCACAACACCTTCTAAACAAGTTCTAACACGTTATGTGGGACACAAATCTGGATTGCTCCTCACTTACTTTAAAACCTCCAGCTTTGCTTATAACAGTTATTGCAAGCTTTATAATTCATGAATAACAAAAATGCATGCTTCTCTTGTTATAGTAAATTCCCCCAACTCATCTATGTGTTTCAAATTTCCCGTTAAAAATATTAAATAGCTGTGATAAAAGTACTTGGACATGTTTTTATTACCATTTTTTAGAGTACATGATTTGAGTCTGTCAAACATTCCTTAAAAACCCATAAGTGTGTAATACAGTGTAATCCTTAGTTACTTCATTTGAGAATCACAATGCAAGAAATGTAAAATATACATTGAATAAATTGAGCAAAGGCAGAGACGTGGTCACTCACCAGTCAGTGTTTATCTTAGCATTCATTTCCAAACAAAATTGACCTGAAAACAATAAAAATTAGTAATTAATATATAACAATGAACATATAAAACATGCATCTTATATTAGTGCTTTCTCCATTCACTTCAATCCTGGGTACTGGTCCCACAATTTCTAATTTCTTTGACCGAATGGTACCAGCTGAATTTTGATCCACAATTGCTGTCTCACAGCTAACGTAGGTGCATGCTTCTCTGTGACACTGATGTCTGGAGGTTAGAGAGAGAACATGAGGAAGGGTACCTGACTGATAGAGTTGGAGGGTAGATGTAGAAGGTTTATTTTAATAGCAGTTTCTATTTTAAGATAAACTGTGCATGGGTGTGGAGCACATAACAGAAACCTATGTGGTCAGAAGTGATACATCATTCTTCTGCCACATTCCGAGCTCTGGCCAAAATCCAGAAGCCAAGATATTGGAGGTCCCATTCTCCATGAAACTGTTGGAAGTGAAAGCTGCTTCGGGAGATCTTGACAATACACTCACCACTTTAGATAAATATTTTCTCCCCAACATTAATATGCTCAAATCTCAAAGAATGTGATTTATAGATACTAAACTGATCACAAACAGAAAATCAAAACCAAGCTTGTACTTTTCCCACCATTGCAGTGCTGGTGAAGTAGAAAATTAATATCTTTCCTCCACAAATATTATTGAATGTATTTTTGATACACAATGTTTTCCATTTTGTATAATTATGGTCATGAAAATCTGAGAAAGCTACCTCTTTGAGATTAAATTACATAAATAAATGAACACATGTTTTATATCTTATAAAGCAAAGTACTAGGCAGATTTTTTGTTATTCATTATAAATTTTATATTAAAGTTTTAAAATTGTTATAAAATTAAATCATTCCTCTACTCCCATTTTTTCCTCCAAACTCTTACATATACTTTTCCTTGTTCTCTTTCAAAGCCATGGCACGTATTTCATTACTTTTACATAGATCTTTAGGTACATGTATATCCATATATCACTATATATATAAAAGCAGCCACTCTGTCAAAATAATGTAACTTATATGTTCATTTTTAGGGTTGGCCATTGGCCATTTTGTAATAATAACAAATTGGTTGGTCTTTTGGAAGTCTACGTCTCCTGCTCTCACCATCTCTTAATTACCGATAGTCCTTTGTGTAGCCTTGACATCTTCCAGAGTCCCCATCCTACTCACTGTAGCATGTCTATTGTTATTTTCTGTGTTCTTCTCATGGTTACACAGTCATGTTGTTGAAACTTTATTGATATAGTGTCTGACATCCACATATAACAAAAATCCCATAGAAAACTCATTGATTCTCTGTTTGTTACAAGCATCCAACATCACGGCAACCCAGGGGTGAAACATAAGCCTTTGTGTGTTGAATGTATTGTTTGGATTGGGCTCCACTAGTTTGGTTTTCTTTATGGATTCCTTAGGCAGTACCAAGGCTACTGAAATTATGAATCTTGGAGGAGAACCTATAACCACCACGTAACTCAACCAGAATAATCTTAAACTAAAAATCTAAATAATTGCCTTTCTGCACACAACTGGTTGTGGTTCTCGCCCCTTATTAAGGAAACTTCTCTTTGCAACAAAGAGAAATGTGTTATTATGGGGACTAAAAATATTGAGAGATGGGGCTACATGACAAATCTGAATTAGTGGAAAGAAGTTGGCAACTTACTTGAGTGTTTAAGGTCGACCAATGAATATTTAATAATTTAAATAGTAGTATTTAAATAAAACACTGTTAGAAGCGAGGAGGAAAGTTATTTGCACTGAGTAAATTTATAAATTAATTGAGAAGAATAGATAGAGAAAATTCTTTTTTGCATTTTTTTAAATTAAACATTTTATGTATTTACATTTCAAATGTTTCACCTTTCCAGTGTCCTCTCTGGAAACCCCACAACCCATTCACCTCCCCTCTGTGAGAGTGCTCCCCTCCCTCCCACTCCTTCACTGCCCTCGCATGGAGCCTTCTCAGGAAGAAAGGCCTCTCTTCCTATTGAGGCCACAAAATGCCATCCTCTGCTATACATGTGCTGGAGCCATAGGTTCCTAGATGGGTAGTTTAGTCCCTGGGATCTCTCGGGGAGGGGGTGTCTAGTTGGTTGATATTACTGTTCTTCCTATGAGCTTGCAAACCCCTTATGCTCCTTCAGTATTTCCTCTATCTCTTCCACTGGGGACCCAGTACTCAGCTCAATGGTTGTCTATGAGAATCTGCTTCTGTATCCCAGGTGCAGTAGTTGCTGGATAGACTTTTCTTCAGTCTCAGCTTCACACTTTGTCTCCTGTATTTCCTTTAGACAGGAACAATTCTGGGTTAAAATTTGGAGACAAGTAAATGGCCCCATCCCCCAGCCAGGGGCTTTACATAATTTCTGGATATGGTCTCTACAGGTTTTCTCTTGCTTTCATTAGGTCTTACAGCTAATCTCATCCCTGTTGGGTTCTGGGATCCTCTTGCTTTAATGGCATCTCGTACTTGCTGGTGGGTACCCCAGTTTTACCATCCCCCATTGTTACACATCTCAGTTCAAATACCTGGCCCTCTGTATATCATCACAATCTCCTCCTATATCTGATCCTGCCCCTCCTTTTTCCCCTTCCTCTTTCTCTCTTCCTCCCAACTCCAGCTTACACTCTACCTCCTATGACTATTTGGTTCTCCTGCTAAAAAGGACTGAAGCATCCACATTTTGGTTTTCTTGCGCTTCATATGATTTGTGAATTGTATCTTGGGTGTTCTGAGCCTTTGGGCTTATATCCACTTATCAGTGAGTGCATACCAGGTGTGTTTTTTTGTGATTGGGTTACTTCACTCAGAATGATATTTTCTAGAGCTGAATAAACCAACAAGTTCCTAACACAAAATGTCCAGGAGATCCAGGACACAATGAGAAGACCAACCTAAGGATAATAGGAATAAAAGAGGGCAAAAATATCAACTAAGAGGCACAGTAAATATCATTAACAAAATCCTAGAAGAAAATGTCCCTACCCTTAAGAATGAGATGACCATGAGTATTAAAGAAGCCTACAGGACTCTAAATAGATTGGACAAGAAAAGAAATTCTTACTGACACATAATAATAAAAATCCAAGTGTTCAAAACAAAGAAAGAATACTAAAAGCAGTAAAGGAAAAAGATAATGTAACATATAAAGGCTAACTAATTAGAATTACACACAACTTTTCAAGAGACAATGAAAGCTAGAGGATCCTGGACAGACATCATGAAGACACGGAGAGAATACAAATGCCAGCACAGTCTACTATACTCAGAAAAACTCTCAATCACCATGAATGGAGAGACCAAGATATTCCAGGACAAAACTAAATTTACACAATATCTGACCACAAATTCAGCCCTACATAGAATAATAGATGGAAAACCCAACACAAGGAGGGAAACTACATCCTAGAAAAAACAAGAAAATAATTAAGCAAGGAACAGCAGTGAGCCAGTGGTGAGCCAGTGTGCGGTACCCCAGTTCCCCCTCCCCACCCCAGCTTGCGCCAGGGAACCCGTAACCCAGCATCAGGCTATTCCCAGCTGGACAACAAGGTGTGAAGAACCTAACTCAGACCACCCGACACAATAACCAGCAGTGAGCCAGCAGTGATTCAGGGACACAGGTCTGGAACAGAAATGAACCAGAGGTGAGCCAGCGGTGATCCAGGGACAAAAGGCTGACAACAAGATGGCAAGAGGAAAGAAAAAGAACGTACCCCTGGGAAACCAAGAAAACTTGGCAACACCAGTACCCAGCTCTCCCATCACAGCAAACAGCAGGATGCCAAACACACCAGAAAAAGAAGACACAGACCTAAAATCATACCTCAAGACAATGATAGAGATCCTTAAACAAGAACTGGAGGAAAAGCAAAAAGAATTAGAAGCTTTTAAAGAGGAAACAAGAAAAACACTCAAAGAACTCAAAGAACTAGAAGAAAACAGAACCAAAGAGATGAAGGAATGGAAGAAGGAATTTAAAACGGAAATTGACACAATAAAGAAAACACTAAAAGAGATAACCCTAGAGGTAGAACACCTAAAAATGAAATCAGGGGTCACAGATGCAAGCATTTCCAATAGACTACAAGAGATAGAAGGGAGAATCTCAGGGGCCGAAGACAACATTGAAAACATAAAAAAAAAAAAAAACAGTCAGAGAAGATGCAAAAACCAAAAAGCTCCTAACCCAAAATGTCCAGGAGATCCAGGAAACAATGAGGAGACCAAACCTAACGATAATAAAAATGAAAAAGGGTGAAGAATATCAACTAAGAGGCACAGTAAATATCTTCAACAAAATCATAGAAGAAAACATCCCTACCCTTAAGAATGAGATGACCGTGAACATAAAACAAGCCTACTGAACTCCAAATAGATTGGATCAGAAAAGAAACTCCTCCTGACACATAATAGTCAAAACACCAAGTGCCCAAAGTGAAGAAAAAATATTAAAAGCAGTAAGGGGAAAAGGCCATGTGACATATAAAGGCAGACCAATCAGAATCACACCGGATTTCTCAACAGAGACTATGAAAGCTAGAAGAGCCTGGACAGACATCATGCAGACCCTAAGAGAGCACAGCTGCCAGTCAAAGCTGCTATACCCAGCTAAACTCTCAGTTACCATAGATGGAGATACTAAGATATTCCAAGACAAAACAAGATTTAGACAATATCTGACAACAAACGCAACACTACAACGAATTATAGGTGGAAAACCTATTAAAATGAGGGGAACTACATCCTAATAAAAACAAGAAAACTCCTAAGCAAAAAAACCAAAAGAAAAAAGACATACAGGCACAATTCAACATCCAAAAGCAAAAATAACAGGAAACAGCAACCACTATTCCTTGATATCTATTTACATTAATGGATTCAATTCCCCAATAAAAAGACATAGGCTATCAGACTGAATACATAAACAAAACCCAGCAATTTGTTGCATACAAGAAACTCATCTCAGAGAAAAAGACAGACACTATCTCAGATTAAAAGGCTGGAAAAAAACTTCCAAGCAAATGTCCCCAAGAAGCAAGCTGGATTGGCCATTCTAATATCGAATAAAGTAGATTTTCAACCAAAAGTTATCACAAAAGATAAGGAAGGACACTTTTTACTCATTACAGGGAAAATTTGTCAGGAGGAACTCTCAATCCTTAACGTATATGCTCCAAATATAAAAGCACCCATATTCATAAAAGAAACCCTACTAAAGCTCAAAAAATACATTGCAACCCACACAATAATAGTGGGATACCTCAATACCCCACTCTCACCAATGAACAGATCAGGGAAACAAACTGAACAAGGTTATTGTAAAAATTGCAGAGGTTATAAACCAATTGGAATTATTAGATATCTACAGAACATATCATCCTAAAAAAAAAAATATACACCTTCTTCTCAGCACCTCTGGCACCTTCTCAAAAATTGAAAACATAATTGGTAACAAAAAGAGCCTTAATAGATATAAGAAGATTGAAATACTCCATGCATTCTCTCAGATCACCATGGTCTAAGGCTGGTCTTTAACAATAACAAATACAACTAAAATCCCACATACACATGGAAACAAAACAACACTCTATTAAACGATAGCAGGGTCAGAGAAGAAATAAATGAAAACTAAAACACAACATTCCCAAACCTATGGGATGCAATGAAAGCAGTACTGAGAGGAAAACTCATAGCTCTGAGTGCTTCAAAAAAGAAACTGGAGAGAGAGCTTACATCAGCAACCTGACAGCACAGCTAAAAGCCCTAGAACAAAAGGAAGCAGATATACCCAAGAAGAGTAGACAGCAAGAAATAATCAAAATTAGGGCAGAAATAGACCAAATAGAATAAAAAAAAAACCATTGAAAAAATCAACAAAACCAAGAGTTGGTTCTTTGAGAAAATCAACAAGATTGATAAACCCCTAGCCAGACTAAATAGAGGGCAAAGAGAGAGTATACAAATTAACAAAATCAGAAAGGAAAGTGGGGACATAACAACTGAAACTGAGGAAATTCAAGAAATCATCAGATCCTACTACAAAAACTTATACTCCACAAAATTGGAAAATCTGGAGGAAATGGATGAATTCCAAGATGATATAAGGTACTAAAGTTAAATCAGGACCAGGTAAACTGTCTAAATAATCCCCACCTAAAGAAATAAAGGCAATCATCAAAAGCCTCCCTACCAAAAAAAGCCAAGGTCCAGATGAGTTTAGTGCAGAATTTAATCAGACATTTATTGAAGACATATTACCAATACTCTCCAAAATGTTCCACAAAATACAATCAGATAGAAAACTACCTAACTCATTTTTTGAGGCTACAATAACCCTCATTCCTAAACCACACAGAGACCCTACAAAAAAGAAAACATCAGTCCAATCTCACTTATGAACATTGATGCAAAAATACTCGACAAAAATCCTTGCAAACTGACTCCAAGAACACATCAAAACGATCATTCACCATGATTAAGTAGGCTTTTTCTCTAAGATGCAGGGATGATTCGATACATGGAAATCCATCAATGAAATCTATCACATAAACAAACTCAAAGAAAAAAAAAGCCACATGATCATCTTACTAGAAGCGGGGAAAGCATTTGACAAAGTTCAACACCCCCTCATGTTAAAAGTCGTGGAAAGAACAGGAATCCAAGGCCCATACCTAAACATAATAAAAGCAATATACAGCAAACCAACAGCCGACATCAAACTTAACGGTGTGAAACTTGAAGCAATCCCACTAAAATCAGTAAAAAACCCACATTCAACATAGTACTGGGATTTCTGGCCAGAGCAATTAGACAGCAAAAGGAAATCAAAGGGATACAAATTGAAAAGGAAGAAGTAAAAACAACACTATTTGTAGATGGCATGATAGTGTACTTGAGCGACCCCACAAATTCCACCAGAGAACTCCTACATATGATAAACAAATTCAGCAAAGTGGCCAGATATAAAATTAACTCAAACAAATCAGTTGTCTTCCTATATTCAAAGGACAAACATGTGGAGAAAGAAATTAGGGAAAAGATACCCTTCACAATAGTCACAAAAACTATAAAAAACCTTGGTGTAACTCTAACTAAGCAAGTGAAGGACCTGTATGACAAGAACTTCAAACCTCTAAAGAAAGAAATCGAGGAAGATCCCAGAAAATGGAAAGATCTCCCATGCTCATGAATTGGAAGGATCAACATTTTAATAATGGCCATCTTACCAAAAGCAATCTACAGATTCAATGCAATCCTCATCAAAATTCCAATCCAATTCTTCACTGAGTTGGAAAGAGCAATGTGCAATTTCATTTGGAATAACAAAAGACCTAGAATAGCAAAATCTATCCTCAGCAATAAGAAAACATCTGCAGCAATCACTATCCCTGACCTCAAGTTATATTACAAGGCAATTGTGCTGAAAACTGCATGGTACTGGTACAGGTATAGGCACTTGGATCAATAGAATAGAATAGAAGATCCAGAAATGAGCCCTCACATATATGGTCACCTGATTTTTGACAAAGGAGCTGTAAACATTCAAAGGAAAAATGACAGACTATTCTACAAATGGTGTTGGTCCAACTGGCACTCAGCATGCAGAAGAATGTATATAGACCCTTTCTTATCAACTTGTACAAAGCTCAAGTGTAAGTGGATCAAAGATCTCCACATTAAGCCAGGTACACTGAAACTATTAGATAAGAAAGTAGGGAAAACCTTAGAACTCATAGGCACAGGAGAAAATTTCCTAAACAGAACACCAATAGCTCAAGCTCTAAGGTCAAAGATTGACAAATGGACTTAATGAGATTGCAAAATTTCTGTAAGGCTAAAGACACTATCATGAAAACAAAAAGGCAGCCAACAGAATGGGAAAAGATCTTTACCAACCCCACATCAGATAGAGGCCTAATATCCAAGGTATACAAAAAACTCAAAAAGCTAGACACCAGAGAATTAAACAACCCTAATAAAAATAAGGTACAGACTTAAACAAAAAGTTCTCAATCGAGGAATATCGAATGGCTGAGAAACATCTTAGGAAGTGCTCAACATCCTTAGCCATCAGGGAAATGCAAATCAAAACAACCCTGAGATTCCACCTCACACCAGTCAGATTGGCCAAGTTCCAAAACTCAGATGACAATAGATGCTGTTGAGGATGTGGAGAAAGAGGAACACTTCTCCACTGCTGGTGGGGTTGTAAACTGATACAACCACTCTGGAAATCAGTCTGGCGGTTCCTCAGAAAAATAGACATGGTACTACCTGAAGATCCAGTTATTCCACTTCTGGGCATTTACACCAGAGATGCTCCAACATACAACAAAGATACATGCACCAAAATGTTCACTTCAGCTCTATGTATAATAGGCAGAAGCTGGAAAGAACCCAGATGTCCTTCAGTAGATGAATAAATACAAAAAATTGTGGTACATTTACAAAATGGAGTGCTACTCAGCTATCAGAAACAATGGCCTAACGAAATTCTCAAGATAATGGATGCATCTAGAGAATACCATCCTGAATGAGATAACCCCATCACAAAAGAACAGACATAATATGCAGTCACTGATAATGGGATACCAACCCTAGAAATCTCTGAACACCCCATTAGCAATCCACAGACTGTGTGAAGTTCAAGAAAAAAAAGAATATATTTTATATAAAATAGAACGGTATCACTCCCCCCTTTCCTTCCTACAGCCCCTCCCAGTTTCACTCCTATCTTCTCAATTAATAACCTCTTTTCCTATATTATTGTTACATATATACATATGTGTATGTATGTGTAACCACAAATACTTAATTGCAACCTTATAAAAAATGTGATTGTGTACCTTTATGCAAAAAATGCTTATAAATCTGTACATTTATCTTTGTTTTTTTTAAATAAAATTAGAAATATTAATAATAATAATAATAATAACAATAATAATAATAATAATAATAATAATAATAATTAAGCAAGAAAACCAAAAGTAGAAAGACACACAGACATAATTCTACCTCTAACAGCCAATATAGAAGGAAACAGCAACCACTGTTTCTCAGTATCTGTTAACATAAATGGAATCATTTACCCAATAAAGAGGCATAGAATAGCAGAGTAAATACATAAAGAGAATCCAGCATTTTGCTTCATACAGGAAACTCATCTCAGAGACAAAGACATACACTATCTCAGGGTTAAAGGCTGGGAAAAAAAATCCTTCCAAGCAAACTGCCTTAGGAAACAAGCTGGAGTAGCAATTCTAATATCAAATAAAGTAGATTTTCAAAAAGTAGTTATCAAAGAAAAATAAGGAAGGACACTTTTTACTTATTAAAGGGAAAGTTTATTAGAAGGATTTCTCAATCCTTAACATATTTGCTCCAAACACAAGAGCACGCATATTCATAAAAGAAACCCTAATAAAGCCCAAAACATACATTGCAACACAAACAGTAATAGTGAGAGACTTCAACACCCAACTCTCATCAATGGACAGATCATGGAAGCAGAAAATGATCAAGGATGCAGTAGAACTAGCAGAGGTTATAAACCAGTTGGAATTAATAGATATCTTCAGAACATTTCACCCTAAAACAAAAGAATACACCTTCTTATCAGCACCTCATAGCAACTTCTCCAAAACTGACCATATAGTCTGTCACAAAACAAGCCATAATAGATATAAGAAGATTGAAATACTCCCATGCATTCTATCAGATCACCATACTCTAAGGCTCCTCTTTAATAAAAACAAAGACAACAAAAAGCTCATATACACATGGAAGTTGAACAATGTTCTATTCAACAATAGCATGGTCAAAGAAGAAATAAAAAAAATTTAAAGATCTTCTAGAATTTTATGAAAATGAAAGCACAACATACCCAAACTTATGGGATGCAATGAATGCAGTAATAAAAGGAAAACTCATAGCTCTGAATGCCTCCAAAAATAAACTGAAGAGAACATACACTAGCAACTTGACAGCACAGTTGAAAGCACTACAACAAAAAGGAGCAGATACACCCAAGACAAAGAAATAATCAAACTCAGAGCAGAAATTAACCAAATGAAAACAAAAAGAACCATTCAAAGAATCAACAAAAACAAGAGCTGGTTCTTTGAGAAATTAACAAGATTGATAAAAACTTAGCAAGACTTACCAGAGGGCCAAGAGAGAGTATCCAAATTAACAAAATTAGAAAGGAAAGTGGAGACATAACAACTGAAACTGAGGAAATTCAAAAAATCATCAGATTCTACTACAAACTGGAAAACCTGGAAGAAATGGATAAATTTCTAGACAGATACCAGATACCATAGTTAAACCAGGACCAGGTAAATCATCTAAATAATCCCATAACACCTAAAGAAATAGAAGCAGTTATCAAAAGTCACCCAACAAAAGAAGCCCAGGACCAGATGGGTTCAGTGCACAATTTTATCAAATATTTATTGACAACGTAATACCAATACTCTTCAAACTATTCCACAAAATAGTCAGATGGAGCACAACCAAACTCATTTTTCTAAGCCACAGTAACCCTCATTTCTAAACCACAGAAAAAGAGAACTTCAGACCAATCTTGCTTATGAACACTGATGCAAAAATACCCACCAAAATTCTTGCAAACTGAATCCAAGAACACATCAAAACAATCATTCACCATGATTAAGTAGGCTTCATCCCTGGAATGCAGGGTTGGTTTAATATATGGAAATCTATTGACATAATTCTCCATATAAACAAACACAAAGGGAAAAAAAAGAAAACGCATGGTCATCTCACTAGATGCTGAGAAAGCATTTGACAAAATTCAACACTCCTTCATGTTAAAAGTCTTGCAAAGAGCAGGAATCCAAAGCCCATATCTAAACATAATAAAAGCAATGTAAAGCAAACCAATAGCCAACATCAAACTTGACAGTGAGAAACTTGAAGCAATCCCACTAAAATCAGGGACTAGTCAAGGTTGCCCATTTGTAGATTCTTGATCTTAGAGCATAAACCGTTGGTGTTCTCTTCAAGAAATATCTCCCTGTGCCCATATGTTTGAGGCTCTTTCCCACTTCGTTTTCTATTAATTTCAGTGTGTCAGATTTTAGGTGGTGGTCCTTGATCAACTTGGGTATGAGCTTTGTAAAAAAGGATCAGAATGGATTCATTTACATACTTATACATGCTGACCCCCAATTGAACTATCACCATTTGTTGAAAATGTGCTTTATTCCACTGGATGATCCTTTGTCAAAGACCAAGTGACCATATGTATGTGGGTTCATTTCTGGGTTTTCAGTTCTATTCCATTGATCTATTTGCCTGGCTCTGTACAAATACCATGCAGTTTCTTTCACTCTGTAACACAGCTTCAAGTTAGAGATGGTGATTCCCGAAAAGTTCTTTTATTGTTGTTGAGGATAGTTTCACTGTCCTATGTCTTAGGTGATTCCAAATGGAGAATTCTAAACAATGAGAAAGTCATAGCTTTACAAATGAGACTTTTGTGATTTTTTTCTTTAAGGACATATAAAAAAAAATTACCTGCCAATTAGATTATTTACATTTACTTTACAATTATTCAGTGTTGAAAATATATTCAAGGTTAAAGCACAACTCTAAATCTTCAGCATAGAATAGCAGGTTTTATTATAGAGTAATGTATATAGGAATTTACCTGTCTTTATTCAGTTACCTCATGTCCTTAAAAAATTGAAAATTATCAGAAGAGTTCAGATGGGTTTCAATGCCTTGTCAATGATTTGAAATTACTCTTGAAGTTTTGTGTTTATTACTGTGATAAACACCATGCGATAAGAATGATATGCAAGAAGAATGGGTGTATTTCAGCTCACTTTCTCCACTCCCTCATGAAGTGAAGTCTGGATAGGTAACTTAGAGTTAGGTACTGAAACAAAGGCAGTAGAGGGGTGCTATTCTTTGTCCTGTTTCTTTTTACTTGATCACCCTGATTAATTTAACATTTTTATTCTTTTAACTCTCCTTTCTTATTTCACCCAAGACCATCTGATTAAACATGATACCACTCATAAGAAAGTAGACCCTCCCAAATACCTCGGTAATAAAAAAATATAAACAAGCTTTTCTACAAGACTGAGGGAGGCATTTTTTCAGATCTGGTTCCCTGTTTTCAGGTGGCCTCAGCATGTGTGAACAGACTTATCAATACAATGTTAACTTTACAATGTTATATAGTTCTATTATAAATAAAATGAAGAAATAAACTTATTTTAGTTAATAATTTCAAATAAAATAGATATAAGGATTGGCAAAATATTCATTGGTTTTGGGAATTAACTGGATGTATCTGAAGCTATTTCTACTTTGAAAATACTTTATATATTTTGGATATTAGCCCACTATCGGATGCAGGGTTAGTTAAGATTTTTTCCCAGTTTGTAGGTTGCTGATTTCTCTTATTGACTAGTCCTTTGCCTTACAGAATCTCTCCAGGTTCTTGATGTCCCATCTATCTACTCTTGATATTAGAGTGTGAGCCATTGAAATTCTGTTTAGAAAATTTCTCCCCGTACCAATGAGTTCAAGACTCTTTGCCACTCTCTCTTCTATTAGAGTCAGTATATCTGGTTTTACATTGAATTGCTTGATCCACTTGGATTTGAGCTTTGAGCAAAGGTGACAAATATGGCTTTATTTTAATTTTTCCACATACAGACAGACAGACAGTTAGAACAGCAACATTAATTGAACATGCTTTAATTTTTTCCATTGTATATTTTTGGCTTATTTGTCAAAAATCAAGTGTGTGTAAATGAATAATTTTGTTTCTGGGATTTCAGTTTTATTTCATTGATCAGCCTGTGTACCAATACCATGCAGTTTTTATGACTATTGCTCAGTAGTAAAGCTAGAGGTCAGGGATGGTGGTTCCACCAGCCATTCTTTTACTGTGTTAGGATAGGATTTTCTGATCTCTCCAATAATTACAACATGAAGCCATGTTGTATTTTGTCAATTTTTTTGTATCTGAGGAGATGGTCATGTAATTTTTGCAGGCAAATGGATGGAACTAGAAATTATCCTACTGAGTAAGGTAATTCAGAACCAAAAGGATTTGCAGGGTATGTACTCACTAATATGTGGAAATTAGCCAAAAAAAAAGTACAGAATACCTAAGATACAATCTACCAAACTCTAAATTTAAACAAGCTGAAGGGCCCAAGTGAGAATACCTCAGTCCCACAATTGGGGAGGGAGGGAGAGATCTGAGAGAGAAAGGAATCTTGGGGGTGGAGTGATGGATACATTATCTGATATTGGGTTGGGGGGAGAAAACTGATACACTGAGGGCCTGCAGAAAGAATAGAAACAGGCAACCTCGGGAGGTAGGAGGTTGGGGTACCCTCTGAAATGTACCAGAGATCCGGGAGGTGAGAGACTTTCAGAAATCAAAGGGAAGATCCTTAGATGAAATGTCCCACAGTGGGGAGAAGGAACTTAGAGAGCCTACCTCCAGACAGAGCATCAAGTGTGGAATGGGGCTGCAATCCAACAATCAAAACTCTGACCCATAAATTTACCCATCTGAAAAATGGCGTGGATGAAACTGGAGAAAATCCTGAGGAAAAGAAGGTCCAGGGAAAGGTCCAAAGTGGGATCCAACTCAAGGGGAGGCCCCAAGGCCTGACACCATTACTGAGGCTATGGAGTGCTCACAAAAAGTTACCTATCATGACTGCCCTCTGAAAGACCCAACAAGCAGCTGAGTCAGATGAAGATATTTGCACCCAACCAATGAACAGAGGGTGCTGACCCCTGTGGCTGAATTAGAAAAAAGCCAGAAGAATCTGAAGAAGAGGGTGACCCTGTAAGAAAACCAGCAGTCTCAATTAACTAGGACTACCAAGATCTATCAGACACTGGATCACCAACCAGGCAGCATATGCCAGCTAACATGAGGCCCCAACACATACACAGCAGACAACTACTAGGTCAGGGTTCAGTCAGTGCAGATGCACCTAACCCTCAAGAGACTGGAGGCCTCACGGTGTTTAGAGGTCTGGCAGGGTGGGGGCATCCTTTGGAGACAGGGGGTGTGGAGGAGGTATGGAGTGTGGAACAGTCAGAGGGTGGACCAGGAAAAATATAAAATATGGAGTGTAAAAATTTAAAAAAGAAGAAAATACTTAATATGAAACACATACACACATATGTGCACATGAATTTGTGTGTGTGTATGTGTATGTGTGTGTATGTATTTAGAAAGAGAGGGAGAGAGGGCAGGAGGGAGAGAGTGTAAGTCCCCACTGCAGTGCAGCACAGAGCACCTGGTCTATGTCCCCACTGTGCAAATGCTCAATTGCAAGTTTTGACCTTTGACCTTCACACAAGCATCATTTCACTCATTACATTTTTAACTTTTTTATTTCTCCTGCTGATTTGACCTTAACAAATTGCCATGAGAATTTTGATTCAGAGGTTTACACTGTTATTCATGAGCTCAAAATCTCTGAGACATTCTTTATGGAGAAAATCCACATTATTATGAGCTTTATACAAGCATAAAGTATAAATCTGCTTACTGTGAGTCAGAGCAAATAAATCTATAACACACATTAAGTATGATTTCCTCATACATTAATCAAGATTTGTCATGATCTTTGATTCTAGGTGGATAGGAAAATGATTCAATATTTTCTATAGAAATAGAAGGAATGTGCTTAGTATTTATTTTTAACATAATATATTTAAAGAATGTTAATACAGCAAAAATGGTGACTTCTTTGTGTATACAAATGTACTTTTGTGCTTCTGTGTTTTCTCTCTCTGTGTGTGTGTCTCTCTCTGTCTCTCTCTGTCTCTCGGTCTCTGTCTCTCTGTCTCTCTGTCTCTGTCTCTCTCTCTCTCTCTCTCTCTCTCTCTCTCTCTCTCTCTGTGTGTGTGTGTGTGTGTGCCTGTGCGGGGTGTGTCTGTGTGTGTGTGTGTGTGTGTGTGTTCGTGCATGTTTGTGTTCCATAGTATACATCTTGAATTTCCACTGAGTTACCTAAACGTTTTAATTGGCACTTGTTATTTTACCAAAAGAAGTAATCATTTTTTAAGAAAAGCCTAGTCTCTTCCATGAGAAGATAAAGACACATAATACAATAAACATAGTTTTATTTACAAATATTAGATAGTAATGACACTTTATATTTTCAATTTTAGGGTCCTTGGGTTTAGTGTTTAAATAATTAAAATTAACCAATTTTACATTGAAATTCAGTAGAAGTCAAAATATAAATGATTGCCTCCTTCAGATTACTTACAAAGTAGCGTCATCAAAAAATAAACCAACAAACAAAATAAACAAACAAAAAACCCCCCACAATTCTGCCATAGAAAAATATTCTATTAAATTTAAGAATATCATAGTATTTAAGATAAAATATAAGGATATTTTACTGAAATGTTCTTTATTATCTGATTCCTTCGTTCTGTTTTTGAGCTCATCTTCCACAACATTGCTTATTCTGGTTAAGGTCCATTGTGATGATAACTTTTCAGTTTAACTTTCTTATCTTTTAGGTCTCATTAGCCCCATTATCTGACAAAACTTCTCATTACAAGAAAAAAATGCTATTTAGTGAATTCAGGAGTGTTATCACGTGATACTGAATTATAATATTGCTGTGAGATTGGTGTATATGATTATATAACTTGTAATATTTACAACAGAATATTTATCTATAATACTTACAAAATCTTCCTTAGAAGTGCTTTTGAAAATTTCTACATGTTTACCTCAGACTGACCTGAGCCCTGTATAGTGGAACAATGCGTGAACTTGGGTTAAATAGGGTCGTTACACTGTCACTCTACTACCTATTAATAACAAAGCAATCAAAAACTACGAAAATATTCTCCCTTTTAGCATCCCTACAGGTCTCATAGAGCATGTCAATTTTCATTCCTCAGAGAGAATGTCTATGCACATGGCTCAAAGTAGTTCTAATGCTAACTTTGTGAAGAAGTTATCATTGTCTTAATTTAATAGAGTAGGAATCTAGATGCAGCTGGAAGGCTCCATGTTATCAAAAATGTCTCTGCTACAGGCAATAATTTTAATGTTAATTAGCTCCATCTGGAAGGAAAAGCAGGTGTTGAAATTGATCATTTTAAGTACAGAAAGCAAAAGCTGTTTACTAAACTCACCCTAAATTAATTTGAGCTTCTAGTTAAATTGCTTTCAAGTCACTTCTTTCTGAGTGCCTTATACCAAATGCTGAGATTGGAAAAAGAAGTAGACCAAGCAGATTCTAATGAAATGTAACAAATTGTTCTGAAAGGTCACCTAAAAATAAAATTACTTTTTAAAAAGGAAAAAATATTGAAATATTCATTAGTTCTTTCAATAACAGGTAGAATTGTGGCAAAAAAATATCTTTCATATGGTGCACAAATCATTCACCTGCATCAAATTATTAAGAGTGCACTGAAAAGGGTACAATTCTAGGCTTTCTGCCAAACATATGGAATTATATTCGGCAGCAGGATCTGCGAATCTGTTTAGTTACAAATACCTGAGTAGCTTGTAGTCTTGTTCAAAGGTAACTTGCTCTAAGACCAGAGAAATAACTAATCTCGTTGACAGTAACACAGGGTCTAAGACAGAATGAATGGAGATTGTAAATTTTCTCTGAGAGAAACACCAGCGACAATAAGGGAATACATGAAGACTCAAATGGCAGGATCAGAACTCTCTGTATTGTTCCATACCAAACTGTTACAGAGGTAGTGAATAAGTAGTTCATTTGCTCCTACAACAATCTAGATCCTCCACAGAAACGTAGAGTTCTTGAGCTTCTCCTCATGCACCTTCTTAGGCATCTGATTTGGTTGTCTACTATCTTCCAAAGTCACACTGACATCACCCAGGTCCACAGAAACAGAAGCTTGGGTCATAAACCCTAGAAATCTGCCTTTCATCAACGTATGCCATAAAGTTCAAACCATTGTGTGTCTTTTTCAGGTTGATTTTTTTTAAATAGTCAACCACTCTGCACACACCTTGTTGATGAGAGAGAACAGCAGAAGTACCATAACTATGTCTACTTTCCCCCACACCCAACAGAAAATTGGCTAGGGCAGTCACAAAGGTCTCAAAAACTAAGACAAAGAAATATCCATTTCTTGCCTCTCATTACTCCTCAAGAAAACTGGGTTTTGTGACCAAACTTATCTTCTTGTTAAATAACAATATGGTTTGGAATATTCTCATCATTCTTTCTAGTTAAGCAAAGACACACAAGTCAAATGGCAAAGTCAGTCAGACGGCTGCTGAAGAAACCAAGAATCAAAGTGTGAACATCTGGCACATCCAGACAGCCCCAGTTAACTTTCTACTCCTCCTCTTGTCTCCAGATGTTTCCACCTGTCACGTACCATCTAAGTAAGCTATGAACCTCATTAAGTCATACTGTTTCCCTACTATAGAATGAGATTATTGCTTGGCCCAATTTCTTGCCAAGACCAAAATAAAGATATATTTGCATTTAGATTGCTGTATTGCTACCAATCTTGCTTGATCTGTTCAAAGCCTGCTCTTGCCCAAGCTTCCTAGAACCAAAGCTTCCTGTTGTATGGAAGTGAAAGCAACAGAAACACAATCAGCTAGACTTCCTACCTGTAAATGGGAAAAAAACATCATAGTTCGTTATCATGAAGGAAATACATTGAAATGAGAGGCTATCAGTGAAAGCATATTTAAATTCAAACAACAATATGCTCATAATGGGTTAAAAGTATGTTTTTCAACCAAGCACTGACAAAAATGCATTTGTATACTTTTATGCAAAAATGCTTAAAATCTGTACATTTATCTTTGTTCTCTTAAAATAAAGTTATTCAATAAAAAAGTGTATTTTTCATGTAGTGGTTTTCAAGTAGTTTTGGATGAATGAAAGTGTTTTATATTTTAAAGCATAGTCAATGGTGTCTTTATATATAATCCATGTAAATTGTTTTTGGATTTTATTGTAAAGATTTGTTTTGTTTTAAATTGTGTGTGTGTGTGTGTGTGTGTGTGTGTGTGTGCTTATGTGTGTGTATGTGTAGGTATACACCAGTGCAGTGGCCATCAGAGACCAGAACATGCTGGAAGATAAGAAATTTCAGGAACTCCTGGTGCTGGAGTTTCAAGCATCTGTGAGCTGCGTTAAGCAGCTTGAAAGAGAACCTGGATTCTCTGCAAGTTCAGTTTGTGTTCTTATCACCTGAGTCATCTTTCCAGCACTTGTACATGCACTTGTGCATGTTTAAGTGCATGTGTGTGTGTGTGTGTCTGTGGGCGTACATCTGTGTGTATAATTATGTTAGGTTTCATTTAACAAATTTTAAACATAAAGCCTGTATCATTTCAGAAGGTAGAATACTTTTCAAACTTTCCTGATTTTAAAATTATCCTAAGGTGCATTTTAAGTTATATTTTTTACTGTTTTCCCTAAACACTTTTCTTATTGAGGTCTGTGTAAGGATTTCCAGTATATTATATACCTTAAGTGATATGACAAGAATATTAGAGAATTACATAGGCATACATAATGACAATAATATTGAAAATACCACCATTGTTCAAGACATTTACAAACAAAATATAAGCTGAAAGCAACCAATTCCAATATTTTATAAATAAGTCCTAAAATCTTAAGGAGAGAGATAGTTTTGTTCATTTTGTATGGTGTTTGTTAAAATACGTTAATTCAATACATGCTCAGTTGCTATTCCTTTATCTTAAAATATATGGAAGAAAAATTATTCCTAAAAAAAAAATAAATGACCTTTCAAAGATCTCAATACAAAGAGACTGGGTTGTGATATTCTACTAATGAACTTGATTGTGAATATCAGTCTTTAATGTAATGAATATGTCTTACCCCCTCATGGTGAAGGTCCCAGGATGAACAGCTGAGATTGGAAAAATGAGAACAAAAGGTCTACTCCAATTGGTTACTGAGGAAAACAGCTATTGTCTTGTGGCTACACAATCAGGGCTTGAAGCCTATATCATGATGAAAGAACTAGAAGGTGTAGGCTGAGTCTCTGGTTTGGACATCTCTCTATATCTCAGAGAAAGTGACACGTAGCACTGTATTCCACTGTTTCTCACCCAAGGTCCACAAGTTGTCCCAGTCTAAATGAAAATTAGCCTAAAGTACAGAGAGAGTCACATATATGGCATATTGTAAGCCTACTGTCATGGTCTAGGTATATTTTATAATTAATGACTGATCTATATAATTATTTATCTGTAAAGAACAACAAATCACATAAGAATCTCAGAGGGGGAAAAAGAAGGGCATATCATAGATTTAGTATCTGCCTCTAGAATCTTATATTAGCTGAATATGGCAGTGGGACCTCACTAGGTTCTAAGGACCATAGAGTACAAAGATCCAATATCTAATACATGTTCTGTTGCAGAGAATAATTGCCTTTGGTAAACTGGGCATGTATGAAAGAAATTAGATGGTTTGGGATTATAAGATTCTTAGATTTCTGTAAATATGCAGGCAGGCTAATATTATTTAAATATACAACCCTAAAATGACTTACCATATTTGACTTATTGAAATAACCATCTAATTTTGTATACATTTAATGAAAATACAAATTTAAACTTTAAGAATTTTGTTTCAGATCCTTCCATTGTAAAACAGGACGCCAAGGATCCATGTGCATTCTTTAGTTTTCACTGAAAAACATCCCTTTCAGACAAATATTATTCTACTCTTACAGATAGGATTAGAAACATAAGCAAACAGATTTACGTCACACAATTACTAAATGCCAAAACTGATAAAAAAAATGATGAGATTTTGTAGGTTCTGACTGGGTCTCTCAGAGATGAGAACAGAACATTATGTATGTGTTTGGTATGATGAGGGTATGCGTTATCAGACTTGGAGTTCCTTCCTAAGACTTCTACCCTGGAAGAGATTAAGAATCTCTCTCTAAAGTAGCTCTATGGGCTCCCCTAAGGAAGTCATCATCTAGTCACTCCTAGATTCAGCCTCTTCCATTTATGTCCAACATTTCTGCACTACAGGACCGTGGACGTGTGAAACAAATAGGCAAGTTCATCGAGGCTTTAAACAGCCCTATGCTGCATTTTCCTTTCAATTTCACAAGAATTGGCAGCTAATTAGCAGTTCATTAGCAACGTTGATAAACCATGTGACAAAAACAAATGCTGCTGGAACAGAGAGGAAAGAGCTTTCAGATGAAATGAAATGGAATTCGCATCTACAGTCAAATAAGTGAACTAGCAGCTGAGGAGGTCAGTTTGATCTGGTGTGTTTTGATTCGTTTGCCCATTCAGACACCTTCCTCAAACTATGGAGTCACTTAGGATATATACGTACATACATACATACATACACACACAGACATATATATATATATATATATATATATATATATATAAAACAGTAAAATTCAACAGCTTCCTCAAAAGAACACGTGAGACAGAGTGTGATGAAGTATGCACCATCTATTTGTAAATGAGTTTCAAGTAGCAGGAATGGTATTTCATAGGAAAGCACTATGTTACGAAACATACACCACCACAGTACCACCACATATTTGCTACTTAGAATTGTTTAAATACATACATACATACATACATACATACATACATACATACATACATACATACATACATACATAAATGTGACATCTAAGGAAGTACAAAAAAAAACTTTGGTATGTATAAAAATGAAATGGAATATATTAGTAAAGTTTATTTTAAATAACTGTTCTTGTGGTGCAAATTTCTGTTCATTTTTATTCAATTTAAAGCATCTAATTGTTCTCCTTTCCAAGAAAATCTTGGTTTCTTTCAGTGCACAGGCTGGTCACATGTTTCTGTTCTCTTGGTGAGCCTACCCAGTGTCTTAACATTCTAAGACTATTATTACTTTACTATCTCCATCCATCTATAAAGTTTTTTGTCACACTGCAAGACACAGTAACATGATTAAATGTTGAAAACAAAGCAAAACAAGACAAAGAAACAAAAAACAAAAACATACCTTTATTTTAGTCTGGCTAAATTTATCCCAGGCTATATTTGTCTAAATTAAACTCATTATATCACATAACACATACTTTATTCTATCTCCAAATACCTTGTTTCTCTTATTTTTGGTTTCAATTTTATTTATTTATTTATTTATTTATTTATTTATTTATTTATTTATAGATTTGCTCTCACTAAGTGGCCCTGGTTGGACTATCACTTCCTACTAGACCAGGCCTGCCACAAAATGATAGAGGTCTATGTACTTCTGCCTCCTGAGTGCTGGAATTAAATTCTCATTCTTCTATGCCTGGACTACTGTTAAGTCCTTGAAAGCAGAAAATATTTCATTAATTGGATATTATTAACAGCTAGTGTGTGCTCTTTGAAAGGAGATATTCTATCATTATTTTGGTACCGTTTACAGCAAATAATATGCAAGAGTATAGCATGAAATTAACAAATCACTAAGTGAACTAGAAAATTAAAAACATGGCTGTTAGTTAAAGTCAAATATATGATGATAATACATGGATGGTTCAGAAGTGCTTATATACAACTAGATATTTTGTTTAAACTATTGAAACTCTATGTACTAAAAATATATCTTTGATTTGGAAGAAAAGGCCTCCCCCTCATTGTTGAAACTTGGAGTGCTATTGATAGGTGATTAGAACTGAAGTTTTGCAGCTCCATTGCCTGGTTTATGGATTATTTCACTGTTGATCTCATATTAGGGAATGCATCTTTTAAAACGAAATAGATCACTATGCATTTCACAGTGTATCTAGTCGCTACCTATTCCTTTCCCTCTTCCTTTTTCACCATTTCTTCTCTCCTCCTTTTGCCTGGTATGAGATGAGGAGCTATTATGCTGCCACACCCACTGGACAAGACAATCCAGAGAGCCATATAGAAACCCTGAAGAAAACCATCTCCCCACATTCAAAAGGTATCCTGAGCATTTTGTCTCAAGAAATTTCTTTATACTATGCTTTTGCAAATATATTAAACTTTACAATAAAACTTAAAATATTGAACCTTAAGGACAGATTAAAATAACAAATACAAAAAACTGCTAGTTAATTATACATAAAACAAGAAAAGAACTTAACAATGGGGCTTAACACATTGATAGGAAGAAGAAAAGTGAGCTATAAAAGAAAACTAACATTTGTATATTCAACCTCTGAGTAACAAAACTGGAATATGGGTTTCTCACCTCTTAATTCAATATTTTGTTAGCTGAGTCTCCCTTCCAATTTACTTGATTCACTTATGTGGTATTTTCTCCAAATAACTGGATTCTATTAGCTATGATATGAAGAGATGATTTTATTAGATTTAAAACAGCATCTAACTAGAAATGCTTCATACATATTTCAACTCTCTATGGATTTTTTTGATGGCACATTAAAGAAAAAATGTAAAAATGATAGGTTATTTCCAAAATGAGGAATACAGTGGTGTTACTGTGATAGAATGTGATTATCAGTTGGATCTTACCTTCAGCAAAAAGAGATACTTTAAATTAATATTTTAACTCTGAAACTTAGAAATGATGAAAATCATAAATCTTAGTGCAGGTATTACTATTACTCTTTGACAGTTTCATACATGTATAAAATGGATTTCATTCATTTTCACTCCCATTATCCATTATGGCTCCTCAGTCTCTTGCTGAAATACTTCTTCAACATCCCTTTCCACTTCCATGTTTTCTTTTTGTATGTTACTAAACAAGTTTAATTAGAGTTGTGTTTTATAAGCATATGAGGATATTTCTTTACCAATGCATAGGAGACTTACCAGTGGTTACACTACTGAAGAAAACAAAACCATTCTTGAGGAACCATTAACTATAAATAAAATTAGAGGAGCAGAAAACACTGTCACAACAAACTGAGCATAGAGAAGTTGAGCTGTTGCCTATTTAGAACCTTTACCCATACTGACTAGTGTCATGATACTGTCAATGCTACCATGCATGTTGTTCTAGTCTCATTGGTTCCCAATGCTTGTAGGACTAGCACTGACCTACCAATATCTATTGGATTTAAAACCTAGGCCATGAGATGAAATCCATCTCTGACACTGTTAAGGTGGAAAAGAAAACAAACAAACAAGCAAGCAAGCAAACAAACAAAAATCAATAAGTCTGGACAGGCCAGGGACCTAGGGAGAAACCTAATATTACTGTTCTACTAAAGGTACATAGCAATAAAATGGCCTCTAAGGACATTCTGTTACATGAATATATCAGTGTATTTCTCAGCCATCATTAAGAAGTTTTCTTCTGCAATATATATGAATAAAATAGGCACCCACAGCCAGATGGTGTTCAGAGAGCAACAATACTTTCAAACCTAGTCTAAATAAGGTGTTTCAATCAATACTCTGCCTTGCATATCTAAGGAACCCTGCCGGGGCATCTAGCCAGGGGATGGAGAACACCAATGGGGAAGGGGAAAACGCCTTTTTAACATAGCATGACCAATGTACATATGAACTCATAGACTGGCAAAAGGCACAGGGCCTGCACATGTCAGGGTCTGATGGAGTCCCACTGCTGAGAATGGAAGTGAACATAAGCCCTTATCCCTAACCCAGAAGCTATCTCCAATTGATAACCACTTTCCATTGAAAATAATGCTTTTATCAAGAGAATCTAACCAGTTACATACAAACCAATCCAAGGCAGGTGCCATGCTCAGTAGTAGATGCCTAAAATAAAATAATATCAATGATATTTTTGAAGTGAGAGAGGGAGAGAGAGAGGGAGGGAGAGAGAGAGGAAGAGAAAGAATGCTTTGTTCATTTTTCTCTGCTTCCTTTTTTCTTCCTCTACACTTCATTTACATATAAACGATGAGTTCTGATTTTAAGTTTATAAGGCGTTTCTGATTTTACCAATGTGTTTGTGTGTGTGTGTGTGTGTGTGTGTGTGTGTGTGTGTGTGTGTGTGTAGCTGTGCATTATTTGACCTGTCTTTTCCTTTGTTTTCTTTTGGTTTATTTTTCTCTGATTCAGGTATGTTTGCTTCTATTTTATTGTATTTTATTTGTTGTTCTTAGCTGTTTGTTTCCAAGAAAATTAAAAAAAAAAAAAAACATGGATTTAAGTGAGAGGAGAGATGGAGAGGATATTGAAGGACTTGAAGGTGGCAAACCATAATTAAAATATATTGTATGAAAAAAAATCTATCTTCAGGAAAACATGACTGTGAAAAAGGAAATCAAAATGAAATACTTTTATTCTTTGAAAATTGTCCTAGAATAATACACTATGAAATAATCATGGTGATCAAACACCTCACAAGGAAAACATAAAAAAGGAGGGAATTGTTCTGGTTCACAGTTTAAATAATTGCAGTCTATACAAAAGCTGCTGTGTCTTTGTGGTGACAATAGAGTGTGGTGTGACTTGACCACTCTTGGTATAACAGGAAGAGGAAAACTACAGGATGGAAGCATAGTATATAATATCCAAAGTTCATATCTGGTGACCTAAGTTCAAAACTTATGCCTCATAGACCCTAATTTCTACAACCCCCCCCCCAAAATGTAACCAACTAGTGACTACATATTCAAAAATAAGTGTTTATGGCGCATTTCAATTCCAATCCAGAACAATGTCTTTTATAAGATGGAAGAAATAATCATTGTTCAAATAAAATAAGTTTTAAAATAATATATTACTTATAAATATCACATACAAAATGTTCCCAAATCTCTTTTTGTGTTTTGGAATTCAAGGCAGCCCTCTAAATTGATGTGTAACTCACTGGGCTAAAAAGAGAGATAAAAGCTGTCATTTATCTATATCAGCGGTATGTATGTGTATAGCAGGTAGCTGATGTCTGAAATCATGGCCATTCTATGATAATCTATTTATGTGGATAAAGTTAATAAAAAATAATGCATCAGATAAGGAGGAAAAAAGATGCTAATTGAAAAATAACTAATATATCAATTAACTAATCTACCCACTATTTCTTATTTGATAAGAGAAGGTCATAAAACACAATTCAAAGTAAGACTTTGGGAAGGATCAGTAAAAATGTCAAACATTTTAAGATGAATTAAGGAAATTCTGTTCTTTTGTGAATGTTGTTGCTATAATCAAATACCAATCCAGATCAACTTGGGAAAAGTAAGGTGTTATGGCTTATATGTCCCTAAATTGTCTATGATTGAGAGATTTCAAGATAGTAACTAGATCAAGAATCTTAAGCATTTTTTTCTTATTGTATCCTCTCTACATAATTGTGAATTAAAATCTGCTTCAATTTTGCTAATCTTTTTCAAAAAGATTCATGGGCACAAAATCAAGCCAAGTCCATGTATGAGCTTGTTTTCTCATGACTCTTGTTCAGCCAACATTATTATAAACCACCAATACACGGAGGTTGGTCCCCACATAGACTAAGCTCTTTTACATTAATAATCAGTACAGAAAACTCCCCAGAAACATGTCTAAAGACAAATCTTAGAAAGGCAATTTCTCAAATTAAGTCCTTCTTTCCCATTGAGTTCAAGGTTTGTTTTAAGTAATTATGACACCAACAATAATTGATTAGTAGGTTGTCGAATATGATGGGAGATAATGACAGGTTTACTATGGAAGATGAAATCCCAGCTAGGATATGATAATTATTAAAAAGTTACATAAGGTATTATTACAACTTCAATCATAAAAGAAACACATTAATCAATATTTACATGTATTTTCTCTTTCATCAATATTTATATATTTATATATCTTTTTTCTTGTCTTTGTTAAACTATATTGCATCAACTTTCAACACACATTTCTACCCATTAGTTTCTTGCCATTTCCAAGGCTACCTCTCTCAGAGTTTAGCATGTTGAACACATACAGATTTAAAGATAAAAAATGCCTCTTTGCAAACCTTAATACAAATTCTCTGTTATTATATAATGTATTGTTACATACATATTAAAAAATCACATACGAAAAATTGAAATTTCTACTTATAAAGTGTCTCTTTGTTTTAACTGCAATATACATAGAACATTTTAGTAAACTAAACCCTTGGCAACTTCCATATGAATAGAATTATAGTAGTTTTAAGACTGCTTCTTCTTCTAATCTTCAAGTAACACCCATGGCTATTACTGTATACAAAAGTAGAGAGTAAGGCTTAAGGGGGTGGGAGGGACTGGTCCATAGAGCAAGTGACACAAGAGGAACTTGAACCACTACAGTTAACTTCCAAGTCGTAATTATATTACCCCTTCGACAATGTTACTGCTTAAGAACAAAACTGGGAGACTACTTGCATTACTTTCAAAGGAGAGAAAACCAAATGTGTCTTTAAGTGACTGCTGTTTTTGAAGGCTCATAATTCACTCACTATGTAATGGAAAAGCTTTTTATCCAAGGAATTGGGTCTAAATTTGGACTTTGCATATAAGTAGCTGAGTAACTTAACTGCTCTAAGTTTCTGTGAAACCTGGATGATGGTAAGCTCCAGGAATTTTTGTGGGGCAAGAAATATTAAAAATGTTGCCTCAGAATTGGGAAAAGGGTAAACATTCAATTATGTTGATTTCTCACTGTACTTCTGGGAATCTAAAATATAAAAAAAAAATCTCTGTGGCAAAACCATCTAATTCGCTCTTCTCTCTTTATAGAAATGTGATGTAAATAAATCTCTACTACTTAAAAGTTATTTCAAGGTCAATCATTTAACAGTAAGTTATTACTTATGTTTTTCTTTTAGTAAATGATTATCAGAACAAATCATTATGTGACCTCTTTTTTGGCTACAGTGATCCAATAAAACTTACATTAACCAGAGTTTCAGGTACATTAGTCTAATGTGCTTTTAGAGATTGCCTAATCTGGGCAGTGTAATAAGTTTGTGTGAAAAGCATAAAGCATGTAATATATAATAAAATTTGGACTTTAATGAACCATCTTGGCATACTGACTCAGACTATAATTCAATGCTGAGAATCCCTAAATTAATGAGTTAAGAAAGTCTTGTGTATTCTCTAAATGTTACATGAGAGTAGAGTAGCCCATATTTTCATTTTGCTGAAGACCAATATTACGTGAGTATTAAGTGACATTGATTATAAAATTACAGAAAAATTAAAGACAACATAAAAGACATTCCTAGTTTACTTTCTAACACACACACACACACACACACACACACACAAACACACATACACATTCTCCCATAAAAACATGTAGTACAAAAATTCGATTAAGCCACTGAGCTTCTTTATTGAAAGGTTTAATGAAGATCAAACTAGTAGAATATTCCATGCAAGTCTTCTCTTACTTCCATCTATATTTTAAAATTGGTTTGTGCTACACTTCCTATCCCTGTAGTCTTTTGTATCTTCATTGCATTTCTCTTTATGACTGCTATAACATTAAGTCCTCAGGAAGAGAAGTGCCTCACATGTGTGCATTTTTTTATTTATGATTGATGAAGTGATGCTGAGAGAAACATATCAAAAATAGAGCTCCTTGATCTGTGCTAAAATATTACTTAAAATGTTATATGGTTTTTTTATAATTTTATTGGCAATAATAATATTTGTTCTTTTGAATAAGTTTGAATAAACCCATTGTTATATTAAATACATACAGACTCTTCTTTATTTAAGGTTATGAAGTCTTCATTTATAAGACACAAGCTTAGGGGAAATGCTTCTTACAATCAATACTGCCAATATGGTTGTTACACTATAATGTCAAAGCATTAATATCCTCCTAGAACAAAAATATTTGATCACTTATTATAAGGGACACATGCAATAGAAAATAATTTCAGCCTTCAGATTGAGAAAAGATATTTGCCAACTTACATCCAACCAAGAGCTTATTAGATAATATATTAGATATTTTAATATCTAAATTTTAAAAAAACTACAGAAGCTAGATACTAATAGCCCAAATAACCCAATTAAAAAATGTGGTACAGCACTAATCAGAACTTTCAACAGAGTAATCTCAAATAGCTAAGAAGCACATAAAGAAATGTTCAACATCCTTAGTCATCAGGGGAATGCAATTCGAAACAATTCAGTGGTTCCATCTTACACCCATCAGACTGAGTAAGACCAAAACTTCGTACATGCTGGCAAGGATGAGAAACAATGGAAACACTTCCTCATTGCTGGTAGAAGTACAAACTTGTCCAACAACTTTAAAAATAAAACTGGCAGTTTCTCAGAAAATTGAATATACTTCTAGCCAAAGACCCATCTATACCACCCTAGGGCATATACCAAAAAGATGTTCCAACTTTAAACAAAAACATTTGCTCAGATATGCTTATAGTAGCATTAGTCATAATACCCAGAAACTGGAAACAACTTAAATATCTCTCAAGGGAAGACTGGAGGAAGAAAATGTAGTGAATCTACACAATGAAATTTTAAAAATAAAAGCATTACAAATTCCGTAGTCAAATATAATTTGAAACTGTTATCCTGAGTGAGGTAAGCCAGTCCCAAAAAACATTCATAGTATGTCCATTCTTATAAGTAGATCGTATTGATGAGAGACAGGTACCATGTTACACTCCACAGATCCACAGAATCGAAAAACAAGAAGGAGGGCCCAAGTGAGGAAGCCTGAATCTCACTTAGAAGGAGAAGGAGAATGTGGGCCTCAATATCAGGTGTGGGGAAGGACATGAGAGACGGCTAAGTGGTTATGAAATTTTAATGCAATAATAAACATTTGAAATAGTAGTTAATTACAAGTTTATAATTTTCTTTGAGTACAAGTTTATAATTTTCTTTGAGGACAAAGACCAAATGTTCCTTATATTTTAATTTCTTAATCCTGAATAAACAGAATTTAATAAGCATATAGATGATCACTATCCACAATCAGACAGACCTTCCTTTTCTTTGAGCTTCATAAGGTCTGTGAATTGTTTCTTGGTTATTCAGCCCTTTAATAATTAATTGCACAGAAACAGAATCACCAACCTTATCTGAAATTTCAGTTTATTGTCAGTTCATTGTTTTTTCTTGGGATAACTGTGTCAAGGTACTGAGTCATTCTTCACAAAGAAACATCTAGAGAAAATTTTAGAAAAAAATACATCGAGACAAACAAGTACTTTGGATGTGGATGCTTCAGTCTTAGAAGGTAGATTAAAGCACTCGTGGGAGGAAATACAGGGACAAATAGAGGAGCAGGGATTGAAGAAAAGATCATTCAGAGGCTGCCTCACCTGGAGAACCACCCCATATGCAGCCACCAAGCCTACGCACAATTGCTGATGACAAGAAATGTTTACTGACAGGAGCTAGATATAGATGTCTCCTCGGGGGCTCTGCCACAGTCATTTAGATGCAGCGGAGGATGCTTGCAGCTAACCATTGAACTGAACATGGAGTCTCCCAAAAAGGAACTAAGGAAAGGACTGAGGAGCTGAAGGAATCTTTAACCCCATGAGAAGAAAAAAGTTATCAACCAACCAAACCCTCCAGAACTCCCCAGGACTAAAACAACAATCAGTGAGCACACATAAAGAGACCCCTGGCTCCAGTTGTGTATGTAACAGAGGATAGCATTGTCTGACATCAATGGGAGAAGCAGTGAAGGTGTATTTACCAGTGTAGGGGAATGCCAAGGCACTAAGGTACAGAAGGTGGTTGAGAGAGAGAGCACCTTCATGGGAAGAAGTGGAGGGGAAAAGGGGAGAGGAGTAGAGGGAAAGTGGAAAATATTTAAAATGTAAATACAGAGAATATCCAATTAAAACAAAAAAAGAAGAAAGTAATGACACACGTTGTTCCCAAAGTAAACAAAACTGTTACAAGGGAAAAATATTAATTTATATTCAATTTCACACAGTCTTTAAAATAATCTCATCTGAGCCACATCATTTTGCCATGTTATCTATGGTTAGAATTCATGCAGTTAACATCAAACAGCAATTGATATGGATAGAATTTATATCTGGCTTTTCTGACCTCAAATTTCATGTTCAATCCATTCCACATTATTTTCTGAGATATTGAGATTAAGAGAACGTGTTTTTAAACAACATTGTTAACACCTTTACTCATCTGTTGACGGAACAAAATTAGCTGTTGATCAGGTTTAATTAAGAAATCACCTTGGTACAGGCTGAGCAACTGGTGAGTGGGAGACCTAGGCTGCTGGGGAGCAGAGGGATCTCTGCGGAGTGCACACGGAAAGGGCACCCCCTGCCCTGACCTGCCCTGACCTGCCCTGTCCTCCCCGATCCAGTGACTGGGAACAGATCTTAGGAACTTCTGTTCCCACCCGGAGACGATTTCGGGACGCAGAGCTGAGCCTGGCCCACCTTCCAGCCGGAAAGGCGGCTAGTAGAGGCTGAGCATCTGTGACCAGGAACAGATCTTAGAAACGTCTGTTTCCACACGGAGGCGACTTCAGGACTCAGAGCAGAGCCTGGCCCAGCTGCCACCCAGAACCTGGGCTGCCGGGGAGTAGAGAGATCTCTGTGGAGTGCACACAGAAAGTGTACCAGGGACACAGACCAGATACAAGGGAAAGGCAAGAACATATCACTGACAACAAAATGGCAAGAGGAAAAAGAAAGGGTATATCCCAAGGAAACCAAGACAATCTAGCAACACCAGAACCCAGCTCTCCCATAGTAGCAAACATCGGAATTCCAAACACTCCAGAAAAAGAAGACACAGACCTGAAATCATGCCTCAAGACGCTGATAGAGTTACTTAAACAAGAAGGGAGGAAAAGCAAAAAGATTCAGAAGCTTTTAAAGAAGAAACAAGAAAAACACTCAAAGAACTCAAAGAATGAGAGGAAAACAGAACCAAAAAAATAAAGGAATGGAAGAGGGAAATTAAAACAGAAATTGACACAATAAAGAAAACGCTAAAAGAGATAACCCTAAAGTCAGAACACCAAAAAAGGAAATCAGGAGTCACAGAAGCAAGCATTTCCAACAGATTACAAGAGATTGAGGAGAGAATCTCGGGGGCAGAAGACAACATTGCAAACATAGACAAAACAGCCAGAGAAGAAGCAGAAAACAAAAAGCTCCTAACCCAAAATGTCCAGGAAATACAAGACACAATGAGAAGACCGAACATAAGGATAATAGGAATAGAAGAGAGAGAAGAGTATCAACTAAGAGGCACAGTAAATATCTTCAACAAAATCATAGAAGAAAACTTCCCTACCCTCAAGAATGAGATGACCACGAGCATAAAAGAAGCCTTCAGAACTCCAAATAGGTTGGACCAGAAAAGAAATACCTCCCGACACATAATAGTAAAAACATCAAGTGCCCAAAGTAAAGAAAGAATACTAAAGGCAGTAAGGGAAAAAGGTCAGGTAACATATAAAGGCAGACCAATCAGACTCACACCCGATTTCTCAACAGAGACTATGAAAGCTAGAAGAGCCTGGACAGACATCATGCACTCCTTAAGAGAGCACAAGTGCCAGCCCAAGCTGCTATACCCAGCAAAACTATCAATCACCATCGATGGAGAGACAAAGATATTTCAAGACAAATCAAAATTCATACAATATCTGACCACAAACCCAGCATTACAACGAATTATAGGTGGAAAACCCAATACAAGGAGGGAAAATACAGCCTAGTAAAAACAAGAAAACTCCTAAACAAGAAAACTAAAAGAAGAAAAAAACACAGACACAACTCAACCCAATAAAGCAAAAATGGCAGGAAACAGAAACAATTATTCCTTGATATCTATTAACATAAATGGTCTCAACTCCCCAATAAAGAGACATAGAATATCAGACTGGATACATAAACAAAATCCAGCCTTTTGCTGCATACAGGAAACTCATCTCAGAGACAGAGACAGACACTATCTCAGAGTAAAAGGGTGGGAAAAAAACTTCCAAGCAAACAGCTCCAAGAAGCAAGCTGGAGTGGTTATTCTAATATCGAATAAAGTAAATTTCCAACCAAAAGTTAACCATAAAGATAAAGAAGGACACTTTTTACTCATTACCGGGGAAATCTGTCAGGAGGAACTCTCAATCGTTAACATATATGCTCCAAATAAAAAATCACCCACATTCATAAAAGAAACTCTACTAAAGCTCAAAAAATACATTTCACCCCACACAATACTGGTGGGAGACATTAACACCCCACTCTCACCAATGGGCAGATCAGGGAAACAGAAACTGAACAAGGACACTGCAAAACTAGCAGAGACTTTGAACCAACTAGAATTAATAGATATATACAGAACATACTATCCTAAAGTAAAAGAATAGACCTTCTTCTCACCACCCCATGGCACCTTCTCGAAAATTGACCACATAATTGGACACAGAATGAGCCTTCATCGATATAAGAAGATTGAAATACTCCCATGCATCCTCTCAGATCACCATGGTCTACGGCTGGTCTTTAACAGCAACAAAGACAACAAAATGCCCACATACACATGGAAACTAAACAACGCTCTGTTAAAGGATAGCAGGGTCAAAGAAGAAATAAAGAAAGAAATTAAGGACTTTCTAGAATTCAACGAAAATGATAACACAACATACCCAAACCTATGGGATGCAATGAAAGCAGTATTGAGAGAAAACTCATAGCCCTAAGTGCTTCCAAGAAAAAACTGGAGAGAGCTCACATCAGCAACCTGACAGCACAGCTAAAAGCCCTAAAACAAAAGGAAGCAGATATACCCAAAAAGAGTAGGCGGCAAGAAATAATCAAAATTGGGGCAGAAATAGACCAAATAGAAACAAAAAGAACCATTGAAAAAATCAACAAAACAAAGAGTTGGTTCTTTGAGAAAATCAACAAGATTGATAAACCCCTAGCCAGACTAACTAAAGGGCAAAGAGAGAGTATCCAAATTAACAAAATCAGAAAGGAAAGTAGTGACATAACAACTGAAACTAAGGAAATTCAAGAAATCATCAGATCCTACTACAAAAACTTATACTCCACAAAATTGGAAAATCTGGAGGAAATGGACGAATTCCTAGACAGATACAAGGTCCCAAAGTTTAACCAGGACCAAGTAAACCATCTAAATAACCCTATAACACCTAAAGAAATAGAAGAAGTCATCAAAAGTCTCCCAACCAAAAAAAGCCCAGGTCCAGATGGGTTCAGTGCAGAATTTTATCAGACATTTATTGGAAATATAACACCAATATTCACCAAACTATTCCAAAAGATAGAATCAGATGGAATATTACCCAACTCATTTTTGAGGCTACAATAACCCTCGTACCTAAACCACACAAAGACCCTACAAGGAAAGAGAACTTCAGACCAATCTCACTTATGAACATTGATGCTAAAATACTCAACAAAATCCTTGCAAACCGAATCCAAGAACACATCAAAACGATCATTCATCATGACCAAGTAGGCTTCATCCCTGGGATGCAGGGATGGTTTAACATAAGGAAATCCATCAATGTAATCCACCATATAAACAAACTTAAAGACCAAAATCACATGGTCATCTCACTAGACACTGAGAAAGCATTCGACAAAATCCAACACCCCTTCATGTTAAAAGTCCTGGAAAAAACATGAATCCAAGGCCCATATTTAAACATAATAAAAGCAATATACAGCAAACCAACAGCCAACATCAAACTTAATGGCGAGAAACTTGAAGCAATCCCACTAAAATCAGGGACTCGACAAGGCTGCCCACTCTCCCCCTACCTATTCAACATAGTACTGGAAGTCCTGGCTGGAGCAATTAGACAGCAAAAGAAGATCAAGGGGATACAAATCAAAAAGGAAGAGAAAAAACATCACTCTTTGCCGATGACATGATAGTGTACTTGAGTGACCCCAAAAATTCCACCAGAGAACTCCTACAGCTGATAAACAAGTTCAACAAATGGCCGGATACAAAATTAACTCAAACAAATCAGTAGCCTTCCTATACTCAAAGGACAAACATGTGGAGAAAGAAATTAGGGAAAAGGTACCCTTCACAATCGTCCCAAAAACTATGAAATACCTTGGTGTGACTCTAACTAAGCAAGTGAAGGACCTGTATGACAAGAATTTCAAACCTCTAAAGAAAGAAATTGAGGAGGATCTCAGAAAATGGAAAGATCTCCCATGCTCATGGATTGGAAAGATCAACATCTTAAAAATGGCCATCCTACCAAAAGCAATCTACAGATTCAATGCAATCCCCATCAAAATTCCAACCCAGTTCTTCATGGAATTGGAAAGATCAATGTGCAATTTCATATGGAATAACAAAAGACCTAGAATAGCGAAATCCATCTTCAACAACAAAAAAACATCTGCAGGAAATACTATCCCTGACCTCAAGCTATATTACAAGGCAATTGTGCTGAAAACTGCATGGTACTGGTACAGAAATAGGCAGGTGGATCAATGGAATAGAATAGAAGATCCAGAAATGAGCCCTCATGTATATGGTCACCTGATTTTTGACAAAGGAGCAGTAAACATTCAACAGAAAAAGGACAGCCTATTCAACAAATGGTGCTGGTCCAACTGGCACTCAACATGCAAAAGAATGAAAATAGACCCGTTCTTATCTCTTTGTACAAAGCTCAAGTGTAAGTGGATTAAAGATCTCCACATTAAACCAGATACACTGAAACTATTAGATGAGAAAGTAGGGAAAACCTTAGAACACATAGGCACAGGAGAAAATTTCCTGAACAAAACACCAATGGCTCAAGCTCTAAGGTCAAAGATTAACAAATGGGACTTAATGAAATTGCAAAGTTTCTGTAAGGCTAAGGACATCGTCAAGAAAACAAAACGGCAACCACCAGAATGGGAAAAGATCTTTACCAACACCACATCAGATAGAGGCCTAATATCCAAGGTGTACAAGGAACTCAAAAAGCTAGACACCAGAGAATCAAATAACCCTATTAAAAAATGGGTACAGAGCTAAACAAATCATTTTCAGATGAGGAACACCGAATGGCCGAGAAAAATCTGAGGAAGTGCTCGACATCCTTAGCCATCAGGGAAATGCAAATCAAAACAACCCTAAGATTCCACCTCACACCAGTCAGATTGGCCAAGATCCAAAACTCAGATGACAGCAGATGCTGGTGAGGCTGCGGAGAAAGAGGAACACTTCTCCACTGTTGGTGGGGTTGCAAGCTAATACAACCACTCTGGAAATCTGTCTGACGATACCTCAGAAAATTGGATATAGTACTACCTGAAGACCCAGCTATTCCACTTCTGGGCATATACCCCAGAGACACTTTAATACACAACAAAGATATTTGCACCACAATGTTCATAGCGGTTCTATTTATAATAGCCAGAAGCTGGAAGGATTTCAGATGTCCTTCAGAAGACGAATGGATACAAAAATTGTGGTACATATACACAATGGAATACTACTCAGCCACCAGAAACAATGACTTAACCAAATTCTTAAGAAAATGGCTGCATCTAGAGAAGATCATCCTGAGTGAGATAACCCAGTCACAAAAGAACAGACATAATATGCAGTCACTGATAGTGGGATGCTAACCCCAGAGGCTTGCACTCCCCCAGAAACAACTCACAGACTGTATGAAGTCCAAGAAATAAAGAAAACAAAAAATATACATATATTCACAAAACAAGAAGACTTTGACTATTTCCATGTTGCGTTTTGTTTTACATGTACTTTATGCTTATTGTAACTAGTAGGTTTTCAATGCATACTGTCAAGCCCTTGAAAAAAATCAAGTACTGACTAAAAAATATATTCACATGGTTTTATGTAAAATTTATTTTAATGTCTGAAAAAACAGTACTGACAAAAATGTATAATTTTAAGCAAAAAATGTTTAAAATCTGTACATTTATCTTTGTTTTGCAAAATAAAGTCGTTTAAAAAAAAAGAAAAAAAAAAAAAAGAAATCACCTTGACAGCTGTCTCAAAACAAATACACTCTCTTCCTATAAGGTATATGAATCTAAGTGAGCAAAACAAATTTGGAAGTTACTCTCCTGATGCAGTGACAACACGTAAGACTGACAGGGGTGCAAGCAGCTCTAGTTATAAGTGACTTCAGGCTCTTACCCAAGATGCCAACTGTACTTGTCCTAAGAGTCTTCATACTGAGAAGTGCACACTATAATTTATAAATTATGATGTTGCACAGTAACCCACTAAAACCTTTTGCGGACAAATCTGGAGCCTGGCACTTCAAGCCATTTACTTTGTTTTATTTCTCTTATTTCTTAACTCAACTATTAATTTTCATCACTCAAATTCCTAGTAATTCTTATGGACATTGATAGGGAAGATAAAATATCTTGATATTGAAAATGGTGAATATTCATAGTGCATTTATTTTTATATTCATTTATTAGGATGCCTATATATTGAGGCAAAATGCTAGAAACTAAGCAAAGGAATCAACTGCTTTATTATTGTATTCTCAGGTTTATTCATCTCGGTGCCACTGAATCGCAAATTGGCTTTTGTATAAGAATTAATAGGATTATTTTTTAAATACAAGTTTTCAGATTTTATAATTGAGTTAGAATGTCGGGAAAACAAAGCAGTTACAATTTTGTCTCCAAAATGAATTTTGGCATTAATATGACAACAGTCTTTTGTTTCCCATAATCTCAGCTAAGCATGGCCCAGAATTCCCTTCATTTGTGTGGATCTTCTTGGCTCCAGTGCATTTTTGGTGGTATTTTCGGCTGGCTATATTTTTTGATAAAAGCTATAAGGAAAAAAATTAAGTGTTAAATGATTTCTTTTTGCCTTCAGAGGGTCACTGAATGACAGTCCACGTCTCCTGTACCTGTGACAAACAAGCTGGCAGATTCTCCCTGGTGTTGTAGAGTAGCAGGAAGTAGATGCACAGTTATCTACTGAATTTAGTTTTAAACTGCTGTCTGTAGGTCAGCTCTCTATTTCATTTTTTTTTTTTTTTGGTTGAAGGATACCAACAACTTCCTCTGTAGTGTAACCCCAACATTAATGTTGTAAGTTTAAATTATTATTGATATAAAGAAAAAATGATCTTGAAGCTTCCAGATTTTACACACACACACACACACACACACACACACACACACACACACACACACACGTCCTTTCAGTTGTTTGATCTATTGAGATGGCTTCAAAATAAAGATTAATAAGTCAATAGTTTAGGTAATGTGTATGTATTCCGACAAGTAAAGGCATGATTACAGTTATATGTACAAATGTTTATATAACAAAATATACATTCATACATATACACAATCAATGACACATATGCCAATATAAACATCACCCATGTATCCAAAAAATCCTAACAAATCTAATTTTCTATTTTATATATGAATGATATAGAATTGCATACAATTAGTAATTTTACAGGCATAAAATTTTAATGATAAAATTCCTAAATTAGGTGTATGTTCCTTTGGGTTGGTATGTTGATCTTGTTTTGATATTGGTATTTCTATATGCACATGTGTACATGCATACATGCACACATCAACTACATATGTATGTGAAGATTCATTGTAGAAGTTTCATATTCTAAACGGAAAGAAAGGAACGTGTAATACTTCTCTGTAGGTACCAGATGTACGTACGGGTGGTGCATAGACACATCCAGAACAGACACCCATGTATAGAAACGTGTCATTTTCAAAAGAGAGCAAGCAATTGGTATAAGTAAAGGCTTCTTCTTATGGGCATCCCAGTTTTACTGCCACTTTGAGCTTCTCAGAAGGGGAAAAAGATACAGGAGTTTTTGGAAGACTTGTTACAGACCTGGAAGACATAATCAGCCAAGAGTGCTGTTCTCCAGAACATACTTCCCACATCAGTGACTGCATTGCCTTCTTGTTGAAAATATTAATACAAATTCAATCAATTCATTTCATTCTAGACTCTCCAGAAGAACACTATTTGTTTCTCATTAAAGTATGTCTATTTATAATTTAATTATAATGAATTAATTATTTATTTATCTAGGTCGAAATTGCCACATGATCCCAAGTCAGATGGCCTAGATTATCAGTAACATAGATCTAATAGTCTTCATCCCTAAAATAAAAGATTGAATCAGTTTTTCTTATTTAGTTCTACCTGAACAAATGAATTCTTGGAAGACAATGAAAAGAACACTATTTAAAAATGAAAAAAACACAAAGGTATCCTATTATGATCTTTTTCAAGTGATGACTGTACCAAACAAAATGTTTTCAAATATGGTTGAGTTGAAAATATGTTCGAGATGATTGCCAAATCACATTAACTTGAAGAGTAAAATAAAAGAGGGAGTACTTTCATGGAAGCAAGTGGAGGGGGAGGGGGTGATAACAGGAGGAAAGGGGATAATATTTGAAATGTAAATCTAGAGAATATCGAATCAAATAATTAAAAAGAAAAAAAGAAACCTGGAATAAGCAAAGGACTGTGGGTAGGCATGTCTCCTTACAGAACCGATAGTGCCCATCACATCCTTGAGAACAATACTTAAACTGAGAAAGTCTGCAGGGTGTGCTTCCTGCGCATGGAGAGGTACCTGATCTTAACACTATTCAGTTCCCGGTTACAAATTTACAGCCAAGACCTTACATATAACAAGGATTTGACAACTGGAAGCCTGGTGTCTGCTCTCTAGATCTGTTTCTTCATCCATATAACGACAAAATAATATGGCAATAAATTTCTCACACTATGAGAGCCCTGTGCAAAATTCCCCATTCTAAAATATTGCTGGGTGTGGAGTTAGTACTCAAAAAAGTAGCTATACTTATTTTATGAGACAATCAAATTTTCATGTTAGACAGAACCATGATTATTTAAAATAAGAGGCATAACTTTATTTAGAATAGGAGGCATGAATTATACGTCAGCATTTCTATATGAACAAAGCAGAGGTGAAAAGCGATCGAGACTGTGGATGAGGGCCACAAATACTCCGAAGTGGTGATTTTCCTAATTCCACTTGAAAACACAGGTGTGATGTTGGATCAATATTTCTGCACCTCTCCAGATCTCACTGGCTTTGCCGCTTTATGTATTTGTTTTCTAATGAATTACTGCTGCTTTTTACAGGAAGTTTTCTCATCTGGAGCAGAACATTTAAAGCATTCCCTTTGCTTTCAGTTCGATTCCATCTGGCAGCAATCAAGAGCAAAGACCATGCAGTGACAGGCTAGCCTCAGCTTATGCCACCTCTTGGATATGGGACAGAAGACCCATGTAGAGTAGACGGTATGAATGGTATCAGATGAGAAATTTAAATTATTGAATGTTTCACATGATAAAATGTTTCTTAACTGCAAAGGGACACCGGGGAAGCTTTAAAAAGGAGCAGAAAACACACTCCATTGGAGGAACTGGGAAAATAATGTTCTCTGAAAGCAGAAACCATATGAGTTCTGTTACACAATCTTCCCTTCTCAGCCCTTTGTACAATTAAATCATACTCAAAAAAGATTCTTTCATTATCATTGATTTATGCCCTGTTTCGGTACAAAATGAATTAAGATGGTCAATTAATGTATTCTTTCTGCCCCTTTGGTTAAGCTTTAAGAAATCTGACTTTGAATCATTGCATAGACTCACTGGAAGGCTTTTTCTTCCTTGATTAATGAGAATAAATCGCCTAACTGCACATCCTCAGAACTAACATTATTACTAAGATGGAGGAACTGACTTGGTCACTGCCCTTTAGCTCTCCTCAGCCATCTTTCTCCATCACATGTCCATGTCTCTCCACAATGGCACCACTCAGGCTTATTTGCTGCTGGTGGGCAGAGGGCCTAAAAACATCCCACATCCCACGGTGTCCTGATCTACCTCTCCAGGGGCATGGATCTGCCTTGCTCGAGTTCCTCTTTCTTTGGCATTTGTTCATTCTCACTTGTGGAAGGAAAGGTGTTCCTGGTGGCGGTAACCAAAGATATTGGGTTAGAAGTTCACACACATTGTTATGGACAGATTTTGCAGTGAGGGATGGAAAAGAGACAATGATTGCAGAAAAATATCATTTCCTGTACTCATGTTTGTGTGGTGCAGGGGAGATAGCAATCTATTAGTTTCTATTCCATTATGTGCCCTTTTGCACTAAGACAATGTTATATAAAATCTGAGATGACTAGATGTTACATAATAAAATATAAAGTATATATGAATCCTGGTATCTATGACATGTAACACTTTTCTTGATTTATTTAGAATACCAGAAGTTTGGGGATGGAGGTGCCTTATTCATATAATTTTACCAAATTTACTACCACATACAACCGCCTAAATAACAAGGGACCCATAACTGATTTCTGTCCAGCTACCCATATTCCTCACTCTAAAACTGTGTACAAGAGGAATCTAAAAATCTATGTATGTGCTACTTTCAAAGTTTGTTCATTATGTAAGTTCTGTCTGTACGGTTTGACACATTTGAAGTTACATTAGAAGACTGTCTTATGCATGATTTGTTTCTAGTGGATTAAAAGAAATAGCTGCCACTGTAAGTCTTTGAGCTAACTGTCATTTTTTAAGGAATTAAAAAAAAAAGAATAAGAAAACAGTTGAGTGACAGTTCTCTGGCAGGTGCCATTGTCAGATGGAGTGAGGCTTGACTGAGAATATAGAAATGGAAAAAGATAAAAAGAATGTAAAGCACTGGAGGATTAGGCGAGTACCGTGAAAGGCTGTCTTCTAGAAATGCCATAGCTAAGGCAAACACAAACTCAAAGAAGCCTTGATAACCTGCTCAGGACCAATCCAGCCAACACTCAGAGATAAGATAGATGAGCTTCCGGCACTACCCTTTACAATGAAGCTCTTGATAGCATGTCATTGCTGACAAAATGGAGTCAGGAGCTGTTGATTTTGAGAAAATGTCATTGTGGGGAAAAAGAACTCTCTCTCTCTCTCTCTCTCTCTCTCTCTCTCTCTCTCTCTCTCTCACACTACTGTTAGGTTTCCCACACTCTAGTGTGTTGCTTCACATATTAGAAGCACTAACTAGGTTTAGTAAACTATACAAAAGAAAAGAATGTAATCGGGAGTGGAACTGCTCATCATGGATATGAGAGGTGGAAGTGGGAGACGGATATTAGTCACATTATTTTGGTAGGTGTGTAAGAAATTCTCAAAAACAGACCTCCTATGGAACTATCATTAAAACTCTATGGATTAATTATAATTATACTTAATGTTAAGAAAAATTAATTTTGTGAGAGAATCTAGGTTTGTATAATGTGAAAACTTTGTCTCATAATGGAGTTGAGAGAAAATTTGGGTCTTCATAAAACTGAAGCTCAAGTTGTCTAAGATCTGCTCCATTTTGACCAGAGTTCTCATGGATAATGACCTTCCAGACTGTCACTAATGGAGTGGCAATATCAGCACCCCCAAAGGGGATTTCAGTGTCTTAGTAAAATGCAGGCAGTAAATGACGAAAATGGCGTTCCAGGGAAAACTTCAAACTTTTGGGAGTTTAAGCAGCATGCCAAACATCTGTTGCAATGCATTCAGACATAATAAAACCAGGCATGCAGTATGTTCATGCACATGTTGTACATAATGAGAATGTTCTGTGAAGTGCTCAGTGCTTTGAGAGGTTGAGGATAAGGCACACTTTCCATACTTAACCATCCCTGCCTCTGTGATGATTGATAAATTAATTTCTTCATGATGGGGCTATTTTTTTTTCTTGAGACTTGAAGTTGCAGGTTGGGTTGATCTGCTACTGCTATGTATGCACTAAACTCTGGATCCCAAGATCTGGTTGCCTTGGGAAGTGCAAAGTTTCATGAAGCACAGCTTTTATTGTACAAGCAATGCTTCCCAGATTAATTGGACAATGAATGGATAAAGACGGTGATGGAGAAGTAGAGAGAATATGGTAAGATTTCCTCGGAAGTCTAGGAAAAAAAGAGAGAAAGACCCTTTGTCCAAGAGTCATGAAGAGATACAGATGTGACTGTGGGCTTGGAGATATACCTAACCATGTGGCCAGATGGGATGAGCTGGTTGGGTTACCTTAGATTAGCTAGCTGAAAGTCAACTCGTAAAAGGCCTAAGCTTTGAAATATTAAAAGGTTACTGTGTGATTATTTGAGAAACTAGCTGGTTAAGAAAAAACTGCCTCCATATTAATGTTCAACATTAATTAATACCTACAGAATATTAATCACGATTTTACAGTCTTTTTTCTTAACCTAGTTTTAAAAAGTAAAAAAAAAAAAGAACAGAACAAAAACAAAAAATATTGTTTTTGCTTCAGTAACTGTATATGTGCTCAGTGACATGTGTGACACGTATACTGGTATCATTCTGATTTGGAGACAGCCTATGACTCCATGTGTTCCAGCAGTTAGCTGCGAGTGGCATGGAAGATGACAATTTGAGAAGCACAGGTTGCCATCATGTTGACAGGGATGCCATTGTCACACAATGATATTGGAACCCAGGCTTTATACATCTTCTTACAGAATGCTCAGCACACACCGTTTACTCATAGTGGTACATGGAAGTAAAACGTTGAATCAATCTGAATCTGTTCAGATTTTCCATACTGAATTACAGAAGAGAGTAGCACATATAGCTTATGAGAATAAAACAAATTTTCATTACTCTGATGAATCCAGAAGCCCACTTTGGAGCACTTAGGATGACTTTATTAACACCCAAAGCTTTAATAAATGGGATAGTGAGATTCAGTGACTAATATGATGGTTAGGAAGGAATTTTGATTTTCCTCCTATATTTAGAAGAAAATTTGAGGCAGCCCTAGAGTACAGAAATCAATTTCTGATCATTATCTCAAAAAGATTGGCTTACCAATTAATGCAACTTATGTGGTTTGATAACCATCCACATTGATTCTACACTGATTTAACCAGACATACTGATTGCCAAAGGTTTCTACAAATCTTTCAAGGCATGAGATATGAAATCATGAACTATGCAAAAGTCCACAAGTCCACATTATAAATGGTCCTTTCCACAGACAGGGCTGAAAATGTGTAAAGGACATAGATAACATAACGCAGAATAATAAAGAAGAAAGTATTCAATGTGATCAAATAAAGTATCATGAAATATAGACAGCTGATTTGAGCTTTTAGGATCAGAGAAGGCTTCCTGACTGATAGACCTGAAGGAGAGGTGTGAAGTCCAGTGAGAAGCTGGGTGTGTCCAAGAATTGTGGGAAGTGTGGGGTAAGAATGATTAAGCTATTTATTCTTTTAGATTTTGGCTTAGGTGCAATATAAGTTCCTTGCTATTTCTGCTAGTATACATTCCAAAGGTCTTTGCCAAATGGCATTGGGTGTGGATCATCTTGATACCTCCTAAAGAAGAGCAGATCTCACTTACAAAGACTTGAATAAGAACTTTTTATTGAGGCCCCATATGAAGACTAATCTCCAAAAACAGATGAAGAGGCCAGATGTGCACAGTTAGGTGGCTTTCTCACCGGTTCAATAATTCTCATTATAGTGATCACAATGTAATGTAAGTAAAAAATGAGGTTCAGATTATCCCCTTTCCCCCTTTAATTTTACCATATGGGACAAAGCGCAAATGAAGTTTTCAGAACAGAGAGGACAGGGTGCCTCTGCTCAAAATAGACTCCCTCCAAGAACTGGTGAAAGGAAAGGAAGTGTTTGTGAGTCCCCAGGCTAACTGTATGTATTATACCAAGCATGCAGGCATTCCTTAAACAAGATGCTGGGACATGCTGTGCGGCAGCCACCACAGCAAGAGCAGCAGCCATACACAGCTGCGACACAGGCAGCGTGAATTTGCATGAGACATAATTTTATTAGATAAATGGCCCTATTTGATTAATCACAGAAACTAGTAGGAGACACTATTTGCATAGCACATCTATTTTCTCCCCTAACATTCATTTATATGTGAGACACATTCAGTGAAAAGCAGTTAGGAAATGGGCATCAGGCACATAAAAAGGTTTATGTTGTTTTTACGAACAAAATTGCTGTTTACAAATACCACACAGCAGGTTCTCTGTTTTATGGACAGGAATAATTCACTCGCAAGCTATAAAGGTCCTGCAGAAATGGGTTTGTGTAGCTCCATCCCATTTTAAATTATGAGAAGCCCCTGTCACCAAGCTCGAAGTTTGCTTTTCCTGGCCATACCTTGCATATGCGCGCACACCAGCCAAATGATGAATACTACTTAGGGATGCTTGTGGGTCACAGTCCATTTACAGCACATAAGCTAAATATCATTTTTGTAAGCACAGAGTGTTTTCTATAGCATAAAAGAGGAAGAAAAAATAACTATAGTGCTTTTTGTTCCTTTCCACAAGTGTGAATTGGATGCCATTTTAAGGAGACAAGAGCATAATTGTAGTCAAGCCAAAAGCAATTTCCATTGTAAAAACTGTGGTCACAATCATACTACATACAACTACTTTTGACAAAATAAACTTAACATGCATTCTTACTTTGAGCCTTCAGTCTCGTTCTTTTCTATTACCCACAATAGCCAAGAGTCAAATTTGAAGAACTGGATATAAAATTTAAACCATAATCAATATAATTGTATTTGTATTATGTTCGGAGATAACTTTAGTGCTATTTGTTAAATGTGTTGATGGGACTTCTGGAATCAGTGACAATTAAAATATAGTCCATTTCTCTATCTCTTGTGGCATACTATTTGTGTGTGTGTGTGTGTCTATGTGTGTGTGTGTGTGTGTGTGTGTGTGTATAATTATCACAAGACTAGTAAGTCTGAATATCAAAGATAAAATAGCAGAATTATTGTTGTTATTTTAGAATTAACTAACAACTGGGCAAAGAAACAAACAAAAATTGAAGATAAATATTATCATGAGGTTTTTAACTGTGATGAAGGTAGCATATCAACTTTAGATCATATCATCAAAACTGTTTTATATAAAGATTAATAGTTCAAAACTAACTATAGGAATACAGAATATTATATTCACATGATATGGGTGGGATAGTGTAAGCTCAAGCCTGGCTAGTGAGTCTAAGATACTTCTATATATCGACCAGAGCCATTGCATTTGCGTACTTGTCATAGTTTGAATGTAAGACCCTATTTCTAATGTTGAGACTGAGAACTTTGAGGAATAAAGCAGGAACTGACCCCAAGCAAGACTAGCTCTAGAAGAAATTATGCAAGTTGAAAGTAGAAAGCCAAAGTAGAGAAACAGTTGTAAAACTTACATCCTGAAGGTAAGTGACAGCCACCTGGTTGGATTTAAATCAGGTTCTGTAAAAGAGAATACACACCTGGTACTGTGAACCAGGTGTACTGTACATGGCTGTGATGCCAGCAGCCCTGGAGGAGGAACTATTGCTGGCACTCCCTAAGCCAGGATAATTTCTAATGACATCCCAATACTCATATGTATACCATAACATAACCATAGCTCTCACCCCTTTGCAAAATTGTAAAAAGGATTCTGCACAAATGGATACATTTTCAAGTTGTGAACAATTGACCACGTGGTATCCACTCTTGATTGACATATAAACAATACTTATACTTAAGGTTCTGGAAGCATTGCTTAAGATATTAAGATCCAGAAGACTAGAACATCTGTTGAAAGACCATTCATATATGTCATGAAGGAGATTCCATTTCACAGATAATGAGCCACAGGAATTAATGGCTACTGAAAAATAGAGAATCAATTTTTTCTAGAGATAAACTCCTCAATAATTATGCTGTCCCAAGCAGTATGAGGTAAACACATAAACAATTGAACAGTAAGTAAGTGAACTCAGCAGATGATATTGGTACTTAATAAAAATATACATACATTATATATATATATATATATATATACATATATATATGTATACACACACACATATATATTTATATATATATATGTGTGTGTGTGTGTGTGTGTAGTTATATATATATATATATATCTTACAGACTAAGAAGCAAAGGTTATTGGAAGAGTTGACTGAGGAAAAAAGAGGGCAGAAATAATGCAAACCTAGTACATGTGTATATATTAAATTCTCAAAATAAGTAATAATATTAATAATAATTCTTAAAGAGTTTATGAGCTTTTCATCCTGCAAAAGACAAGGGTGCCCAAAACAGCAACTTTTCTTAACAACATTTTTCAGTGTGTTCTGTTACATAGTAGATTTGACAGTCAGTGTGTTAGCTAATGCCTGACATAGTGGATGCGCTTCCGTGAAAGCTGAGCAAGAGCCCTCACCAGTATTTCTACTCTTATACTAATGTGTCTGCAACAGGTTCTCAGCTCTTTGAGAAAAAATGGTTGACACTTTTCTCCCCTTTTTTCCTTAGTCACTGTCACCGCAATTTATATTATACCTTATTCTTTTCCCATAAGGTTTGCAGTTGTTTCTTTTATATGAAATATACCATTAGAATTTCATTTTAGCTTTTGCTAAAGTTATTCCATATGAGGGTCTTATTTTGGATAAAAATCTTACTTTTCTTCATAGAATGTATAAAACATTTTTGTTATCTTTTTTTGAACACTAGTGTTCTGATATCTGTGTATGCCTCCAATTATATCCTAAAGATATTTAAATCTTTATTATTGCATTGTATTTATTTAGGTATGTGTATGCTATTTCCATATATATGTGGACCATCTAATCTTTCTTAAATAGTGAAAAACAATATTTAAACAAATAATCATGTATCACATTAAGGCAAGAAAGTGACTGATACTGGAGGTTTTCTTTGATTTTCAGATGTGGATCAATGCTTTACGCACATTCTCAAGCACACAAAGAACAAGTGTATGCACATTTGTTCACAGACATACACAGATGGACACAGACAAGATGTAACTATATCAAAAGGTTTTAAGAGCAATAAAATTAGAGTACAATAATTTTTATCCAATGGAAAAACACTGGAAATAGTCATAAATAGTGGCCAGTGATACTATTTTAAGAAGGACTTGTAAAAGTAAAGAAAGTGATACACATATTATTTTACATTTGTATATACATGTATATATTATATACATATATTTTGTAACATCTCTATAAATAAATGGATATACACACCTGTGTGTATTTGTGTGTCTGTGTGAACATTTGTTTGTGTGTGTGTGTGTGTGTATGTGAGAGAGAGAGAGAGAGAGAGAGAGAGAGAGAGAGAGAGAGAGACAAAGGGAAAGTATATGGAAGGAGGAAAAGGAAGAGAAGAATATTCTAATTATATTGTTTTAAAATTTAAATAATATAAATATAAAGTTGTTATGTAATTATAAATATTTATATTATGTTAAATACTCAATTCATATCTTTGTCTAGGACATTAAGAACACTTATGTGAAAAGGTGTAAAAATAGATAATTTCATGGAAATGATCATATCTGAAGTTCATAAGGACCATGCGGTTAAATTATCAGTCATTTTAGCAATCGCATAAAAGTGTTGGTGCGGACTGGAGAGTGAACATTTATTTTTCAGAGGTAAGGCAGCTAAGAAACTGAGGGCAAATTCTGGCACTATTTTATTGATACCATTTGTTGTAGTTTCTCAAACAAACTTGTACCTGAACTGGATGTAGAAACTGGCTATTGATTTTGCAGTTTCAGTAGACTTTCTATGAGTTAAACAGGTGTCTTCAAGGTGATAGCCAGCTTACCAAGTGTTTCACATCAGAAGAGCTACTAAATGCAAGCAAAATTATGGCAAGTTCAAATGAAAGAAAGCAATTGATTTCTATGCATTTAAACACATTGATTATCAAAGACTCATAAACAGTGAGAAATGTGTAGTCCTAACTTTCAATCTGAATTAAGGCTCAGAAAACCAATTTTAAGATTACTGAGACTCCTAAGAGTAAAACCAGGTTTGCTCCTGATAATCCTGTCTGCCCTTAGGACATTTTTTTGCTCCTGCTGAGTTGTCTAACCTGGCTATCGCCTTGCCTTGCTGTAACCTGCTCTGTAGGTTTTGGTTGTTATTTCTTGGATGTCTGCTCTTCTCTGAAGGGACAAGGAAAGGAGTGCATCTGGGAGGGATGAGAAGGAACAGGGAGCAAGGAGGAGTGGAAGAAGGAAAAACTGACCAGGCTGTATTGTTTGAGAGAATAATCTACTTTTTACTAAACAAAAACCTCAGAATTTAAAAATCCTGGGAAATCCAACAGTATTTTAGTGTATTTCAATTCTATGTTGAGTTGCTATCTCACGTCTGCTTAAACATCCATTTAACTTAAGTGTGATCATGTTTATTTAGTATGGTTTTTCTCCCAATATATAAATATTCCTTTGATCACAGTTACAGCTTAATCATGACGTCACTTTTGGGCGGAACCTATATGTGTGATCAATGGTGAAGCACTCTAAGAATAAAACCAAGATGAAAGTTTCTTATAAGCAGTATAAGAACTAAGAACGGAAAGTGCCCCTGTGAATCCACGTGTTGATGCATTCCTTCCCCAGCTAATATTAAATACTGTAATAGTTCCATGTTTCTTTTTATTTTCATAATAAACACACCAAAGATAGCCATGATGAATTCTTGTTACAGAAATATATTGATTTGATTACGTTCCTCAAACTTGAAGTCACGTTGATTTTGACTGATAACCCTATGTATCAAAGGGAAAGGTGTCCTTGTAAATAATACTTTTTCTCTCATTTCTGTACTAGTGTTTTGGCTAGAAATTTCACCTGATCACTGTCTTTGGGTTGTACTATAGACCTGTTAAACTGCACATAGATTGTGCATAATTAAAATCTTTTCACGAGGACTGCTTTGCTTCTCTGTGATGACAATCATCACTAAAACTCTACTGACTTTAGTCTAACAGCTATGTTTAGCTTAGTAAATATAGTGAAGATCTTGTATATATTATCTGTCTAATGTAGCATGGAAAAGTCAAAAAGCTAGACAACCCTCATTTTGGAGGTAGAATGTTCTTAGAGAAAGTAAGTTACTGGAGGCTGCTCTTGCAGGTTATAGCATGGCCTCTATTTTGGACAGTCTTCCTCTCTGGTTACAGGTCCATGCCCTGAGTTTTCCACCACACAAATCCCCTGCCATGATGCAATTTGTCTTCAAATCATAAGCCTAGATAAAGTTTCTTCCCAACTTACACTTGTCAGAGTTTGGTCACAGCAATGTGAAAAAAGTAACTATAATAATCTTTAAGTGTTCATGAGAGACATAATACTTTGGGATCATTATATGCCTTCTCTCATTTCTCCCATTTTGTCTTCTGCATTATCTTAATTCATATGCTGTTCTCACACATGTGCCCATGTCAGACATGTAAAGCCACATTAATCACAATATCCTTATAAACATCTTCAGTCCCAGGATTCAGTTTTCTTAGGTCCTCCTAATTGGATTTAGGGAAGCAACAGCCTCTTGTAAGCATTTATGAGTTTTTTAAAATACCATACTGTTCCTTTCATTCCATCTCATTTCAAAGTTTATTTCTTAACTGCTGAGAAAGAGAAAATAGTAATATCTTAGAATGGAATCTTTATGTTTTTTGCATCTTTGAAAATGTCAGAACTGGTGAGCAACTCAATTACATGCAATGCTTGACTATGAAATTGGAAAGACTTTTGACTTCTGTTCGAAGCCTTTGGAATAACAAAAATCCCTATATATACCCGATGACCACAAGAGATGAACTCAGCAGCTCCAGTGGTATTCTAATTAAAAGATGTTGAGTCTGAGTTCAGGTGCTAGGCATTCCCATGGACTTTGTATAAATAATTAAGTGGCATTTGTAATACAAAGAAAATTCCATAGAATGCGAACAGTAAAAATGATAAAGATAACAGAAATCATAAGAGAATACAAATTTCTGACTTAAGTATTGAATAAGTTCAAGGGTATTTTATGAAGGAGGCAGACACAGAATTCCAGGTATATGGCATCAAAGATTATGGCTAACCATTAAGAGGAACTTTAATTTTAGCATTTCTTTAGGACAACTTTAAGACTATGTCTAGGAGATTCAGAGAAGAAATCTTGTTTACAAAAGTGTCTGCCCCTATGATAGGGAGGACTTCAGGAAACAATAACGACAAAGATATTGTTTTATCAAATGTAGTATTGTTTTATCACTTAGTAATAAAATTATCTTAAAATTACAAAAGTCATTAAGAGCCTTATTTCATTTTCAAAATTTTGGCAATCTAATATTTCCAGTTATTTGACAATCAGTCATTTCAACCAGTATTTGTAAATCATCTGGCAAATAAAACCCTCTAAAGGCAACTAAGGCAGGGCTACCAATTACATCTCTGGCACCTTTTCTAACCGAATAGTAGTGCACAGGAAATGGGAAGCATAGCTCCTCAAAGCACTCCAGAAATGGCCCAAAACTCAAACCCCAAATTTGAGAATTCCTGGGATGCCATCCTGTGATACAAAGAAAGACTATATCAAATGTGCAAATAAGTAAATTGTAATGCAAAGAAAAATCATTACAACCTGAGATATGTAAGGATTTCTGAATGTCTAGTCTTTAAATGCAATTAATGAAAAAATTCAAACTTGGAGCCCAGAAATGATGTTATCTTAATCTTATTGTCTAGAGCATTGAAATGTGTTCTTTTCACACCAAGAGAGACAGTGCCAAAACTAAGTCTGGGGCTTGTCCTAGTAAATGAATACAGACAGGAAATTTCATTAGAAAATAAATATTTTATTGCCACCCATAAAGCAACCCTGAATAACAGAAGGGCTGAGTAATATCTGTAGCATCTTTGACATATTTTAGATGCTAAAACAGCCTGTACCATCACACAAGCACTTGAATACCTTTAATCCACAGAACAACAAATTATCAGCCTGCCATATTTGCATCCTAGGAGTGCACAGAAGATAATTCCTTTTTTGAGACTATAAAGAATGTTTAAGTGAATTGTGAATAAACAAAACCCCAGGACTCTAGGAAGGATAAAGGAGCTACATTCAAGTGCAAAAAAAAAAAAAAAAAAAAAAAAAAAAAAAAAAATCCCAACAGAAAAACAAGGTCAATTCTCTACTGGATGCATCAAAGAGATACAGATTTACCTGGTGGTGGTAATAGAAAACCTTGATATTGCTCCCAGGACACAGTGTAACCTGGTTCAACATAGTTCTTCCATTATGGAGAGATTTTTTTTATTTACAAAAAAAAAAAAAAAAAAAAACCAAACAAAATAACAAACACCTCCTCACTTCCAGTAAGAACCAGCTGCTCTATTTTCCCAAGAGTGAGCTAGCAAGCTGCTGCCCAGCACCCTGGCTCACTTTGTAGCCCCCCATCTGAAATGGCAATTATTCTGTTCTTTAGAGGCAATTTTAAAGGCCTGTAAGCTATGAAAATACACATAAAAGGTTACTACAGTCCACTCAGTTATTTATTTTAAAAATTTGATATATGTAGTAGCTACTGATAATCAACATTGTAAAGACCTAGAATTTGGTAGATGAGTAAATCATGGTTAACCCAAAAGATTTTCCAAATCAGTGAGCTTAATATAAGCAATGTTTTCCAGATAGTCATGATGTATGCCTGAAGCAGATATAAAACAAAAACAAAAAACCTAAAAAAAAGTCACAATAGGGATACATAGAGAAGAGATGGGCAAGAAAGATAAAAAGGATGACATCAACTCTTTGAAGAAAACATATGTGAAGTATTACTCATTTGGATTGTTGGAGGAATTTTAAAAATCACCATTTTGAGTTGAATAAAACTGTACCAAGGAAATATGACAGAATAATTGGGTAGCCAATACCAGGTTTAGTAGTATAGAATATCAAATGAAACTACAAAAAGATATGTATGATTTTTAAAATTTTTACACTCTAGATTTTATTCCCCTCCCAGTCTACCCTCTGACTGAGCCACACCCCTTAACTACCCTACACTCCCCCTGGCTCCATGAGGATGTCTCCACTCCACCCATACTGCCAGACCTCTAAACTCCCTGGGGTCTCCAGCCTCTTGAGGGTTCAGTGCATCTCTCTGTCTGAACTCAGTCCTCTGCTGTTTATGGTTGGGGGTCTCATATCAGCTGGCATATGCTGCCTGGTTGGTGATCCCATATCTGAGAAATCCCAAAGGTCCAGGTTAGTTGAGACTGCTGGTTTTTTTTTTTTTTTTTACCACAGGGTTCAGCAGCTTCTGTCCATTGGGTGGGTACACATATTTGCACCTCATTCTTTCAGATGCTGTTGGGCCTTTCTGAGGGCAGTCATGATAGGTCCCATTCTGTGAGTGCTCTATAGCCTCAGTAATGGTGTCAGGCCTTGAGGCCTCCCCGTGAGTTGGATTCCACTTTGGGCCTGTCACTGGACCTTTTTTCCCCCTTGGCTTTTCTCCATTTCCATCCCTACAGTTCCTTCAGTCAGGAACAATTAAGGGTCAGACTTTTGACTGCGGGATAACAACCCCATCCTTCACTTGATGCCCTGTTTTTCTCTTGAGGATGGGCTCTATAAGATCTCTCACCTCAATGTAGGTTCCCCCCTTTGAGTTCTGAGGGTCTCTCACCTCTCAGGTCTTTGGTAGATTCTGGAGGGACCTACCAACCTCTTACCTCCCAAGGCTGCCTGTTTCCATTCTTTCTGCTGGCCTACATAGGCAGATTGATCAATGAGATAAAATTAAGACCCAGAAATAGAACCACACACTTACACACACTTGATCTTTGACAAGGAAGCCAAAAATATACAATGGAAAAAGATCTTTATGAAGAAAAGGAGATTCATATTTGTCACCTTGCACAAAGCTCAAGTTCAAGTGAATCAAGGATCTACACCTAAGTCCAGATATGCTGAATATAATGGAAGAGAAAGTGGGAAAGAGTCTTGAACTCATTGACAAGGTGTGAAATATTCCTAAACAGAACTCCAATGGCTCAGGCTCTAATATCAAGAGTTGATAACTGAGTCTTCATGAATCTGGAAAGCTTTTTAAAGACAAGGTGCATGATCAATAGGACAAATTGGCAATTGACAGATTAAAAACATTTCTTCATTAACCCACATCTAATAAAGGGCTAATATAGAAAATATATAAATATATATTATATATTTATATATTTTAAAATATATAAATTTTAAATTTTATATATTATATATATTTTAAATATTTTATATATTATATATATTTTAAATATTTAAATTATATATATATATATTTTATATATAAAATTTTAAATTATATATATTTTAAAATATATAATTAATGAAGCTAACTACCAAAAAACCACAACAGCCCAATCAAAAAATAGGGTAGAGAACTTAGCCAAGAATTCATAACAGAGGTATCCTGAATGACTGAAAAACACATAAGGAAATGTTCAATATCGTTAGCTATCAGGGAAATGCAAGTCAAAATGACCCTGAGATTTCACCTCACACCAATCAGAATGGCTATGTTCAAAAACTCAGGTGACAACATATGTTAGTGAGGATGAGAAGGAAGATGAACATCTTTCCATTGCTGGTGGGTGTGCTAACTGGTAAAACCACTCTGTACATCAAGCTGGAGGTTCCTCAGAAAATTTGAAATAGGTCTACCTGAAGAACCAGCTATACCACTCTTGGGCATATACCAAAAAGATGTCCCACCTTGCCACAGAGGCACTGTTCTACTATGTTCCTAGCAGCCTTGTTTGTGATAGCCAGATGCTCCATAACAAAAATGAATACAGAAAATCTGGTTCACTTACACAATGGTTCACTTACACTCAGTTATTAAGAACAAAGACATCATTAGTTTTGCAGACAAATAGATGGAACTAGAAAATATTTGAGTAAGGTAACTCAGATCCAAAGGGGCATGCATGGTATATATTCACTAATAAGTAATAAGTGAATATTAGCAAAAAAAAAAAAAAAAAAAAAAAAAAAAAAGAAAGAAAGAAAGAAAGAAAGAAAGAAAACCTTGCAAAATACCCAAGATACAATCCACAGAACCCAAGAACCCTATCAAGCTGAAGGGCCCAAGTGAGGATACTTCAAACCCTCTTGGAAGAAAGAAGAAAGCAATCATGTGGGGCAGAATGAGTGAGGCAAAATAGGAACATGATCAGGTATTATGGGAGGGAGAAACAGGAGTGAAGCCCTGAAGACCAGCAGAAGATAATGAAAACAGGAAACCTCAAGAGGTAGGACATGGGGGGGACCCTGTAAAATATACCAGAGACCTGGAAGGTGAGAGACTATCTGGACTCAAACAGAGTGACAATACATTTTATGCCCTACAATAGGGAGAGCAAACTTGTAGAGTCTACCTCCAGTAGAAAGACAGGTCATCAATAGACAGGATAGTGTTGCTGTCCCACTGTCAAAACTGTGACCCAGAATTGTTTCTGTCAAAAGAAGTGCAGGGACAACAATGAAGATGAGCTTGAGGGAAAGGCAGTCTAGTGACAGGCCCAAGGTCCAGATAAAGGGGGTTCCAGCTCAAGAGGAGGCTCCAAGGTCTGACAGTATTATTGATGCTAAGGTGTGCTTACAGACAGGAGCCTAGCATGGCTGCCCTCTGAGAGGCCCAATGAGTGAGCAGCAGAAAGAGTCAGACGCAGATACTTACACCCAAGCAATGGATAGAGGCCAGGGATACCCGCGGTTGAATGAGGGACAAGCTAGAAGGAGCTGAGAAGGAAGACTAACCTTAGAAAGACCAGAAGTCTCCATTAATCTGAACCCCAGCAATCTCTCTGACAATGAGCCACCAACCAGGCAGAATACACCAGCTGCTATCAGGGCCTGACACATATACAGCAAATGACTGACTGGTCAGTGAGGGAAGGTACACCTTCAGAGACTTGGGGCCATTGGAAGTCGGGAGGTATTCTATGGTGGTTGTGGGGAAAGATTTTCTTGGAGACAGGAGAGGAGCTATGGGATGAGGAACAATCAGAGGGCCAAACAGAAAGGGGGGTAACAACTGGACTGTGAAAAAAAATTAAAGAATAATAAAAAATGTTAGCTGTCTCACATGTAATGTTGAATGTCTCAGATATAACACCAATCTATACATACATATTTATCATATATAATGTATATAAACCACAGTTATGTTTATAAATATATATCATATATACAACACAAACATATATGTACATATATATCTATAAATCACAAATATATGTACCTATATAATCTATAAATCACAAACATATATGTACCTATATAATCTAAAAATCACAAACATATATGTACATATATAATCTATAAATCACAAACATATATGTACATATATAATCTATAAATCACAAACATATATGTACCTATATAATCTATAAATCACAAACATATGTTTGTATAAGATGTAAACACACACTCTTACAAGTCTACTATGAATATGTATTGTAATAATCGTCAATTTTTTTTTTTTAAGCATAAGTAAGCTCGGCATTGCCAGATGCTCCGGTTCACAGAGAGAAGAAATTAGGTTGACAAGGACAAACTCTTGAGAGAAAATCATTGAATATATAGTATCCAGCAGATACACATTTCCCAAGAAAAGAGCAAATCTTGAAAGCATTGGAATTGATTTAAATAAAAGCAACTATTTTCAAATGTCTTCATAAATGCTAAGAACTCCATATTCTGGGAAAAAAAGAGAAAATACAATATAATACAGTAAAATAACAAACAAAAAAAACTGGTATTGTGTTGGTAAATGGCTTAGTGGTTTTGTAGATATTATTACATACAAAGAATCAGGCTTTGATGGGAACATGCAATCAAATAAAAGACATAGTGTTACATCATTTTCTGTAGTCAAAATGGAACTAAAAATCTTCCTTAACACTTTGCAATTGATATAAACAAGGTCCTCAGAATTAGCTGAAGATCACACCAGTTTAAATCTACACTAACAGTGAAACACATAGTGCTCCCTCTCTATGTCCAAAGCAGCCCCAAGGCCTTATAATTAGGTGAGTCTATGACAATTCTATTAGGCATTCACTTATTTAAGTTTAAAGATAGAAGCATAGAAAAATTAGGTTTGCACATTTCACTCCACACACTATCATCAAAAATGTTTTTTTTTTTTTAATTTTCTATACTTTTAGACAGAAAGTTAGAGCCTAGTGTGAATTAATGAGTTGGCCAAAGTAACACAATTAATATATGACAAAAATATCAGCGTGTGCTCTCCCTTTAGTTGGTCATTCCATTAGGACCTAATATATTTTAGAAACGGTTTTATTTTTTCTTTTTCTTTCTTTCTTTCTTTCTTTCTTTCTTTCTTTCTTTCTTTCTTCCTTCCTTCCTTCCTTCCTTCCTTCCTTTCTTTCTTTCTTTCTTTCTTTCTTCCTTCTTTCCTTCCTTCCTTCCTTCCTTCTTTTCTTTCTTCTTTCTTCTTTTTTCTTTCTTTCTTTCTTTTTTCTTTCTTTCTGTCTTTCTTTCATTCTTCCTTCCTTTCTTTCTTTCTAATTGAATATTCTCTGTATTTACATATCAAATGTTATCCCCTTTTCCCACAATACCATCCCTCCTAACCTTCCTCTTGCTTCCATGAAGATGCTCCCTCTCCTAACCACCCTCTCCACCTAAGCTCCTTGACATTCTCCTACACTGGGGAAATATGCCTTCACTGGACTAAATGACTCTCCTCCCATTGATGCCAGACATTGCTATCCTCTGCTACATATGCAACTGGAGCCATGGGTCAATCCGTTTGTGCTCATTGGTTGGCGTTTTAGTCCATGGGCACTCTGGAGGATTTGGTTGGTTGATAATGTGGTTCTTCCCACAGGGTTGCAGACCCTTTCAGTTCCTTTTTCCTTTCTCCAGCTCCCTTATTGGAATCCCTGTGTTCAGTCTAATTGTTAGCTGCAAGCATCCTCAACTGTATCTCTATGACTCTGGCAGAATTTTGGGTGGGCAGCTATAGCTGGCTCTTGCCACTAAGCACTTCTTGGTATCAGCAATAGTGTTTGGGTTTGGTATTCTGTTTTGTTCTCCCTTCTAAGAAGGATTGAGGTATCCACCTTCTGGCCCTCCTAATCTTTGAGCTTTATAAGTTTTGTGAATTGTTTCTTGCTTATTTGAAGCTTTGTGGGCTATTATTTCATTATCAGTGAGTACATCCCATGAGTGTCCTTTTGTGACTAGGTTACCTCACTCAGGGTGATAGCTTCAAGTTCCTTCCCTTTGCCTAGGGATTTCAAGAAGTCATTGTTTTTGATAGCTAAGTAGTACTCTATTGTGTAAATGTAATACAATTTCTTTATCTATTCCTCTGTTGACAGACATCGGGGTTATTTCCAGCTTCTGGCTATTATACATAAGGCTGCTATGAACATGGTGAAGCATTTGTCCTTCTTATATGTTGGAGCATCTTTGGGGTATATGCCCAAGAATGGTATAGCTCTGTCCTGAGGTAGTACTATGTACAATTTTCTGAGGACCCACCTCCAGTGGAGGAGTGTACCTCTTTCTCCAAATCCTCACCAGCATCTGCTGTTACCTGAGTTTTTGATCTTAGCCATTCTGACTGGTGTGAGGACTGATGGCTAGAGATTTAAAGCATGTATTTAGGTGCTTCTCAACCATTTGATATTCCTCAGTTAAGAATTCTTTGTTTAGCTCTGTACCCCACTTTTAAATATGATTATTTGATTCTCTCGAGTCTAACCTTTTGAGTTCTTTGTATATATTTAATACTAGCCCTCTATTGGATGTAGGACTGGTAAAGATCTTTTCACAATCTGTTGGTTGCTATTTTGTCCTTTTGACAAGTGTCCTTTGTCTTACAAAAGCGTTGCAATTTTATGAGGTTCTATTTGTGGATTCTTGCTCTTAAAGCATAAGACTTTAGTGTTCTGTTCAGGAAAATATCCTTTGTGCCTGTATATTCTAAGATCTTTCCCATTTTCACTTCTAATAGTTTCAGTGTACTTGGTTTTATGTGGAGGTCTTTGGTCCACATGCTCTTGAGCTTTGTATAAGGAGATAAGAAAGAATAGATGCATATTCTTTTGTATGGTGATTGCCAGTTGAACAGCTCCATTTGTTGAAGATGCTGTCATTTTTCCATTAAAAGTTTTTAGCTCCTTTGTTAAAGATCAAGTGACCATAGGAATGTAGGTTCATTTCTGGGTCTTCAATTCTATTCCATTGATCTATCTGCCTGTCTTTTTACCAATACCATTAGGTTTTTGATCCAATTGATATGTAATACAGCTTGACTTAAGAAATGGTGATTCCCCAGAAGTTTTTTTATTATTGAGAATATCCTGGGTTTTTTGTTATTCCAAAGGAATTTGCAATTTTCTCTTTCAAACTCTATGAAGAATTGAGTTGGAATTTTGATAGGGACTGCATTGAATGTTTAGATGCTTTAGGCAAGATGGCCATTTTTACTATGTTGATCTTTCCATTTAATGAGCATGGGAGTTCTTTCCAATTTCTGAGAGCTTCTTTAATTTCCTACTTCAGGGATGTGAAGTTCCTGTCATTCAGATCTTTCACTTGCTTAGTTAGGATCACACAAAGGTATTTTATATTCTTTGTGACTATTGTGAAGGTGTATATTCCCTAATTTCTTTCTCATCCAGTTTAGCCTGTGAATAGAGGAAGGCTGCTTATCTATTTAAGTTAATTTTATATCCTGCCAATTTGCTGAAGTTGTTAATTAACTCTAGGAGTTCTTTGGTAGAATTTTTGTGGTCATTTAAGTATATTATCATATCAACAGCAAAAAATGATATTTTGACTTTTTCCTTTCTAATTTTTATTCCTTTGATGCCTTTTTGCTGTCTGATTGCTCTGGCTTCTACTTTCAGTACAGTTGGAATAACCATGCCAACCCCCCATCAGTTTAGGATTAGCTATGCTTGCATGCCTCAACTCTGGGAGAGATACAAGCCCCCCTTTTGTTATGCTAACTGGTCCAGTCACAAACCTACTTCCATACCTGACTTTCTTGTTTCCAGTTGCCTCAGGTTAAGGACTTCACCCTAGGGGGTGACTCTTCTACCCAGCAGTTAGGGAATTTGCATACCTCCTCTGTAATTATCCCAGAGTGTATACACTGGGACTGCAGTCTGTCAGTTTGTGAGACTGCAGTTCAAGATGCAGTAAATCATTTCTGGTAACACCAATAATGGACTTGTGCCTTTCTTTCAAACATTTAGGCTTTTGCCCTGTTCTGAGTAGCAGTTCGTGGTGCAGGCACTGCAAAGTACTATATTGAAGAAGTAGGAAGAGAGTGGGCAGCCTTGTATAGTTCCTGATTTTACTGGGATTATTTCTAGTTTCTCACCATTTACCTTGAAGTTGGCTGGTGGTTTGCTATATATTGCTTTTTCTATGAGCTTTAAATTTCTGATCTTTGAGTTCCTGATCTTTCCAAGACTTTTACCATGCAGGGGTGTTGAAATTTCGCAAATGCTTACTCAGCATCTAAAGAAATGATCATGTGTTTTTTTGGGTGTTTGTTTGTTTGTTTGTTTCTTTATATAGTGGATTACATTGATGGGTTTCCATATATTGAACCATCCTTGCATCCCTGGAAGAATGAAACCTACTTGATCATGGTAAATGCTCATTTTTTTTTTTTTTTTTTTTTTTTTTGTTCTTGGATTTAGTTTGCAAGGATTTTATTGAGTATTTTTGTATCAAGGTTCATGAGGGAAAATGGTGTAAAGTTCTCTTTCTTTGTAGGGCCTTTGTGTGGTTTAGGAATAAACATAATTGTGGCTTTAAAGAATGAGTTGGTTAGTGTCCCCTATATTTTTACTTTGTGGAATAGTTTGGAGAGTATTGGTATTATGTCTTCTATGAAGTTCTGATAGAATTCTGCACTGAACTCATCAGGTCCTGAGATATTTTCTGCTTGGGAGGTTTTTACTGACTACTACTATTTCTTTAGGTGTTATGGAACTGAACTGTTATATGGTTTATCTGAATCTGATTTAAATTTGGTACCTGATATCAGTCTAAGAAATATTTAATCTCTTCTAGATTTTCCTGTTTTGTTGGGTATAAACATTTGCAGTAGTATCTGATGACTTATTGAATTTCTTCAGTTTCTGTTATTATGTCTCCCCTTTCATTTCTGATTTTGTTAATTTGTATACATTCTCTGTGCCCTCTAGTTATTCTGTCTAGGGGCTCATTAATCTTGTTGATTTTCTCAAAGAACCAGATCCTGGGTTTTTGTTGTTGTTGTTGTTGTTTGTTTGTTTGTTTTGTTTTGTTTTCCTGTATAGTCCATTTTTTTCTATTTGGTTGATTTCAGCTCTTAATTCGATTATTGCCTGCCATCTGCTCCACTTGTGTGTATCTGCTTCTTTTTGTTCTAGAGCTTTCAGGTGTGCTGTCAAGCTGTTACTGTATGTTCTCTACATTTTCTTTTTGAAATTGCTCAGGGCTATGAGTTTTCCTCTTAGAACTGCTTTCATTGTATCCCATAAAGTTGGGTATGCTCTGCTTTCATTTTTGTTAATTTCTAAAAGGTCTTTGAATTCTCCCCCCCCTTGACAAAGCTATCACTAAATAGAGCAATGTTCAGCTTCCTAATGTATCTTGAATATTTGTTGTTTTTGTTGCTATTGTAAACCAGCCTTAGTTCATGGTGATCTGATAGGATGCATGGGCTTATTTTGATGTATCTCTTGAGGCCTGTTTTATGACTATTTGGTGATTTTTGGAGAAGGTTTCATGAGGTGCTGAGAAGAAGGTATATTCTTTTATTTTAGGATAAAATATTCTATAGATGTCTGTTAAAACCATCTGGTCCATAACTTCTATTAGTTTACCTGTGTTTCTGTTCAGTGTCTGCTTCCATTCTCTGTTTATTGATGCATGTTGAAGTTTCCCACTATTATTGAATGTGGTGTAATGTATACTTTGAGCTTTCATAGTTTCTTTTATGAATGTGTGCCCTAGTATTTATAGTGTAGATTTTCATGATTGAGAGTTTATTGATAAAATTTTTCTTTAATGAATAAAATGTGCTCTTTCTTATTAATTTTTTTTGACTTTTGTTTGAAAATCTATTTTACTCGATTTTAGGATGGCTACTCCATCATGTTTCTTGGAACCATTTGCTTATAAAGTTTTTTTCCCCAACCTTTCACTCTGAGGTAGTTCTTGTCTTTGTTGCTGAGTTTCCTGTATGCAACAAAATGTTGGGTCATTTTTATATATCCAGTCTCCAGTTTCCCTCTTTGTGGTGGAGTTTTCCATTTATTATCCTTTGTAGGGCTGGATTGTGGAGAGATATTGTGTAAATTTGCTCTTGCATGGAATATATTGGTTTCTCAATCTATATTAATGAGAGTATTGCTGGATATAGTAACCTGGGCTGGCATTTGTGCTCCCTTAGGTTCTATATGACATCAATTTATGATCTTCTAGCTTCCATATTCTCTGTGGAGGGGTCTGGTTATTTGTGATTGGTCTGCCTTTATATGCTACTTATTTTATTTCTTTGCTTCTTTTAGTATTTTTTTTTTTTTCATTTTGAACATTTTGTGTTTTGACTACTAATGTCAGGAGAAGTTCCTTTTCTGGTCCAATCTACTTGGGATTTTATATGCTTCTTGTATGTTCATGCTTATCTCTTTCTTTAGGTTAGGGAAGTTTTATTCTATAATTTTGTTGAAGATATTTACTGGGCCTTTTTGTTGGTAGTCTTTTCTCTCTTCTACACCTATTATCCTTAGGTTTGGTCTTCTCATTGTTCCCTGGATTTCCAGGATGTTTGGGGTTAGAAGCTTTATGATTTTTCAGTTTGCTCTGACTATTGTGTCAATGTTTTCTATCATGTCTTCTGCCCATGAGAAGATTTCTTCCATCTCTTGTATTCTGTTAGTGATGCTTGCATCTCTGACTCCTGATGTCTTTCCTATGTTTTCCACCTTCAGGTTTGTCTCCTTTTGTGATTTCTACGTTGCTTCTATTTCTGTTTTCATTTCCATCACCTGTTTTGTTGTGCTTTCCTTTAGCTCTTTAAGTGATATTTGTGGTTTTTTGTGTTTCCTCTTTAAGGGCTTCAACTTCTTTGTATCTGTTCTCCTGGCTTTCTTGTAAATCTCTAAGTGTTATTTATGCACTTTTCAAGGACCTCCATCATCATCATGAAGTATGATGTTAAGTCTAAATCTTGTTTTTCTGGTGAGTTGGGATATCCACAATTTGCTGTACTGGGAGAACTGGGTTCTGATGTTTCCAGGTTGTCTTGGTTTCTCTTTCTTGTGCTTGCCTATGGCCATCTTGTTATCAGTGATACTAGGTGATCTTATAGTCTCTGACTGGAGCTTATCTCTCCTGTGGGTTTTTGGGCCAGTGGACTCAGGAGGCAGAGTGTTCCTTGGAGTTTGGATCTCTGGGTAGGCTGTGAGTTCAGATGGCAGTGTGCTGTCTCTGGGTTTGGTCTTGAATAGTCTGTTCCTAAGCAGCACCAAGCTACCTGTGCCCTGAGAGATGTGACAGGCACACTCATGTCCTTAGGAGTGAGAGCACTTCTGTGGCCCCTCAGGATGTCCAGCAATCTGCAGGCAGGCAGCCAGTCCTGATGAAACTGAACCTGGTCTGGCCTTGGGTTAGAAGTGTCTGTTTCCAGGCAGCACTGTTCCTGTGCCCAGGATTCTGAGCAACCTCTCCCCGGATAGAGAGTGAAAAGGGCATGAGGGAGTAAGGACTTTCTTGTAGGCTCAAAAGTGAGAGTGTTTCTGTGGCTCCTCTGGGTGCCCAGCAATCTGCGAGCAGGTCACCAATCCTGATGAAACTATTATGACCTCCTTTCTACTTGTATTCCAGAATAAAACACATGTGGTTGTTATGGATAACCTTTTTCTGTAGATAATCTTTTTGGTATATATCTATATTCTAATTTCAATAGTCCATTGATCATGTTTGAGTGATTATAAGAGATATTAACTCTTTTATTTGTTGTGCATTCATTTGTTTTGGGCATTAGATTGATATTGGCTTGATAAAAGAATTTTGTCAAAACCCCCATTGTTTCCATTTTTGAATAGATTAAAACAGACTAAATGTAGACTTCTGTAAAATTCTAGTAGAATTCTGCTGTAAATCCATGTGGCCCTAGCTCAATTATTTTTTCTTTCTTTTCTTCTTTCTATCTATCTATTTCTTCTCTCTCTCTCTCTCTCTCTCTCTCTCTCTCTCTCTCTCTCTCTCTGTGTGTGTGTGTGTGTGTGTGTGTGTGTGTGTGTGTGTGTGTTCAGTCAAAAAGTTTTTTGTTACTATTGTAATCCTTTAATTTGTTATTATCTTTCTTAAGTTGGTGATATTCTGGCTTAATGTTTGTGGCTTGGTTGGTCTTAGAAATTGTTAGGTTTTAATTTTCTTTCTTTCTTTTTTCTTTGTTTAGATATTCCAACATACTAGAAAACAGGTCTTAAAACATTCAGCATTTCTTTGGTGTTTGTAATACTTTCCTTTTTATTTCCAATTATGTTTTGATTTTTGCTATTTGCTTGTTGTTTTGTTCTCCCTTCTTACTTTTAGTTAGCTGATCTAAGGATCTTTCAAACTTGTTTATCATCTTAAAGAACCAGGTCATAGATCCATTGGTTTTTCTATTGGTCTCTGTGTTTGTATTTCATTAATTCCTGCTCTAAATTTTATAATTCTTGTCATTGACTGGGTTTAAATTTTGTTTGTTCTTGTCTTCAAATTTTTGGAATTGTAAAATCAAGTTTTTTATTTCTGTTCTTTCAATTTTTAAATTTTGGCACTCTTGTATTTAATTTTCTAATACCATGACAAAACATCTTTACCCATACAGCATATACTGAAGAGTTTACTGGGGGCTTACACTTTCAAAAGATCAGTCCATAATTATCATGTTAGACAGCATGACCTTGGACAGTCATGGACTAACACTAAGGCAGTAGCTAAAAGAATATATCTTGATCCAAAAGCAAGAGGAAGAGAGCACACTGGAAGTGGCCTAAGCTTTTAGAATTTCAAAGCTGACCTTTCGTGACCTTCTCCAACACTTTCAACCTCCTAATCAGTCACAAACAGTTCTATTATCTGAGGACCAAATTTTCAAACTTAAGTCTATTGGAGTCATACTCATTCAAACCAACACAGGCAATTAGAAATAGAAATTCTATTGTAGGACTGCTTTCAATGTGTCACTAAAATTTTGTTTTATTTGTTTTGTGTTTTATTTTCATTTAGTTCCAATGAAAATTTTATTTTTCTTGATTTATTCTTTAACCCATTCATCATTAACCATGAATAGTTGAAATTTCATGAGTTTGTGAATTTACTGGAGATTTGTTTGCTTACAACTTTATGTTTCATTGTATTGTGGTTAGATAGGATACAAAGATTTATATTAACATCTTTAAATTCATAATATTTTGTTTTATCTACCAAGATGGTGAAAATGTAAAGACAATATTTTTTCTTCTGAGAATAACGTCTATTCTTTTGTGTTTGGGAATAATATTCTGAAGATATCTGTTAGGTCTATTTGATGTATGATGGCATTTGTTTCTGATATTTGGTTTATATTCTATGCAGATGATAGGCCCATTGGAGGGGGAAGGATAATGAATATTAATGTTTCAACACTAATGTGTATCATTGTATCTGGTAATACATTTTAAAAAAATAAAGTTTGTGCACAAGAGTTTTATGAACATAAATTTAGGATAGTAATTAATTATTGATTAACTATTCCATTGATTAAAATAAAGTGGTCCTCTTTAAGTTTTCTGTTTTTTTAGATATATAATTTAAAGTACATTTGCCACATATTGCAGATGTCATACCTACTTCCTTCCAGGTCCTCTTTGATTATGTTTTTTTTTTTTTTTTTTATTCTTTTACTCCAAGGTAGTAACTACCTTTAAAGCTACGTGTTATCTCTAATGACATCAGATAAAGGGATTTTTTTTCTTCATCCATTCAGTTACCCTGTACCTTTTAGTTGTCAAATTAGGGACATTAAGATTCATGAAAACACCTAGAGATTAGAGACACAAAAACAGGTTAAAGCAAGCAAATAGCCAACATCAACATTGAAGAAGAGAAACTCAAAATAATTCCAGTAAAGTTGGGAACAACAAAAGGCTTCAGTTCTCTCCATATCTATGCAAAATGGAATTTCTAGATAGAGCAATAAAACCACTGAAAGAGGTTAATGAGGATATAAATTGGAAAGAAGTCTCAAAACCTTCCAAGAGAGCGCTGGTCTCCCAGAAGCACTCTCACTCCTAAGATCACAGGCTCACAGAAACACAGGAGGGAAAAACTCCATACAGAGGCAGCAAGACTAACTAACATCAGAAATAACAAGATGGCAAGAAGCAAAAGCAAGAACTTAGGCAACAGAAGCCAAGGGAACTTGGCATAATCAGAGCCCTGTTCTTCTATAAAAGCATTAAGTGCACATGATATGATATTATGTATAAATGATCCCAAAAGTTTCGCCAAAAATTTTTACAACTGATAACACTTTCAGCAAAATAACTGGATACAGAATTAACTCACAAAAAATAGTAGTCTTCCTATGTACAATTATAAATGAATTGAGAAAGAATTCAAAAAGATGTATGTTTTTGATGGCTTCAAATAATTTAAAATATCTTGGGGTAAGTATAATTAAGCACATACTAAATACTTTAAGACCGTGAAGAACATATGTGAAGATGAAAGATCTTCCATAATCATGAATCAGGAGGATTAATACAGTCAAATTGCCATTGTAAAAAAAAATCAATCTATGGATTCAATAATATACCTATCAATATTTCCACACAATTTTTCACAGATTTTGAAGGGACAATTTTCTGCTTTATATGGAAACACAAATCCCAGGGTAACTAAAACAATCCCGAATAATAAAACAATTATGGTAGTTATCATTTCTTCTGAATTCAATTTATACTACAAAGGTAGAGAAATAAAAACAATATGATATTGACACAGAAACAAATAAGTTGATCATTGGAATAACACTGATAACCCAGATATGCATATATGCAACTACAAACCCCTTATTTCTAATAAAGTATCCAGAAATACACACTGGAAATAAAACTACATCTTCAACAAATGGTGCTGCTAAAACTGAATATCTACAAGTAGAAGACGACAAGGCCAAATACATTTATCTATCATCCTGCACAAAAATCAAGTTCAGGTGAAAGAACTCAACATAATACCAGATACACTGAACTTGTGAAAGAGAAAGTAGGGAATAGCCTTGAAGTCATTGGTACAGGAAAAGGCTTTCTTAACAAAATAGCATTAATAAAGGGACTAAGATCAATATGTAATGAATGAAACCTTATAAAACTATAAATCTTCTTTAGAGCAAAGATATAATCATTCAGACAAAGTGGAAGTACACAGAACATGAAATGACTTTTACCAACTCCACATCCAATAAAAGGCAAATATGCAAAATACACAAGCAATGCAAAACACTATATAGCAAAGCAGACCCAAATAAATCAGGCGAAAGTGAGGTACAGATATAAACAAAATTCATGAAAGAGAAACCTGAAGTTGTTGAGAAACATGTATAGAAATGCCAAACATCCTATGTCATCAGGAAATGCAAATCAAAATTATGTAATTTCCAAATCATTGCTTAGATTAATAAAATATATGAATGCTCATATTGGTGAGGATGTGAAGCAATGAAAACACTTATCCAGTTTTTGGCAGACTAAAAACGTATACAATCTCTTACAAATCAATATAAATGTTTCTGAAGAAGAAGATCAATCAAATTCAACATTCAGTTCTACTCCTCTTGAGCATATATTCAAAGAGCAATTCAGCTTCACCATATCTCAAGGAGACTTGCTCAAAGATGTTTATTGCTGTTCCATTCACTATATATGGACAATGAAAATAACCCCAATGTCCCTTAAAATATGAATGGATAAAAGAAATATAGTATATTACACAGTAGAATATTATTTCACCATTAAAATAAAATTATGAAAACTTCAGGTAAATGGATAGAACTAGAAAGAATATCCCTATTGGTATATCTAAGAAAGACAAATATAGTATTGTATTCTTTATTTGTGAATATTAGATGTTAACAATCAATAATAAACAAGCTGGAATTCACAGAACCATGGAGGTCAGGTATAGAACAGAGGAAAATAGAAGATAGATAGACATGCCTAGGAAATGGAAATAGAATAGTTATGGATGGATGGATGCAGTGGTGAAATGGGAAGATCAATCAATAAGGGATAAGTAAAAGGGGAATGAAAGATTTGTTATTTTGTTCTTTGAATTATGAAAATTAGTCTAGCTGGGTATATTAGTTTATGTTGGCAGTTGTGGTCTTTTAGGACTTGGATGCCTTGTTCTAAGTGTTTATGTTTTCAAAGTTACCAGTGTGAAATAAGCCCATCATTTAATGTGTTGGCCCATATATGCAACATGTGTTTTTCTTTGTGGCTCAATAAATGTTGCTTTGTATTTAGTGATTTAACTCTTATGACATGAGGACATTCATTTATGACACTGCTTATTCAATGTACGTTGTACTTCTGGAATGTGTTGGGTGCATCTTTCCTTAGTTTGGGGAAATGTCCCTGTTTGATCTTGTTGAAGATATGACCTGGGATTCTTCTTCAGCTGTCCCTATACAGAAAAGTTTTGTTATTCCTTGGTTTCTCAGAATTTCTGAATGTTTCTTTTCTCTGATTTTGTCTTCAAGTTTTCATAATCCTTATTTATTTGGCATAGATCTTCTATATTTGATTCCTGAAATCAGATCATTTTCTTGGTTTATTTTACTTGTAAGGTTCTCTTTTAGTTTTCATGTTAATATTTTTAATTCATTTGAACTAATTATTTTTAGTGTTGCTCTCACTTTATTGAATTCTATTTTCATGTCTAAGTTATCATTTTCATCAGCCTTATGTTTGGATTTAATTGCACATAACCCAAGGGTTTATTCTTTTAAGGTTTTTTTTTTTTTTTTTTTTTTTTTTTTTTTTTTTTTTTTTTTTTGCCTAATTTCATTGAGCTGTTTTTGTTGTTTTGTTGATGTTCTTGTTGTTTCTTTCTATTAGTCATCTTTATCCTTCTTGTCTTCCTTCATTAGTTTAAATTCTATATCCTGAGGTTAATCTAAGTAATTTTTTCCCACAAGACTGGTATGTATTTGAAAGAAGGTATTGGCTTGCTCTTTGATACTCTTGGTAATTTTGTGAAGAGATTTGGGCATGCTGATTTCTCTACTTAGTTTTGTGTCTGATATGAGCAGACCAAGTTAAAGCAGAGGAGTGATACATGGATAAGATAGGCTGCAGTGTTTGGAAATCTAGGTGGAATAAATCAGAGGGACAGAGATGACAGGTTGTTGTACAAAATGTGCATTCTAGAGTGTGGGGAAAGATCTGGCTTGATGGAGACACTGGATATGTTGTTTAAGGGACTTGTTGGTTGGAGAGCATCAGGGCAGGTTCTGCCAAAATCCTGGAGATTAACCGGAGTGGCCAGCATAGGGTAATTTATTGGGGTTGGGATTCAGAGTAGATCTGGTGGGCTCAAGAGGATTAGAAGGAAAGGTTCAGGCCAAATTACCAGACTAATCCATAGGGAAAAATGGGCTGAATCACACAAAATGGAAAGGTTGAATGCAATTTGGAAGCAAACAGCCTCACATGTAGTTTAATGCAGATATTAATACATGACTTCTAATCTTTGATGATGCTAAATACAATTTGTTCCACCATTTATTGTAGGGATCTTGTCTAGCTCTATGCATCTCTTCTACCCACCTCCACATTTAGTTTATTAATGTCCATTTCACAGTTAGTTGGGTAATGAGTAAACATTCAAAGATCATTAACTTGTTTTTAATTATCATAAATAGTTTATTTTTAAATCCATTTATATATTTTCCATAAAATTCAGTGATTAGCCTGATAATATAATATCATGGGTGTGTGTAAATTCAAATACATCTTCTTTCTTTGTTATGTTTGTTTTATTCTTGTAATCTGTTTGCTACCAGACCCAAATAATTTACACAGACATCATGGTAGATAGACTATGTTGAGAGTCAAGAGTTGAGGCAAAGAATGCTACTTCATTTCAAAAAAGCCAACTCACTGAGAGGATGGAGGACTCTTGTTTAAAATGATCCTTATTATGATGTTTGATTAAGGTGGTGTGTATAGGACATAGTGGTCACATATCTGTGGATGCCTAATCACTCAGTTTAGCTCACCCAATTTTATTATTTTATTATACCCACATCTATTATAGTTTGTGTAGGAACAACTTCCAAAGACTCATGTGTTTGACTGCTTGGTCCATGCAGAACAGCAATATTAGGAAGTATGGCCTTATTAGAGTGAGCTTGGCCTTGTCAGTGGTGCGAAGTTCTCACTGCAGTTGTGGGCTTTGAAGTCTCAGATGCTAGCTAGGCCTAATGTCTCCTTTACTTCCACTGACAGCAGATGGAGATTAAGAACTCTCATCTCCTCCTCCAGCACCATGTCTGCCAGTACACTGCCATGTTTTCTGCCATGAGATTAATGGGCTGAACCTCTGGAACTGTAAGGTAGCTCCAGTTAAATGTTTTCACTCATATGTGTTGTTGTGGTCATGGTGTTTCTGCACATTTGACCTAATTAAGACAACAACCAAGTCAATAGCAACTCTCTGTTAAATGTAAACCGAAGAGAACAATGTTCAGAAGTCTAGAGTACAAATGTCACATAGCACACTAGGTGTGACAATCCACGCAGGATATGCCTCATTACATTCATTGAATAGAAAAATAACTTAAATTTTAAGATAGAATGGTATTTCTACAATGTAAAAATTCATGAATGCAAAACAAAACTGTATTCACAAATATTCAAACTTATCTTCCTGCTATTCTTTGTCTACTCTGCTACACTGTTGAGTCATTTCCTATTTTTATTTTGTATAGAGATTTGTTTCATTTTTGCCTGTTCACTTTAATTTTCTGTCTTTCAGTGTTTTTGTGTTTGTTTGTGTTTGTGTCTTCCTCTGTGTTTGTCAGTCTGTCTTTATCTCAATTTCTAACTCCTTCACTGACTTGGTGATAACTAAAATTTATCAATTTAATTGATAAATGTAACTACAGTCAAACTTAATAATCCAAGTTGAACCTTGAGGGTCATGTGGTAAAAGAATAGTATAAACACCCACAAATTGTCCTCTCACTTTCACATATTGACTATTCAAAGTACATTTGTGTGAGCATGCTACATACACATACAGTCAATAAATGATATATTCCAATATTCTAATATAATTAATATATTTGATTTTATTTTACTCCATTGATAGCATTATTTAAAACAAAGACATACTTTCTTAATTATTTTTCAATAATATATGCAGTCAACATATAGCTTGGCTTGGTACTGGGAATCCAAGACCAAGAGTTCCTTGAAGGCATGAACCCAAAAAACCATTGTCCTAGTTTGCACTGATTAAGTACTCCAGAAAAATGCACATGGTACAATTAAGTTTAAGCAGCTCCTTAGGTGCTTTGCACAAAGACATTCTAATGTAGTTAAACCCATCCACACAGGTAGGGGTAAATTGAACCATGGGAAAATAGCATCCTTTTTTATACAAAGTTCATCTGCCACTGCTGTTTATTACCCACCTGAAGTCATTTGCTTGTTCGGTGACACCCCAAGTGCTGGCTGTATACATTTTGATTAATATAGAAAACAGGGAGCAAAGTGTCTTCTTCCACACAGGTGTTTCTATCAACAAGGAAAGGGTTTCTAAAAAGTGAGAAAAATGAGACTAAAACTTCAGTTATCTGTGTGGAAAGGGCTCTGTGCACTTAGGTTAAATGAGAGTCGTCAGACACCCCTGCTGTAGATATCTTGTAATTCCCTTGTGCTGCAGAAAAGCCTCCTAAAGAGGCAATCTAGTAATGAGCAGCATCAGCTGACAATTTTCCAGAAGGAAGCCTCATTTATTTAGTTTTATTTTTTTTAGCACTTTCCTTTCATAATGATAATTTTAATAGACAGTGTGATTCAAAGAATTTGTCTCAAGTTGTTAATTATTCCAATCTAGACTACTCTCTCAGAGGCCCAATTACAGCAATGCCCCAGAGAGTGAATACCCATTTAAGTTTCTAGAACAGTCAGGGTCTCAGCTCCTGGCTTCATTCTTACATGGTGGAGCTATGAACATTCCTCTATATAGCATCTTTCCTTGACAGGAAACTATTTCCATTATTCATTCACCCAATCATTTATTCATCATTCACTCACAGTACTTAGAATTTTGTTGAACATGATAGTTTTATCATATACAGCAATATAGATGGAGAAAATATTCATCTCCACAGCAATTTGATATTTATAACCAGTGATGTTTAGCGTAATACAATGCTTCAGGAGACTGGGGGAAACAGCAGAGTGAAACATAAGGTAGTGTGAATGGTGAAGAGGTTCAGTTTCAGAGAATAAAGGACAAACATCTTACAGGACCAACCTAGTTCCTATAGTATGAATACTAAAATGAGTAAATGAGTTTTCTTCACAGAAGAAAAGTATGATGGTGGAAATTCACATGGTATATCACAAAAAAAATATAGGTAGGGCATGTGGATTTAAAGGTTTTTAATAACCACATATAAGGGACATTCAATATTGCCACTAACTTTGTCTTCATTCAACTGCTTAACCAGTTTAAGTTACATGATACTCTGTTGTACCAATAGGTAACACGAAGGTTAAAACTTACCTAAATATAATGCAACTGAGGAGAAATTGATTTAAAAAGCAATCCAAGTAGTCAGGGTTATGTACAGAGGAACAGGATCTCATTTATCGTTTTAATCAAAAAGAATTCGATATCTTATTTTAATTTTAGGTGGAAAATGAAATGGAGAAACTCCAGGAAATTATACGGGAAAAATATAGCAAAAAAAGGTTTTTTGGATGTTGACAGAGAGTTGATAAATTGTACTAGCCGTTGTACTACCTACATGACAATGGCTCTGGGGAGATGTGTCATTGGAGAGATGCATTGAGGGCAGCTAGCAATGAATAAGGACAATCGGGAAATGGAACCTGGCTTGTGTGTTTCAGGCACAAATCACTAAAGCATAAATGAATTATTTATGTAATTTTCAAAGCAACAATTGAAATCATTATGATATTTGCAGACCTGATGGGACAAAAGTCCTTTCCTTACAGTGCAATTCAGTAATAACAGTTTCATGCCCAAGGTTTAAGATTTAAGTCCTTTGCACATCTGGAGAAATCCATTCTCTATGCATTAAGACTCTCTAAACACTGTGTTGAACAGATTTTTCCCCACTATAATATATACAGAAAATAATTCTCTCTCATCAATCTCACAAAACCTGCTTCTCTTGCTTTCAGCTTTGCAATGACCTTTTCTTATTGCCTGAGTAATGCCTGCCTAGCCTATTCTGCAACAAATACAGATTGCTGGCTTCTCCCTCTGTCTTGTGATGGGCTGATTAATAGCAGTTGCAAGTGGCTACTCCTTGAGATTAATTAATCACCTGTCATAATTGAGCAGCAGTTAAATAACTATTAATCTGGGTGCTAGTCAGGGTGAAGGTTGACAAGTTAGGATTGGAAAATAGTTCTCATCACTAGATCAGGACTGGGCTTTTGTTAAAATATAGTTACTGAAACCCAGACTACCTGTGTTGAAAGGTAAGATGTCTTGGCAACTATAGTCATATGTAAGATTAAGAAATAATAAGTCATTGCATACTTACCATCTAATTATTCAAATTGCCTATTGGGATAGTAATATAATTAGCACCATCTCAAGGAAAGATGGCACACTCTGAGAGTTAAAGGCCAATGCAAAATGTCCCTCAGGACATACAAAGTATGAGAGGAATTTTGTTAAAAAAATCATGACAGTGTTAAGGTAAATAATATTATATTTTGACCTCATCCCACCCAAAATTAATGAGAGTAGAAATGTCAGTTGGGAGAATGTTTTGTCCTTATAGGTTGTTTATTTGCTTGATTAGTCTTTCTGTCTATCAACTGGGCTATAGTAATTTATGTGATACTTATGCAAAACAACAGGGATATATATATATATATATATACTGTTTTGACAGCATTGGCATAGGAGAGAAAATGAAAGATGAGGTAAATTCAGCTGTCAGATTCCTCTGCTTAGCTCCTCACTAAACCAAGTCCATGGATAGTTGCTCACAGTCCCTAACCTTGCAGAAATGTGAGGCAACAAATTATTACTCAGCTCATCTGCTTTGCTATATCTCATTACCGCAAGCCTAACTGGTCCAATATTGTGTCATTCGTTTCTCCCAATTTCAGTTCTTTCCCACATACTTTTCTCAGCCTTTTGTTTGAAGAATAAAAGTGATGCTTTTCTTATAAACCTATCTTTCATATTCAGACAACTTAAACTACTTTTTTTTCCACGAAGTATACTGCAGAGCTCAGACTGTAATGAGTGGCTCTCAGAAACCAAGAACACATGGCTTGCTCAGTGCTTTTCTCTGACAAAGCAGGAACATCCTTTGGGAGTTCTGATTATTCCAAAGCCATAGTTCTCCAGGGGACCTTAAGTCTGAAGATTGATTTTTTTCTCCCTTCTCTATTTTGATTTCCCGTCGTCTAACACCTTTTTTGCTGTAACATCTATAGCTACATGTGGAGTCCAAAAATTCAGCCACTAAATGTGTAAAGAGAGCAAAGCTAAGTCTACAACTGTGAGGCTATTTTATTAGATGAGAGGTACCAGGCTTGCCTTCCATATAAATTATAACACATGTCTAGACATCATATTTAATCTTCCTAGTGAGCTATAGATATAAGCATATAGATATAATATCTTTCAATAATGTTTGGGTGATCATGAACCATATCTTTGTGCAATTTTAACTATAAATTTCATATTTAAGGATACCAGAATTTAAGGACTGAAGAGATGGCTTAGCACTTAAGAGCAGTGACTGCTCTTCCAGAGGTCCACTATTCAATACCCAGCAATCACACACGGACTTACAACCATCTGTAATAAGATCTGATGTCTGCTTCTTGTATGAATGAAGACAGCTACAGCGAATTCATAAAATATTTAAATCTTTTAAAAAAGAAAAACAATACTAGAACTTGCTGTTTTGTACTACTGACAGTGTCCTTTGGCTTACAGAAGCTTTGCAATTTTATGAGGTCCAACTTATCAATTGTTAATCCGAGAACACAAGGAATTGACATTCTATTCAGTAAAATTTCCACTGTGACCATGTATAAGGAGGTCTTCCCAATTTCTTTTCTATTAAATTAAGTGTATCTGATTTTATGTGGGGACCCTTGATCCACTTGGATTTAAGCTTTGTACAAAGAGATAATAGAACAATTTTCATTCATCTACATGTTGACTGCCAGGTAATGCAACACCATTTGTTGAAAATGCTATTATTTTAATGGTTGGTTTTAACTCCTTTGTTAAAGATCAAGTGACTACAGGTATGTGGGTTCATTTCTGTGTCTTCAATTCTATGCCTTGATCTACCTGCCTGTTTCTGTACTAATACCAACAGATTTCAAAAAAATCATTATCAATCCTACATCTGATGGAGGACTTATATCCAATATACAAAAAGAACTCAAGAAGTTAGACTCCAAAAAACCAAATAACCTTATTTAAATGGGACATAGAACTAAACAAAGAAATCTCAACTGAGGAAATTTGAATGGCTGAGAAGCATTTATGAAATGTTTGACATCCTTAGTGTGGAGGAAAATAAAAATCGAAACTACTGAAACTAATAGGAAAAAAGTGCATCTGTCACAGAAAAGAAGGCAAGGCAGGAGAAGCAAGAGGCTGTTGTGATGTGGTTAGACAAATGGTGTTGGTTCAACTGGCAGTCAGCATGCAGATAAATGCAAATAGATCCTTTCCTATCTCCTTGTACAAGCTCAAGTCCAAGTGGATCAAAGACCTGCACATAAAACAAGGTACACTGAAACTATTAGAACAGAAAGTGAGGAATAGCTCAGAACATGTAGACACAGGGGAAATTTTCTGAACAGAACACCAATGGCTTATGCTCTAAGATCAAGAACTGACAAATGTGACCTCATCAAATTGCAAAGCTCCTATTAGGCTAAGGACACTGTTAGGAAGACAAAATGGCAGCCAACAGATTTGGAAGGATCTTTACCAATCCTATATTAGATAGGGGGTTAGTATCCAACATATACAGAGAACTCCGGAAGCTAGACTATAGAGAATCAAATAATCCTATTAAAAATGGGGTACAGAGATAAACAAAGAATTCTCAGCTGAGGAATATCGAGTGGCTGAGAAGCACCTAAAGAAATGTTCAACATCCCTAGTCATCAGGAAAATGCAAATCAAAACAACTCTGAGATTCCACCTCACACTCCCATAACAGCAGATGCTGACAAGGATGTAGAGGAAGAGGAACATTCCTCCACTATTAGTGGGGTTGTAAGCTGGTACAATGACTCTGGAAATTAATGTGGCGGTTCCCCTGAAATTTGGACATAGTACAACCTGAAAACCCAGCTATTCAACTCCTGGGCATATACCCAAAAGATGTTCCAACATATAACAAGGACATATGCTACATCATGTTTATAGCAGCCTTATTTATAATAGCCAGAAGCTGGAAAGAACCCAGATGTCCTTCAACAATGAATGGATACAGAAAGTGTGGTACATTTACACAATGGAGTACTACTCATCTACTAGAAACAATGACTTCATGAAATTCATAGGGAAATAGATGGAACTAGAGACTATCATCTTGAGTGAGGTAACCCACTCACAATAAGCAGATGCTAGCCCCAGAAAGCTCTGAATATCCAATAAAAAATTCAAAGACCTTATGAAGCTCAAAAGGAAGAAAGGCCAGAATGCAGATGTCTCAGTCTTTCTTAGAAAAAAGAATAAAGCACTCATGGGAGGAATTACAGGGAGAAGTAGAGGAATAGAAATTAAAGAAAAGGAATATCGAATGGCTGAGAAACACCTAAAGGAAAGTTCATTCAGAGACTGCCTTGCCTAGTTATCCACCCCAAATTCAGCCACCAAACCCCACCACTAATGTTGATGTCAAGAAGTGCTTACTGGCAAGAGCCAGGTATGGATGCCTGCTCAGAGGCTCTGCCAGTGTCATACAGATACAATTGAGGATGCTTGCATGTAACCATTGGATTGAACACAGGAACCCCAATGAAGGAGCTAGATTAAGGACTGTAGGAGCTAAAAGTTGCAACCCAACGGGAAGAACAACATTATCAACCAATCAAACCCTCCAAGACTCCCAGAGACTAAAACACCAACCAATGAGCACACATGCAGAGACCCATGGCTCCAGGTGCACATGTAGCAGAGGATAGCATTCTTTGGCATCCCATTGGAGAAGAGGCCTTTGGTCCATTGAAGGTATGTTTTCCAATCTAGGAGAATGACCAAGGTGCTGAGGTGAAGAGGGCAGTTGAGAGTGGAGCACCTTTATGGAAACAAGTGGAGGAGAAGGGGGGATGGGAGTGGGGGCAAATTGAAATGTAAATACATAAAATATTTAATAAAAGAGTTTAAATTCACCCTGAGATTCCACCTCACAGGAGTCAGAATGCATAATATCAAAAACGCAGATGACAACACATGCTGGTGAGGATGTGGAGGAAGAGGAACACAAGTGCATTATTGGTTGGATTGCAAGCTGGTAAAACCACTCTTGAAATCAGTCTGGAGCTTCCTCATAAAGTTGGACATAATATTACCTGAGGCTCCAGCTATACTACTCCTGGGCATATACCCAAACATGCTCCAACATATAACACAAACACATGATCCACTGTGTTCATAGCAGCCTTATTTATAATAGCCAGAAGCTGGAAAAAGATCAAGATATCCTTCAACAGAGGAAGGAATACAAAAAAAAAAATGTGGTGTGTTTATACAATGGAATACTACCCAGCTATTAAAAACAATGACTTTATAAAATTCTCTGGCAAATGGAACCAGAAAATATCATCTTGAGTGAGGCGACCTAGTTAAAAAGAAAGCACATGGTATATTCTCACTGATAAGTGAATATTAGGCAAAAACTTGCTAATTCTCATGTTTCTACACATAGACCATATGAAATCCAAAATAAAAAATAAAAAAAATAAAAAAGGAAGGGCCATGTACATGCTCTAGACTTTCTTAGAATGGGGAACAACATACTCACAGGAAGTAGAGGTTTGGAGGGAGTTGGGAGGAAGGAAAGGGGGAAAGAAAAATGGAGGCAAAATTAGGTATAGCAGGAGTCAGAATGATATACAAGGGTCAGGAAATTGGACAGAGGCTTGTAGCAATTGGTTATGGAAAACTAGAGATTGCCACCAGAATGTCCCAGATGCCAGGAAAGCAAGAGTCTCTGAGGACTCATTCAGGATAAGGTTAGCTGAATAGCCCAACTAAAAGGAGGGAGAAACTGTAGAGACTGTATCTAAAGCTTAGTTCTCAACCCCAAAACTAGGGCCAACACATCTCCATATTTTTAACCCAGAATTGCTCCTGTCTAAAGGAAATCCTGGGGCAAAGTATGGACCACATAATGAAGGAAAGGCCATCCAGAGACTGCCACACCTGGGTATTCATTCCATAAATAGACACTATTGTGAATGCCAAGGAGTGCTTGCTGACAGGATCCTGATACAGCTGTCTCATAAGAGGCTCTGGCAGTCTGACAAATACAGATGTGGATGATCGCAGCCAACCACTGTACTGAACATGTGGACCCCAATGGAGGAGTTGGAAAAGAATTGAAGGAGCTCAAGGGGTTTACAACCCCATAGGAAGAACATCTACCAACCAGACCATCATCCCCTAGAGCTCCCAGGACTAAACCACCAACCAAAAAGTGCACATGAAGGGAAAAATGGCTCCAGCCGCTTAGGTAGAAGAGAATGGCCTTATCTAGCATTTTTGGGAGCAGACACCTTTGGTTCTTTGAAGACTCAATTCCCCAGTGTAGAAGAATGTCAGGACAGCAAGGTGGGAGTGTATGAAATGATCACACATATAGAAACAGGGAATGGGAATGTAATAGGGGGTTTCCAGAGGGAAAACCAGGAAAAGAGATAACATTTGAAATGTAAATAAATAAAATATCTAATAGAAAAAGAAATACCAGAATTTAACATAAGAATGTATTCTAACAAATGGCTTGGTGCCAGTTCAATTAATGACTTAACAAAATGTTTTATATTTGGGAGTCTTAGTCATGAATATATGGAACATGCCATTAAGACCTTTTCCTCTAATAGATTTCTTTTTTGTAATAATTATGTATGTTTCTCACATAAACTGACTAGTTAAACCAAAATACAGGAAACATCTTCAACTCCTCTTCTACCCTATTTCTAGATAGGTATCAGACCACTGGAACCACTACTGCTATCTATGCTCCATTGTTCTGATTAGCTGTCTCAACCCGTACACCTGTGTTGATTTTCTGGCCTTCAGTATGTTCTTAATGGGATTTCTCTATGAAAACTGCAATGCTAGAAGTAATGTTTTAAAATATGCAGACAGTATCAACTCTGTGGTGGGCTCTACATTGAATTCCAGTCTGTTCAACTTCAGAAGGGAAGACTTTGTCTTATATGATAAATTAGATGACCTCAATAATTTTGTGAGTGTCCAGAAAAACATCCTTTATTGTTGGTTAAATCAACCTTTTCCAGTGCAGTTACTGATTCTTTCTGAGTTACATATCCGGATTTAAATCCTAAGAGAAGTTACATTTACTAGGCATGTAGTCAGTGTTTCTCTGACACAGTCCACGGCACAGTGTAAACATTCAGTATTGGTTAAATGATTTTTGTGGTTGTGCAAATAAAATGAAGTTGTACAATCATCCAGGAAGTCAATTTTGCCCCAAATACAAAGCTCAAGGAACAGAATCTACTACTCCCTATAGACTTCCTAGAAAAATAATATAAATCTGTAAAACATTGATAAGAGTTCTCAGCCCAAAATTTTCTGTGGTACTACAGTTAAAAGCTGAAGTTCTGCCAAGATTCAATGCCCCAGTGTACGAGGTCAGGGTTGGGACGCTGGAGGGGACAAGTGGGAGGGGGCAGTGTCCACATGAACTCCTGCCTCTAGGTTCTTGCTTTGCTTGAATTCCTGACATTACCTCATTTGCTGATATGGACACATTAGTTAAATAACCCTTTTCCTCCCCAGGTTTCTTTGGTCATGGTGTTTCATCACTAGAATAGAATCACTAACTAAGACACAGAGCTTTGTATCTGTTACAGAGGCTCTCAATAAATGTTTAGTTTTGGGTTGTTTGATTGTTTGTTTGTTTATTGAGACAAAGTGACACATTGTAGGTTTGGATGACCCAGAACTCACTATATAGAAGAAACCGGTCTCATACTTGGAAAAATCTATTTCCTGGGTGCTGGCATTGCAACATGTGCTTCTTTTCCTTGCATAAAATATATGTCTGTAACTAGTAAATAACTTAATCAAAAAAGAACCACTTTCTCTAGTAGTGGTGCATTCCTTTTATCTCGTAAGGTACAAGCTTAGGAGTAATGTTAACATAAATATAAACATCTTCATTACAACATCTTCTCCAATTATCTAAAGGTAAATACATTCCATATGAAAACATGTGAGAATGGTAACCTCTTTACATTGCATCTAATCATCTTACTCATATGTGCTACCCAAGATATATTCTTTATCAATTCTAATTATAATTTCTAATTTAAATTATCTGCAATTATCTACATGGTATGTGAATTCTCTCTGTACATGCTGATATATGATCTTCTACATAGAGTCTGTTAGTCAGCATACTGTGTCTACTTCCTTTCCTTAGAGAAGAGAAAGTTTACTGAGGATACTTTGCTGCTGTACATTTAAATTAAATTGATATACATTTAAACTACATCCAATCTAATATTGTAAACTAAGAAGATGAAACATGCAAATTATTCCCCACAGTTAACTTTTAGTGGAACTCGATTTCCAAAACAATGCCTCTTCCCAGGTTTTCAGAACACACATTTGACATCATTCAGAAGGGTAGTCTGATTTACATCGTCAATAATGGAGACCTTTCTAGACATAGCAGATTCACTACAGAGTTATTTTCATAAAGTACGATGATTCTCTAAATTTTATGTGATTGAGAAGGTATTAATCCTAAATGAAGAATGAAAACAGTTTGTGTTATAATGTTTGCAATAGTACATAATTAATCTTTTCTAATTGTATTCTTTTCAAACATGTGACTATGGGATGTGACTATGGGATGCCACCAGGTTTGATGTTTAGAGATTTAAAACTCTAACCCATTGGCAGGAATCAAAGCACAGTAATATTTGGTGTGATTGGCAGTTTGATGATAGAACTTGATGCATAAAGAGCCCACAGCCCTGTGTTACCCCCACCACAGCACTCGAGAGCACCATCAGTACAATATCTGCAGGCCATACTGACCAGAAATTCTGAAAAAATGGTTGTAGACTGACCATTGGTTTCTAAAAGTAAAAGACAATCTGTTTTCTTAAACTGTTTCTTTAACTAAATCAGCATTTCCTACTGACTCATAAAATATAGTTAATTTATTAAATTACTAAATGGTTACATGAAGCAAAATGAGATGCATATTTAAAAATTTATGAGATAGAATGTCTATCATCAGTGGACTGATGTGTCTGCTAATGTTCATGGAGGCAATATAGAAGAGGACATTAACCTCACAAAGTGTTATTAGGGCAATTACAACATATAAGCAATTCGGATACCATCGTGAAGCAAACAGAACATTTTAAACAATTTACAGCGGCAATATCACTTTGAGTTTTCATTCAAATTTAATATAAATGTGAACAATAAAGATAATAAAATATCAAAAACTGCATTTCAAAAAATCCAAATTATATTGTACCTATGTTTAAATTTACACTCTATGTGTTTGTGTGTCTGTGTCTTTGTGCATGTCTGTGCATGTATGCCTTAATGTATATATACAATGTATACTACATATAATAGAGTATATATTATGTAGTATAATTTTTATATATATTATATACATTAAGTGATATATGTAAGATGTGCCTGTATATACTTTGGATTGTTTTAAGACAATAGTTTTGCAATAGAAAATAACTTTAATATATTATTATATAGTGCTATTATAACATTGTTTTGTGAAAAATTACATACTATTACTAGCTAAGAATTTACCATATAATATTTAATTAAATATTTAGTGTATGAGAGACTAATAACTTATTGAATTCCCTATGCTGTAATTTTTCTTGCTATTGTTTTTAATGTGTCATAAATTATATTTTGTGAATTGCTAGGTAAATACTATGAAAGAAATGTTAGTTTATAAGTTCAGCTATAATTATCAGGAGCGTGATCTTGGTCAAGTAACACTAGACTGGTCATAATTAAAAACACTATGTCAAAATTTTGAAAGAATTTAGGAAAAGATGATTTTGGAAGTCTCACCACAAAGAAAAAACAAGCCTATGAGAACATATTCAATAATTCTTTATGTCATATTATTCACATATATAAAAATGTCAAACAGTACCCCAAAAATATGCCTTATTATGATATGTCCTATAAAACTAAAACAGGAAGATATACAAATTTAAAGTTCTAAATAAATACCTTTAAGTGTTTTATAATTTTCCTTCTATTTAGTAACTTAAGTCTCCTGCTGTACAAAAATAATTCACTAAAAATTAATGTTCTAAAGGATGTCATGCAGAGTTCATTTGACTCTCACAATATTTTATGTTAACATATTATATGATGTATATGCAGAGTTTGGGCATCATTATTATTACGTCATACTGTCAATGTGATTCATGACTATTATAGAGATGAACAAAAAGTTATTAAACATTCTTCTCTTATGTCTAATACTCAATAAAACAAAAAAAATTCTTATCTTGCCTCTATAAGCTGACAAAAACTTGGAGATACCTATGCAATAGTGTTATCAATGTGTAATTAATGCAACACATTAGTTATTTTTGCAGCAATTATCTCATCTTTCCCTTAGAACTTCCAGTTAATGATGTTGAGACTTTCTAGAATGTTCTTCCAGAATATTTTCTAACCTGCATAAAATGTTCCCATTGGGTTTTTGTAACCACAAAGGTGAGAACACACAGGCAAAAGCTAAATGCTTTTGGATTCAGAACATATTTCCTATAGCATGACAAGCTACTAATAGATTCAGTTTAGGGACTAGATATTTCTCTATAAATTTAATATGGTGTTTATGACTACCACAGGCCCATTTGAGTCAACTAAAAGAACACTCTAAATGTAACAATGTGGGCTCTTATGCAAAGAATAATTGGAGAATCCTTGGCAGATTTATATAAAACATATTAATAAATCCATTATTACATGCAGTGTGTTCTGATTTTGGATTAAGATAGTTATTTGAAGAATTCAAGCATGGCAGATAATATAAATCCATGAATTGTTTAGGCCTGCCTTTGATGCTTTAAGTTAATTATTTTATTTCTCTGAAATATAGAACAAAACACATATGAATCATTACCAGGCACACAAATTTTTTAATATAAAGTTATAATAATAATAACAAAGTTGGTGTGAATTTTTACTTGTGAGTCAGGATATAAAATGCTTAAAATATGTGTGACAGTGCCCACAGAATATATCTTCTCATTCGTGAGTTCTATTCAGTTTGTACAGTGCAGGATATAAAATGTCTAAAATGTATGTGAAGGTACCCACGGAAGCCAGAAGAGCGGTTCAGATCCTCTGGAGATATAGGATGTTTGTGAGTCCCAATGTAGTTATTGGTAACTGAACTCAGGACCTTGGGTAGATATGTGTGCACTCTTACCAGCTGAGCCATCTCTCTTGGTGTGGTAATTAAATCAACTGGATAATAATAATAATAGTTGCCCCATCTATAATATAATGCTTATTCTTCTGTTTTCCTACCAAAGAACATTAAATCAATGATAAAGGGAATCATGTGTTTCCAATAAGGTAAATGACTAGACAATCAAATATGTGACACTGTTCCTTGAAGCAGAGAGTGGTGACAGACTCCTGTAACTTCTGTACTTGAGAGTCTGAGGTAGAGAAATCATGAGCCTGGAGTAAATCTGGGTACGCAATGAGACCCTGCCTCAAGACAACAATAGAAAAAGATGATAAAGAGAGGGCTTGGTTTCATGAGTCTAACAGAAAAGGGGTCTGACAGAAAATACAAAGGGCATGGTGATCATAATCGCTTTTATAAAATCTTCAGTCTGATGACTATTTTCAGAAATAAGCAGTGGAAAATAAGAAAAAGTCTTCACTATTTTATCAAGTTTATTTTAATCCAGCAACATATCTTCTTAGACTATGAATAACATCCTAAATCTTTCTGGGTGTTTATGATTGGGCAGAAATGCGGGTGTGCCCTGGATTATAGTATGATCTGGCTGGAATACATATACACCATTTGTACCCACCTTTAATCCCCAACAATGAAAGTAAGGTTGGTTAGTAGAAGGAAGCAGCCATGTTTAAAGGGGGCATCTATTTGAGGTGCAGACAACATAAATGATCAGAGAAAAATTTAACAGAATCAAAGATAGGAAACACCCAACTTTTAATAGAAAAACACAAGAAAGAGGGGTCTTAAGAGCAATAGAGACAGAGAAGAGGGCTCAGTCAGTTCAATGTAGATCATGCAGTAGAGCTGAGTTGAAATAGTTCACGAGATCCATTTAGTTTCTGCAGTTTGTGCAGTGCAGGTCATCGGAGACAGTAGATGTCACAGAATAACAATGAGCCAGAAGACCTGAACACACTGCTAAAGTTGGTTTGAGGCCCAACCAAACAATCCAGTGATAAGCTGAGAGATGCCAATTTGAATCAGTCAGCTATGAGATAAGTTTGAGCCAGAACAGGGGAGTTGAACCTGCCAGAGTTCAGAAAGGGCCAGGACGGGTGAGCTTGTTTAGAAGTAAGCCTCTAAAACAACAATTACATCTATTGAATAAATGATACTTTTATAGCTTTTCTGTCTCCACATCAATTCATAATATAAAAACACTAATGAATAGTTACAGTACACTACATTAAATATTTAGCACTTTATAAATTTTATTAAACACCAGAATCTATTGAAAGTTGTCATGTTGTTTCCCCATACATTGCTAATGTTCCTTGCACCAAGGGAAAACATTTTTGATTGCTAAAGTTTTAATGTTATATCTTTGTAATTCTTATCTCCAATAAGGACTACTATTTGAAAGATGATACTGAATCCTAAAGGGACAAAATATTATGTCTTTTCTTCTCTACTGAATGAATGTCAGAAAACTGTGTACAGGAGCAAAAATTTATGTGAACTTCTAAAATTCGTTATTTTTCTTCCTTAGGTATTAAATGGATGTTTATGTAGTAAATAAGAAACACTGATAATCATATGTTGAGTATATAAATTATTTATGACTAATGATTTGCTCAGAAGATCCAGAATGTGAAATCAAGGATTATCAGTACTTAAGATCATAAAAGACCCCACCGGAAGGAGAGCAAAGCCTGAATTAAAGCCTAGGTACCCATGCTCCACTTAACTACTGATACCTGTGTGTGAATATGTGCGTGTGTGTGCACGTGCGAATATGTCTATGCATGTTATGTGTGGTTTCTGCATATGTTTGTGGGGAGATGTATGTCCGGTACATGTGGATTCAATGACAAGTTAGTAAACGCATGGGGAGGCTACGTATTGCCTTGGAGTGGGATTGACAACCAATCTCTACCATGTTCTTAAAACAGAGTCTCTTATTGAACTTAAAGATTATTGCTTTGACTGTGCTTGTTCTTCAGTGAGCACCAAGAATCCCCATCTCCAGCCCCTCGCTTTGGGTCATAAAACCATGTCTGACTATTATAAGAATGAACCTGAACTAAGCTCTTCATGCTTGAATGGCAGAAACATTACTGAGATATTTCCCTAACCCTACTGATATCTTTTCCCTTCAAAAACAAAAAACAAACAAACAAACAAACAAAAAAAAAAAAACAAAAAAAAAACCCCAAAGTTTTCTTGTTCTTTTCTTTTCCTTAATCATTCTATTTGTTTACATATCAAATGATATCTCACTTCCCGATTATCCCTTCATCCAAGGTCTGCCCTCCCCTCTTTTATTTTCCTGTATGAGAATGCTCCTGCACCCATCCACAGTCTTCTGCCGCACTGCTCCAGCATCCTACAGCACTGGGGTGTGAAACCTCCCCTAGACCCAGGGCCTCCCCCCTGCTGCTGTCAGGCAAGGCCGTCCTGCTACACATGCATCCGGAGCCATGGCTCTCTCCAGGTGCACTTTTTCATTGGTGATCTAGAATCTAGGAAAAATGGGTGCTCAGGCCAGCCTATGTCGTTCTTCCAATGAGGTTGCAGTTCCCCTCTCCCCCTGCAGATGTTCGCCAGCTCCCCCACCAGCTTCCCTGAGCTCCATCTGATGGCTGGCGCCAAGCATTCACATCGGTATCGGTCAGCTGCTGGCCGGACCTCCTCAATGTTCCCGTTCCCAAGTGACTCTTGACCACGGTAACAGCGTTAGGTTTGGTGTTTGCAGACATGATTCAGTCCGGGATTGGCCCTTCCTTCAGTTTCTGTTCCTTTTTTTTTTTTTTTTTTTTTTTTTTTTTTTTTTTTTGTCCCTGTTCTTCATTTAGACAGGAACATTTCTGGTCAAAAACTTTGAGGGGCGGGTGGCCCCATCCCTTTACCAGGTGCCATGTTTATCTACTAGAGGCAGTCTCAGCAGAGGTTTCATTTAAAAATATTATATGCAATAGCAATGAGTCAGGTTTTCCACTTCTAGATATTTTAAAATATAGGAATGCCAGTCAAACTTTTATATCAACCTAAGATAGACAGTTCTCTGATGATGATGATGATGATGATGATGATGGTGGTGGTGATAGTGATGGTGATGATGATGATGGTGATGATGATGATGATGATGTTGATGATGATGGTGATATTGGTGATGGTGATGATGAAAATTATGATGATGGTAATATGTAGCTCCATTTATTTATTTGTACATTTTACAGTAATTGTATATTATTCTCTAAAATTATGAAATATTTTAAACAAAACTTGCTACCATTTTATGTCTCTAATGGTCCAGAATTTTGGGGGCAAAAACGTAAGGTTATAATAATTTCAATTTATCAATTTAGGCAATTGCAATGAAGTGTCTTTTATGTGTCATACTAAATAATAATAGAGGAGCACATTTGTTCATTTTTAGGTCAATTTCTGATTTGTCTCATATCCAAGGGCCCTGAGATTAGAACAAAGCACAAGACTAACAGCATGTAGGGCAAGAATGTGATTCCATGTTCTGTTTCTACATCTATTTCTTATGAACTCTTACATTGTGTCTGCCAAAAACTCAATGATTTAGCCTGCTTTTTCACCCTATCTATATTAAACTTTCTTGAACATAAGTTTCTACGCTGACTTTTCCTGTTTCCCTTATTATCGTCAGTATTCAAATCTAAAATGTCCCTTGTTATGCTTGACTATATTCAAATTTCCTTTATAATAATTACCCTGAGCCTATTATCAATTCTGCATCTTCTATCAAAAAGCTCTATACCTTCAAGGCTTTTGTGTTAGTGCAACCATGTCTAAATTTCTGAGTGCTAAACATAGTTATGTCTAAGGGCTTGTGGGTATTTTTTAAGATTATTTTGGCATCGTTGCTCTATAATATATTATCGAACAATTTTCTTAAGAAAATTATATTTTCTAGACAAAAGTCCAGAAACATGAAACTGAGACTACCCACAAGCTGACTCGTGTGACCGCTCTACCACAGAGTCCCTTTGGAGCACACCGTGTCATTTTTTTCAAGTGTAGTATAAACAAGCCTAAAGGTAACTCTTGCTGGAAATTCTATTTCTCCCAGGCTGTAGTTGTGCTACAGGGTCTCAAATTATTTTTTTTCTCCAAATCCACAGCCTGGAACACACAGCTATTTTTTTCATACAGAGGGTGAAAATTCAGTGTAGATGTGGAGTAACTACAGATCCTCAGCCTACAACGTACCTGAGCATAATACTTCCCAGCCTTTCCAGAGACTTTATATTTTAGTATGTGTTTAGTATGTTTACCTCCTTCTGATACCTTTTCATTTGTCAGGCATAATGGTAAACCTTTGCACTGTATTTTCTGCCACAGTTCAAGTACTTGCATTAAAAAGATAAGACCCTTTCGAGACCTCACTGAAATCAGATGAGTTGTTTATTCAATATTCGTGGATTGTTGAAGGGTGATCAGCAGAGAGATCACAAAGCACGGGAGTGGCAATTTTATCTTAACTCACAAGAGACATGAAGGAATCATATGAGGAACTCAGCCAAAAAGCTTGCCCATAGATATCTAAACCATATGGAACAAGACACCCCACAATGATTTTCTCCCCAGGGTCTGTTACCTTTCAAAAAATTAAATAAAGAAAGGTGTCTTCTCAGTCTCACAGGGGTGGTTTTAGAAGTCTTTCTGTGTTTATTTTCTCACAGTGTGTTGTACCGTTACTTGTACTTCATCAGATCCTTCTTTGTGTCTGCTCATACTGTTAATAACAGAAAGAACTTTTACCGTGCAGTTATAAAATGAGCTGCGTTGCTTAGAGTGAGATGGCCGTCTGTATGCAACCAAGAAACATCTCCTTTAATTCTCATTCCGCTCCTGAAAATTTGAGCTTAAATTTTTTTGAGAAATGTACCCAAGTTCTAACACTTGACATGACCAAATCACAATACATGTCACATCCCTTTAACACTGTTAGCATTTGTAAACTCCATTCCACAGTTACCTATGGATAACCAGGCATGATCTGCCTCACAGTTACCTGGTGCTATAAAACAGGCTGCTTGCCCCTTTCTCTTGCTCTAGCTCTTCTCGCTTGTTCTCTGACTTCCCAAACACATGCTCATGTCCAGCACCTATTTCTCTATTCCTCTTCTCCTCCGTCTCTCTCTCTCTCTCTCTCTCTCTCTCTCTCTCTCTCTCTCTCTCTCTCTGTCTGTCTCTCTCTGCCACTACTGCCCTCTTAACTCCCCTTCCCATGCCCTGAATAAACTATTCTATACTATACCATTGGGTGGCTAGTCCCTCAGGGGGAAGAAGTGCCTCAACTTGGGTCCACCAGACGTATTCCTTTTTCTCTCTTGCCTCACCATACCTCCACAAAACATACCCCCTACTCTATATTTTTCCTAACATTGGTGCTGAAACACAGGGCATATCTCATTTTTATAATTTTATAAACACATCAAACACTGCTCAGGGTTCCTCACTGGCCACAATATTATTGCACTGAACACTAATGACAGGACACTGAGAGACAGAGTGAATGTCAACTGGCATCTAGCACGGTACCACATAGAATTCCCATTTATGTTTTTCTGCTTGATGAAATTCTATTTTGAATGAGATCTGCTTGACATTTCTTTTTTTCTCTTTCTTTTTCTTTTTCTTTTCTTTTCTTTTCTTTTTTTTTTTTTTTTTTTTTTTTTTTTTTTTTTTTTTTTTTTTTTGGTAGTGTAGCATGCTTCCTTAAAATATTTAGATGGGATCTTAAAGTTTACATCCCTTTAAACTACCTTTAAAAGTCGTCATCTCTTGCAATAGAATGGTTTGTGTAGTGGTGCTTTTATATTTGAATATCTTGGATTGCCACTCCAATGTTGGTAATAGCAAACCTTTATCCCCCCCCCATGATCATCTGTTCTATTTATAACTATTTCATTTGCCTTTATGCAAGAAGAGTTGCATTTACTTGCTATTAGATGAATTCAGCTGCACTAGATACTGCATCTCCAATGGTAAATCATCACAGGTAGACATATGCTTTTAAACCTGTCTTCAACAAGTTTCCTGGTACTATTGAACTGCTGTGTAGAGGCAGTGGTGATTTGGACTGCAGCTCTCGATGAGTGAAGTGGCATGTATATCCATGTAAACTTTCCGGTCATCATATGCCGTAGTGATTCGAGACTACAAGAAGTTAATGAAACAATACATATGATGTTATTTCTTTTTCCTCGGTGGAGGCCTATAAGTAGAATCTGTATCCCATTATTAGAAAGATCAAGATCAATAAAATATTGCAAGAATTCCCATTGATGGTCTAATCAAAATATCCAAAAATCACAGATTTCTCAGTATAAAATTTATTCATGTAGGGGCTTTAATGGGATTTAAATTTTTTCTGGATCAGTAATGATGAATTATAAATATATTTAGAAGAAGAACTCAAGAAGAAAAGATAACTTATAAGATAGTCAGTTGCAATTAACAATAAATAAAAAAAATATTAAACTTTATGAAGAAAGCTATGGGATTTTGGAGAGACCTTGGTATTTGCAGAGAGAAAACCATTGGTAGATTCAAAGCATCAGCACTGTAGTATGCAAAGGCATTTATAGTAGTATTTTCTTGTAGCCTTGACTCTTTAAATCCGTTCTTCATGTAGCCATTATTTAATACTTTTTTTAATATGGAAAACAGATCATTGAGGTATCTTGATTTTCTATAAAGTTGTTGATTATTGCTTCCTTTAATTTTATTTTCACTTACATGAGAAGTATCGTGTATTAGAAGTTTAGAAATTGTTTTCTTCTTTGTTTTTATGTGTGACTATTTTATTGAAAATAGATTTTAATGCAATATATTATGATTATTGTTTTCCCTCACCAACCTCATCCCAGATCCTCTCTGCTTCTTCACCCAACCAATCCACAAATGGTCTTTCAGTGTTTCTTTAGATCTTAATGGTTTTTTCAGATTACAGATTTCTGTCATTTCTTACCTCCATTCTCCTCCACTCTCGTTGTCTTTCTGTTCTGCGTCTCACAGTAACATGGAATATATGGTTTTTGTTTCTTTAACTTTGTGTCATGACAGTGAACAGGAGGAGTATTTGGAGTAGGTTTCTTGACACTAGATAAGATCCCAACTACATGTCTGTCAACTGACTATGAAAATGTACATAAACTGAATGGATCTTTAATACTTACTCCCTTAGGTAGATCCCACAATTGTTTCAAATATCTCTAACACCATCTTCCAAGAGAAGTTTAATAGAAAGAAATGTGTCATGGGAACAGAATTGAATACCAAAGAGACTGCAGTTCAGCTGTTCTTTGACTTTCATAAAAGAAACAAACAAAAAATCAAAATAAGCAAGCCAACATAATTTTCATTATCTTTGTGGTTATGCTAACTTTGAGTAATACAATAAATACATGTGTGGGATAGTTGTTGAAAGAATAGGAGGTATATATTTGCATTAGCTGAGGATGAGAAGTACATCTGGGGAGAAATATACAGAGCAAGATCTTTGTAAATTGGAAGTATTGGAAGAGAAATAAGCAGAAGGGCAATCTTCCTTGAAAAGGTAGTCACTGGGGACACTAAATAATGGACTATTGAGATAACACGCAGCACAGCCTCTTTAAGGGAGATAGATTTGAAGGAAAGGCACTCTAATGAACTGTGTCCAAAAGTACACAAATAGCAGCGGAAATGTGCCAAGGGGCTAATTTCCTCTCCACTGTGACCATATGCTTGCTGAAGGCATTAATGGTGCTAATTGCTTAGGGAGGACTCTGTGAAGTGCACTTTACATGCTTTGCTGAGAAATATCACAGAAAACATAAAATCTCAAGGTTGCTATTTGCAGCTTGTCAGGAATCAGCCACAATTTATTTTAGGAGGATTTGATATTAAGAGAAAAGCCTAATTTCCCATCTGCCTGGGCCAAATAAACCACTATGCATGCAAGGAGCAAAGGATTTCCAGATGAACTCTTCATGGCTGGATTGTCTGACACCTTCTGAGCCAACCTGGATAAACATATACTGCCATTTTCTGAACACTGCTAACAGTAAAATGCAGAAGGGAGATAATAGGAGGCAAAGGAAAGCCTAGAACCTAGAGAGTCCCAGAGAGAAGTAGATCAGAGCCATCTCACTTGGAACTATTTGTCTACCTCGAAACTTGAGTTTGACATAATCCAATTATCCAACTAAAGAAGGAACTATATTTAGGTTCAAAATACACAGAACATCATGGTAAATGGCCTACAGAGATAACAAAGAAATAGAGGCCTAAATATGAGTCTAAATTTACAAAGAAGAATAAGGCTTACAATGGCAGAAACTCCCTATTTTTATTCCACAAGAACATTGCAGAGAAGAACCCAGGATTTTTAGTGAACAGGTATTGGATGTCTCAATGCTAGACACACCACAAATCTTGTACTTTTTTTCTGCAGACACAATGTGTGAGTACTAATTGTGTTCTGCCGAAAGCTAGTGTTGCACATTTTCTCAGAGACAAGGGGGATGTCACCTTGATAAACAGGTGGTCAGGGAATATTGCATGATAAAACCTATCCCCAGGAAGCCTACCTAGAAAGGTCATTTCTAAATTTTCTTTCAGCATTTAAAATCTGAATTAATAAAATGTAGCTTTGCATAATGATGGGACCTGACAACTTCTTATTCTAATTCTTGTGGTCTTATAAACGATAAACTATTCCTCATTCACCCTTTCCAATGTCTCATATCAAATGTACCCCATTATAAAATGTAATAACTTTCCTGTATAAACATGCAACCTCTCATGACTGAAACTCCCTTTGTATTTCTTCCTTGGTAGATGCCCTTCCCTTTGCCTCTTGCAGTTATGTATACTTGGAAATCATTTTATTGTTATTCTTTTCTAAACAGTACAACGAGAAAAGAATTCTGTTGCAAGTAGAATAGTTTTTCTACTGCTCTCTACCTCCATATGGAGTCAGGCTTAGGACTTGCCTAAGTAAGTCCATGTAATTGCCTGAACAAATCACAGTAGAGTTGTTTTTCTCCCAGAGCTAGCTTTATTATTCTCATAAGAAACAATGCAAACCACAAATCATTGGTTGGATATTTAGCATACTTGGCAAAGGCAGGGGAAAGATTTGAATATGCCATGGAATGTAAACAGCAAGGAGATGGTTTGTCAATTCGTACTTGCTTGTGGGTCCTTTACATTTTGGGGATGTGCGGGCAGATATTTAAGGTGTCTAGTCTACAACCCCTCACTCCCATTCATGGGCTGTCACAAAGATAAAGACACATTAAAAAGTGGTTTCATCTGAATGGACAGCATACCCCTAGTCTGCTTTGAACATCAGACATATCACCTTAAGCTATTAATCTTCCCACTCTACTGACTCTCTGGTTCACCAAGGGAAACAAGACAGGCTTTTCATTCATCACAAGACAGTGGATACTCATTCAGTTCGCAGAATGATCCATACCTGTGTTTTTGTTCATGACATTTCAGATAACAGTCTTGATCCTGTGAGAAGAGGGAAAGTAGCAATCCACTTCTGAGATTAGGTAGGGAATTCAGACCCTGAGATATTTTACCTCCTAAGGCTGGACAGGTATCCAGACGGTTCTTGGAATAAATAATCAAAAAGAATCTCACCTCAGCAGGACATATGATATCTGTCTCCATAATAAACGTTTGAGCTCCTATTTTTGGATTTATTCTCACATCAGGGAAAGAGAAGTGGCCTGGAGAGGTTTTCTACAAAGCCATTGGTTCTCTGCAGGAGCAATTTTTTCTTTAAATACTCATCTTTCTTTCTGTCCCATTATAACTAAAGCAGGTTTAGGAGACAGCTTCCATATTTGATGGTAAGTTTTCTTGTTTTGAGAGTTGGCTGTGAGTTTTCTGTTGTCTGAACAAAACAAGTTTTTTGTTGTTATTGTTTTGTTTTGTTTTGGAGACAGGTACTCTTCTTTTTGCATCTTATAGTCATGTTCATAGTTTTTCTTTCCTAAACAGTATAGAAAGAAGTGGATTCTGTTGCAACGCTAGAATAATTTCTGTACTGTTTTCCTAGTCAGGCTGAGTCTTTGCTTAAGTAAGCCCATGCAATTGGCAGAAACAGTACATAGTGCTTCTTGCTTGCAGGATTAATTATTTTCATCCTTGTCTATTACCTATCCATTTACTTATGTTTAAAGATGACCAGGAAACTGAGGATGCTAGAATCAAATTCTCAGTTTGGGGAGGAAACTAATTGATATACAAAAGGAAAATCTTATGACTTGTAGAACCTAGGTTAATGAATTAATTCTTAAGTATTTGAGGTCCCAGGTCATAGAAGGTGAACTGGATAAATAGTGAACTGGGCTTATGGGACACAAAACAGAGGAAATGCAGGATAAGAGTCAAGAGTGTATTAAATATGGGATATCAATGCAATAGACTGGACATACTGATGCTCCACTGCAGAGTTGGGAGTGATGGGTATTGATGATGTTGAATATACTTCAAGAAATCAATTAAATGTTTTCACTATAAAGGAATACACTCTTGAAGAAAGAGCTATGTTTAACATGATAAAACGACTACCATGTATTTATATCAAGGTATGGTATACCATATCATAAATATATAAATTTTTGATGACTTTCTTGCTTGTAATGTTTCTTTTAATCGTGTGATTTTTCACCTCTTAATACCATTGGGATATCCATGATATCTTATTCTAAAGAGAGATCTTTACAGTAAAACTAATATTCTATTGTGAGTTATCAAAAAAAGACATCAAGAGTCATATTTGTGATTGAGTCCTTTTGGGAATGGGCAGAAGCGTAGATTTATATAGTGTTCAGTGGCTTCCTAGTATTAATGAAAAGAGTCCAAAGAGAAAGCATGTTTGTACAAAAAACAAAAGGAACTTCAGTGTTTTTATTTTCTCCTTTCTAGGACACACTGGGGAAATTATTTCTTTTTTTTTTTTTTTTTTTTTTTTTTGAGTCCATGCTTGTCAATTTTAAAAATAATGCATGTACTTGATTCATAGCTGTATTTCATGTGCCAGGCTGGTTCCTAAAAATTTGACTTTTTTATTCCATTTGATCCTCAAAGCAAGTCTGTGAGCTAGATAATATTATGTCCAATTTTCAGATAAGGAAAGTAGACATTAGAGAGACCAAGCAAAAAGATACAATGGGTGAGTGCTTGCAAAGAGGTATTAAAAATTTTAACAGTGTGCTAAGGAAAAGCCACAATGGCAGATACTGATTGTAGGCATAGCAGAGCTGAAACTTGAAACTCTGTACAGTGAGTTGCTATGTAGACATTGGAGGAGCAGGGAGAGGAGACTGAGGGATTTTGTGGTTTAGCCTAGTGCTTTGTATTGAGAAGTGATATAATACACATATGTTAACACACTTTGGCCAAGAGTAAGTAAGTAATTAAAACTTCGGAGGCTAGAAGCAGTCATTTCTGTGGAAAGATTGCATGCTACAATGCTGATTTCTCTGTTCAATCCACTGTCAGAGAAGATGAGCACAAGGCTCGGGGAAAGGCAAACTTGTGATAAGGAGCTATAGAGCTTCGGGGAAGGGTCTCTGTGGCTGGCATACTAACATTTCTGAAGCAGGTTTCAGTGTTAACCTAAAATTTTAACTTAAGCCTCTGGGCTTCTTCAGATTCAGGTTTCAGAAAAAAGGAACACCATCTGGACCTTTTCAAATTCTGGATTCACTGTTGTTCAAAACATAATGAAGATCTGTCCAGGCCCACAGGCAGAGCTGGGTCTCTTCCATCAGGACTCAGGGCCTGCCTGCAGACTGCAAAGCACCCAGAAGAGCCTCACAAGTGCTCTCCCACCTGAGCCAACGTGTGAGCCCCTGACCCACAACCCACTGACCATCCCGGGAGAGACTGGCAGGAACTCTCAGGGTTTTAGTTGCATATATAGCAAAGGAAAGCATTGTCTGCCATTAATGGGAGAAGAGTCCTTTGGTCCAGTGCAGGTGTGTTTTCCCAGTGCAGGGGACTGCCAAGTCACTGAGATGAAGAATGTGACTGGGAGAGGGAACAACTTCAGGAAAATAAGTGGAGGGGAGGGTGTGTGAGAGTTGGAGGGGAAGGAAGGGATAGTACTTGAAATGTAAATACAGAGAATATCCAATAAATTAATTTTAAAAACATAAAAAATTCAGGAACAAAATTAACATCAAGTGTTTATCATGTGACAAATAAATGAATTAATAGAAACATTTGCAAACACGTTTACAATGAATAGCTTATTTAACTTTTCAGAATTAGATATCAAATGATAGTGATAAAATCAACTGAGTTTAAATGTATTTTAAAATAACATTTTTTTTTTATTTATAATAAATCTTAGTGTTTGATGTTAGCTCTAGGTAAGGTAGTTCAAAAAGAGATGGGCATACATTTCCCAATGCATATGTTTTTAATTCAGTTATCAATGATGACAATAAAATATAGCTGTTAAATATAAATTGAGTCCTTAATTCCTTTTCAAAATAGTGTACATTTATTTAGTATTGTGTATTTATTTATGTGCAATGCTCATTCACCATGTGAAGGTAAGAAGATAAACTGTAGGACTCAATCCTCTCTCATATATGTGTGCTCTGAAGATCAAGCAAAGGTTATTAGGCTTCATGACAAGTGCCTTTAACATCCAAACCCTTTTGCCCTTGCCAAGATGACCTTCACTCTTAGTCCTCTCGCCCCCCTCAGAGCTCTCAGCCCTTTCTACTTCCCTCGCTCTGCCCAGTCACTGGCTTTCCTTTATTTTACTAATTAAAATGGGAAGGTTCAGTTGAATTCATATGACTAGGCGGCACTTCTTAGGAAAGTGGAATTAACATTAAAATACATCAGCTTCAGGACAATCTACATACACCTGTTCCTGTATAAAAATGTGTACAACACCATATGTGATAGCACAGAGAGCTATCTAATTGATAAGGGGAAATAAAAGTTATTCCCAGCTCTCTAAGAGGGAGCCCATTGATACCCAAAAAGGGATGGATGGTGTGAGTAGGCATGAACAGAAGTGTGATTTGGGTAAGGTTCTAGAAAAATGCAAAAAGGAGGAGATATTGGTATATGATTATAGAATAAACAGGAGGATGGTTTTTCTTTGAAGAATATGAAGCATGATAGAAGCAGTAATAGTACAGAAAGACAAAAGGCATGCCCTATTTAGAGAAAATTTGCATGGTACATTCATAAAACATATTGTGCTTTCTCTTTCAAAATGGTCCAGAAAATTATGAGAGATTGAAGAAGCAGACAGACTCTGAGAAATGCATCGGAATAAAATATTACTAACAGAATCATGTTAATACTGTTAAAATATTTCCAGTGTTTCTAGGACAATCTCTTATTACCACGTTTCGGACCCATAAGCAACTACCTCCAAATCTTTCTAAACCATTTTTTAAAATTACTAATGACCACACCGCTCATCTCAAGTGGTCCTGTGTTACCATGTCTACAAGTGCCTTACTTTCCAGAAACTAAGTTAGCATTATCTTCTATAAGTATATAGCCACTAGGCTCTAGTGAGCCAGTTTCATTAGTCAGAGATGAATAAATGACAAGTTTTTCTTAACATATTATTTTACTACCATGTCCCCTCCCCCCCCCCCAAAAAAAATGACAAGGCAGTACCAGCAGAGCTGCAATTTACATCCTGGACTGAAGGGTTTCAGAGCCCAGGGTCCCAAACAGCACAGGCTGTTCCTGCTGAGTCACATCCAATTCTACCCATAAACAGTTAATGCTGAGATTAGGCTGAAAGAACCAGAACTTTATTTAGATCTGCCTGACACTTCCAGGATGGATTCCTCTTTATTCATAGTTTAGTGTGTTGTTTAGTTTTTCAGCTTTGATTTTCATGCATCTTTCTTTGAAAACAGCCCTGTTTTAAGTGGCTGTAATTACTTGTGCTATAAAACTTAACAACCATCCCTAAAGAAGAGTAGGCATTTTTAAATTTCAGTCATCACCATGAGGGTAACACTTACCAAGGGATCAGAAGCTGTTCTGAGACCTATTCTCTTTCCAGTCTTTCTTCCTCACTTCTGAGGTAGTTAAGTTAAGCAGCATGTTCTTCCTTAAACCATACAAAGGGAATTAGGGAGACAACCTTCCCCCAAAAGAGCAACATGTTAACCCTAAAAGCCAAGGCCTCTCATAGGACAAAGTGCCTCTGACTTGTACATGGTGGGTTTTCCTAAAACATTAAAGCAAAATGAAGCTCAGCCCTACAATTCATAAAGATATCAGGGAGATGGATGTCACTGTTCCCTGGTGCAGGGAAAGAAGCTAAATAAAGGAGAAACTTGGCTCAATTTCTAACACTTCTGTTAGCACTGGAGCCAAAAAGAATCCTATTATAGGGAAAGGAGCCTATTCCCATGGGGGGGTCATAAAATCCAGTATGTTCTTTACTCTTATAAAACAGATGGGAAGAATAGAAACAGGAAAAATTCTAACTCAGTAGCCATCTTGATTCTTAAATACTACTGTGAGGCTGACCAGTTTAACATCCTAGTCTCTATAGCCTCTGCTTCCTGTTCCTGCTAGAACATTTGCTGATGTTTTGTTGTTATTTTGTTTTAGGTTTTGTTTATTTGTTATTTATGGAACTAGTTTTAAACTTCATTTGCCTTTTAATTATCCAATATCACTTTGCTTTCCTGGTAGCAAATAAGTATGAACTGAAATTATATTTAGTTATTACTGGAGACTAATTTATTATTATATCATATAAAGTAGTCCCAGGAATTATTTTCCTCTCAAAACATTCCTTTCTTTGGTGAAGGGAGTGGGGGGGTTGCATCTATATAGTGACCATGAAGCTATAGCCATAAACCATGGAATACTATGAGCATTAGAATAAATTGAAAGCCTTTCAACTCCGTGCCAGCCAGCTGTCACCGGTAGCATGTTGAATCATTTATCATTATTTTCACAGTTAAATTTATGTTTAATGAGATTTATTAAAACATATGAAATATTTGAGTGGAAGAACACTTTATGATTAGCATATTTTCCCCAAAGTTCTCAAAATTACTCTAAGAAAATTTTCTATCCTATGTATTCATGAATACAGGTCCATTTCTGTCAGCACTCCATAGCCTCAGTAATCGTGTCAGGCCTTGGGGGTTCCCCTTGAGCTAGATCCCCTCTTGGACCTGTCTCTGGACCTTCTTTTACTCATGCTTTTCTCTATTTTTATCCCTGCAGTTCTTTCAGACAGGAACAATTATGGGTCAGAATTTTGACTGTGGGATAGAAACCCCATCCCTTACTTGATGGCCTTTTGTTCTGTTTGATATAGGGTTAATATCTAATGTATAAAAAGAACTCAAAAAGTTAGACTTCAGAGAACCAAATAACCCTATTAAAAATTTGGGACAGAGCTAAACAAAGAACTCTCAACAGAGTGATATTGAATGGCTGAGAAACACCTAAAGAAATGTTCAATAACTTGAACATAAACAACCCTGAGATTTCACCTTATACCAATCCAAATGGCTAAGATCAAAACCTCAGGTGACAACACATGTTGGTGAGAATGTGGAGAAAAAGAAAGATTTCTCCATTTTTTTGGAGGATTGTAATCTGGTATGACGACTCTGGAAATCAATTTAGAAGTTCCTCAGAAAATTGGAAATATATCTACCTAAAGACTCAGGAATACTACTCTTGAAAATTTACCTAGAAAAAAAAAAAAGCCTCACCATGCTTTAGGGCCCCATGTTTCGCTATGTTTATAGCAGCTTTATTTGTGATAGCCAGAAGCTAGAAACAACCCAGATGTCACAGGACAGAATAATGGATACAGAAAATATAGCTCACTTACACAATAGAATACTACTCAGCCATTAAGAACAAGTACATTCTGAGTTTTGCAGGCAAATGGATGGAAACAAAAAATATCCTGAGTGAGGTAACTCAGAGCCAAAAGGACATACATGCTCTATATTCACTGATGTGTGTATATTAGCACACACACACACACACACACAGACACACATACACAGACACACACACACACACACACACACACACACACACAGTACAAAATACCCAAGATACAGCCCCCAGAGCTTAAAAATAAAAAAGTGCAAAAATCTCAGGGTCCCAAGTGAGGATGCCTTAGTCACACTTCAAAGGGAGAAGAAAGCAATCACAAGGCAGGGGGTTGGGTTGGTGGAAGAAAGTGAAAAGGAAAAGGAACAGGGTGGGGGAAAGAGGGAACATAATTTGTTTTGGGGGACTGGAAAAGGACTGAAGCACCGAGGGACAATAGAAAGAATTTTTTTTTATTGTACTGGTCCATATATTTTTGTCTCTTGTTAATTTTTCAAAATTAATATTTTATTTTTGATTTTATAATAAAGTTATGTAAGTTTTCCTTTCTAGACTCTGCATTCAAACAAAATCTGACTCTGTGATATTCTGAAGAAGGGCCTGTGAAAATTAAATTTAAAATATTAGAACACTATTTAAATGTTAAGAGTTTTTCCTGGAAAATATATTTTTTTCATTCATTATATATTCTGATTATGATCCGCCAACACGAACTACTTTGTGAAACACACTTCTCTATTTATCCAAAACCATTTCACATCTTTTGCTTTATCAATAGAATACACATAATCCTAATAATAATAAGTCATTATTATTAATCTGTTAAATTAAAAAATAAAAGGATATAAAAGAAAAAAAAGAAATAGACTAGAACAAAAAACTAAACAGAAAAAAAAGCTCAAAATTAACTTTTACAAATTAATTTCTTTGCACTTCCACCCGCAATTCTGGTAAACTGGTATTACTGCGCCCCAAACCCACAGGCTGCCTGTCTTCCTGGCAATCTGCTTTATTCAGAGAAACAGGTTAGATACCAACCCCAATAAATATACAAAATGGGATTCTTCAGAGTGCCCAGCAGACATGGGATCTGTCCTGCCCTGTTGGAGCCCCGTCACTTTTTCAGGATGCATGTCCAACTGAACCAGTGAGAAATTGGCTTACTGCTCCTGAACACACAGCCCAGCTTGTCTCCCAGAAAGACTGCTCTAACCTGACACATTCAGTTTCACCTGTTTTGAACCAGAAGGCCTCTTTGAAAGCAAGAGATCCAATCAACATCCAAAACTCAGATGACAGCAGATGCTGGTGAGGTTGTGGAGAAAGAGGAACACTTCTCCACTGTTGGTGGGGTTGTAAACTGATACAACCACTCTGGAAATCTGTCTGGCGATTCCTCAGAAAATTGGACATAATACTACCTGAAGACCCAGTTATTCCACTTCTGGGCATATACCCCTGAGACACCTTAGTACACAACAAAGATATATGAACCACGATGTTCATAGCAGCTCTATTTATAATAGCCAGAAGCTGAAAAGAACCCAGATGTCCTTCAGAAGATGAATGGATACAAAAAATGTGGTACATTTACACAATGGAGTACTACTCAGCCATCAGGAACAATGACTTAACGAAATTCTTAAGAAAATGGATCCATCTAGAGAATATCATCCTGAGTGACATAATATGCAGTCACTGATAGTGGGATGCTAACCCCAGAGGCTCCGACTGCCCCAGAAACAACTCACAGACTGTGTGAAGTTCAAGAAAAAAAGAAAAGAAAAGAAAACAAACAAACAAAAAAGACATTATGCTCAATCCTTACACACCAAAAAAACGTTGACTAATTCCAGGTTACATCCTGTTTTACATGTACACTTTGCTCATTGTAACTAGTAAGACCTTAATGCAGAGTATCAAACCTTAAAAAAAAAAAAAAAAGCCAAGCACTGACAAAATGTATTTGAATACATTTATGCAAAAATGTTTAATTTTTTTCCTTTTATCTTTGTTTTTATAAAATAATGTTTAAAAAAAAAGAAAGCAAGAGATCCATAACAGTTGACACCAAGAAAACTAGGTGGTGAAAGGCAAGCACAAAGACATAATAAACAGAAGCCAAACTAATTTGGCACTATCAGAATCCAGCTCTCCTTCCACAGCAACCCCTGGATACCCAGTCAAGTCTGAAAAGCAAGATTCTGAAATTATATCTCATCTCATATAGATGATAGAGGACTTTAAGGAGGATATAAATCATTCTCTTGAGAAAATACAGAAAAACATAGGCCAAAAGTAGAAGCTCTTTAAAAGAAAACATATAACTTTCTTAAAGAGATACAGGGAATTACAATCAAACAGGTGAAGGAATTGAACAAAACAGTCCAAGACATAAAAATGGAAATAGAAACAATAAAGATATCACAGTCACAACCTGGAAATGGAAAAACATGAGAAAGAGAACAGGAACTTCCGATGGAAGCATCAGCAACCAAATATAAAACATCACAAAGAGAATCTCTTGTATAGAAGATACCACAGAAAATATTGGTGCATCAGTCAAAAAAAAAAAAAAAAAAAAAAAAAAAAAAAAAAAAAAAAAGAAAAACTACTGTAAAAAGGTCCTAACCCAAAGCATATAGGAAGTTTGGGAAACAAAAAACAAAGAAATGACCAAGCCTAAGAATAATGGGGGGAAAGAGGGTGAAAATTCCCAATTCAAAAGGGAAGAAAACATCCTCAACAAAATCATAGAAGAAAACATCTCTAACCTTAAGAGAGAGATAGCTATAAATGTACAAGAAACTAATAGAACACCAAATAGAATGGACCATGAAAGAAAAATTTTCCCACTAAACAAACAAGAAAAAAAAATCTCCACTAATCAAACACTAAAAATACTAAACAATGAGATAATATTAAAATATGTAAGGAAAATAGGCAAAGATCATCTCAAGGTGGACATATCAGAATTACACCCAATTTCCAAACAGAAACACTAAAAGTCAGATCCTGAATAATCTTAAGATGCTGCAAGATCTTAGACCTTGCAGACCCTAAGAGACCTCAGATGCTTGCACAGATTACTATTCATAAAATAACTCACAATAGCTAAATATGAAAAGAAACGAAGATATTCCATAATAAAACCAATTTTAAACAACATCTTTCTATTAATTCAGCCATACAGAGGATACCTGAAGGAAACTCCAACAAAAAGAGGGCAACTACATCTAAGAAAACACAAGAAGTTGATGACCTGAAAACAAATCCAAAAGAATCACACACACACACACACACACACACACACACACACACACATACACACACACACTACTACTACTACTACTACTACTACTATTACTACTACTTACTACTACTATTACTACCACTACCACTACTACTACTACTATTACTATTTCTAATAACAAGATAACAGGAACTAAAAATCAATAGACATTAATATCTCTCAACATCATTGAACTCAGTTTCCCATGAAAAAATACTGATAACAGACTGAATATATGAACAGGTTCCAACATTTAGCTGATTTAAGAAACACACCTAAAAAACAAATATAGACACTACTTCATAGTGAAAGACTTAAATAAAGTTTTCTAAGCAAATGATCCCAAAAAATAAATCATAGGATCAGGGATTCAAGGCCTATACCCAAACATAATAAAAGAATATACAGCAAACCAGTAGGCAACATTAAATTAAATGGAGAGAAAATAAAAGCAATTTCATTAAAATCAGGGACAAGACAAGGCTGACTACTTTTTCTATATCTATTCTACATAGCACCTGAAGTACTTTCTAGAGCAATAAGACAAAAAAAGAGATTAAAATGATACAAATTGGAAAGAAAAAAGCTAAGGTTAACTGTTTAGAGAATGTATGATAGTATATATAAGTGACTCCAAAATTCTATCACAGAATTCCTACAGCTTATAACCAACTTCAGCAAAGTGGCTGGACATACAATTACCACAAGCAAATCAGTAGCCTTCTTTTATATAAATGAAAAGTGGCCTGAGAGAGAAATTAGGAAAACAAAACACTTCACAATAGCTACAAATACTATAAAATATCTTGTTGTAACTCTAACAAAGCCAGTGAAAGATCTATACAACAACAACGTCAAGTCCTCAAAGAAAGAAAGCAAAGAAGAACTTAGAAAATGGAAATATAACTCATGCTCATGAGTCAGTAGAATTAAATGTGAAGATGTCCATCTTATGAAAAATGATCTACAGATTTAATGTTATTGCCATTAAATTGCCAAAAAAATACCTTATAGACATGAAAGTAGCAATTCTCAACCTCATATGGAAAAACAAAAAAATTGAGAGTAGGCAAAACAATTTTGAATGAGTAAAAAACATATGGAGAAATCACTGTCTCTGAATTGGTGGTAAAAACCATGTGGTATTGGGTCATAGACAGACAGATTTATTAATGAGATAGAATTGAAGACCCAGAAATAAATCCTCATCCTAAGGAAACTTGATCATTGATAAAGAAGTCAAGAACTTACAGGGGGAATGGGCAAGCATCTTGAATAAAAGGTGCTGAATAAACTGGTTCTATGCGGCCGGAAGAGTGCAAATATATTTATATCTATCACACTGTACAAAGTTCTATTCCAGGTACACTAAACATCAACATCAAGTCAGGTACACTGAATCTAATAGATGAGTAAGTAGGGAACAGCATCGAACGCATTGGCACTAAGGGGGAAATTTTCTGAACATATATCAATGACTTATGCTCTAAGATTAAAAAATGGTAAAAGGGACCTAGTGAGACTGAAAAGCTTCTGTAAGAAAAAGAATATTATCAATAGGACAAAATAGCAACATGCAGATTGGAAAAAGAGCTTACCTAACCCTACATCCCATAGAGCGGTAATAGCCATAATATATAAAGAACTATAGAAGTTATACTCCAAAATACAAATAGCAAAAAATATAACTGAGGTACATAGCATTGTCTCTTTTTAAAATTTTTTGTTACTCTGTATTTACATTTGAGATGTTATCCCTTTACCCCACCCTACTCCCAAATGCCCTCCCCCTCCATTTCCCTTCACAAAGATGCACTTCCTTCATATCACCCTCTCTACCCCATTTCCTTGGCATTCCCCTATACTGGGAAAACATGCCCTCCCTGGAACAAAAGATTCTTCTCACATTGATGCCAGAGACAGCTATCTTCACCTACATGTGCAACTGGATCAATAGGTCTCTCAATGTGTGCACAAAGGTTGGTGTTTTTGTCCATAAAAGTATTGGAATGTTTGGTTGGTTGATAATGTTGTTCTTCCCATGAAGTTGCAACTCCTTTCAGTTCCCTAGGTCCTTTTTTTGCAACCTCATTGGGGTTCCAAGTTCAGACCCAAGGTCAGCTGCAAGCATGCTCACCTGTATCTATATGACACTAGCATAGTCCCTGAGGAGGCATCTCTGTCTGGTTCCTGCCTGTAAGTACTTTTTGGGATTAGCTCTAGTGCTTGGATTTGGTGACTGCATATGTGGTGGATCCCAGGGTAAGGTGACTTCTGAGAGATCTTTTGTTCAATCCCTGTTCCTCTTTATTTATTTATTTTTTTGAGCTTCATAATGTCTCTGATGTTTTCTTGGGTAGTGTGTATTCAGAGCTTTCTAGGACTAGTATTCACTTATCAGTGAGTCCATACCATGTGTGTTCTTTTGTGACTGAATTACTTCACTCGGGATGTTAGTTTCTAGTCATCAAGGAAATACAAATCAAAACAACCCTAAGATTCCACCTCACACCAGTTTAAATGGCTAAGATAAAAAAAAAAAACTCAGGTGACAGCAGATGCTGACAAGGATGTGGAGAATTTGGAACACTCCTTTACTGCTGGTGGGGTTGTAAGTTGGTACAACCACTCTTGTAATCAGTATGGCAGTTCCTCAAAAAGTGGAATAGTACTACCTGAAAAACCAGTTATTCCACTTCTTGGCATATACCAAAGATTCTCCAACATATAACAAGGACACATGCTCCAACATGTTTATAGCAGCCTTACTTATAATAGCCAGATGCTGGAAGAAACCCAGATGCCCAGATGTCCTTCAAAAGAAGAATTGATACAGAGAGTATGGTACATTTACACAGCGAAGTACTACACAGCTTTTAGAAACAACGACTTCATGAAATTTGCAGAGCATTTTTAACATAGAAATTTCAACTACTAAGAAGCAGTTAAAGAGATGTTCAACATCCTTATCAGAAAAGTGCAAAACAACCCTAAGATTCCACTTATACCAATCAGAATGGCTAAGATCAAAAACTTAAGCAAGAACACAGGCTGGTGATGAGAAGAAAGGAGAACACTACTCCATTGCTGGTAGAATTGCAAACTGGTACAGCCATTCTGTAAATCAATTTGGTAGTTCCTTAAAAAATTGGAAATAGTTCTCCAGAAGACCCAGCTATACTGCCCCTGGCCATATATCCAAAAGATGTTCTTCCATAACACAAATGTGCCACTGTGTTCCTAGCAGCCTTATTGTACTAGCCAGAATCTGGAAACAACCCAGATGTCCCTCAACTGAAGAATGGATACAGAAAATGTAGTTCATTTAGAATACTACTTAGCTATTAAAAAACAAGGACATCATGAATTTGTCAGGCAAATGGATGGAATTAGAAAATACCACCCAGAGTGAAGAAATTGTGAAAATCGCTATTTTCAAGATATTCTTATGAGCATTTTCTCATTACTAATATGCAGTATGATAATCCATTGGCTTTTCTTCTCCAGTGTATTTTTCTTTATATTACTTCACAGGTCATTATGCTGTTTTCAAAAATAAATGTTACCAATAGGTTTCATAATTTTTTGTGGCAGAAGGAGTTGTGAAACTACCCTATATATACCATGATGTATATATTAAAGTTTTTATTCTCAGTAAAATGTTTTGAAAACCAAATGAAGGCCAGGGACTAATTTGTTTCTGAAGAAATTTTTTGAGCATTCCTAAGAACTGATAAATTATTTGTTTCACATTAACGGCGTTTGATTTCTTTATTGCAATACTCTAGATAATGAAAAACATGTTGCACAAAAATTTATTCAATGACATCTTACTTAATCCAAACAATTTTTTATGCTTTTTCCTGTCTTTATCTCTGTCTCCTCTGTTTTTTGTCTGTTTCTCTCTTGACATCGCTCTCTGTATGTGTGTGTGTGAAACCATTCATACTCTCATGACCACACACCCACCTATTTAGTTGGTAAAAATTTTTGATCACTATTTAAATACTAGCCTTAGATTCAAAGTCCTCAACTCATATCATTATTTCTGGTCTTTAATTGCGTTAATACTAAATTCTTCTGAATATTTAAAGCAATAAATAACTTTAGCAATGCCACCCAACAATTAAAGTTAACACAGTGTTCTCTTTTTAAAAGGGTAAAAGTATATGGTTTTCTTTTGTAACCTGTAAAAGTAAATTAGTTGAAATTTGTATTAGTAGAAATGCAGGAGAAAACAAATGACTAATGAGATCATATGTGCACAGGGTGAACATGCATCCATGGAAGGCTATCTCATGATAAAGAGGAATCTGAGATTTGGGAGACTCATCCACAGCTTGCTTAATACGTACAGGGAAATAGACGAACAAGCTCCACGAGACGGCCGAAAACCACGAGGGGAAGAGAGGAAGAAGAGGGGGAGAGAGAGAGAGAGCTATCCAGCTCGCCCCCTTATAAAGGGATCAGTCCTTGCTTTGGACGCGGAGCCCCCTGATTGGTTGAAACTCACCAGGCCCTATGACGCCACGGGAAGAGGCGGAAGTCATGAAGCGGAAGTTACCCAGCCTGTGCGCACATGGCTTGTTTACTGCTAACTCCAGCCAGATATCAGCGCCATCTTGTAATGGCGAATGCGTGGGAATGTGTGGGCGGCGCCCCACAGCCGGATATCCGCGCCACCTTGTAATGACGGAAGCGTGGGAATGTGTGGGCGGCGCCCCACAGTCTAAACCATGCCTACAGGGATATTGATGGTCTAAACCATGAATCATTTTACACCTACTTGCTTCTAAGTCACTTAGATTTCTCTGAGTTGCAAGCATAGTATGATTGCACTCATTCTAGGAGAGTTTAATGAGAGTTTATGATAGTGGTTCTACCATGGAAAAACACATGGTTGAGTTCTAAACCAAACTACAGGTTACATATCAGACTGGATTAGAGAACTGCAGTTAATCATGCACTAAAATACCGAGGTTTTATTGGAGCACAAGTAATGACTGAATGCATTTGTCTTTTATTTTTCATATGTTAATGCGTACTTTGGTCTGTCTGAGAATAACATAAAATTTGATTTCACTGCAACTCTACACATTTACAATTTATGAATACGGAAATACATCATTTATTTGCATTGGGTTTATAAAATCATTCAAATTCTTTAAATGAAAAATGTATCTCTAACATGGTGTATAGTGAAGTTGTAATAATGCAACATTTATTTTATTTATACCTTTAGGTGATACTTATGCATTACAAACAACCTACCAACATATTGAAAATAGCCATTTTACAAATTTTGTTAATGTGTGTTTGTATGTGTGTGTGTGTGTGTGTGTTTGTGTGTGTGTGTGTCTGTGTGTAATGCTGGTTTGTTTTTTTTTTTAATATATCTGTTTCATCTTCTTCACTAAAAATGGACCAAGTCATAAAACTAGTTAAATGGAACATTTGAATCATAATGAAGCTATGGCATAAACATTGCCAACCATTGACGCTTAATATGGCTTTAACAAAAAATAAAAAAAAAAAAACATAAAAAACCAAAAAACTAAGAACTAAACACTGATTTATTTGTCCCTTGTGATCAACCCTTAATCACAAATGACTTCTCATGGCATGAAAAAATGTAAATTGGGGCTGATAAAAGTCTCCATTACTTGAATGTGTAAGGTTTTTTGGAGAAGCTTGCAACCATCATTGCACATGAACTGAGTTCAGGATCCTACCCAGTGTTTAGTCTCTTTTGTGGGTCAGAGAAAGAGCCATTATCCTGAGTATAGTTCTGGGTCTCATGACTCATGGCTATATTAAGACCTTAGCCACCAAACAATCTGGGAATCAATTCAGCTGCACTTCAAAACTCAGTTGACAAAATATTGTGAAAAATCTTGTTGGCTCATCTCATTTTATCCCAAACTTATGAAGTTAAATGGCCATTAACCTTCAGAACACCCAAATTCTATCACAACCAAGTAGTTACTAGCAGACCTACCTTTATATATCAGCAACAAAACCATGCAGAGAGAACTAAATCTTTTGCTTTAGCTGCCAAATTAAAATTTATCTTCTTACATAGTTATTTTCTAGAGATTATAAATTATAGTCTGCCATTGCCTGGTACTCAGAAAAAAATATCAGTTGCTTGTCATTTCTCTATAAAAAATATGGAAACACATAATAAATGCAAGAATTTTAAAGTGCTGCAAACAAATAATAAAACTCAGAACCCAAACAAATGAGTTATTGAAGGAAGGTTACATTAGAAATGTACTAATTTCTAGTACCAGTCCCCTGCTTGAATAATTCATAAGAGTCAATCAACCAATTGTTTTCAATATCAAAATCATAATATAATAGTATTAGTAATGTTATGTTTAAATTCATGTTTTGTTGCTCTTGTTCATTGAGCACATTCTTTATAAGTGAAAAAATACCTCAAATATTACTATTTTATCCTGTTGAGAGTACATGATAGACTCCCTGTTATCACAGATATGAGCCAGTGATCTTGAGTATATGAGGCATTTTGACAATAATCAAGTAATTCCTTATATCTTCTAATTTTTAGTTATTGATACAATCATTTTTCTTACTTGTGTTATTTTTTTTTTTTTTTTTTGTTTTGTTTTCTTATTCCTTTCTCGAGTGGATGTTCTCTGAGAAGGAAAAGCTCAATCTCTTCATGTATGAGGCATGTAAGAATGATGGAGCATGGGCAATAGGAGAATGGTGTGGCTGGATTTGATGCAGGTTGAAAAGTTCCTTCTTCATCTCTGGGATAGAGGTCCACTGGGAGATAAAGAGTGGCTTATCCCCAGGTCAATAAGTTTAGTAGCTCACAAAAACCTGCATTCCTCATATTTCAAGTGAGCTGAAATCTAGAGGCTTATTTGCAAATGTCATGTGATTTATCACTTTATTTTATAAATAATGAATTATATAACATTAAAGGGTTAATATGATGACCAAGAATAGAGACACTTTAATACTTTTATTAAACTACAATAATACTACTTTTCTCCCTCCTTTTATTCCCTCCGGACCCTCCCAACAATCCTCCCTCTTACCCCTTGAATGTCCCCACACTTTCAAGTTCATAGCATTTTCTAGTAATTATATTTGTTACATACATACATACATGCATGCATACATACATACATACATGTGTATACACAGCTTGATTAGTCTGTGTTTGTTCAAGAATGACCACTCTGTATTGGACAACAATAAAGAGATGTCCCTCTCTCCAGGAAAGGCTAATTCTTCTAGCACTCAGCACATCCCTGGAATGATGGTTCAGCTATTAAAAGCTAGGCTTACAACCTAAAGACAAAAATTCCAAACACAAGCAATTCTGTGGATGGAGTACTTTCAGTAGGCCCATGACCTAACTAGGTATGTGGATTTCATACTCTGTCACAATTGACAGAACTCATATGCATTTCTTGGAAGAAAATAAAGAGCCAACAATGTGAAACTTTTCTTTTCCTCTCGGGCACATATCTATGTAAATAGCACTTTCTGAGTCCCCACATTTACTTGCTCTGACCCTCAACCACTCTTTGTATTTCCATGTTATTCATTTTTCCTCATGGCTTTTGATCAGTCTTTTGTACTCTGTTTACATGTCTAAACATATCTTTTGATTGAATATTTAAATGACTTGTATTATTTTCTCAGACAGAAAAATAGAGGCATTTTGTTTCATCTTCGATTAAAAACTCAGTGTGTCTATTTTTGAGGTCCTTTTCTAACTTCTCAAATTACACCTAATTGTGTTCTATCTAGAACCTACAACATTCGGTCCTATTTTTCCTTGTCCTGAGAAAAACTGTGTACAATGTCTTTTCATTAAGAATCTGTGCTCAAGTTATAACCATAGATGAATTTCTTGAAGAGCTATTATTGAATTAAGATGAAGTGGACCAACCCTTTCTGGTATGAAAAGAACTTTCATTTATAAGCACTTAGAAAAAAACCAGCTGTATTATATTAGGTTTCTCTTATTAGCCAAATGGATGATATCTGCGAAATAACTCCAATACAAATGTTTGGAGAGGAACCTGACACTATAAATTAGTGCCATACTCGTGTGTGTGTGTGTGTGTGTGTGTGTGTGTGTCCATAAGCAACATACTTGACAGTGAAACTTGTATTTCATTAACAACATCCTAACATTCTTGATTTTTAGAAACTTATTAGCAAGTTACTGGCTGTTAAAGAAATATATATAAATATAAATATATCAAAATATATATGTACACACATACACATATATATATATTAGAAATATGTATTATTTTTAAATAAATGATTACTTGTTAAAACCCAAACAAAATAGAGTAGAAATGCAATGAAAAGCGGAATACAAACCCATGAAAACTTCTGTATTTCTGCCAAGATATCTTTACAGCTACTAGGGAAAATCTGAGTAATCAGAAAAATACATTTTTCATTTCTAATTAAAATGCCAGTGACATCTGAAGAAATACAGTCATGTAAAAAAGACAAGGAAGTCGGCATAAATAATGGTATAACATTGAGCAGGAGCCACAGGGCTGTGTGATTATGGAGGAGGTATGCTCTCTCTGCACGGTCTTTTTGTTTCCTACACAATGTCAACAGAATCGAGGATCAAATCTGCTACTGAAAAACAAGAGAATACTGTTCATGCCAACTGAAATGTTTTTGTAAGAACTAAGTCAGGTATTTCACATATAGAGTATATTGAATAATAAAAACAATTACATGAGTTGATTTTATACAATGTGTTAAACTATAAAGTAGTTAATAAACTACATACAAAGTACTTTAGTACTTTTGTACTTTAATACTAACAAAACGTCTTCATAAAATAATTAAGGGCTAATTTTACATGTAGACTCATGAATAAAAGGGTCATTCTGTTTTTCTTGGTTCTAAAGAATAGCATACTTTTAAAAATTATTGAAAAATTGCTTAATACTTGAATTGTTTTCTTGATGTTATTATTATATTTAATACAAATTATATTAAGAATACCTTAGCAATATCTGATTTTTTTTATATTTACAAAGAAGAAACGTTAATAATTCAAAATAATTACTTTAAGTTATTATGCAACTTTGAAAATTTTAGAAAAAAAAAGACTGCATTTGAAGACACATGCTGTTTTATCTGAAATGTATGAGCAAGTATTGGTGAAGCATCATTTTAATGCTAAAAGAGGGGCTCGTAGAGGCTGAGCAACTGGTGGGTGGGAGACCTGGGCTGCCAGGGAGCAGAGAGATCTCTGCGGAGTGCACACGGAAAGTGCACCCCCTACCTTGTCTTGCCCTGCCCGATCCAGCTACCAGGAACAGAAATTTCGAACTTGTTTCCACCCGGTGGCGACTTCAGGATGCAGAGCGGAGCCAGGCCCATCTTCCCCCCCGGAACAGCAGCTCGTAAAGGCTGAACAACTGGTGAGTGGGGGACCTAGGCTACTGGGGAGCTGAGGGATCTCTGCGGAGAGCACACGGAAAGTGTACCCCCTGCCTTGACCTGCCCTGTCCTGCCCAATCCAGTGACCTGGAACAGAACTTAGGAACTTCTGTTTCCACCAGGAGGCGACTTCAGGACTCAGAGCAGAGCCTGGCCCATCTGCCACCCGGAAGGCGGCTCCTAGAGGCTGAGAAACTGGTGGGTGGGAGACCTGGGCTGCCAGGGAGCAGAGAGATCTCTGCGGAGGGTACACGGAAAGTGCACCCCCTGCCTTGCCCTGCCCCGCCCTGTCTGATCCAGCAACCAGGAATAGAACTTTGGAACTTCTGTTCCCACCAGGCAACTCTGACGCATAGAACAGGGATGGACCCATCTGCCACCTGGACCAGTGGAGATCCAGGGACACAGACCAGATACAAGGGAAAGGCAAGAACATATCACTGACAACAAAATGGCAAGAGGAAAGCGAAAGAGTATATCCCAAGGAAACCAAGACAACCTGGCAACACCAGAACCCAGCTCTCCCATAACAGCAAACATCGGAATTCTAAACACTCCAGAAAAGGAAGACACAGAACTGAAATCATACCTCAAGATGCTGATAGAGATACTTAAACAAGAACAGGAGGAAAAGCAAAAAGATTCAGAAGCTTTTAAAGAGGAAACAAGAAAAACACTCAAAGAACTCAAAGAACTAGAGGAAAACAGAATCAAAGAGATAAAGGAATGGAACAGGGAATTTAAAACGGAAATTGACACAATAAAGAAAACACAAAAAGAGATAACCCTAGAGGTAGAACACCTTAAAAAGAAATCAGGAATCATAGAAGCAAGCATTTCCAATAGATTACAAGAGATGGAAGAGAGAATCTTGGGGGCAGAAGACAACATTGTAAACATAGACAAAACAGCCAGAGAAGATGCAAAAAACAAAAAGCTCCTAACCCAAAATGTCCAGAAAATCCAGGACACAATGAGAAGACCGAACCTAAGGATAATAGGAATAGAAGAGGGAGAAGAGTATCAACTCAGAGGCACAGTAAATATCTTCAACAAAATCATAGAAGAAAACTTCCCTACCCTCAAGAATGAGATGACCACGAGCATAAAAGAAGCCTTCAGAACTCCAAATAGGTTGGACCAGAAAAGAAATACCTCCCGACACATAATAGTAAAAACATCAAGTGCCCAAAGCAAAGAAAGAATACTAAAAGCAGTAAGGGAAAAAGGTCAGGTAACATATAAAGGCAGGCCAATCAGACTCACACCCGATTTCTCAACTGAGAAAGCTAGAAGAGCCTGGACAGACATCATGCACACCCTAAGAGAACACAAGTGCCAGCCCAAGCTGCTATACACAGCAAAACTATCAATCACCATCGATGGAGAGATGAAGATATTTCAAGACAAATCAAAATTTACACAATATCTGACCACAAAGCCAGCACTACAACGAATTATAGGTGGAAAACCCAATACAATGAGGGGAAATACAGCCTAGTAAAAACAAGAAAACTCCTAAACAAGAAAACTAAAAGAAGAAAAAGACACAGACACAACTCAACCCACAAAAGCAATAATGGCAGGAAACAGAAACAACTATTCCTTGATATCTATTAACATAAATGGACTCAACTCCCCAATAAAGAGACATAGGCTATCAGACTGGATACATAAACAAAATCCAGCCTTTTGCTGCATACAGGAAACTCATCTCAGAGACAAAGACAGACACTATCTCAGAGTAAAAGGGTGGGAAAAAAAACTTCCAAGCAAACAGCTCCAAGAAGCAAGCTGGAGTGGCTATTCTAATATCGAATAAAGTAAATTTCCAACCAAAAGTTATCAAAAAAGATAAGAAAGGACACTTTATACTCATTACCGGGGAAACCTGTCAGGAGAAACTCTCAATCCTTAACATATATGCTCCAAATAAAAAATCACCCACATTCATAAAAGAAACCCTACTAAAGCTCAAAAAATACATTTCACCCCACACAATAATAGTGGGAGACTTTAATACCCCACTCTCGCCAATGGACAGATCCGGGAAACAGAAACTGAACAAGGATACTGCAAAACTAGAAGAGACTTTGAACCAACTAGAATTAATAGATATATACAGAACATACTATCCCAAAGTAAAAGAATACACCTTCTTCTCACCACCCCATGGCACCTTCTCGAAAATTGACCACATAATTGGACACAGAATGAGCCTCCATCGATATAAGAAGATTGAAATACTCCCATGCATCCTCTCAAAGTTGTACTTTGACAAGCCTGATGCCCTGAATTTGATTCCTAGAACCTACATGGTGGAACAAAAGAGGTCCACTCACCTCCACACTTATGTGTTGATATACATATAAATACATGAATAAAGAATCATTCAAATAGTTTTAAAAAGAATTATATCTCCTACCTAGAATCATTTTTCTGGGTTTTATAGACATTGAATAATCCCCTGAAGTGTAATATTTATATTCCTTCTAATTCTCAGCTCAAGGAAGTCATTTAATGTGTCAGAACTTACAGAATTGTATTGACAGTCTGTCCTAAACTAAATTACTCAGCAGTACCAGCCCTAATTAATTAACTACTGCACTATGACACAACATGCTCTGAAAGAACCTCCATGAGAAGGGTTGCACCCCTATTCTTCTCAATTAGCAGTTTCTGTCATTTTCATGTTCTGTTCTAAGATGTAGCCAATAAGTGTATATCTACTCTAAATAACTGACTTATATTTATAAAATTACTGCCACTTTCAAAAGTCTTTAATATTTACTATCTCTATTCAGGCCCATATTCAATGACTCCTTAGAAATAAGGACAAAGTCACCATTTTTCAGATCAGTAGCATAGACTCCAAACAGACCACATGCCTAGAAAACCACATTTATCAGGAAAGTCATACAGACATGCATGTTAGACACAAGTTTGTGTTTTTGTTGACACACAACAAACGAACAGCACACAATTTAAAAAGCCTCAGTGATTTGTCTAATAAATCCCTGAAATATTCACAATTGGACCTTAGACAATCCCGAGATTTTGTACTTATTGCTACAACCAAGCAGTTATTAACACCTAACTCTTGAAAACAGTCAATCAAAGGCATACTTTAGAAATTATTTCTTAACTAACTTCTCTAGTCCCTATGACCCTTTAGTATACATCTACAAAGTCTTATGAAGCAAAGAGAAGCAATGGGAACGAGATACATCACAGTAGTTCTGGTTCCAACATGTACCAGTGAAATGATTCATCAAGCTTGAACGATATAATGTACATAAAGTTTACAAATGTGACCATCACTGATTTCATAAAATTAAGAAGCATTTTGATCCAGCCAATTATATGAATCTACTGAAGCCCACTGAAAGACACAGAAGACATTTCTATTTCTTTGGAGACTAGCTTTTAGGGTTTTCCGCAGACACATAGATGTGAGGACCTTCCTAGTTTCTGTAGTCCCATTCTACCCAACTCTACCTGGAGGACTTGCATTAGTGATTTTGGTTTCCCTAGTCTTTCAGATGCATATAGCTCTGGCCAGCATGTTGGCAAAATTTCTCAGCTGAGCTCAGCCATAACATGAAATAAATGATCTATTATAGGTTATGGAGTATTCACAAAAAAAAAGGGTCTATCATGACTGCCCTCAAAAAGAACCAACAAGCAGATAGATGAAAGTCAGATGCAAATATTGCGACTCAAGTGATGAAGAGAAGCTGCTTAACCACCGCAGTTGAATTAGGGAAAAGCTGGAAGAAGCTGAGGAGGACGGTGACCCTGTAGAAGGACAATTAGTCTCAAATAACCTGAACTCCCAAGATCTCTCAGAGCCTGGACCACCGCTGTTATGAAGCCTCCAACACATATACCGGAGAAGACTGCTGGACTCAGTCAGAGAAGATGTGCCTAAACCTCAGGAGACTGAAAGCCCCAGGGAACGGGAAGGTCTGGTGGGGTGGAAGGTTGGGGAGGTGGGCACATCCTCATAGAGACAGGGATGGTGGGGAGGAGTTATGGGATGTAGAACAGTGAGAGGGTACACCGGAATTAGGATAAAATCCGGATTATAAAAAGTGACTAAATGAAAAATTTTAAAAATTGCTCAATTTTGATGTGTATGAACAGCACATATATGCATACACCATATACATTTACCTATACATTTACATATGCATATACATCATATACATATGCATATGCATAGATATAAATCTACATATGGGGACTTATATTACATAGATACATTATATATACACATACATATATATGTATGTGTGTATGTATATATATATATATATATATATATATATATATATATATATATGTTAGCAAGAGAAAGAGAGGGGAGGGAGAAAGAAAAACAATACTTTAGTATTAAACTAAAAACAAAGCAAATAAAATTTTATACCCTAGGTGTCTGTCTCTTCCTGGAGATTCCCCCTACCTCTTCAACCCTATCAGATGTAGATTTCCATTCAGTCTCTGGGCATTCCTCTTGTCTCTTTCCTCACACCTGATCCTGAAATTGCCCATTCCCCTTCACATACTATCTCTCTTCCTGTTCCCTCCCTCCATCTGCCTCTTATGACTATTTTATTCACTGCTCTAAATGAGATTCAAACCTTCCTGCTTGTTTTGCTTCTTTGGGTGTATGGAATGTTGCATTTATATCCTGTATTTTACAGCTAATATCCACTTATAGCCGAGTACGTAACATGTATGTATGTTTATTTGTGATTGTTTATCTTACTCAGGGTGATAATCTCAAGATCCTTATATGTGCTTGCAACATTATTGGTCTCTTTGTTTTTAGTAGCTGGAAAGTATTCCATTGTGTAGATGTACCATATTTTGTTTATTCATTCTCCAGTTGACAGACTTCTAGATTGTTTCTAGTTTCTGGCTATTAAGAATAAAGTTGATATAGACCTGGGATAAAAATCAATGGTGGTATACTTAGCTATGACTCACACCATTGGGGATATGGACCTCAACCTACCCACTAAACTTTTTATCCAAAACGTATCCTGTCTTCAAGAAATGCAGGGACTGGCTGAAGGAACAACCACAGAAAAACAGGTACTACTTGGACCCATCCAATGGTAAACACCAGTCCATGACACCATTATTGATACAATATTATGCTTCCAGATACGAGTCTAGCATATCTGTCCTATGACGCACTCTACCCAACAGATGACTGAAACAGACGTAGATACCCACAACCTAGAATGTAGGTTGGAAAATCTTATGGAAGAGCTGGGAAAATGTTGAAGGCACTGAAGGATATAGCAACACCTCAGGAAGACCAATAGTGTCAACTAAACTAGATCCGTGAGAACTTTAAGAGACTGAATGACCAAGCAAAGGGCTGCCTTGTCTGGCCTCATGGGAAAGAGGATATGCCTAATCATGCAAAGACTTGATGGGGGGGTGGTGTTGAGGGTGAGAATACCCAGTAGGCTCACCCTCTCAGAAGCAGAAGCAAAGGAGTATGGGGGCAGAACTCTATGAAGGGAGAACAGAAAGAAGGCCAATGTTGAAGATGTAAATAAATCAATTAATTAATTAAAAAAAGAAAATGCCCAAGCGAGCTTATAACAAAGTAGCTATTCATTGTGAAACCTGATTTAGCCAGTTAACAAGCTTGTGGCTCACAAGTGAATTTCCTTCTTACAAAATGCATGTATCACAGATCAAACTTTAAAGAGTATTCTTTTGAAGAACGAATGAAATGAATCATGTAGTAGGTCCCATACACATAAGGACTTCGTTTATTCAGTAGTATTAAAAGTCACAATCATTGAAACTTTTTAGCACAGATATAAGTTGGGTTGTCTTGTTAGTTCCAAGAAATAATCTTTGCCTTTTATATCAATAGGAAGGGTGATAAACACATATTTTTGGGTTCTTAGTTAATGGTAAGCCTTATGTTTGGAAGCAATGGGTTTATCTACAGCTAGTAAATATTCTCAGGAAATCACACCACATAAATTGGTACCTACACAATTTGAGATAATCACAATGCCCTGCATACATACTCCTTCCATGATAACATGGGCTATACTGGTGGGACAGAATAGTTGGTGAAAATAAAGTATGTCTTAGTTCATTGGGACCAGAATTCTGAGTTCTTTTTCTGGGTAGCTGGATGCCTATGCAATCAGGGCTATCAGGACTCTTTCATCTGATGGGCCTTTGGGGAGAAACCTTGTTATTACTGGTCATTATAGAATAATGAAGGATATCTAACCTTCACACTTTCTACACAAATAAATATAGGTAGATTCCAGTTTTGACACTAGGATATTCTAGATGTGAGAAACAACTAGATTCTTGAAATTCTCAGAGGCACATTGTTACATATTTTGTGGTTACTAAGTCTATTTGTTTCTTTAAACATTAGTGAACATAAGAGATGACTTCTCTAAGCTTCTCAGCATCTCGTACCAGTCAATGAAGATAAAATAGTCTCTTCAGACTATACAAAATCACAACAGGGAGTTTCCATGTGAGGTCATCCCACCTTATTTCATATGTAAGCATGTCATTACCTTCTATGGACACATGGATCTTTGTGATCCTAAAACTATCTAACCAGAAAATTGTTTAGAATGGTCTCACATTTTTTATCTTTATGGATAGGAAGTGACAATACTATCTGATGCTTTGCAGGCTTATCAGCAGGATAAATATAAAAAATATTTAAAAATATTTAAACAATACACAGGTAGCCTGGCACCATGGGCCTCAAATAGACGTGATTATATATTATATACTTTTGGTGTGTAGGAGGTTTTAAACCTTCAAAGATTCCCCTGACTTCCCACTGTCTCTAAGATCAAGTTCAGAAGTATATCCTTGTGTTCCTCTATAGGAGTATTTCTCAACTTTTATTGTACCTAGGGATATCAATGGGGGCTCTTATTGAAATGCAGATTCTGGTAAACTGAACCCAGTAGGCCCTGTGTTTATTTGTGCATTACCAAGAAGTACCTGGGGATCCCAATACTCTATGCAAATAGAATATATGTGAGTATAAAGTTGCAGTCTTACTCAGCCTGAAGAACACAGTCAGTTACAGCATGTGGACCTCACTTTAGTAGCAGACTCTAAAATATCCCATGGAGAAGCCAAAAAGAGTGACTAATTCTCCCCGTTCCAAGATTAGACCAACTCTCAAGGAGGTGTTGTTGATAAGGAAAGACAAATGTTACATGGAAGAAAAATCTATGAGTATTGTGCTGTGACTTTGATGCCAAGGGCACAGTGTTGGAGTCTGAACCGTAGAGCGGCAGGAGACCCATCTGACAGAGAGGCAGAATTGATAACGTTGTTGGTCAGGGAAGAAACTTTTACTGGCTGCTGTGCGGAGATCTCCTCCGCAGAGATGAGGAAACACAATCACAGGCATGTAGCTACAGAAGCAGGCAGTAACTCTGGCAAATTCCTGCACATTTTAAATTGAGTTGGGGTTTAAAACTGTTGCAGAAGATATTGGATGAGTAAAATTCAACTTACTTCATTTTCTTTTGAGAAAATGTTTACCTCACAGAGTTATAAAGATGAAATGAGTTAATACATTAAAGACGTATAAAGTGATTTATAAGAATAGAACTGATAGTGTTGGAGTGTTAGTATTGGCTATCATACTAAATATCTCCTTGAGAGAAATGATGTCTATTATAAAAAATAAATATATGTTCTCTGTAATATTTCTAAGTTTAAAACAACGTTCATAAATTAACATGAAAACAGTAAGTTATGCTTTATAAAACCCACATAATTTGTATGGGGAACATATTTCAACCTGGCATACCGAGATGTAAAAATCGATATCCGTTCACTATTACTAAGGAATAATTTAAGCCATGTTTTTTTTTTCTAAAACTATACTTTTTTCACTGTGAGATGATAACAATATTTTCCTGATTTCTTTTTTTCCTATTTGTGTGTATGTATGAGCATGTACGTGCATGTGTGTGCATGTGTGTGTGTGCATGTGTGTGTGTGTGTGTATGTGTGTGTGTGTGTGCCATGTGCCTGTCTGTCTGTCTGTCTGTCTGTCTGTCTGTCTGTCATGACTATGCAGTTCCTAACAAAGGGCAGCGGAGTATGTTATACATACTGGATCTAGAATTACCTGGATTTGTTAACCATTCTATATGGGTGCTGGCAGCTACTGGAAGAAGAGCAAAGTTTTTAAATTCTGTGCTATCTCTTCAAACCTAAAAGAAAATTTAGTTGCAGTGTAATCATTTTTGTGATCTAAGTATAAATGCACATAAATATTTTTGCAGATATAAACTATGATTAATTTAACTCACACAGACTTCCATTCAACTTTTACAACTACTGTGATTATTTAGGCAAGCCCCTTCTTTCAGATCACAAGAACACACATCTACACATTCTGGCAAACCCTTGGGATTCATTTTTGGTTTAGTTTCTTTGTTTTTGTTGTCAGCCAAACATAAAGCAGGGTTATTTGGGAAGAGGGAGGATCAACTGAGACAATGCCTCCATCAGTTTGGCCTGAAGACAAGACTATATGATTTTAAAGAATTAATTATTGATGTTGAAGGACTGAGAGCAGAGTTGGCAGTACCATCCTTGAACTGGTGGTCCTGAGATTCTTTAAGAAGTATGCAGAGCAGGACATGGAAATCCAGTCACTAAACAGTGACTGTGTGTGGCTGTTTCAGCTCTTACCATCCTTGAGTTCCCCCCTGGGATTTTTTAAGGAAAGAGGATGCTGGGCATATGTACTCAATAAGTCATGGTTGTTGTGACAGCCACAGAAAGTAGGCTAGGACAGGGGGATGAGTTCTATCCATGGGAACCTGAATTTCCATGCCGTGTTCTTGGCGTTCCCTTAGCAGGAAAAACTTGTTCCCTGTGAACTGACATGAGTACATCTTTAAAAACAGCATCTACTTATTCATTTTGTATGTATAAGTCTTTTGTCTGTATGTATGTCTGTGCACCTATACACGTCTGGTGTCCTAAGAGGCCTAAAGTGGGCATTGAATCCTGGAGATTGAAGCTACAGACAGTAACAAGCTCCTGTGGTCCTTCTGATTACCAAGCCAACTTTCATGTCTTCATATATGCACTTTATGTGCATCTTACTAGCCCATCTCTGCATAGTCAATGACCATTTTCAACCCCATTGTGATCTAGGCTATATGAGGGTGTCTAAAATCTTATCCATATTTTGTTGGGTTTTTACCCATTAATTGTCTCATTCTTTGCAGAATGTCTCTGCTGTAAAAGTGGGCGTGCATGTCTTCCCTAAAGATCGTTAGCTGCAGGTCTATAATTGTCACGTAGCACTTTTCAGAATCTATTTACAAGTAAATGAAAAGAAATGATGATCAAAGTTATTGTGAAAGTTAAAATGATAATAGTTTATTAACTCCTAGATTTAGAATAAATAAAATACTATCTTTTGTATACTTAACCAATGTGTTGGATCCCAAATTATAATAAATTTAATATGTAACTCACTGATATCTTTAGATTTACAATAATGTGTCTTCTATATGAACATTGCTGTGTAAGACTCAGACCTTGCAATCTATGGCTAGAGAAAGTGAACTTAAATAGTTTTGGTTAAGGAACAGTCCATGGTTTAGAACATGTCAGTTTTGTCCAGAGTTATACACTCTTTTACCTGTCTTTCTAAAAGTAAGCATGATGTTATGTAATATTAATAAGTTTTTAATAAAAATGGAGTACCACAGAAGTAACTTCTATTTAATACAACAGATGTACTACATTTTCTGCATCAGTTCGTACATGATACTAGACAATACCATTATGCACCAATTATATCTAGTTAAGCAGAATTCTAAATGGTGTCATCAAGTTTTTTAAATTGCCATCTACACAAATCTCATAATTTCAGTTATCAAGTAGATATAATTGCATGTTATGAGAGAAGATATATATATTTTGAAAAACAAAATAAAAAGCTTTCTGTTATTGCTATATTATTTACTTTGTTTTTTCCCATTATTTTACTCTATATTTAATAAAAATTGAGGATAAAATCCAATTATATATTCTAGTATTTATTTTCAGTTTTGTAGTTTAAAAGTTTTTTTTTTAAATAAAGTTGAAAGAGAAAAAAAAAAAAAACAAAAGTTAAAAATAAAAGAGTCTTATCAAGTGTCCAATTCATAGCACTATATTTTGTGCACCAAAGTATTTCATTTCTCAAAAGCAAGGCTGAGCTGTTATCATTCTGGGAAATATAACAATAAAGTGTGAAAATAGAAGTTTCAAAAGTCAGAGGCATAAAGACTGTCTTTCAAAAATTCTCGGTGATTGAAAGAAAGCAGGGAATTAAAAGATGCTACATGTAAATGCTCCTGGTAAGTCATGTGGGGAATAGATAACTGCACAGAAGATTAAAATACTGTGTTTTAATTTTGTGTTCATTGTTGACATGAAAACTGAATTGCCTCTTCTGCTTTTCTTCTTTCTTTTTTATCTTATCCTTCCGTGTTCTTTGTTAGTTACTGTTGAGTGCCTATTCTGTTTGTACACAAGTCTACAAGGGTAAAATAATGGCCTGCACTTCCCAAGGAACATGTCTCACAATGAGATAAACATGGATAAATCTAAAAATTCATTTAAGTGGTAAAATTTGATATGGTTCCTGAGAAAGAAAGAAAAATGGCAGGTGGTGAGGAGTTTTAGGAGAGAGTATGATGAAAATCAGCTGAGTCATGGAGACACAGAAATCTGAAATCACTAAGTGATTTGAAGCTTTACAATGGAAGAGAAGCAAAATGGAAGAATTAGGAATATGTAATAGATTAAAAGCTAAGCTGTTCTACTTTATATTTCAAATTATTGTCCTGAAAAATTGGACTATTAATTAACTTTCTGTTGCTATAATAACAACCATGGCTTATTCCAGTACATACTGCCGTGGTCTATGCTGTGGACTGTCCCTTGACCAAACCTATTCAAGTTCATTTTTTCAATAGTCGTAGATTGTGAGGCCTGATTCTTACGCAACAAATTCCATAGAAAAGTTTCCTTAGTTCTTCTGCCATTCAGCTATTATATACAAGTTTCCCAATGTCTTCATGGGACTCATGAGTAGTTCATAGAATGCCAGTCCTCCATTCATCCAATTGTTTACTTCACCCTCACAGCCATTGCAATTCCTAACTTCTCAAGTTGTTTCCTTGATTAGGACTGTTCAGCTCTTTTCCACATCCTCCCAGAAGTTTGAGCGTGACTAGAGATCTCTCAACGGTTCTGAAATCACTGCACTCTCCTGCATACTCTCTCCACACATCTCCATATGTCATTTGTCACCCTTTCCTGGTGTCTTTCTGTCAGAATCTCATTTCAGCACTACATTTATCTTTAGACCTCAGCCTTGCAAGAAGCATGTATGAATGACACCCTTCTCTATACATCCTGTTAAACTGTAGGGACAGTGATGTTCAGCAGCGATCAGTTGGTAAGGAGTGTTGCAGAGGTTGGTGTGCTCAGTATATGAGCACTGAGAACTCCCCACCATGCCAGGCATGGCTGTGCAGAGTGGGTAAGGCTGACATGACATGGAGTGTGGCTTTGCTGAATGACTGGGGGGAAAGGGGGATTACCAGTGGGCATGGGGTGCATCTGAAGGATTGCTGGGACTCAGGAAACCTGGAAGGAAGTGGAGGAGAGGACATGCAAGAGCCAGGGTCAGCTGAAGGACAAAGCTGACTGAAGAATCAGACTCCAGATCTGGGAATCAAATTCGCAAACAAATGATCTGTGCATACCTCAGGCGGGTTATAGTACCAGCCGGGTTCAGAGCTACCATGGCAGTCAGAGCTGGTGTATTGTAGTGAAGAAGTGGGAGTGATAGGCTGGGCTCAGTCAAAAGAGGGTTTTCCAGTCTGGGATCCTAATCTTTGGAGGCTAAGCCATCTGTCAGCCTGACTATCATTTCTATAAGGACCCGAGCTTTAGATTATCACCTACAGAGAAAGGAATAAGAGCACAGTTCTCTCCTCCCAAAGTAAAAAGATGGGCAGAGAGAATTTAGACCATTGCCCACAGCAGAAACTTTAAGACCATGAAGGTTGTTAACATCATCTCTGATGGCCATTTACTGAAGCCAGGCCTTAGAACAAAGCCATTCTGGGCTCAACGTTTGAAATAGTCCCAATTTGGATGAATTTTATAGCAGGCATCCCACCGGCAACTGAGGGTCAGTATAGACTCAGTGTTGCCCATGACACATGTGGTATCCTGGAGTCAAACAGTTGGATGTAGGCATATCCTGAAAAGGCCATCTCCAAAGGTTCTCGGGAGCAACACAATAAATGAGTTTGTCTTAGGATGGCTGCAGTTTGACAGGGGATCCAGGAGTCTTAGACCTTAAAGACACAGGAGGTACCTACTTATAGGCTGTGTCTTGGAAATGGTGATTTATCCCAGGCCAAAAGTTTACCACGTCAGATAAAGAGGGGAGAGAGGGAGAGGTAGAGTTCCCATGTAACAGGGGTGGGTGATGGGTAGGAGGTTGACCCACCACTAATCTGCGGAAATCAGCTCTTCCAGGTTTGACACATTATTAACCTTCTTCCCCCTCTGCCTCAGTGATGCAGATACAGGCTAGATTAGATCATATTAAAAATAGATAAAGGCAGGTTTGTTAGGAGACCGTTCTCAGGTGGGTTCACCCGCCTCGCAGGTGGATGTGAGTGAAGTCACATGCTCCGGCTAAAGCAAGGGGAGGTGATATGCATTGCTGGAAATACATAGACTTGGCATGGTGACCAAGTGCTAGCTTGGAGTTTACTTCAAACTGACAGGCGTAGGAGGGTAGGAGGGTGGGGAGTTGGGAGATGGACAGTGGAAGGAGAATAGAAGGGGTTTCCCAGCTTGGGCATGGGCAAGCAGGGGTTCCAGTCTAACAGTTATTAACTGGCATATTAGGAGAAAGGGAGAATATATATATATATATTATATATGTCACTATCTTTAAGAACCAAGAGCCAATCACATCATTTTCAATTTCATCAGCTTATCAATATCTGGGTAAATGTAAATTGTTTTTTTTAATGCTATGACTTCAAAACTAATGATGTTATAAAGAACATAGTTAAGACACATTAGAATAAGGTACTCAAGAGTCAAAACATTTTAGTCATTAAATAGTGTGACCATAGACTGTGAATTTCAGTGTGAACATGAAAAATATACACACTGCCTGTAGTGAAACTGAAAGATACGCACAGACCTGAATGTCCTCTGTGACTTTAATTCATTACTGTGTATTCACACATCAGATAACCTGTTAAACAGCTGCTGGCAAGACGATTGAACCAGTGTAAAATAAGAAATTCTGGTACTGAACTTGAGTGACATTCTGTTCTTCATTGTTCCATTTGCATTAGAATCTAACTTAAGAGCTGTGCTTTCTAGGTTCTCAATTGTGGCAATTTTGTTGTGGTGTTTTTAATTGTTGAGGCTGCATCAATGAGTCCCAAATATTTTTACCTCCACATTTTTACACATGAAATGATTGGAGATCTCAAAGAGCTTTGGTTGCATTAGTAAAGATTATATTTACCTATGATAATGTCTAAAATAACAGGCAAATGTATGCTTTAAAATCCCTTAAACAATAGCAATTAATTCATTAAGTACTTACATAAAAAATACAAATACAAGAATAACAGCACTTAAAATAAATGTAATATCCTGACCTTTGAAGGATTCGTATTTTCACAAATATATTTAATATTTGCATGCAAGTTAAGTGGTACAATCCTCTCATCCACTTCTGTATGAGTTCTAGAGGTCACACAGCCCTGAACAGTTCCCCCTGTATACTTGTAAGAGTATGAGAGAGAAAGGCAACAGTGAGGTCATCTCTGTACTCTGACTAGTTTTGAAGTACACAATGCATTGAAAAGCTCGTGGGCACACTTATTACGTTCCAGACAAACTTGGACGAATCAGAATCTATCTATTATACTATATCCAGGTGTTCAGTTTTCCTCTGACCAGATTTCAGTATTTCATATCTGATGAATTGTACACATTCCAGGAAACACTAGATAAGGTAACCTGGGGTGCCTAGAATGTGATTTCTGTTGTGTGTCTTTGAAAGAAGTTTAGATTAACAAAAATGCCTCCATTTAAGTGCATATAGAGTATATCATTTCTAGCAGAAAAGATGTGCTTTAAAAACTTAAGATATGACAAAGTGTAAGAAATTTCATAAGAAATACTTTGTTTTAATTTTAGATTTCAATTCTGTGTCTTCATATTTAGATAGTCTGTCTTACATGTGAATCAGTAAAATTAAAGAGGGTTCTAATATTCTCAAAACAACAAGGTGTTGTATCTCTGCACAGTTGTGAATAAGGGTAAGGAATGGTGCTCAATGTTCGAGTGCCGGCCTATGATACATCACACTCTGACTATGAATCCTAGAAACTTAAAACAAAACTAAGATAAGCAAAAACTTAACATTTGAAAAGTAAAATTACTGAAGTCTTTAAATTTCACAGTGGCCCTTTGCCAGAATAACTAGACAGATTTGTAAACTCATGTGCAGGATTTCATTCATTTTCTTTCCATTAAGGATACAGTCTGACACTGTACTGCCTGCAGTCATTGCTGCCATAAAAAGAAATATAGTATCAAACCAATAATCCATCTGACCCCTTAGTTAATATTCAGAGTGGTGGTCATGGAGGTTATAAGCAAATATCAGCTTTCTTTCACACCTCTAAGCTTATTCTGCAATTAACACCATCATCTTGGGAACATTCCAGACCCTAGATAATGAATGTTAACAGCAGTCCCTGTTGAGTGCATCTGAGGATGCATTTGTATTTTCTCATTATCTTACACACAATCTTTTAGCTATTGTTTGCCCCTGCTGCTCACTCAGGAAGCCAGGAAAGTGCTAAAGATGTCAAGAAGCAAGAAGCCTCATTTATTTTTATGGCCTTCATCAGCAGTTTTTTTCTCTTCTCTCTTTCTCTCTCTCTCACTTTTTTTTTTTTTAACTTAAAGGTCTATAATGGAATCTGCTGATTAGAATCAGAACCGTATCTAAGTATAGATATGTGAGACCTTTCCTGAAGGTGACAGAAGCTACAAGGGTACTTTACCTATAGGATTCCTTGGATAGACACTAATGCTAAACCCGTTTAATTGGCATTTCATCTGTGATGACATTAAATAGTTACACATTTGACTGATTCTAATATTATATAGCATAGTAAGTAATAGACATGGATTAAATGAAGAATATTAAGTGACCGACAACTACATAGACACAAACCATACGAGCAAAAAATGCAAATTGGCTAAAAAGCAAAGGGTACTTTAGCCACTTAGTGACTAGAGGTCAATTTAACTTACTTTATGTAGCACTAGGAAAAATAATATGAAAGCTTTTGCCATGTTGAAAAGAATACCAGCAAGTTGACTTCTTATTTAAGTAGAGAATGCTCTGAGCCTTGCTACATATGCTGATAGATTAGTTGATTACTAGAATTATATAGTTCAGCCTTTTCGTTTTATATAGTCAGAAAACATTTTTACAGAGAAACATCATTTTCGAAAGACAAAACATGTCTATATGGGGATGTAAATCATAAATTTTTATCAGTCTAAGGAGCTAAACTGAAGGGAGGATGTAAGATATTAAATAAAAATAGCTTTAGAAACTAATTCATGATTACAGTTAAACAACCATCAAGGCTTTAGACTTACTTCAGGGATTTTGTAGGTCCAAGGTTAGCAGTTTCTTGGGAAAGTGTAGAGGACCAGGCTCAGCTTGGTCAGGATTCCTGAGGAAGGGGTATTTGGAGCAGTGGATTAAAGACTTGGAATCAATGATGGATGTGAGATTACACCTTTGCATTCTGCTTGAGATAGCTCTGTTCTTGAGATAACTGTTCCTCACAGACCAAAGCCCAGTCTTTCTATTTCAGAAGCTACTTCTTTAAGAATTGCATACTAATTCATTCATTTATGCCAGGTTTCCTTTTGACTATTCCACAAATCAGTAGCTTATGACCTTAGCCCCTTAAGTCTAAAACCAGAGCCATATGGTTAAAGCTTCCAAGTTCTGTTACTTGCTGGAGCTGTAACCTGTTCCCATTGTTCTACTACATTATCACCAGCTTTCTGTTTTTCAACTCTTTCACTGCCTAAATTTGACTATCCTGGAAATTGCTTTGTAAACAGACCTTGATCTCAGAGATCTTCATGGCTGGGATTAAAGTCATGTTCCACTACACCTAGACCTAAGCTTTTCTTCACCGAGAACTTGTCATGTCTCATGATTGGCTTTAACTTAGAATATCCCTGCCTTTGTGTTTTGGAATTAAATGTGTGTACCTCCGTGCCTGGACCTAAGTTTTCCGTGGCCATTATTCCTCAAGAACAAGATCAAAAGTCTATGTCTTCTACTCTCAAGATATGGACCACAAAATGCCCTCCATTTCTGGATTGTAGTTCGTTCCAGATTAAATGTCCATGCTATTTCTTGTTCAACTGCAAACACAAACAATAAGCTTAGCTGGGCAGAATCTTGCCCTGAGATCACCACTCCCTAATTCTCTTTATCTTCTTTTTAAATATCTTTCTGACAAAGCAGGAGCTGTTTCTGTTCTCTGAGGTATATGAAGCCCCTCATATAATTCATATTGCATCTTTATATTTTTTTATAGTTAAGAAATCTTGTAAAGAACAGTTCTCATAATGATACATAAATTCTTGATCTCATATTTTCAGAATTCTTTCCCATAGCCTTAAGGGTTGTCCTAAAGGTTACAACTCTTTGCTGAGGAATACCAAATAAATTATCACTTTATGGGACCCTGCTGTTTCTGTTTATCGTGGAGTCATTAACATTAACCTTGGCAGGGAGAACAGTCAGTAAATGAGAAACATAAAGTAAAATAGGTACATTATTACTCAAAGAAGACTTACTCCAACAGCAATGGTCAGCACTTGAGAGCCATGCACTGTTGGTTCTGCTCTAGTGGTGGGAACCCTGTCCCAGTATGCCTTCTATGACCATGCCAGACCTGACAGAAAAATAGTTGGGTGTGAGTAAGAAATACCTACCTAACTTTTATTTGAGAATGAGAAAACCTCAATTGTTCCTGTCATTAAGTAGATGTTATGGATATTGTTAATTTCCAACGGATGGACTGCTTTCTAACTTTCTTCTAGAGAACATTAAAGCCATGTAGAATAAATGGTCAGTATGGTGACCATGAGTGATCAAAGTTACTGAAAGATAGCCCTGACCAAATTAGAGAACTAATTATTTGTATCAGGAGCACATCAGGAGGAGCAAATCTTCCTTCAGAAATTCTCTTAAAGCATACCTACATCATTGTCTTTTTTCTTTTTGTGAGGACCTAGATTCCTGCTCCTGACTCTAGTTTGCTGGTTTGTACTCATTACCAAATTTCCCTAACTATGCTACTAATAGTTGAGCCAAAAGAGACTCAATTGTATTGCACATTGATCCCTTATGATCTGAATTCTATTTCATTACTTATATGTCCCAGATCTCATGAAAGAAAAAGAGAATAGTAGTTTAAAATAAATAAATAAATAAGACATAAGATCAACTCAACATGGTTCAAGGACTTGCAAAATGAGAGAAAATCTTAGAGCTAAAGTTTCAAGGGCATTACAATTTAAATGCTAATGCGAAGCTAGCAGCAGTCATCCCAGTAAAGGTAAAATGTGTTTTTAATGAACACACTCTAAAATGATAAGGAGAAATGACAGTAGAAAATTTTACATGAAAGGAACGCCATCCTGGGTCATTTGTGGACCTGCTCTTTGTTCTAATTCAGTCAAACATATATCTTGCTAGATTATACCTGTAAAAGCAAGCACAGAGGTTCAAGACTGACTGTAATCCTTTAGACACTGTCCAGTTTGTGAAGGCTCGCTCAGTGCATATGCTAATGATACACTGTGGGCAGGAATAATGACAGCTATTCATCTTTCTAGTAAATTTATACACTTATGGTCATATGTAGAAAGATGGAGAGAGAAGGTTCCTCAAGGTTCCTAGATGAACTAACATAGAACATGTGGGTCATGAACAATTCAAAGATCATGCTTTAAATGACTCAGAAAGCAGGAGATGACACTCAAAAGTTGAAAACCGTTCATGAATAGTTTTATAATACAATAATGAAGGAATAAATGTCTAAAATTTTGTATTTTGTTTCTAACATATGTTATGTATTATTAGTTACTATTGAATACCATAGAAACAAAAATACTATTAAAATTAATGAATATATGTTAGGGTCTACCATTTCTCTGTTTCCATTATAATGATGTATGATAACCAACAGACGTTGTAAGAAAATATTGCTATTACAAATTCAATCACTAACATTTCAAAGACTTATAAGTTAAATGTAAATACACATATATTAGTGATATATATATGTTTATATATATATACATGCATATATACATACATACACACACACACACACACACACACACACACACATATGTATAAATGGATATATCTTAGTAGATAAAGAACTTGCCATTCAAGTTAGAAGACTACTGTTTGAATGCCCAGAAATCAAAAGAAGTCAAGGTGCAATGGTTAGTTTTATCCATACATAATCTCATTACTTCCATGACTAAATGTTAAGTAGATACATTAAATGCTGAGTACATAGAAACAAAAATAATTCTGCCTCAAACAAGGTAGAACATGATACCAACAAATCTGTCTGACAAGCATCATGTACCATGAGCATGTATCATGATATTAGGGTACCCTAATAATATATGGGCCTTTATACACACACATACAAGACTTCATATTCATTTGTGCATGAATCATATACATACACATAAAATAAAATTAATATTAAAAGTTAATGCCTTGTTCAAATTAAAAGTAACACATTTAGTTTTAAGAAAGAACAATGGGATTGGTAGAAAACTAGGATGCCCCATCTCATAAATGAGCTCCTATCATGGCATGCCCCCCAACTGGAGTGTAGACTATATATGTGGAAGAAAAATGGAGCTTTGTATTAATGAATTTTTACAGATAATACTAAAGTTCAGATTGGAGGGAGTTTTAAGAGAATATTCTCAAATTTTCTGTAATTCATGAAGGAAATGTGTGTTTATATAAAAACATTTTCTCAGAAATTCCCCATTAATAAGTATATAATGTCATAATAAATATTATTATTTCTCCTATCTTTTGTATATTATTTGCAATTGATATCTCAATGGCTGAAATAAAGTGTTTTATTGTGCCTTTCATGCAATTTTAATTTATATACATATATTTTTTATTTTAAGCACATCATTTTACATGTTATCAATAAATTATTCTCACTTATAATTTTCTGACTACTCTTATTAAATTTTTTCATGGTATTAAGGACCTAAAACACAACCACATAATATTACATAAGCATTATAAAATTATTGTGTAGCATGGTGCAGAAGAATAAATGAAGTATATAGGTAAAACTTCACTAAAGCTTTCAGTTAATCATCTTCACAACTCTGGTAGCTCATAAGCTATTGTATCTGCATCTAATTTAAGAGTACACACAGCTAGTGCCATTTACTTTGACTTAAATCAGGATTGCTGCAGATTTCAATGTACCAGTGCATTTGAAAGCTATTTGACAAATAATACACAAATAAATGAATAAATCAATAAATAAACAACAACAAAGCCGCCACAAATTTCACATTGTTAGAAGCCGAGACCATGCAGGAGGAACAACAAATGGCTCTAGAATTCATGGCTGCTGCCCACTTATTATGCCAGTCATAGGAATGTTTCTCTAGTGGCCATGGCCCTGAGGACTACTGTTTCTGGGGACCTCATTATGTGATTGAGCTTTGCTCTTCTTGTTGCCTTCACATCCCTCTTAATCTAAAGAATGTATGATACCTAAGTCCCGCCCCTCACTGAAGTGTACCACTGGCACTCATAATAATAGGGCTTAGTCTCCTTTAGGTTACCCCTCTACCAACTGACCCCATCCCATCAGCCCTCTCCCCCCTCTCCTTTACCTCTGTGAGGGTGCTTCTCTACCCACTCACCCATTCCTGCCACACCCATCCACCATCCCCCTAAAGTGGAGCATCCATATTCCCTCCCCTCCCATTAATGTCAGGTAAGGCCATTCTATGCTACATATGATCTGAAGTCCTGGCTACTTTCATGTGTATTCTTTGGTTGGTGGTTTAGTCCCTGGGTGCTATGTGTGGTACAGCTAGTTGACATTGTTCTTCTTATGGGGTAGCCATTCTCCTCAGCTCCTTCAGGTCTTCCACTAGCTCTTTCAATGGGGTCACCAGGCTAAGTCCATTGGTTGGCTGTTAAGTATGTATCGATACTGGCCACTTAAGCTAGGGAACTTTTATATTCAGGGAACAAGAACAGGGGCAACACTGGTTGATTTGACTTTCATTGAGGTTGGCTGGTCATATTGATTTTTTTGTATTCATTTTTGCCTTCAGCTTCCTGATATGACTTAAAAACTGCTGGTGAGTAGATATGTACTCTGAGGATTTAAAGAAGAAGTGAATTATTTTTTTATAAAAGTTTAGATTTGTGATTATTTTAGGATTACTATTAAAGATGATTAATAAAATAATTAATCCTTTCTTTGCAACTACTAATTTCTGCCTGTGAGTAAGAGAAACTGCTGAGAAAACAACCTTGTTTATTCACACTGAAACAAGTTGCTTAGCTATAAATATATATGGGATTTGGGGAAGAATTTGTCTTCTTACAGTATTACATAATGGTATTTCTTGTAATGGTATTAGGCAACATACTGTTTTTATTTTTAGTAGTTCATTAAAAAATAGAATGTGATTATGTTATAATTCATACAACTTGAATGATTTTGCTTGGTATATAAGCTATGGGAGAAAAAATAAAGATGATGAAACTTTGTTCTATCTACCCAACAGGAATGTGTGTGTGCATGTGTATGTGCATTTGTGTATGTATGTATTTATGTGTGTGTGTGAAGTGCTTGGGGCTTTGCTCCATCCCTTCAATGTGTGAATATGTATATGTCTTTCCCTCTGTCAGTATGTATACATGTATATATTTTTCATGCATGTTTATATGTGTAAAATTATTAGAGTCTGCCTTCTGTTCTCTCTCTCTCTCTCTCTCTCTCTCTCTCTCTCTCTCTCTCTCTCTCTCTCTCTCTCTCTCTCTGTAACTGTGTGAATGTGTGCATGGTTGTGTGAATTTTCTCTTTTCTTTTTCATCAGCTTCTAATCATCAAGAGTTCAGAGTTTTTTGCTGGCCACAGGGAGTGGAAATCCTAGTGAATCAAGCTTTGCTCCCTCAGAGAAAAGTCTGATATGTAATTTCTCTAATCTTGTGCTGCCATAGGTGACAGCTCCTTTTGGTCACTATCTGGACCAACATGTCAGCCTCTCTTAGTGCTGACTCCAGTCAGCTGCTCTCAGCATTGACCCGAATTGCTGATGGATCAAATCATCAATCAATGTCTGAGAGATCAAATCTAGCCTTTGGCAGTTAGGTGATTAATAGCCACATGGACTGTGAAGGGTATAATGTACCTAATCTCTCAATTACCCCTCTATACAAAATAACACCCATGTTGTCCATATTGAATGATACTTGTTTGTATCAAAGTCCTGGCCCCAAAAGGGGAACAAAGGAATTAGCATATGGTAGTTATTTAAACATGTCTTCTGTGGTGCAATCAGGAGTGGTAGATCACTGCAAATATGAGTTATTTCTAGACTCAGGGTCATCAGGCCAGCTTGTGCTCTAAAGTTTGGTTATGCATGGCTCTGTAGAGAGCAGGTATGTTGTTGGAACATTGTTAATTACAGAAAAGCCTTAGAAGCAAGATTTCTTTTTTTATCAAGCACTTGGTCATTATTAAGGAAAGAGCTGTGGGTTTCATGGGAGGATAAAGATGGAACAAAAATAAGACCTGAGAAATGGAATCGCAGACATTTGAACAATGTTTAAACTTTAGACTTGAGAACTAAGAGTTCATCTGCATGAAGCCACCCACCTGAGCGTTTTGTCACACTGCACTCATGCAGTATCATTGGTGTTAGGTCTTGACATCAGCTCTAACCCTGCATTCTGTGACCCTGACATCTGCACATTAAATATTTCTGTCACGGATTATTGACATTTGCATTTGATATTTCATTCTGCTCTTGCTTAAGTTCTTACTATACTTGGGTCAGTTTTCACTTTCCCCACAGTTGCCAATCTGAACACTTCAATATCCTGCAAATTTATTGTCATTTAGTATCTCTATTAATGTCCTATTTACTCTCCTAATCCAGATCTTTAATAAAAATGTTAAATAAGACCAGACCTAGTATTTGTGACTTTCTGTTTATAAGCCTTTCCTCAGTTCTAATCTGACTGATTTTCTTGTCATCTAAGCTCATTTAAAATGAATTTGCAAGTAAAATATCATCAGGCACAGCATCAGATGTTTTGCTAATGCCTAAATATATCATGCTTACCCTTCTATCCATTAATTTTAAGAATTTATCAAAGAAAGAAATTCAGCTTGTCACCCATGAATTTTCATTTATAAGTTCCTGCTGTTTTAGGTTTGTAAGTTTCTTTCACTTAGATTGTTCTGGGTCATTCAATTATTTTTAAAGTAACTCCATCTACTTATTTAATATGTAGGGTTCCCTTTTTCAAACAGCACAGAATGAAAGCTCTGGGTGCAGGTTAGGCCGACCTGTAAATAGGTCAGTAATGGCCCTAAATAAAATATCATGTATCAAAAGGCTTGGCCTCCTCCTGCAAATACAGACCGGATTCCATAGGAAACTCTGCTCCTCCTGCTCAGGCCTTTTAATATACAATTACTGATACAGGGCTTTAAGGACTCAGAAAGTTTTATATGTAACATCAATTCTGGCCTGTTTCTGGTCCTAAATTCACATTCATATCCTCTTTTTCTTGTATTTCTACAACAATTCTTATCACGCCAACTACCCATTTATACTACCTCTAATTAAACTTAATCAGTTCACCTATGCATCACATACATACACCCACACACACACACACACACACACACACACAATATATATATATATATATATATATATATATATATATATATATATATATATATATATATATATATATATATATATATATATAAATTTTTGAATCCTTATATTATGCCCTGTTTTCGATAGGGTAAAGTTTGAATTCCTTAAGAAGACTTAAAATCTGGTTATAACATGATCTGAAGGCCTCTCTTAAGCTACTACATGCAAAGTCTTAGCTAACTTCATTGTCTTTGTATAATAGCAGGACATGCACAGGGCTCAGATATTGGCCCCGTTCATGTTCTCCCTCTCATCTACTTTACCTTTCATGATCCTGACCTTTGTTCCTTCAGTTAGTGAGGCACCAATCATGTCAACAATGTAGCATTTGTTCATTTTCCTATGTTTCAGGATTTAATTGTCATCAGGGGCACTCTGAAATTCTTTATAATAAATTCTGGTTCAACTTTAAAATGTGTAACCCCTAACTCCATTGACTTATCGATGGATAATTTACCATTTTTGAATTCATGTGAGAATGGTCTGAAATTTTTTGTACATGGAAGTAGATTTCATCTTTCTTTCAGGTTATCAGTTTTAACAATTTTATTTCATCTCTGAGGAACTCTGATTTCCATGGCTGGGAACATGTTTTGGTTTTTTTTTGTTTTTTTTGTTTTTTGTTTTTTTTTTTTATTATCTTTCCCAAAAATTCTATTTGTAAACAGATCTAAATATTGTGCCTTAAGAAAAGTCTCTTTTACAGAGTCCGTTAGGATCTCGTTGATTTGTCCAGTGTAGCCTTCGACCGTGTCTCACACTTCAGGGTGCTCACAGTTTAAATGTGTTTCCCAAATAGATTCTGTACTCTCTAGGCACAAACTATCCTCATGTCTAGCCACAGGATTAGCAGTCCATAAAGCTAGTTCTTGTTGAAAGATTCCTATTTTTATCTTTTAGGACTCAAAGTTCCTGCACGTATGGCTTCTTTTTAAGTTCAATGGCTCCCATTGTCTGTGTTCTGTCCTCCTTCACAGAAAGGGAACCTTCTCTTTATTGTACTCTGACAAAAGATATAGGGGGAGATGTTTGCAAAAACATATTTAATGTTCCACCCTAAGGCTCTGGAGATGTTTGTTAACATATTGCTATAACCCTCAGGCTCGAGAGGAGAAATAGAATAAAGATTTTGAGGCCAGCCAGAGGCACATTACAAAAAACCTGTTTCAAAATAAAAGTAAAAATTCAAATTTAGCTCATACAATTATATAAACTCTGTGGAAATGGCTATATATTCTTGCTGCTTCCAAAAACAAAGTTATCTACCATCTATCTATTTATGTTATCTATCATCTATCTGTCTCTCTGTAGAGAAATTTTAATATGGCAACATGGCTGCTCTAGCAAGGGATCCCTTCCAAAGAAAGAGGTATGTGTGATTCTGCTGGAAGGTAGACATGCCACCTATTTCTAATATCTCTGGCAGGAATACAGACACTTAGTACATACCTGTAAGGTAAATTTAGTTTGTAGAAGGAAGCAGCCATGTATGAATGTAACATCTAGTTGACTGCTAGGCTATGTGACAAATTAGAGAAAGATTTGACCAGACGAGTCAGAGATAGAATAGGCCCAACTCCCAAGAGAACTGCAAAGAAAGGAGAAGATATCTAAAGGCAGCACTGGGGGAGTAGTGAGCTGGGAGTCAGTGTAGTGAGTGCAGTGGAGTTGAGTTTCTTCATGAGTTCATGGAGAGGGAGTTGAAACCAGAAAATATATAGGAGTCAGATTAGAACAAATTGATAGCATTAGTTTGAGGTAAAGCAGGGCAAATTCAGTGAGAAGCCAAGTGAAGCCAGATTGAAATACTCAGCTAGGAGAGGAGTTTGAGCATGAACAGCTGAGCTGAATCACCCACCAAGAGTTCAGAAACAACAAGAAAGGATGAGGTTATTCAGTCATAAAACTGTAAGATAATCTCTGAAAATGAACGTTGTGTTTCTATCTATCTATCTATCCATCTATCTATCTATCTATCTATCTATCTATCTATCTATCTATCTATCTATTTATCTATCTATCTATATATCTATCTATCATCTATCTATCATCTATCTATCTATCTATCATCTATCTATCTATCTATCATCTATCTATCTACCTATGTATCATCTATCTATCTATCTATCTATCTATCTGGCTATCTATCTATATTTTATTTTTATCTATGTATCTGTCATCTATAATCTATCCATCTTCTATCAATTATTGATGATCATCTATGTTTATATTATTTATCATCCATCATCCATCTATGTATTAATCATTTATGTATGTTTGTATGTATTATTTATTTACCATCCATTTGTGTATATTTTATTACTTGTTTAAATTTTTTTATGTATACTTGTAGAATAAAGGTTCTTTAAGGGAATTCTAGATTCTGATTTCACTTTAACCTTTTCTCTCTTCTTAACATTATCAACAAGTTTACCATCAGATCACATCAGTAAAGTGGTTTAGTAATGTGGTCAATTAGTATAAAGTAAGTTTGGGTTTCTGAATTTCAATTAAAGTTAAGAGGCCACTTGGCATAGTACATGAAAAGGAACAATATGCCTGAGTGTGACTTAAAATACAGTTACTGAAGAGTATTATACTTCACAGAAGATTTTGTACTCTTTTGGTAGTAGGCCTACACATGCTCTCCTATTCTTAGCAGCTTACACATGAAATTTTATTTTGTTATTTTCACAGCCACATCATTCTTAAAACTCTTTGTGAAATTGGTATAAACTTCTTAAATTTCCATTTGTCTAAGACAATACGATTCAGAATTTTGAAAGCATGCTGTGAAATTTCAGTGAGGGATTAAGGGTAAGAAGTGCTGTTTTTACCTTATTAACTTCATGCCATCAGTGATGGCAAACACAGATAGAGACACAACCATCCCTTACCAAGACAAGCACATATAGGGTGGGGAATTAGCTAAAAGTCAGTGTTACTCTGCTGTAACAGTAAGCTTGCCCATGCTTTGAAGTGTGCTCTTCTTCCTCAGTCTTACAAAGAAATAGACAAAATGTTTTTTAACTCCTGATACACACCCATCAACATATCCATTAACCACACTGCTCTCCCTCTCCCTCTCCCTTCCTTCCTCCTTCCCACATTCCCTCCTCCTTCCCTTCCTCTTCCTCTCTCTCTCTCTCTCTCTCTCCCTCCCTCCCTCCCCCCCCCTCTCTCTCTTTCTCTCTCTCTCTCTCTCTCTCTCTCTGTGTGTGTCTGGCCCTGTTGTAGGTGTGTAGCTGTGGGTGTGGGTTAGTAGACCCTTACCCTGGAAGTCAGTCTTCCACTAGCAGCCTTCAGATAAAGATTTAAAACTCTCAGCTCTTAACTAAGACAGAAGTTGGTACCCAGGACTTTGGTATTACTCTGATAGGCCTGACCATGCATCTCTTGAGAAATGTGGTTTGGGGAACTTTAAAAAGCAGTGGAATGCTTTAAGTTGGGCTTAGTGGGCCATCCTAGTAGGAATGTGGAAGATTTTGTTGTTGAGTATGATTTGAACTGCTGAGATCTGGATCAAGAGTTTTCAGTGAAGAATTTCAGAATGTGGGCTAGAAACTGTTTTTTGTGGTATTTTGGTGAAGAATATGGCTATTTCCTGCCCTTGTCTGAGGAGCTGAGGCTAAAGTGAAGAGATTCAGATTATTTGCACTGACAAAGGAAGTCTCAGAAGCACCCATCATACACATATTTTCTGGTTAAGTCTCATGAAGATTTTAAACAAGCATAACAACCTGTGAAAAATATATAATATATGATTTGAGTATTAATGAGGTGCTCAGAAGTGAAATAGATCTGAATCCTTTGTTCAAGGAGATAAAAAATTAAGGGAATGTGACTTTGGGGCAAGAGCCTACCCAGAGAAATTTAGATCCAGGAATAGTGGTATACAACTTTAATTCCAGGAAATAAAGCCAAGCAGATATCTGAGTGACAGGTCAGCAGGGGTCAAAGTAAAGGGGTCTATGTAAAGAAAAACTTAAGTCCAGTCTTGGTAGACCACACCTTTAAGCTCAGTATTTAGGAGACAAGCATGCAGGTCTGTGAATTCAAAGTCGATCTATAGAGAAAGTTCCAGGACAGCCAATCTTTGACAGTAAGGATGTTTGGAAACAGAAAGCTGGTTTATGTGTAATGGAATAAGGGGGAATATATTTCAGCCCCAGCAAGAAGCAGAACTCGACAGCTTTGGCCACATAACCCTGGCTTTAGAATCCAAACTAGAAGGGCCCTGGGACTATTGATGCTGGTCAGCTGGAGCTAAGAAATTAGTGGTGATTAAGAAGAGGCCAGCATCACTGAGATGAAATATTGTGAGAAATGTTTTCTGAGAGCACAAAGAATCCAGTGTTCCAGAGATAGTCACGATTTACCTCATGCTGCTACCATATTTGGTGGTGTATAAGAATCATCCAGGTGGTACTGGTTTTGAAGGCATGAAGCTGAGATTTAATAAATAGCAGCTGAGATTTAGTATTGTGAGAAGCCATGGAAGGCCACTGGTGAAGGTGCAGCCACAGTTATAGTTGATGGCCCAGGACGGAAGGGGTCTTGTGAAGGTTTGAGGATAGGGAACATGACAGCAGCCCATGAGGGGCTGTTGGGGAAGCCTAGTTGCAGTGGAAAACTTTAGCACACTGGAGATGCCGGTACTAAGAGATGATCACTGAGAACAGCAGTGGCAGTGGAGTGGATCAACCTGAGCTTAGAGTTCTACAGAGGGCAGAGCTGGTGAAGTAACTCAAGCCCTACGGAGGAGCCCTGATGATCATGTGTGGTTCACACACATTGAAACAAGAAGCAGGAACATTAAAGTTACCTTGGAGACCTCAAGATATTTGAGATGCCAAACCCATGGGGTATCTCCTGAGGAAAGCAGCTAACAGGAAGTAGAACCAGTGCTGGAGAAAGTTTGTTGCAGTCAACAAAGGTGAAAAGGAGTTGGAGATCTGAAGACTGCTTTGATATCAGACATGGAGATGCAGTGTTTGGGGTTTGCACACCTGGTGTCCTGTCTAAGTTTGGGGATTGGATGAATCTCAGAAAAGATTTTGTACTTGGGACTTTGAATATTATTGGGACCGCTATAGACTATGGGGACTTTAAAGTTGGACTAAATGTGTTTTGTATTATGTTTTTTAAGTATGGCCCCCAGAGACTCATGTGTTTGGACAAATCTATAGGGTCAGGTAGTGTAATATGATGGGTTGTATATGCTTGGCTCAGTATTAGAAAGTGTGGCCCTGTTGGAGAGATGTGTCACTTTGGGCATGGGCTTAAGACCCTCACCCTAGCTGCCTGGAAGTCAGTCTTCCACTAGTAGCCTTCAATTGAAGACACAGAACTCTCAGTTCCTCCTGAATTATGCCTGTCCAATGCTTCCCTGTTCTTCCCTTGATGATATGGGACTAAACATCTGAATCTGTAAGTCAGCCCCAATTAAATGTGGTCTTGTGTAATACTTTGTCATGGTATCTGTTCACAGCAGTAATACCCTAACTAAGTCAGTGATCATCTTCCTAAAATTTTTGTATGAACAATTACAAAAGGATTAAGACTATACTCCAAATGTCTCTTCAACACATTTATTGGTTTTGAATACATATTTATTCTACACTTTTAAATTAACTTAGCTCTTGCATAAAATACAAATGTTTACCTTTAATGTTTCTTCAATTATGCATAAATATATACAAAATATTTTTGAGCATTCAATAAAGAGGAAGTTAATGGTTGATAAATGTTGATTTTGGAATATTTTGGTCAAAACTTACCAGAGGTTCTCAGAAATTTAAATCAAGACAGTGCAGCAGCAGAAATAAAACAAACAAAACCAAACCAATATAAGATATGTAAGAGAGAATTGAAATACCACAGAGAGTTCCACCACATTCTCCAGGAGAAATCAGTGGCTCACAGCTGGGTGACACAAATGCCCGTGACACCTGGGAGAACATCCTGAACACATGAAAATAAGGGCAGGAAATTTAATTTGCCTGCACTGGAAGACATTTATGTTTTTTGACTTTTGTGTTTTATTGTTCTTTCTTCTTGACTTGGAAAGACTCAGAAGGATCTACTGCCAAAAATTCATGCTTTTCTTATTTCCATGAAAAGGCAAGTGAATGTCCTTTTATTTGCTCAATTTCCAGTCTTGCTGATAACAAGGGTTTTGTTTCTTTTGTGAATATTCCTGGACTACATAACCATTTGAGAGTGAAAGAGAAAGCAAGAGAGAGAGAGAGAGACAGAGAGAGAGAGAGAGAGAGAGAGAGAGAGAGAGAGAGAGAGAGAGAGAGAGAGAGAGAAGCAGAGAGAAAATACATTGTACTATGGATTTTTATAAAATTATTGCTACTGTTCATTCATTTGTTTTTATGAATGTAAGTTTTTCCACTTTCTTTTTGTAAATATCAATAGATACTGAAAATGTACGTGTGTGTGTGTGTGTGTGTGTGTGTGTGTGTGTGTGTGTGTGTAATATCTAGGTTTCTTATAATGCACCTTAAAATACAAATGTAATATAATTAATTCTTAAAGTACACTGCTTACATCTTCCAAACAGGAGAATGTGAAACACATATACAAGCTTTCTAATAATTTCTGTATGTAAATGCTTGAACCCCCAAGTCCAAAGAACTGACTGTATTTGCATTTTCAAAGATATTCAAAAGTAGTTTGTGAAGATGTGGTGGGAAAGCCATATTATCTTACTCTAGATTATTTCATGTCAATAAAATTGGACGAAATAATGCTGGGCATATTAACTACACAAACATGCCAAGATTGTGTAATAAAGGAGTAACACGGATTGATAAGAAATAACACATAAATACTGTTACACCTGCACATAACTGCCATACGTGTTAAAAGCACATATCCTTTGGTTATAGTATAATCTTAAGATTGTCTTTAAATTCCCTCAGTGTACAATGTTTTCTTGATGGAGAAAATGTCTTTTTGGGTTACTGACTTGGTTCTTTAAAGCATAATAATTAGATGAAAATCTCATTTCATTCTTTACCTTTATGTCTAAACATAGTAAACATTAGAGTCAAAAATTTCTGTAGAAGGTTTGGTATTAGTTGAAAATAATAAATTATTAAACCCTGTCACTGGTAGAAATTTTTTTGACATTGACCATATTTCCATCACATATCACTGTCTTTATGTGATGCTCAGGGAAGCACTTTCTACTGCTGTGTGCCTCCATCCTTTCTGATTCTGCCTGCCTTTTTGTATAGATATTCAAGAACAAGTAAGTAGAATATTATAGCTTGTGAGACCTTGCTTGAAAACATATATTGTTTCATATATTTTTCTTATCACATCTTTAGTTGTAACTTGTTTAATTTAGGAGACAAAGAATACATGAAGTTGAAAACTTTCAAGTCACTGATCATTTTCAAATATCCTAGGATAAATAGGTACTGATTACTTCATACATACATAAATACATACATATATTCATGCATGCATGCATGCGTGTATACATACATACACATTTGTTCAAAGAAGGATGAAGAAGAATGCGAATATGTTAAGAATGATAATTTGTTAAGATTTTCTACTTAAAACTAAATGAATTTAAATAGATGTTTGAAGTTACATGATACACTAACTGTAAATTATCTGTCCAAAGATACATGTTTAACCCTGTCCTCATATAGAAAATGGGTATTGTGTTAGGTAATTCTGAAGAATATTTTCAGTGTCCTTTTGTCTATAAATATTTACCTCTTTGCAGTAAAGCATTGTAGCACTTCCTGCCTGGAATAGAAGATTAATTTTCTGTCTTCTGTCTCAGGTACAAAGTCACTGTGGTCAGTAAGTAGGTCATGACAGAAGAGGTCTTGTGCTAGGTTTATTCAGGATTTTACAAATTCTTTTCCACTTTTGTAAGCTCTTGATAATCAACTAGCCTTCAAGTATCAAAACAAACAAACAAACAAAAAGCTCTGGAAGCGTTGGAAATGCACAGAGCAGAAGTGCGTTTTTCCAGCTAAGGTTTCCCAGACAGCCAGACCCTGGAGTACCTGGTAACATCCACTGATTCATGAGTAAGCTAATTATGACCAGAAGGACCTTCACTCAGTCCAGTGCTGACTGCTAATGTGGAAAACAGTGAGAAAAACTGTGATTGCTTTTTAAGTCACTGAGTGTTCTGCTAGTGTTCTGCTGAGCATAACCCTTCCAATGCAGAGATTATATTTGACATCCCTCAGTTGAAGAACTGAATTGAAATAAACTACTTTGTGGAACAGTAAGTATTTTTCCTCCCAAAGTGATTACAATATAATTAATTCTTCATGTTATTTAAGAGAAAAAGAAGTTAAGCCACGTGTAAACCTAAGAATGTTTACTTTAGTTGGAGGGCAAAAAAAAAATGACTGCTGTAATATTTTATCTCACAATTTGGTCTTTGAGGTCGGTCATCTTAATATACATATTAATACAATATTAATTCAGAGGACATTATCTATTATTTCACAATTATTATTATTTACTATTTAAATCAGAACTTAGTATGAAATAACTTTACAAATTCAACTGAAGTGATGATATTCCTTTTAAAAATGGATGGATGCAAATCTAAACAGCAAAATATTATTTAACCAAGTAGGTCATTGAAGGGCCCAACTTCAGTATTAGCTGTTTGTGTGATGAGAATGAAATTGAGCTCTCCTAGGCTGCTTGACTTTGTGAATCCTGCTTCGTGATCTGAAAGCCATCATTAGAACTATGAAGTTATATAAGCAAATACCATGCACGTGTTCCCAAAATATAAAACTAAATGATTTTCTAATAAAAGACCTCTTCTCACTAACAGGTAATGAAAAGTCAAACTTCAAACAGATAGTGTCATTTATCCTTGAAAATTCAGGATAATTCATTCTAAGATTCAGGACCACAGGAAATTCAGGATGCAAGCTGTGATGAATAAGAATGAAAACAGACACACAAATTTTATTTTCACAACTATAAATTATTGTCTTTAATTTAATAAATGTAAATAAAATACCACAATAGTATTCCACACACACATGCATTCACTTTAAATTTTAAGAAGTGAAAGCATTATATTGCATACTATATTTATTAATGATTTCTTGAAGCAGTTATACTAATTATTCTTACAAAAGTAAAGAAGGTAATAAATTTATTTAACACTTTAGTAACAATGAACTATTACTCAATATAATAGCTTTTTTTAAATTTAAAATGAGTGTTTTCTTTTTTTGTTTCTCTTAAAATGCCAAATATGGCAGTGTAATTACTCATTAATTTATACAATCATTCATTTACCAAACCACCCATAGCATTAGCTCCAAATTAGACGTTTATCAATATTAATCAATGATTAATAGTCAATTTGCTTGCAAAAATACTTCCTTCACAGTGTCAATGCTCAAGTGCTTGGAAGGCCTATGCAAAAGTTTTAAGATTTATTTAAATCATTTTGTCTTTGTCTTCTACATTTATTTAAAATAATGAATTAGTATAAATTATGGTAGAGAAACTCAAAGAAATATGTTCCGTAGTCATTTCTCCCTGTATATTGGAGAGAACTCACCCTTAATGAATCTTAGCACTCATTTTTTCTCAGTTTTGAAATTTAGATATTACACCAAATGTTAGATACATAAATAAAAATGAAGTAGTTCATTTTGGCTAAGATATTTAAAAATATGAAGCCTCTTGTGATGTGGTGGTAGTATGTATATGATGTAATATAAATTCAATGATGAAGGGGCATTCCCTTCAGGGAAATGGGGACAGGTCAGATTGGTTTCCAAGGGCTGGGAACAATTCTTATCAGAAGTAGGTATAGAGTTGATGGAAGAGAGCCAGAAAAATATTAGAAAGATTGTAATAGATAGTATGAATTACTAAAAAGATGAATAGAAGATAGATAACTTCATGTTTTCTTTCCTTATGAAAATTACATTTCCTGGTAATTGATAAATTTTAGTTGATAAACCCTATGACTGGTTTCTTATTAATGGACAGGAACAGAAGTTATATATTCTAATTTCAAACCTAATTTAATTATTTTACAGGTGACATGAGGTATGAAAAGAAAGGAGAATTTGGGGGACACAGGAAAGGAGTCACCCACAGTTTGGTCAGGTTCCCCCGCTAGTAACCAAGTTTACATTTGCTATGATGATTGCTAACAGAAAAACAATATTTATTTTACAGATAAATATTTTCAAATAAGTACATTAAAATAGAAAACAATCACATTTAAGGCATGATGATCTGTAACCTTGTGCCAGGCCTACTTTCTCAACAGGATAATTTTGGAATATGCCACAAAGACTATTAGTCCTGACTTCCTACATCCCTGGGACATAGTGCTTTGTTTTAGCAACTGCAATCCTGTGAAGTATCCTTCAAAATCAACCAGCAGTCCCATTGAAATTATATTAAAATCCACAATAAAATCAATGTTGTGAGGATAACTAAAAAACTAAAATGCCACCACCATCTTATATATAAGTATTATAAAGAAAATTTAAGGGCTCACATTTCGAGACATATTCCCTTTTAAGTTCCTCTTTAGCAACTCATATTTTTTAAGTCTGTTAAAATATATTTTAATAAAATCTAATTCTTTTTTGTACTAGGCCACACTAAAAATATTTTTCATGGTTAAACCAAAGATCTGGCTTTACCTAAGTGGAGATCCCCAAAAGACTTCTCAGCTACCTCAGAGTCTCTCTCTCTCTCTCTCTCTCTCTCTCTCTCTCTCTCTCTCTCTCTCTCTCTCTCTCTCTCTCTCTCTCTCTCTCTCCCTCTCTCGCCTTCTGTCTCTCTCCTGCCCCTGGTCAACAATAACATTTATAAAACCACTACCTCAAGTTTTCGATGATTTAGCAAGATAATTATTTTCTTGGTACATAGTTATCTTATTAGTAGCACAACAAAGAGTGAATTAAAGGGGCTGAAGAGATGCTCAGTCGTTATGAGCACTGACTGCTCTTCTAGACATCCTGAGTTCAATTCCCAGCCGCCACATAGCAGCTCACAACCATCTGTAATGTGTTCTGATGCCCTCTCCTGATGTTTCTGAAGACAGTGAGAGAGTACTCACAAACATTAAATGATAATAAAATAAACTTTTAAAAATGAATCGAAATACCTTTATGAACTCAGATCATCTTATGTCTTGTTTCAACAGAATATGAAAAAAATCTCAAGATTTGTCATGATACCATTCATGGATGCTTTTCATTTTTCTATTTTTCTTTTTCCCTTCTTTTTTCCATTTCTTTCTTTCTTTCTTTTTGTTTTTTTTTTTTTTTTTTTTTTTTTTTTTTTGGTTACAGTTTTATGTTTTGTTTTGTTTTTTGTTTTGATTTTTTTTCAGGGTCACTATTGTGGAAACTTAGGGGTTCTTAGGAAAATCAGTTTTGATGCATGATGTGTTGCTGAGGCAAACAGATAAAGAAATGTTGTCCTGAAGTGGACACCAGTGAAAGACTAAGGCAGACTTCTGATGGGTTATTTCACTGAAGCAGACACAGGAAAAAGGCTATCTGCTAAAGCTAGCACAGAAAAGGACATGTGATAAAGGGTTCTTCACTAACAACACATATATATTGGTCTGCTTTATATTGCATAGTTTAGCTCCATTTGTCTGGGCTCCACAGAGAGAAATACACTGAAAAACTTCTGATGATGTGCTGCAGTTTCTTGCCCCTTCAGCAGACTTGGCTGCTTGGCAGAGTGCTGTTATATGAGATATCCTCATCTGCTGACTCATGAAGAATTAGTGCTATTTGGAGGGAGATAAATAGGAGCCCTTGGTGGACAGAGATGTTGAGTTTGGCTTGTTTGCACAGTTAATTGCTTGTTGATCTCTTGCCTTCCCTGATCTGTACGTGCCTGAGAGGCACAACCCAAAACTCCTGCTGATGTCACTGCTGGTCCAAATCCCTCCTGCCTTCTGATGGTTGTGCCACCTGCTGCTATCCCGAAACTACTCAACTGGACTTCTGGTATATCTGTGAAGTGATTGCTATTGGACAAGCTGCCACTGCTGACCTGTGTACCGACTGCCAAATTCCTGACAATAAGATGGAATTTTTCTCCCAAGAACCATTTCTGAACAGGTCCATGTCCCCGCTATCCTTTCTTTACCACTACCCCTGGTGAGTGTTGGGGTAGAAGAGAAATGAAAGCATCTAAGAAGCTTTATTAAAAATAACTGTTGCAAAATTAAAGTTGGAAGCCACTGCATGTAACGCAGACTTAGTTTGACTATTGCTTCCCTTCCTCCTGAGTTCTGGGATTACAAATTTGCAGCACTGTCTCAGATCAGTACACTCTGTCTTAGGAAAGAGTCAGAAGAGGGTTAGGTAAATTCTAGTTCAAACTAGAATTTTGACATTTAAATTAATCCTTAATCTTAACTTCTAGTTTTAAGAAATTAAAAAAAAAAGAAAAAACAAACAGATAAATTTTTAGGTAACTTGATAAGTCACTAAAATAAAAAAAATCAAATAATCTCAGTTCTGTTTACTAAATGACAGTCTTTTAGTGTGGCAATGATTTTATATGTGCATATTTCTGGCTGTGATAATAACAGAATGATAAAACTCACCTTATTTTTCTCTTTCTATTGGATAATCTGGAATCATAATCATGGTCTATAAAACACAGAAACTTTTGTGTAAGGAAGTTGATTTATTTTGGAATATGCTTTAATAAAACACTTAAAACGTTACCATGACCAGGCAAATCTGTAATTCTGGCATTCAGGAGGCTGAAGCATGGGTATCAGGAATATAAGGCATCTTGGATTCCATAATAATATTTCACAAACTGGTAACACGTTAAACAGGAAATAGAGGGAAAGGGGAAAACAAACAAAACAAAACAAAACAAAAAAACCCAAAACAAAAAAACCAATCAATTCTACAAGAATATTTTACAATGTAAAGTACATATTTGTTTAGATGAAAAACACTGTCAAGTTGAATAGAATTGACTTTCACAGAGTATGCACTTAATGCTGTGTAGATTTAAGCACCGAGGGATAGAAATAATGTCTCCCTTGTCTTAAGCAGTGCTAAGTACATTGTCTAGAATCTGAATTGATCATAATAACAACTGAAGGCTTTTCCTGTTTCATCAAGATTTGGATTCATTTACTCATTTTGCAGTTGTCAGATTGCATAAAATGCAAGTCAACCTATAACGTGACAACTTTCTACACTTATCAAAGACATTTCATGCATGAAAAGATCCAAGCTTTCAACTACCTTTGTAATTCTATAGACATGAGCTGAAGGAAATAAGGAATACACTAACCACCACCACTCCTGATAACTGGGGGAGAAAACCACATTTTATTTAAGAACCTAATACTTGGCACAATTTTTATACAATGGACAAACCAATTACGTAGAGTGAATGGACATTTATCTCCATCAACACAAAATGCCTTCAGATGGAAATCCTTTCATTTATTCAAATAGATACAAATCTATAGATGTGAAAACATGTTGAAAAACTTCTTCCAATCTGTTTTCAACCAGATCCACACTGTGGCCTACTGAGTTACAGAAATCATACCCCAATTTCTCTTAAATCTCCTGTAGTGGAAGGGAGGGTGTTATTCCCTACTGAGAGACCACCACCACCCACTGTCAACTATGCTTGTCCTTAGGTGCTATTTCCCTGATTAAGTTTGCTTACATAAAGAGAGATTTTGCATATGAAGCTAGAATCACCAGCCAGCAGTCACTAAAAGAGATAGATAATCCTGGATTCCCTAGGTAAATCTACTGTAATCACATAAAATAATAAAATGCAGGAGAGGAAGTCAGAGTGACTAAACAACCTCAAAGTTTTTAACAACACTGCTGATTTCAAGAGAAACTTGGCTGTTGTAAAGTAATCCTGGCTGGGAGGTAGGAAGAGAGCTGCAAACCCCAGATTAGAGTTCTGAAGCCTCTCTAGAGCAATCTAGCATAATTGACTTACAAGTGACAGATCTGAATTAGTAGGTAGATGTCATTTTAAGCTGCTGGTTTTCCTAATGTGTAGCTTCTATCTATGGGACACTGACCATGCCGCAATGGCGTCACGTTACAGAAGCTAGTGGAAAAGCGGGAACACGCAGACTTACAGAAACTTTTCTACTGCCTGGAATTGTTGTAAACAAACTTGGTTTACTCAGAGTATTTTGGTCCTCTGCTGAACATTTCATAGGACTTGCATTAATATTTTTATTTCAACCAGCAATTTGAACATTCACTTGGAGAACAATTTATTTATTTTTGTCACGGTATCATGGTCCACTAATTTTCATTTAGAGAAAACAGTTTGCATTCCAGACAGCACCAGTTCTCTAATGCTAACACTTACCTTCTAGAACAACTTTTTTAAAAAAGGGCTAAAGAGCAACGGTACAGCACATATACCTGTTGATAATGTGGATCATTAGAAGCGATGTCAGACAACTCATTTAAATTCAACACAATTAATCTCATAGACATGACAAATATTACTAGAAGAAGGGAATCCATTTCAGATAAAAGTCTTCGGAAGTAATGAATAGCCCTCCCTGGGAAGTACTTTAATGGGTCTCCTTGTCAGATTTAAGATTTTATTATTAACGTTAGACTGTGGGAGCCCAAAATGATACAGTTGCAAATGAATTTCACTGTTCCTTCATAACGAGTCCTTAATTGACCTCAATTTCTAATATAGTTATATATTTCCTTTCATACTTAATTTTTATGACAGGTATAGGAGATTGTAGAAACTGAGCATGAAGACATTTATTTTAATACTTTATTTTATGTAGTTTAGTAGAATTATTTATCACCTCCTCCACACTAATATATAGAGGGTATTTATGTCTCTTCATAATTTAGAATATGATCATTTTGCTACATTAGTGCTTCAGTTATTGAAAATATATAAAAATAACTATCAATACTAATTCTCATTATGTAAGAATTCATCCTGGGAGATTTATAGTCTATATTTAATAACTAATAAGGTATGACATTGGGCTTACTATGTAAAATGAACTACTTGGTTGGCACATTAGAAAAATGTGGATTAAAAAGACTGTTGCCTACTCAAGTAGCTAGTCTAGTATCTGTCTATGTCATCTGACATCTAAAAAATATAATAAAGTATTTTCTCTAATAACCATATTTTGGAATTATAAAAATAAACTATTTAGGTTTAGGAGGAAGCTTAATCAGAAAAGTGCAAATATGAGGACCTGAGCTCAGGTAGGTCCTGGAAACTATGTCAAAGCCAGTCATTATGGCACACATTTATAATGTCAGTACTTAGGGCTGGGGGCAGATAGATTCCAGGAGCTTGCTAGAACCAGTCCGGTCAAAATTGTAGAAGCTAAGTGCTGTGACAGAGTTACATGGTGAAGTGTAGAAGAATTTTAATCCATCAAAATAGCTGTTTTAGCAAGGGATCACATCAAATCCAAAGATGTGATCTGGCTGGAAAGTAGACACTTCCTTAGTATATTACTTTAATCCCCAATAATTCGAGGTAAGGTCAGCTTGTAGACGGTAGCAGCATGGGATATCGAGTTGAAGGACAGAGGAAATGATGGATGTATCAGAGAAAGCTTTAATATAATGAGTCAGAGTTAGGACACACCCAACTCACAGCAGAACAGCAGGAGAAGAGGGGTTGCTCAGGTCAGAGAGAGAGAGAGAGAGAGAGAGAGAGAGAGAGAGAGGCAGTATGGTGTATGGTGTGTGTGTTTAGCAGTTTTACCTGGACAGCTTTGCAGAGACAGGTTACAGAGTAGACAACCTAGACACAGGCGGAAACCAAGATCCAGAGAATGTGAATGAGACAGAAGTTTAGAACATATTGTCCAAGTTACTACCAGGCCAAGTAGGGCAATAGGTATAGAATCAGGCATCTTGGAAGATTATTTTATGAAGAATAAGAGCCTACAGACCTAGCGATAGTTAGAATAAAGAAAGAAATGCTGTGGGCTTGGGTATGTCCCTCATCCCAATAATTCACCTGAGAAAATGGCAATGACATTTACAGTGTAGTTATTGAGAAAATAGGGAAGACCTCCTGATATCAACCTCTTCCTTTCACATACACTAGAACTGGCAAAGTGCATCTAGGACAAGACAACCAGAGCCTCCCTCATGTATCTGAAGGGCAAACCTGTGCTGTACGTACAATGACATAGATCTACCATGTCCATTGTCAATTGTAACCTTTCAAACAACAATCACCTTTCAAACAATTGGGATTATAACATAATATTTTTTCTAGCATAATTTAGTGGAAACAACGCAGGTACTTTTTCCATGTGAATATCCACTGTTGACCACATTCTTAATCTCACCAACTGCCAAGCACGAAAAAGTACTTTGAACTTTTTTAACAGTTCTTTATTGAATGTATTATGAATTCACATTTCAATTTTTATCCCCTCTGTCCCCTCCCAGCCCTCCTCCTGTTCCTATGATGATGATTCCCCTCTCAGAGCCACCTCTTCCACCTCAACACCCTGGCATTTCCCTACACTCGGGAGATGAGCCTTCACAGGACCAAAGGCTTCTCTTCCTAAATATTTCGTTTTTTTTTTTTTTTTTTTCTGAAAACGGGAGCCACCCAATGTGAACATTTATGAATTTAAATGTACATAATTGAGGGAAGTCGTGTATTGCAATGCCTTGTGCCTGCAGAACATAGAAAATTCACCAAGTAAAGTTAGTGAGACATTTTAATTTATTATACTTGGTGTGTGCTCCTTGTATGTGGACACGCATATGCCATGGCAAATATGTGACAAGAAGATAACAGAGTAGAGGTGCTTCCTGCTTCCAGTCTGTATGTGGATTCCGGGTGTTGAACTCAGGTCCTCAGGCTCTGTGACCTGAACTTCTCCTGCTGTGTCGTCTCAACATCTGCACAAAGGACCTTATCAACGTAAAACTCAAGTGGTTGCTCTGTTTTCCAATGTTATCGGTATTTCTAATACAAGTGTCTCACCTTTCTGGTACTTTCTATTGTTTTCTAGGTTAAATTTAATATTCATGAGCAATTCATATATGTCCTGTCTCAGAGAATGTTCCAGAGGAAGAAACATTCTGTAAACATTCTTTTTTTATACCAGTAACCCTAAAGGGTAAATCACATTATAGGTTTCAAAAATGTTTCTACTATTTCAGCACAACATGATAAAAATCTTTTTTGTGTGTGTGCATTTGATTCAGATTTGCAGAATCAAACTTTTTCTTTGTCATGAAACACTTTATTGTAATTCCTTAATAATATAAAAGTATCTCTTCTTAATCAGAAATGTAACCCAGCCGTGATGGAGCATAGGTCTAACTCTTCTAGATGCCCTAGGCTGGAATCGGGACTAAGTAGATTTAGCAAACTGTGGGAGAACATAAGAAAATCAAATACAGGACAGAAGTCTGTCATCTGTTATCTGTCCTGTGGCCCGGAGGCTTGAATTAATACTGACTGTTTTGAATTAAATTTGGCAATGGACTAGAGACACGAAGGGTCTGTTTTTATTATTTTTGTTGGTTTTTATTATTGTTATTAGAAGAAACAGAAGACATATGAATGCTTTCCTGCAGTTAAGAATCCTGAGAGAGCAAAGACCTGACACTTAAAAATTGACCCAATGTTTTTGTGAAACTGCTTTCATCTCTCACTACAGCAAGTACAGAATCATGTTTCCAGGGATATGGAATCCTCCCTCCCTTTTTCATCTGCTGCACAGTGAGGAAACACTGTGCTATATATGCAGAGAGATGGTGAAAAAGGGCATTTTTGTGACGCACTTTAGTAAGGAATATAAATCTGTCTGGAGTTGCTCTTCACAAAGTTGGCTGTACACCAGTGCTGAAAGAACTTTGCTAGAAGTACCAATGTTTTTGAATCACTGTGACGTATTATCAGAGACTTCCAAAAATGAGATAAAGCCTGAAGAAAGTCTAGTCCTCACAAATGAAAGACAACACTAAAACAAAATAATACAAGAACAAATTGAAAACCTGAATCGAATCAGTTCCCCAAGAAAGCAAACTGGCAAACGCAGTATACTATGTTCTATGGGGAAAGGAGGCTAAAACCTGGTTTGGTGCTTGTCCAAGAACAGAACATCAGTCGTGTTTTTTTATATCCCAATACTTGTATATTCTTTTTTAAAGAGCAAACAATTCTGACTAGATTCAAAATCAAAATAAAATTCCATCTGTGGGTTTATTTACAAGTGGACAATCTTTTTCTTAGATGGGGGGATCTAAAGTCCCATCAAGAATTATGTTCTTATAGTCATGGTTGAATATTTAATCCTTCTACTTTACTTGTTCCATTATGTCTTTATTACGTTCAGCATCCTATTAGCTTTACAGTAGACAAAACTGTTGGTTCTGAAAGATCAGACCAAATCTATCTTGTATTCAAGGTTCAAGTAGAAATCATGAACCAAGTCTGAACTAAGCCTGTGCCTAGCATTTGTCTCTAGTTCACTCCCTAACAACCACCAATCAGAAGGAAAGCAGAAGTTACAATTGTACCTAAAGATCTTTATCTATTAATGTTTATGCCTTGGCTCCCAGCATCAAGCAATTACTTTCTTAATCGTCCCCCAATCAGATGTAGATATACTGGATACCCCCTTGCTTGTTTGCTAGCCTCTGTAAATGCTTGCTTGATACTGGCCTCTGGCCTTCACCTTCCTGTCCTGCTGATTCAGTGAAGATGGTGAAGTGTGAGGCCCCAGACCCTTTCATAATTGCATCATAATTGGCTCCTTGGTGGTCTTCAGGTTTCTCAAAACCAGCACAACAGTTCAAACACTTCAGCAAGAGTTTTTTCAAGATGGACTTCCAAGCTGCACCTGCTGTCAGTCTCATGGTGGAGATTCACTTTCGGCTCTTAGAAACAAGGCCATGTCATAGGAAACACATTGAATTCTCTTTCATTCTATTCCCAACTTAAACACATTATAGTTACATAAGTTCATAATAGTCATTTTCTTGTTCTTAATTTCACTTCTACCTGTCTGAAACCATCCAAGTCTAGCTCTGAGTTCCTTTGAAAACTGATGAACTAATTGCGTAGGACTAAAATAAATACGTATTAGCCTTGTAGGTTGTTTTCTCTCTTTCCTACTTTTACTATTACCATTATACTTGCTAGATAATGAATATTTGCTGGATGTGAGAAACCCTGGCTTACAAAAATGTTGCAGTATATTCTTGGTTAAAATACTGTGTGAACTCTAGGCAGCCATGTCTGTTTTGTATTAAGCATATGGGGACTAGAACCAAATAGCTTCAGTATACTTCACTCCCTTGTCTATCTCTTAAAAGTTTGATTCTTCTATGTTAAGTTGTCTGTTTGTGAAATAATTTGATTCCACATGAATAAACTGAACATTACAAATGGTATTTCTTCTGACACAGAGTATTAATGAACCTTGACCATAAGGTACAGGTTCTGGTTAGACTTAGAAAACCTGCCCAACAAGAGGAATACCATGTCTAATACTGGAAACCTAGTTTTACTGATCAGTGCTAGGAAAGTTAATGGAACCTATGACAACTACTCTTCTAAAAGTACTGCATAATCCTCACCACAACATCAATATTTGTTCTTCTATCCACAGATCAGTGTAGTCTTCATTCTTTGTCAAGGAGATTTCTCTTGGCAACAAAAACATAATTATGAAAAACCATACCCAAATAGAATGCCTAGTGCTGGGAGTCTAGTACCAATAGATACATGTATAAAACGCTCCCAACCAAAAGCTCATGAAGTGTTGCAGAAAAGTTGGAAAAATGATTGTATTTGCCAGAAGATCTGGGAATTTGCTATGAGATTGTCACCTGTGAATGCTATAAACTCTAACCATAATGTCTCATGACAGTATGACTGTTAAGGTGTGATTTCACATGAACAATACCTCAGCCCTACAAACAGACAGACAGGCAACAATGGAATGGTGAAGCAGTAGGAATAGTCTTGCCCAGGGAAGAGCATACCAATTGGCTATCCAATATCAAATGCTCAGCCTTGAAATAACACATATAAGTAACTTTATTCTATAAAGATGGAGCAGGTTGTATTTTAATATATATATATGTATATATATATATATATATATATATATATATATATATATATATATATATATATAATAACAAATTAGAAAAATTGAAGCCATGAAAAGAAAGAGAAAAATGTTGTAGTGTTATATATATATATATATATATATATATATATATATATATATATATATATATATATGTATATGTATATGTATATACACACACACACACACACACACACACACATATATATATATATAAAACAATTAGTTAAAATGAGGCCATAACTATCTTGCCAGAAGCAATCTAAAAATTCAATGCAATCTCCATCAAAATTTTAACCCAATTATTCATAGAGTTGAAAAGAGCAATTTTCAAATTCATTTGGAATAACAGAAAGATCTATAATCTCAAAATCTATTCTCAACAACAAGAAAACATCTGCAGGAATCACAATCTCTGACCTTAAGCTTTATTACAAACTAATTGTGTTAACAACTGCATGGTACTGGTACAGGGATAGGCAGGTAGATCAATGGAACAGAATAGAAGACCCAGAAATGAACTCTCACACACATGGTCACTTGACAAAGGAGCTGAAAACATTCAATGGAAAAAGGACAGCCTCTTAAATAAATGGTGTTGGCTCAACTGGCAGTCAGCATGCAGAAGAATGAAAATTGATTTTTTCCTATCTCCTTGTACAAAGCTGAAGTCCAAGTGGATCAAAGATCTCCACATTAAACCAGGTACACTGAAACTATTAGAAGAGAAAGCTGGGAAATCCTTAAAATAAATAGGCACAGGAGAAAATATCCTGAACAGAGCACCAATGGCTTGTACTCTAAGATCAAAAATTGAGAAATGGGACTTAATGAGATTGCAAAGTTTTTGTAAGGCTAAGGACACTGTCAAGAAAACAAAACGGCAGCTGACAGATTGGGAAAAGATCTTTTCCAACCCCAAATCTGATAGAGGCCTAATATCCAAGGTATACAAAGTACTCAAGAAGTTTGACACCAGAGAATCAAACAATACCATTTTAAAAAGAATATATTTTAATTAAAATAGAACTGTATCACATCCCCCTTTCCTTCCTACATTCCCTCCCAGTTTCTCTCCTATCCCCTCAAATTAATACCCTCTTTTCCTATATTATTGTTACATATATACATATGTGTATGTATATGTACCCACAAATACTTAATTACATCCTTAAAAATGTATTCATATACTTTTATGCAAAAATGCTTAAAAATTTGTACATTTATCTTTGTTTTTTAAAATAAAGTTTTTCAATAAGAAAAAAAAGGTGGTACAGATCTAAACAAAGAATTCTCAAATTGAAGGACATTGAATGGATGATAAGTGCCTAAGGGAATGCTCTACATCCCAAGACATCAGGGAAATGCAAATCAAAACAACCTTGAGATTCCAACTCACACCAGTCAGAATGGCTAAGATCAAAAACTCAGATAACAGCAGATGCTGGCAAGGATGAGGAGAAAGAGAAATACTCCTCCACTGTTGGTGGGGTTGTAAGCTGATACAACCACTCTGGAAATCAGTCTAGTGGTTCCTCAGAAAATCGGACATTGTACTACCTGAAGACCCAGTAATTCCACTTCTGGGCATATACCCCAAAGATGTTCCAACACACAATAGAGACACCTGCTCCACCATGTTAATAGCAGCCTTATTTAATATCCAGAAGCTGGAAAGAACCCAGATGTCCTTCAGTAGATGAATGGATACAAAAATTGTGGTATATTTACACAATGGAGTACTACTCAGCTATTGGAAACAATGACTTTATGAAATTCTTAGGAAAATGGATGTATCTAGGGAATTTCATCCTGAGTCAGGAAACCCAGTCATAAAAGAACAGACATAATATGCAGCCACTGATAATTGGATATTAGCCCCAGAAAGATCAGAATACCCAAGAAACAACTCACAGACCCTATGAAACTCAAAAGAAATAAATAAATAAAAAGAAAGGCCAAAAAATGGAAGCCCTTAGGGAAAGAAAAAAGGTGTATAGCACCCTCTCAGAGTGGGGTACACCTAGACCTTAAATCATTAATAACTCAAGAGCTAAGAAGATAGCGTTGTGCCAATTTTTGGTAGTTAAAAATCATTATGATTAATCTTTACATGCCAAGAAACTTTGACTATTTCCATGTTATGTTTTGTTTTACATGTACTTTATGTTTATTGTAACTAGTAAGATTTCAGCACATACTATCAAACCTTTAAAAAAAAACAAGTACTGACAAAAATATATTCATATAGTTTTATGCCAAAATGCCTTGAAAAATGTATACATCTATCTCTGTTTTTTAAAATAAAGTTGTAAGAAGAAAATGGGGCCATAAAAGGGAAGAAAGAAATGTAATTGTATTATAATTTCAAAACTAAAAAAAGAAAGAACATTGCCCATATTGTCAGTCTGAACAGAGCTAGCAATACTATTACTGAAGAAAGAGCGTATAGTCAAAGCACCAAAGGACCCTCTCTCTTTCCTTGATTTTGGAACTAGTATAGTGTCTATTTAAGTATCTGCACCAATAAATGATGTACTCGTGCTATTGTTTAACTGAGATTGCATTACTAGTTAAAAGATTTAACAGCTCTCCCCTATCTGGGGTAAGTTAGCATTTTCATACCCAATGCCAAATCACAGCACTTCATTCATTTTCAAATTATAGCCCCTGCTACTCTTCAGAGGCAAACCCTTAAGGCCAAAAGCAGTAGCTTTTCCTGGGCTTGGGAATTGCTGCCAAGTATTCCTTTCTGGCCAGAGCTCATTCTCTGGAAATTGAAGAGGTGACTGTAAGTAATTTAGATAGAGCATTTTAAAATCCATTTAGAAGCTATTTAGGGAAGTCTGAGTCTGCAGTCAAAGTTGAAGCTGACATCCTATGAGTGCTGAAGGGAGAGAACCACAATCAATAGGCTATTGTATTAAATAAGTCCGGAACATCTGAAGCTTCCCCAAGTATTTCTATCCCCATTAGCAGAAGTGCAAGTTACATAATACAAGATGAAGGAACTCAGACAGCATCAGGTCAGAAAGGAACTGTGCACCTATTCAGCTGGAGAGATGTTTCGGCAGTTAAGAGCACCAGTTTCTCTCACATACGACCTGAGCTCAATTCTCAACACCCACAGGACAGCTCACTGCTGTCTGTAATGCTAGATCCAATGAATTCAATGGCCTCCATGGGCAACAGCCATCTTTATGGTACACATACATACATGCATGCATGCATGCATGCATACCTACATACATACATATATACATACATACATACATACATATATACATATATAAATATATACATATATACATATATACATACATACATACATACATACATACATACATATATACATATATACATATATACATATATACATATATACATATATACATATATACATACATACATACATACATACATACATACATACATACATACAGGTTAACCAATTAAACACATAAAAACCATTAACAAAAATATTGTACCCTGCATCCCCCTTTCCTTCTTCTTTCATCTTTTGTACCCCATCATTCTGCCATCCTTACTCGCTAACACCCACGAAGTTCTAGCCCGATAAAAGCAGGGTTCATCCAGATACAACTGGAAAAGTATCTTATCTATTACAGATTTCCAGAGAGCCCCTTAGTTCTGAGAGTTTTCAAATCTTTATCTTTATTAAAACCATTATGTACAATTTCATACAGTAAGAATTTATACTCCTAGATTTGGGTTGATTTCATCTGGAGAAGATAACTAGGAATCCATAGTTTTATAAGAGTTTGTAGGTGAATTTAATGTGAAGCTAGGGTTTAGCACCAATGTTGGTTCAATGGCTGCTCCCTTACCCCAGTTTCTCCATGAAGACTATACCACACTTCCTCCCTGTACTTTGCCTATATGCATTGCTCTGTGGCTGATGAGCTCCCAAAATTCCTTTTGTTTCTCCTTAATGCCTAATCTGGGGTTGATATTTAATTAGCAAGCACAGAAATATGATACCCCATTTACTTATTCTTCACAACTTCTATTTCTTTCTTTACATTCTAGCATCTGTTAGACATCAATACACAACAATGAAGGATATGTATTACTTCAAAATGCTGTGGGTTTCTGAATAAAAAGAGTGGATAATTATATCCACCAAAATATGATGTCATATTTTAAAAGACAAAAAGAACTCATATAAAGAAGAATGTGTAACTACATAAGTACAGGTTTTTAATCAGAGTTACAGGCTTCTCCAAACATGTTTTTCACCAACCCAGAGTTCTAACAATTTCAAATAATTACTAGGAATTAAAGTTTTGTCTTCTTGAAATAGCAGTTGATATCTGTGCTTTAGGTCAATGATATAAAATGTTTCCCACATGTGCTTTCTTCTTTGCCAGTTTCATGGTCAAAGAATCTATATAATATTGGTTTATTTATCAGAAAAATAGCAGAAACTCAATATCAAATAAATGTATATTAAACAATATATTTGTATATATACCACATAATGCAAACGGTAATATACATATTGCTTATGAACTGAGACAAACTCTGTCACTAATTTCTGAAAGATACAAGTACATTTCTCATTGTGAGAAAGTATCTCAGGCAATTTGACACAACCTCAAGCTTTTGATGTAGGTGAAACTCCTGGTTGTTCTACATTTTTCTCCCAAGTTCTGGGACCATTGACATTTGTTGTTAGGTAGAACTAGTGAAATAAGATGCACACATATTTATATAATGCATTTATTATTTGTTTCAACAATGATTTAAGTTTAATAGTCTGAAGCCATTATTTTCCAAATTACCCCTCTATGGCTTTCATTCCTTTCTCAGCCAAAATATTCAGTAATCTGACACTTGACATTTGTTATTGTTTTCTTTAAATTATCTTATGCAGACTTATTAAATAGTCTGTCACTAAATCTCTCTTCCAGTCCTGACTAAAACATATTATACTTTGACATTATTTTTGGTTATATATGTTTTGCCTCTTGTAGAACAAAATAAATATCCATAGAGTAATGCAACCAAAGACGTCCTTTCTTTCTCTTTCTTCTTTCTTTCTTTCCCCATCCTTCTCTCTTTCCTCCTTTCTATCTTTTTCCATTCCAGATTTTCTTTCCTTCACAGTACACCCTCCAAATGTTCCACATCCACATCTCTTCCCAAGAGTCACTGTCCCCACTAGGATGTCCCCACTCCATCCACCCTACCAGAACTCTGAACTCCCTGGGGCCTCCCATTTCTTGAGGGTTAGGTTCATCATCTCTGACTGAACATAAACCTGGTAGTCGTCTGTTGTATATGTGTTGGGGGCCTCATATCAACTGCTGTATGTTGCCTGGTTGGTAATCAAGTGTCTGACATATCTCAGGGGTCCAGGTTAATTAAGGCTGCTGGTCCTCTTCCAGAGTTGCTGTCCTTCTCAGTTTCCTCCATCTTTTCCCTAATTCAACCACAGAGGTCAGCATCTTCTGTCCATTGGTTGGTTGCAAATATCTGCATCTGACTCTTTCAGCTGCTTGGAACTCAAGCAGGACAAGAAGCAGGAGCTGATGCAGAGGCCATGGAAAGATGTTACTTACTGGCTCTCTCCCCTGGCTTGCTCAGCTTGCTTTCTTATGGAATCCAGGTCTACTAGCCTAGGGATGCCACTACCCACAATAGGCTGGGCCCTCCCTCCTTGATCATTAGTAAAGAAAATATCTTACAGCTGTATTTTCTGGAGTAATTTCCCCAACTGAAGCTCCTTCGTGATAACTCTAGCTTATGTCAAGTGGACACAAATCCAGCCACTACAATTGGCACCTTGACAACTTGATACACAAATGCATCACTATTAAGCCTCAACCCTTACCTTCTTATTCATTCTTAACGTCTAAATAACCTTAAGAGTCCCATAGTCTTTACAAAATCTTACATATGAAAATTTCAGTCCCTTAAAAGTATCTAATCTCTTTTAAAATTCACAGTCATTTTTCAATTCAAAGTCTCTTATCTGTGGGCTCAACTTCTTCCTTCAAGAAGAAAAAATATCCAGGAACAGTCACAATCAAAAGCAAAATGAAACTCTAATCTTCCAATGCCTGGGATCCACTCACAAACTTCTGGGCTTCTCCAAAGGCTTGGGTCACTTATGCAGATCTACCCTTTTTAGCACACACCTTGTCTTCTAGGATCCAGCTCCCTGGTCTCCAATGCCACTGTTGTTCTTGGTGGTCATCTCATGGTACTGGCATCTCCAAAAAACTACTGTCAGTCCTGAGGCACAAATTACAACTGAGTTGGCACCTTCACTAATAGCCTTCCATGACCTCTCACAGGGCCAAGTCTCAGCTGCTGTTCATGACCCCTTCATTCCTTCAAAACCAGTACCAACTGGGTGACTCTTACACATTACCAAGTCGAGCCACAGCATGAGGTACAACCTTGGCTATCTCTGAAACACAGCTTCCTTGTGCTCCCAGGAAATACTTCTCAGAAGATTTCACCTCAACAATGCTGTTCACTTCTTAATCACCACTAATTTCTTAGCTCCAGCTGACCAGCATTAATAGTCCCAGTAATGCAAAGGTTTTGCTCTGGTAGTTCTGGTATCTTGTTAATCACAGCTGATTCTTTAGCCCCAACTAACCAAAACCACAGAATCTTCACAGTCAAAACAGCAACAGCCCTGATAAGAGTCTTTAATCTTCCCTCTGAAATCTCACAAGCCAGACCTCCATCTTCTGCACTGTTCTCAACATTATCTTCCAAACTCCTACAGAACATCCCACAGAGCTCTTAACATTCCAGAGGCTCTTATACCACAAAATTCCAAAGTTCTTCCACAGTCCTCCCCAAAACATGGTCAGGTTGTCACAGGAGTACCCCACTATGCTGGTACCCATTTTTCTTAGGGTTTCTATTCTTGCACAAAACATCATGACCGAGAAGCAAGTTGGGGAGGAAAGAGTTTATTTAGGTTACACTTCCACATGCTTTTTATCACCAAAGGAAGTCAGGACTGGAACTCAAGCAGGTCAGGAAGCAGGAGATGATGCAGAGGCCATGGAGGGATGTTACTGGCTTGCTTTCCTTGTTACTGATCTTTTTCATTAGCCATTCCAGTCACCTCAAATGATATTTCACTTTTGGGTACTCCTCCATTGACTCAACATCCCACATCTGCCCTTCGGTTGCCTGGAGGTGCTCCCACACCTTCCCATACTCTCCCAACTCACTGCTCCAGCATCTCCCCAACAGTAGGGCATCAAACCTACCCCATACCAAGGGCCTACTCTCCTGTTGCAATGCCATCCTCTGCTACATATGTATCAGGAGCCATGAATCCCTCCTGGTACACACCTTGGTTGTTGATTTAGACTCTTGGAGAACTGGGTGATCAGAATAGCCTGTGTTATTCTTCCAATGGGGTTGCAATTCCCTCTGTTCCTCCACACACCAGGTTTCTTGAGCTCAGTTTAATAGTTGACTCTAAGCATCCAGATCTGCAATGGACAGCCTGCTACCAATTTCTATCTTAGACTTACTATTGCTGTTATGAAACACAATGGTCAAAAGCAACTTGGAGACAGTAGTGTTTATGTCACTTGAACTTTCACATAACAGTTAATCATTAAAAGTAGTGAGAACAGGAGCTTAGAGTCGGAAGATAATGCCTAAGTAATATAGGATGCTGCTTACTGGATTTACTTACAAAGACCACTTGGGATCTTCCAATCAATCACTAATTAAAAAAATACAATCTCTTCTGGAGATATTTCTCAATTGATGTTGCCTTCTTTTGAATGACTGTAGTTTGTGTGAAGTTTACATAAAATTAGCAAACACATTAACCATTAATTCAATGGCTATTGGATGGCAGCCAATATTCAACTTATGTGCCAGGATACAATAAATAGTATACATAGAAAAATTAAATGCATTCCCTATTAAAGACTTTACCTCCTTCTATAGGACAATAGTATGTCTGTAATTTGAAGGGTCAATGTGAATAAAATTAGAAATTTGTTCACAAATAAGATTGATGTGCATATTTAGAAGAGGGAGTATTTTGGCCAATAAACAGAATCAGAAAAAAATGTTAAAGCGAAATATGCCCTTTCAAACATAAATTAAAATTAGGTAACATATAAATACAACACTTTCATTCCAAAATATCTAAATTGAAGAATCTTTATGCTTTATTACTTTTCTATTGCTATAATCAGATGTCATGACCAAGACAACACTTCCAAAGGAAAGCATTTAATTTTGGCGAACACTTCCAGAAGAAGAAAGCACTCATGGGTAAAAGCAAACAGGTTTGGTGCTGGAGCAGTGGACAAGAGAGGTAAACTAGAGCTGTGCACATTGATCTACACGCAGTGAAGAGAAAGCGACACAGGTCTGGCACAATTTTGGAACTTCCAAGTTCACACTACTTGACTTCCCTATAGTCTCATGTACTCAAAAAAGACACTGTTTCTTATTCTTCAACATCTCAAACATTTCCACATCCTGGTGAATAGGAATTCAAACATATGAGCTTCTGGGGCCATTCACATTCAAATATCTATATTCTATTATCTGGTTCCCATAGAGTTATAGCCAATATCATAATGCAAAAAGTATTTAATCCAACTACAATGGTCCACATAGTACAGAGTCAACACGTTTTAGTAGGCCAAAGCACAAAAGTTTTTTTTTTTTTCTTAGACTCATGGCAATCCCTTAAATGTAACCCCCTGTAAATAAAAGTCAAAAAGGAGATCACATATTTTTTTGAAAAACTTTATTTTAAAAAACAAAGATAAATGTACAAATTTTCAGCATTTTTGCATAAAAGTATACAAATATATTTGTTTTAAGGTTGTAATTAAATTGTTACATGTAAATTGTATATATGTAACAATAATATAGGAAAAGAGGATATTAATTTGAGGGATAGGAGAGAAACTGGGAGGGGCTGTAGGGAGGCAAGGGGGATGTGCTACAGTAATATTTTAATTAAAATATATATTTTTCATGAATTTCACACAGTCTGTGTATTGTTTCTGGGGTATTCAGAGTTTTCTGGGGTTATTATGCCATTTTCAGTGACTGCAAAATATATCTTTTCCTTTGTGACTGGGTTATCTCACTCAGGATGATATTCTCTAGATGCATCCATTTTCTTAAGAATTTGGTTAAGTCATTGTTTCTGATAGCTGAGTGGTACTCCATTGTGTAAATGTACCACAATTTTTGTATCCATTCATCTACTGAAGAACATCTCGGTTCTTTCCAGCTTCTGGCTATTATATATAGAGCTGCTATGAACATTGTGGTGCATATATCTTTGTTGTGTATTAAAGTGTCTCTGGGGTATATGCCCAGAAGTGGAATAGCTGGATCTTCAGGTAGTACTATGTCCAACTTTCTGAGGAATCGCCAGACTGATTTCCAGAGTGGTTGTATCAGTTTACAACCCCACCATCAGTGGAGAAGTGTTCCTCTTTCTCCGCAACCTCGTCAGCATCTGCTGTCATCTGTGTTTTGGATCTTGGCCAATCTGACTGGTTTGAGGTAGAATCTCAGGGTTGTTTTGATTTGCATTTCCCTGATGGCTAAGGATGTCGAGCACTTCCTTAGATGTTTCTCAGCCATTCCATATTCCTCAATTGAGTACATTTTGGTTAGCTCTGTACCCCATTTTTTAATAGGGTTGTTTGATTCTCTGGTGTCTATCTTTTTGAGTTCTTTGTATACCTTGGATATTAGGCCTTTATCTGATGTGGAGTTGATAAAGATCTTTTTCCATTCTGTTGGCTCCCATTTTGTTTTCTTAGCACAGTGTCCTTAGCCTTACAGAAACTTTGCAATCTCATTAAGTCCCATTTGTTAATCTTTGACATTAGAGCTTGAGCCATTGGTGATTTGTTCAGATAATTTTCTCCTGTGCCTATGTGTTCTAAGATTTTCCCTACTTTCTCATCTAATAGTTTCAGTGTATCTGGTTTAATGTGGAGATCTTTATTTACTTTCACTTGAGCTTTGTACAAGGAGATAAGAAAGGACCTGTTTTCAATCTTTTCCATACTGAGTGCCAGTCAGACCAATACCATTTGTTGTATTGTCCTTTTTCCAATGAATGATTACAGCTCCTTTGCCAAAAATCAGGTGACTATATATGTGAGGGCTCATATCTGGATCTTCTACTCTATTCCATTGATACTGGTGACAATTTATGTACCAGTACCATGCAGTTTTTAGCACAATTGCCTTGTATTATAGCTTGAGGTCAGGGAAGTGGTTCCTGCAGATGTTTTCTTGTTGTTGAGGATGGATATTGCTATTCTAGGTATTTTGTTAATCCAGATAAAATTGCACAGTGTTCTTTCCAACTCCATGAAGAACTTGGTTGAAATTTTGACGGGGATTTCGCTGAATCTGTAGATTGCTTTTGGTAAGAAGTCCATTTTTAAAATGTTGATCCTTCCAATCCATGAGCATGGGAGATCTTTCCATTTCTGAGATCTTCCTAGATTCCCTTCTTTAGAGGTTTGAAGTTCTTGTCATACAGGTCCTTCACATGCTTAGTTAGAGTCACACCAAGGTATTTCATACATTTTGTGACTATTGTAAAGGGTATCTTTTCCCTAATTTCTTTCTGCACAAGTTTGTCATTTGAATATAGGATGGCTCCTAATTTGTTTGAGTTAATTTTATATCTGGCCACTTTGCTGAACTTGTTTATCAGCTGTAGGAGTTCTCTGGGAGAAGTTGTGGGGTCACTTAAGTATACAATCATGTCATCTGCAAATAGTGATGTTTTTACTTCTTCCTTTCCAATTTGTATCCCTTTGATTTCCTTTTGCTGTCCTATTGCTCCGGCCAGGACTTCCAGTACTATGTTGAATAGATAGAAGGTGAGTGGGCAGCCTTGTTGAGTCCCTGATTTTAGTGGAATTGCTTCAATTTTCCCATCGTTAAGTATGGGACTTGGATTCCTGTTCTTTCCAAGACTTTTAACATGAAGGGGTGTTGGATTTTGTCAAATGCTTTCTCAGCATCTAGTGAGATGGCCATGTAGTTTTTTTTTTTTTTTTTTTTTTTTTTTTTTTTTTTTTTTTTTTTTTTTTTTTTTGAGTTTGTTTATATGGTGGATTACATTATTAGATTTCATTGTATTAAACCATCCCTGCATCCCAGGGATGAAGCCTACTTGATCATGGTGAATGATCCTTTTGATGTGTTCTTGGATTTGGTTTTCAAGGATTTTGTTGAGTATTTTTGCATCAATGTTCATAAGTGAGATTGGTCTGAAGTTCTCTTTCCTTGTAAGGTCTTTGTGTGGTTTAGGAACGAGGGTTATTGTGGCCTCAAAAAATGAGTTAGGTAGTGTTCCATGTGATTCTATTTTCTGGAATGGTTTGGAGAGTATTGGTATTATGTCCTCAATAAATGTCCAATAAAACTGCACTGAATCCTTATGAACCTGGGCTTTTTTTGATTGGGAGGCTTTTGATGACTTCTTTTATTTCTTTAGATGTTATGGGATTATTTAGATGGTTTACCTGGTCCTGGTTTAACTTTGGTATCTTGTATCTGTCTAGAAATTCATCCATTTCCTCCAGATTTTCCAGCTTTGTTGAGTATAGGTTTTTGTAGTAGGATCTGATGATTTCTTGAATTTCTTCAGTTTCAGTTGTTATGTCACCACTTTCCTTTCTGATTTTGTCAATTTGGATACTCTTTCTTTGCCCTCTAGTTAGTCTGGTTAAGAGTTTATCAATCTTGTTGATTTTCTCAAAGAACCAGCCCTTGGTTTTGTTGATTCCTTCGATGGTTCTTTTTGTTTCAATTTCGTCTATTTCTGCCCTAAATTTGATTATTTCTTGTCATCTACTCCTCTTGGGTGTATCTGCTTCCTTTTGTTCTAGAGCTTTCAACTGTGCTGTCAGGTTGCTATTGTATGCTCTCTCCAGTTTCTTTTTGGAAGCACTCAGAGTTATGAGTTTTCCTCTCAGTACTGCTTTCATTGCATCCCATAGGTTTGGGTATGTTGTGTTTTCATTTTCATTGAATTCTAGAAAATTCTTAATATTCTTTCTTTATTTCTTCTTTGACCCTGCTATCATTTAATAGAGCATTGTTTAGTTTCCATGTGTTTATGGGCTTTTTGCTGTCTTTGTTGTTATTAAAGACCAGCCTTAGACCATGATGATTTGAAAGGATACATGGGAGTATTATGATCTTCTTATATCTATTGAGGCTCCTTCTGTGTCCAATTATGTGGTCAAGTCAAGAATGTGCCTTGAGGTGCTGAGAAGGTGTATTCTTTTGTTTTATGATGATATGTTCAGTAGATATCTATTAATTCCAGTTGTTTCATCGTCTCTGCTAGTTTTACAGTGTCCTTGTTCAGTTTCTGTTTCCATGATCTGACCATTGGTGAGAGTGGGGTACTAAAGTCTCCCACAATTATGGTGTGAGATAAAGTGTATTTTTTGAGCTTTAGAAGGGTTTCTTTTATGAATATGAGTGCTTTTGTATTTGGAGCATATATGTTCAAAATTGAGAGTTCCTCTGACAAATTTTTCCTGTAATGAGTAAAAAGTGTCCTTCCTTATCTTTTTTGATAAAATTTGGTTAAAAATCTACTTTATTTGATATTACAATGGCCACTCCAACTTGCTTCTTGGGGCTGTTAGCTTGGAAGATTTTTTCCCAACCTTTTACTCTGAGATAATGTCAGTCTGATAGCCTATGTCTTTTTATTGGGGAATTGAGTCCATTTATTTTAACAGCTATCATGAATAGTGGTTTCTCTTTCCTGCTATTTTTGCTTTTGGAGGTTGAAAATTACCTGTATGTCTTTGTTCTTTTGGTTTTCTTGCTTAGGAGTTTTCTTGTTTTTATTAGGATGTAGTTCCCCTCGTTGTATTGGGTTCCCCCCCATAATTGGTTGTAGTGCTGGGTTTGTTGACAGATATTGTGTAAGTTTAGTTTTGTTTTTGAATATCTTTGTCTCGCCATCTATGGTGATTGATAGTTTTGCTGGGTATAGCAGCTTGGGCTGGCACTTGTGCTCTCTTAGTGTCTGCATGATGTCTGTCCAGCCTCTTCTAGCTTTCATAGTCTCTGTTGTGAAATCTTGTGTGATTCTGATTGGTCTGCCTTTATGTTACATGACCTTTTTCCCTTACTGCTTTTAGTATTCTTTCTTTGCTTTGAGCACTTGATGTTTTGACTTATGTGTCGGGAGGAAATGCTTTTCTGGTCCAACCTACTTGGAGTTCTGTAGTCTTCTTTTAAACTTGTGGTCATCTCATTTTTAAAAGTAGGGAAGTTTTCTTCCAGGATTTTGTTGGAGATATTTACTGTACCTCTTAATTGATATTCTTCCTCTTCTATTCCTATTATCCTTAGGTTTGGTCTTTTCATTGTTTCCTGGATCTCCTGGACATTTTGGGTTAGGTACTTTTTGGTTTTTGCATCTTCTCTGACTGTTTTGTCTATGTTTACAATGTTGTTTTCGTCCCCCAATATTCTCTCTTCTATCTCCTGTAGTCTATTTGAAATGTTTGTGTCACTCCTGATTTCTTTTTTAGGTTTTCTACAACTAGGGTTGTCTCTTTTAGTGTTTTCTCTATTGTGTCAATTTCCGTTTTAAATTCCTTCTTCCATTCCTTCATCTCTTTGGTTCTGTTGTCTTCTAGTTCTTTGAGTTCTTTGAGTGTTCTTTTTTTTTTTTTTTTTTTTTGTTTGTTTCTTCTTTAAAAGCTTCTAATTCTTTATGCTTTTCCTCCTGTTCTTCTTTAAGGAACTCTATCATCATCTTGAGGTAGGATTTCGTGTCTGAGTTTTCTTTTTCTGGAGTGTTTGGCATTCCGCTGTTTGTTGTGATGGGAGAGCTGGGTTCTAGTGTTGCCAGGTTGTCTTGGTTTCCCTGGGGTATGTTCTTTCACTTTCCTCTTGCCATCTTGTTGTCAGTGATTGGTTCTCGCCTTTCCCTTGTACCTGGCCTGTGTTCCTGTATTTTCACCGTTCCTGGTGGGGGATGGTCCAAGTGCCTGTTGTGCACACCAAAAACCACTGCCTGTGAACAGAGGGCCCAATGCTGCGTTCCTGGGTCCCTGGATCAAGCCGGGCAGGTGCACTTTCCACGTGCTCAGCTGAGATCTCTCTGTCCCATGGGTAGTCAGACCTTGTTCTCATGCAGTTCTCACCAGTTCTGTGTCTCTGCTCTTCCTGGTGGCGGATTGTATGATCACCTGTTGTGCACCCCAGAAGCCGTGGGCTGGGAACAGATGGTCCCATGCAGGGTTCCTGGGTCCCTGGATCTAGCTGGATAAGCGCCCATTTTCTGCATCTTCCACTGAGATCTCTCTGCCCCCCTGGCTAGTCGGAACCCATTCTCACCCTGTTCTTGACAGTCCTGTGTTTCTGCGTCTCTCAGATCACATATTTTTGACATACAATGAAATACATCATGCATTGCAATTCCAAAAAGGAGAGAAGAATAGTGAGGAAATACTGGATCAAAGTCAGACTGAAAAGCAGCTGGCAAACCTCCAAATATTCTGTTATCTTATGGAAAAGGCCTTCATTGAGTCATATTTTCCAGGTTTGCTGGCCACAACACTTCTCAGATACTTGGGCAGGTTTAACATTCACCTATGCTCTCCTTGTCAGAAATCCTACAACTCTGATCTTCAACAGTTTGGGGTCTCTAAGGAAATCCAGGATTCACCTTGGCACCTTCACATAATAGCTTATCCATGCCTTACCCACACAGCTACCCCCTGCCAAATACTTGGCTTTGGAGGCTTTCCTTAACTGACGAGGTATAATTCATAAACCCCTCTTCTATATAGCCTTAGTGACTTCAAAGCCAAAGCTAAGTGACCAAGTAGCCAAGATCTTCTGCTTTGGGGAGTTAGAACCTCTCCCCTTTCTTGAATTAGAATTGTCTAACCCTTTTGTTGTTGTTTCGGGCTAGATTGCAGTAATGCCATAGTCCCTGGTACGAAGTTTTCTCTTAATTAGTTTTCTCTTACTGTGAAGAGACACCATTGCAAGAAACAAGTTGAACAGAAAATGTGTGCATTTCTTCTTGTGCTTTCACACCACTGATCCTCACTGAAGGAAGTTAAAGGAAGAACTAAGCATGACAGAAACCTGGTGGCAGGAGTGATGTATAGGCCATGAAAGAATGCTTCTTAGGAGCCTGACCAGAATGGCTTATTCAGCCTGATTTCTTTTCTTTTTAAAAATCTTTTAATTTGCTTTTTTTTAGTTATTCACTTTATATCCTGCTTCCTGACCCTCTCTTGGTCACCCCTTTCCACAGTCTTTCCCCATTCTCCCTCTGCTTCATCTCTGCATGGTTGGGGGCTTACCTGGGTTTCTCCTGCCCTGTTACATCAACTCTCAATGAAACTAAGCCTTCCTCTTCACTAGAAAAGGTAGCCCTGCCTGAAGAATTTATTCCAACTACATGCAGCAATATTTGGGATATCCCTCGTCCAAGCTGCACATCTGCTTTTATGTGTAGGGTGGAGGGGAGGCCCCTGGTCTAGCCCAATAATGTTCTTTGCTATTGGTTCATTCTCTGAGATCCTCAAGGGTCTAGATTAATTGATTTTTGTTGGTCTTCCTGTTGATTTCCTATTCCTTTATGGATTGCAATCCTTTCTTATATTCTTCCATAAAAGTCCTCAAGCTCCATCCATTTTTTTTAACCTACTTTATTACAGAACCCAGGAACACCACCCCAGAGTAATACCACAGAGTGAGCTGGACTCTCACATCATTTTTTTTAAATGCCAAAGATGCTTGCCCATGAGCCAATCAGCTAGAGGGATTTCCACAACTGAGGATTCCCTGCTTTTGGATATGTTAATTTGACACAAAAGGCAGAAGCTCATCCTGCCTTTAAAAATTTAGAGTGACAAAGGGGACAAAACAAAGAATAAAAGAAAAATTCAATGACACAAATGTACCACTGATATCACAGAAAAACTACACTGACAATGTCCTTATGAAACGCACCCAAAAAATTCACTTAGAAGGAGAGGAATTGAATCTACCTGAGAAAATGTAATACAGACAAAAGGCAGATTCTCTAGATAGTGTAAAGAAGGGTCCCAGCTCATTGTTAGAATTGCAGAGATCTTGTATTTTCAAATGTGCACAGAACTAGTTTCTACAACACCTGAGACAGATACATCAAATTTGGCAAAATTGGATATGGTTTTTGTATATGAATATTATCAAGTACTACAAATGAAAATGAGACAAGGACAGATTAAGTCTGTGCCATAATTTAATGTTGTCTGGTCCATAATCTGAAGGTTCATAGCAATATAATTCAACATATGCAGCACTCTACTGATTCAAAGTTATGTGCTCAGAAATGGCATAATGTAAAAGCCTATAACTTAATGAAGGTGAAGATTCATGGGCAGAAACATGTGATCATGGTCAGAGGAGAACAAGGATTCTCACTTGTCCTAGTATAGTTAATAAAGGATCTGCGTGGGCTAGAGAGTATTAAGTTTTGAAAACTTTGTTACATTAGAGGATTAATATCTCCTTCTGGAGCCCTTTATGGAGACTGGACAAAAGGAAGGACAAAATGCCTGTCAGAGTCATCAAGAAGGGTGATAACAGGATGTAAGTTTGAGTTTTAAAAGACCCAAACTTGGAAGATAATCATGGTAGAGATATGATAAATGCTCTGGGAAGAAAATCTATATTTTATTGTCACCTCTAACTAGTTTGTCCTTAGTCAATATTGTAGAGTAGGGCCACAGTGTCCATAAATATCTGTTACAATTTCCACAATTCAGTAGCATGATACAAATAGTTACTGAATATCTACGAAGCTGAGTGAATTGTGTGAATAGTAAGCAAATCAAATGGTTGCAATTCTTCCTTTCAGTTTCTTTCAGCTAGTTGTAGAAGAGAATTTGACAGTCACAATCCACTTTCAGATTCCTCAGTCTGACTTTATTTGACTTGGAGCCAATTTGTTGATTATCTGTTAATTTATATTTTTATTTTAAGTTGCTGAGGGATGGATTTAAGAATGTGCCACTATTGGAAAGACGTAGAGGAGTAGTCGGTTCCAGAGTACATACAGGAGGAGTTGTTTTTCTTAACCTAGGATTTGTCCATTTAGTCTGGCTTTCCATAACTGAACTATTACATAAATGTTTTCTTGAGTCTTTCTAAAGTTTCTTGGATGTGCAGAACAAAGTGATGGGAGGGGCAATGCTGTGAGCCTTTCTTGAAGTGAGATACAGAGCCTGCCTCTGCATGTCATGGTACATTTAATATATCTTTAGGCTATCTCAAGAGACAGTTAGCAAGAATCTTACACAATGATATAGCATCCTTGTCAATAAAGCTTAAACTTTACTGACACACATCCCAATTTAATCTTCTCTTTTACTGGAGAGAATTAGATTTTTCTCCTCTTGGCAAAAGCAATATCCCTCAAGATATATTATTTACCCAGAAGATAAATAAAAAAATAAAAAATATCATATATGCCTTATAACCTGCTTTTATATAAAACAATTCATAAGTGGAAATAAATATAAATTATATATCTATCTAGAATGTAATAAAATAAAAACTATGCAGGAAAGACCCTGTCACTGCTACTCTAATGAGTAAGAGGGTCTTTACCATCTAACGTTGATTTAATAACACAGAAGATGTAATTCTTATATTGCAGTAGATGAAAGGACAATTTATATCAACACTTTTCTGGCAGGGAAGATAGACATAGTGCTTCACCAGTATGAGGGGGAGGATCCTCAGTGCCTGCTGATGGGGACACAGCTCAGCTGTTTTCCTGAATATGAACAAACTGTTCATTGCTCCTTCCCTGTGTTGTAAATAAGCACCAGACCACTGAGAGTGATAGACTTAGCCTACTGGAACTTCGACACTGATGAGTCTTATAAAATGTTGCCCAAATCTCTGGAGTGAATTTTTTTCTTTTCTTTTTTTTTTTAATATATTGCTTTCTTTTAGGACATAATGAGCTAGGGCAGCAGTGGACCAGAGGTTATTATTATCACAGCTTTGAATATTTAAAACATGCAGGTAAAATTCAACTCTTATTAGTAAATAAGAAACTAGCCTCCATCCCTCTGTATATGAAGGATATCTATAGAATGTCAGATGGTAAGGATAGGGCTTTAACCTCCTTCAACCTCATTAGATTCCCAGTCCTCACACTTGGATACACTATGTTTCCAATGTGTGGCTTCAATGAACTTGCAAATTGTAGGATGTTATAAACTATGAACATTAAGCTTGTGATCCAGAGTCAGGTATCAGTATTAGGTCTCATTATCAATCAATAGATAATTATCATATTTCAGTGGCATTGATCTTTTATCTATGAAATATTTGAGAGAGCTGGTAAGACCTCATTTCATTGTAGTAGGTGAATAGAAAAGATGACTGTGGATGCTAGTGCCTATTTATCATTGAAATAGGAAGAAAGCTTCCATTTAAGGGTAACTATGTCATGCTATTCATGGTTCATGAAATAATTAAGTGATACTGTGAAATCGTATGGTCCTATCTCATTCTATACATCAGCCAGGACAATAATTGTAGGAAGCTCACCTTCTTCCATTTGCCTGCCCACAGGAACCCCGTTCTACATGCCACTGAACCAAACTTCAATCAATATAGTTTCCCTCTGTTTGCTTAATATTTACGATTGTTTTATTTGTTATCATTAGCATACTATCTGTTTTCTGTGGTTGTTTAGCAGAATAAAATTATATTATGCTTCTTGCTCACAGCAACCTACAAATTTTCTCCAGAGTAAGATGTGCTGGTACACTCCCTCCTCCCTCATTTCTTAGGAGGCCGAAGGCAGCCTGGACAAAGTGAATAGGTGCTATCACAAACAAGTAATTAGCTGGCTAGCTAGTAGGTAAAGTATCTAAACAGTTTGTTAAAAGTGGATGAATGAATGAATGAATAAATGTATTTTCTAGGACTTCAATAAGTATTTAATAAAATTATCACGGATTACAGGATAAAATTACAAGAAAATAGTAGAAGCTCTGTCTTGATCAATGTATCTGGTTTTGCCTCTCAGAAAAAATGTGCTTGAGGGGCAAATAAAGTTTAACTACATTACTTAATTTGGAAGGTAGTGATGGGTAACAGACATTTTTGGTAAAAAAAAAAATTGAAAATTTATCTTCATTGCTCAGTGAGACTAGCTGAGAGTTCCTCCTGCATTCCTCTGTGTCTATATGTTCATCTGTAATGGAAGTGTCTACACTTCTTTGACCTCTGTCTTGCATGTATATGTGTCATTTTTATTTCTGTACCCACATAATAATTTAAACTTGGAGGAGGGAGCTGTGGCTGTGGGAGTGGCTGATAAATTTAAAATTGCTTTGTTAGCAGATCTGAAGGAACATATAGTCCTCCACAGCTGCGTGTAATTCCAGGTCAGATGGGTGTGTTTCTATAAGCTTCTGGACAGAAGTTGTTCTGGTTCATTTCTTCTAAACAACCCAGATCAAATTGTTCCCATACTCTGCCTTTTCTCAAGTAACCTTTATGACTGTCTCAATCTTTTCATTTTGCTGTCACAGGGTTGAGACAGATATTACATTTTCCTCTTGTTCCCTTTCCTGCTCTAAATGACCAGGCTGCAGGGACAATAAAACAGGTGATGAATTTCTGAGCTGCTTTCAATTTACAGGCCACATCAAGTGCTACATGAATAATCAAATTGCATATCAGCAATCCCAAACGTCCTGGCAGTTCCACAGACAGTCACTTGATGTATGGCTGTAAATCGCATTAGAATCCTCAAATCCCACTGGATGAGTGTATAGACCATCATGTGATTGATATTTCACTGACCATGAAGAAAGTGCTGATTATTTATGTCGATCGCTCTTCTGATTTTGTGGAACAATCTGAGGCATTAGAATTTTTAATATGTTGAAAATTCTTAAGTTAGCATAATTTCATCAACAAACTTAAAGAACTCAGTGAAAATTATTGACATTCATTATAAAACTATAAATTAAAATAGATGCCTGCTTATATAAATATAATAAATACCATGATTGCTTATTAATAGCGTGTATCTGTAGTGTCAAGTCAACCGGTAGGATAAAAATTTTATAACATGATACATTGCTATTTCTCGTTTTTATTTTCTCCCCACTCAGCAGTGATAACAGTCTCTACACAGAATTGAGCAAGGAAAATAATTAATTAAAATGACTAAAATAACATTTTTCCTGTAGATCAGGTAATTATTTAAACAACATCTAAAAGTGCTGTAAAAACACATATACTCTTAGCTGGTAAAACTTAAAATAAGTGTTTCATGCCCATAATCTCAGCACTGACCTGGCTGAGACAGGAAAGTTGCTGCGGATTCAAGACTAGCCAGACTGGCTTTTAAAAATAAAACTGTCTCAAAAACCCCAAAACAATAAGTGCATAGAGAGGATGGATGATCACAAATAATTAAATTCTTATCATATATTACCTCTGCTGTAGATTATAAATCACTAAGGTCCTGAGACTTTTTACTCTCTATGGGTGAATAAAATTTCACAATGGGCGCATTAAGATTTTCTTTAAACATTCATCTTTTGATGGACATTAAAAATCATTCTTTATCTTGGCGAACGGATAATAAAACAATGAATATAGATGGCCAGGTGTCTTTGTTGTATTCTGAGAGACTCCTTAGCATATATAAACACATACCATAACTGCATCAATAGTATGAAAATTTTATATTTAGCTTGTCAAGACTTGTCACATGCAAGTTCTCACATCAGTTTTTATGAAATTACATCTCTTTAGCAGTAAACAAGGGGTCTTATTTCCAGGCATCTTTATCAATATTTATTGTTTATATTCTTGATAATAGCCATTGTTTTGAGATGAGATGTATATTTGTTTTAAATATTCAAAGTAAAAGGGAAAGTAGGCCATTCTTAGCCATCAAATTATTTCTATAAGCAGCAAACTTTCTGCATGTTAATCTAATAATTCCATGAAAGAACTACAAACTACAAAAGAATTGGCGTGCATATTAAAAAGATTAATGTAAAGTTTTGAAATGCTTTTGGAAATCCATTAAAATAATTTATTAATTTCAGGATAATATATTTCAAACAATCAAAAGTAATATTAAAAATATGCACAATTTAAATGGTAGCATCTGATAATAAGATAATAAAACATGTATTAAAATATGTATCTATTTTTTAAAATATATTGTAAAATCACATTTGTTATTTCTTAGGATAATCTCTCTAAAGCAGTGATTACTGGCTCTTGTCATTCAGATCAATTAGATAGATTAACCTAGATCATCTATATAATCAGCATGTATAATTTATATCCAGTTGAGTTTTCTTCTTCCTTCTCACTTTCCCTATCTTGCTAATCTAATGTAGATGCCTTTGGATTGTTTCACATAGCAACTGCTTTTTATATTTCTCTGGATTATTGATTGGGTCAGGATAACATATTGAAGCTGATCGCTCAGTAACATTCAGGTTTTGTTTACCCTTACAAATATTACTAAAGCTTAGAGGCCACATGGGCTCATGGACAATGAAGACTCTCATTTAGTGAATAAATATTTTTAAAGATGTGTTTGATTGGCAATGTATTTCACTGATGGCTAGATTTAAAAAGTACTTTTGTACAGTTTAAGATGTGAGAAGGATTTAGCCAATAGATTTTTATTCAGGAGTAGTGTTTATTAAGAGGAAACAAGTTTGACATTTATAGAGAAAATCTGAGGTGATGAAGAAAAGACCTTTGACATTACGACCAGCCAGTGATAATACTCTATTGTTGACAGAACTGCAGATTTTGGTGAGTTACTTGGGAATATAGATAAAATTCTTGCCATAATTATAGAATGAACATACATTGGTATCTGGGTAAGTGTGCTAAAAGGAAGAGAGTCTAATGCTAAAGTTTCAGGGTAAAATAAACATTATTTAGTAGTTTAAATTTTAAGATATAAACACAAAGTACTGCGTGGCTATCAATAATATTTGGAATGTTATTATAATGTTTGTTAATGTTTGATATAATGATCATGGCAGCATACATAAATGCAGGATGCTGTGTGATGCAAAAGACAGTAATCATGGCCTTCATATTGCTGCAATGTTCTTCCTTTACACATATCTATCAAGGGGTCTAGGATATTATTGACAATCAGAATGGATTATTTTCTCCATAATTTATTAGCTAAGTGTCTCATATAGTCGGTTTTGATCACATCCATTTTGTCTCTCAATATCTCCGAGATCCATTCCCCTCCTCTCCCCATGAAACTCTGCGACCATTTTATTATTGTTTTAATCAATTAATTGCAAGTTGGTACTTCTACAATCTTTGATATGTGGTGTTTTGCAGGAGCAAAGTGGACTTACTATGAGCCATACTTTTAAGACAACTGTCTCTCCCGTTCCCAGCATTTATTCATTACCAATAGCTCTTTATTTAGACATGGTATTTTGTGCCTACCTTTTCATTCTCTTATGACATTTTGTCTAGCTTGACCTTGTACAGGTGCAATAACCTCTATCAATCCATATGAATAATGAACAACTTGCTCTTTGGCTTTTCTTATAGGCATCCAAATCCACTGTTTCATATGATTTTTCAATTTCCTTACCCACAGTGTTTCCTGATCCTTAGGAATTGGGAATATAATATATATGTTTCATGTATACTTGAGTATTTATCACTCATTCATTCAGTTTAACTATTTTGCCTTCATTCCATGTTACTTTTAATAAAATCAATTGATAAATTGGTCTTATTTTATCCTCACTGATCCAAAATTGATATTCTTATTCTAAAATAGATACAATAGAAATGGAAAACAGTTTGCAGAAATAGCAGCCTAGATTATATAAAATGAGTTTTATTTATAATAACTAAATTCTTGTTATGAAAGATTTTTGTTCACTTTAAGTTTCAATATGTTGTCTACATGATACCTATTGCCAAACCTGAAAAATGCTATGGGGCCTGTTAATCAGAGAGATGCTGGACAAAGCATCCTCAGGGAGGCCGAGTTTCTGTTTAGGAAAATGCCTTGAACATATGAGGAATAGCACATAGGTAAGGAAGGACAGCCAATACATCCTTCCTTGGGGATTTAGGAGCCTTTTTGAAGATGACAGTGCTGTCTCTTTTGTTCAGGACATAAAGAGCATCAAGAGTCTTCTTCTTCTTCTTCTTTTTTTTTTTTTACCAGCATAAATGAAGCTAAGATCAGAGATGAGCAATGGAGCAGAACTAGCTGAGATACAATTTTCCTCCACACAGAATACCAGGTGCCCACTTGTGAGAAACCCCTATGGTTCCATAAATGAAAGCATCCAGGAAGTTACATGTCACCATGATTCAATTCACATATGGAACAGAGAATCTTTTCATTATTTTATTTTATAAAGAAAATATAAATGTAGTTTCCAGTTTTTAGAGTAAAAGAAAATAGCTGTTAAAGAAAGAATAATGACTGATCATTATTGTACTATAAGATTGCATGGTCCCATAGACAACCCGTTTGGTGACTGGATATTCATCAGAGCTAAAAGTTTCCATCCAATGTAGCAAACACAAGATTTATGTTTTTATTATTTATGCTGGATTTTTCCTCTTGAAATAATTTAGACTTTGGTAGCAAGTGCTATGGCACAGCAGCAGTTAAGGGCATGTGGTGTGACTCAAGAGAACCAGAACTTCATTCCACCAACCACACTAGAAAGATCATAATTGCCTGTAACTCAATATATCATTAGGTTTGTTTTTTTTTTTCTGTCAACTTGACAGGCTAAAATCAAATTCCTCCATCTGATTGGCTTGGAGACAAGTCTGTGTGGCATTTTCTTGATTGATGGTTGATATCTGAAGGCTCAACCTACTGATAGCTTTGTCCCTTCTAGTCAGGTAGCCTTGTGTTGCAAACAAAAGAAAACTAAGTAAGCCAGTAAGCAGCATTCCTCTATAGACCCTGCTCTAGTTCCCACTTCTAGGTTCATGTCTTGAGTTCCTCATGAGAAATCCCTTCATAGTGGATTGTAAGTTGTTTGCTAAAATAAAGTTTTCCTCCCCACATTGCTGACGGTGTTTGTGATGATTTAAATAGTAATGTCCCTCACAGACTCATGTTTTTGAATCCTTCATCACCAAGGTCTGACGCTATTAAAAAAAAAATCTCTTAAATGTAAGCCCCTTCTATACAACTGTTTTCCTTCCTAAGGGTTGCTGTGGTCATGATTGTCTCATCACAGCAAGAAAATTCAAATGAAAATAATGTTTTATGATAGCAAATGAAAGGAAGTCAATATTCTCCAACCACCCAGGATCTACCATACTACTCTGGTCTATACAGGTACCTGTGCTTACATGCACATATAAGCAAGCTCCCGAAGAGATATACAAACTCAAAAAGTAAAGCACATCATTAAACTTCATTTTTATTAAATTATTTATTTATTTACATCACAAAAGTTGCCCTTTCTTCCTTGTCCCCTACCTGAATTTTTGCCCCTCCCCCATCTCACTGCCTCTGAGAGGGCACACCCTATGCTCCACCTCCACTCAACCTCCTCCATCATCTCTGTTATCTGGGGCATCTCTTATGGTCTACGTGACCTAAGTTCCATCATCTCATTTCTAGCTTTATTTCAATCACCAGATACTGAAATCCAAACAAATAAGCACCCCCCTCCCAAATGAGAACCAGAAAGAACAAGAAAGTTTCAAAGCCAGAGGAGCAACCCATAGTCCTACCCAGGCATGCCACCTAGAAACCACAACAACAAGAAGCATAGAAAAATAAATCTAGGGTTTTAATAGTGGCACATATACCTTGGAGGTAAACACAGCTTTTAATTGTTCATAAGAAAGTATCATGCTTGGTACTATAAATTCATCCAATTAATTAAAGCATTAGAAGTCAGAGATCATGAGTAAGAACTTATAAACACCAATTATTAAAGTAACATAATCACCAACTACATTCAAAATATGTATTTTGTTATCCACTGATAATGCATTCTCGAAACTCATCAAACTTTATTCTGTAATTGGAGTCCACTATAAGAACACAAATGGCCCAGAGCCAATTCTTAGGCAAATGGATGGAACTAGAAGCTATCATCCTGAGTGAGGTAACCCAGTCACAAAAGAACACATATGGTATGCACTCACTGATAAGCTGATACTAAACCAAAAAACTCTGAATACACAAGAAACATTTCACAGACCCTATGATGCTGCTCAAAAAGAAGAAGAGCCAGAATGTGAATGTTTCAGTTCTTCTTAGAAGGGAGAACAAAACACTCAAAAGGGAGGAAATTCAGGTACAAATAGAGGAGCAGGGATTGAAGAAAAGATTATTCAGAGACTGCCTCACCTGGGGATCCATCCCATATTCAGCCACTAAACCTAAGTGCTACTGCTGATGCCAAGAAGTGCTTACTGAGAAGAGCCTGATATGGATGCCTCCTCAGAGGTTCTGCCAGAGTCATACTGATACAGTTGAGGATGCTTGCAGATAACCATCAAACTAAACACGAGGACCCCAAAGCAAGCACTTCAGAGCTCCCAGGAACTAAAACACCAACCAATGAGCACACATGAAGAGACCCATGGCTCCAGTTGCATATGTAGCAGAATGCATATGTAGTGCATTGTGTGGTATCAATGGGAGGAGAGGCCTTTGGTTCAGTGAAGGATCATTTTTCCAGTGTAGGGGAATGCCAAAGTGCTGAGGTGAGACAGGGTGGTTGGCAGGGGGAACCCTTCATAGAAGCAAGGGAAGGGAGAAGAGGATGGGAGTAGGGGAAAAGCAGATAATATTTGAAATGTAAATACAGAGAATATCCAATAAAAAAAACTCAAAGAAAAAATAAAAAACAAACAAACAAACAACTGAGACCATAGGGTGTCCAATCAAAGGATCATTTACAACATCCTTTGTTTCTATGGTTCAGAGAGATTTGTGGAAGAGTGGCACAAAGGCTTAAAGATCCAGAGGAGAGGAATATTTGATGTGTGATTGTGTTTCTATGTAATGGCAGACAAAGTCTCATAAATATGGTTGCTTTAAAAAGACCAAAATACAGATGACAGCAGTAAACATAGAAGCATGGATGTGGGGAAGCTTACAGATCACCTAAGAACCACAGACAAGCAAGGAATGCTAAAAACAGAAAAAAAAACATCTTGTACAGAGAGAAGCCCTCTAATCAGTGTTTCAATAGCAAGTGTTCATTCTTGAAATGGCATGAATACGCATAACTGTGTCATTCATTGTATATACTGAGTTGATTGTATTTATATATTTAAGTTTGTGTGTGTATGTGTGTGTGTGTGTGTGTGTGTGTGTGTATCTCAACAATAAAGAAATGATATAAATTTGAAAGAAAGCAAGGGAACATATGAGAGGGTATAGAGGGAGGAAAGCAAAGGGAGAATAATGAGATCATATTATTTTCTATCAAAAAATTAAAGGGCCACAGTTTTTAATAAGAAAATGAGAAAACAGAGAAATATGTCCAATCCTTCAAGGGTCATGATATTGAACTCATTATAGGATTAGTAACTCTGTAGAACTAAAATATAACATATAGGACATAGTTCAAAACAATCATGTGTCCAGCTGTGAGAGATATTTAGTTATTTTTCCTACACATTTTAGAAGTCACTATGTGAACTAATTTGAAATTGATTTGACTAAACATTTTAGTATATATAATATCAAATTATTCTGTCAAATATCTAAATATATAAATACACTAAGCTCAGTTTGTCTTTATTTGGATAATATTTAATTCTCAAACTAGATACCATGTAAAAATTTCTGAACATTAGCAGGTAGATGATGAGAAAAGATAGATAGAAAGACTCAGACAGATTGCCGTTCTTGGGGGAAAATGTTGTGTTTCATATATGTTAAGATAAGTTTTCTCAAAGTAGCTTTCACTAAACACTCCGAATGCTTGACTAGAAAGTCAATAACCAGAGGAGAGATTGGAATGTTACACATCTAAAAGCTAAGTACTATTTATCTTGGGATAGCGCTTGTTCCCTAAATATCAAATTTTTGTAAACAACTGTCTTGACCTAATATTATTTCGTGACTAACATAAAAGCCTTTAGAATGTACTCAGCTTACTGGAAGGAGTCTGCTATGGATGCCTCCTCAAAGACTCTGCCAGAGTTACAGATACAGATGAGGATGCTTGCAGCTAACCACTGAACTGAACACAGGGATCCCAATAAAAGAACTAGAGAAAGGACTGAAGGAGCTAAAAGGGTTTGCAACCCTATGGGAAGAGCAATATTATCAGCCAATCAAATCTTCCAGAACACCCATGCCTCCAGGTGCATATGTAGCAGAGGATGGCATTGTCTGGCATCAATGGGAGGAGAGGCCTTTGACATAGTGAAGGTGAGTTTTCCCAGTGTAGGGGAATGCCAAGGCACTGAGGTGGGTGGTTGGGAGAGGGAGCACCTTCATGGAAGCAAGGGGGAGGATGGGAGTGGGGGGGGATAACATTTGAAATGTAAATACAAAGAATATCCAATGAAAAATGAAAAAAAAAGAGAATGTACTCATTTAAGATACTCCTTGTTTTCACCAATCAAAAGCTGATGGTCAGGAAATTGAACAGAGGCCTGCAGTAGTTGGGGAAGGGGGGCAGACTGGTGGTAGCTACCATAATGACACAGATGCCAGGAAAGCAAGAGGTTCCCAAGGCTGAACAGGGGTGACATTGGCTGACATGCCCAAGGAAGATAAAGGAGAGCCTGTAGAGACCATATTCACAGGTTAGGCATAGCCCCAGGTTGAGGATTGGGGCCTCCAACCCATCTCAAAATATTTAACCCAGAATTTCTTCTGTCTAAAAGAAATACAGGGACAAAGAGTGAAGAAGCAGAGACTGAAGGAAATGCCATCCTGTGACTGCCCTACCTCAGGATTCATCCCATATGCAGGCACCAAAGCCAGACACTTCTGCTGTTGTCAAAAAGCTCTTGCTGACAGGAGCCTGATATAGCTGTCTCCGAAGAGCCTCTGCCAGAGTCTGACAAACAGAAATAGAAGCCTGAAATCAACCATCAGACTGAGCATGGGGACCCCAGTGGAAGAGTTAGGGGAAAGACTAAAGGAACTGCGGGAGTTTGAAACCCCATAGGAAGAACAAAAATTTTAACCAGCCAGACCCCTTAGAGCTCCCAGGGACTTAACCCCTAACCAAAGAGTGAACATGGAGGAACCCATGTCTCCAGCTACATATGTAACAGATGATGGCCTTATCTAACATCAAAGGGAAGGAAACCCTTGTTCCCAAGGCTCAATGCCCTAGAGTAAGAGAAGAATGTTAGGGCAGTGAGGCAGGAGTAGGTGTGGGGAATGGGGTAGCACCCTTATAAAAGCATGGAAGGGGGATGAGGTAGTGGGTTTGCAGAGGGGAAACCAGGAAGGGGGATAACATTTGAAGTGTAAATAAGTAAAATAGCCAGTGGGGGATAAAGCGTATGAATGTCATCAGATAGTATCAGGGACCTGTAACTAAGATTTCTCACTTTGGCTTTACCACTCCAACATAATATGTTCAATAATTTATGTGAAAAGAAACAATGATTTATGACTTCCTTTGTTCACTTACTGTAAAAAAAATCATTTAGTTGCTACTATGTTGGAACAAAGAATTGGGGGAAATCACCATCTAAGTTTCTGCCTGGTTTATATCAACAGATACAAGCTAGAATCATCTGGGGAGTGAGAATATTTGTTGAATATATGTCTTCACCAAATTGGCTTGTGGGCAAGCCTATCCAGGACTTTCTAGACTGAGGACTGTAATGAAAGGACACATCTCACTTGAGTATTGCCAGCCCGGGCTGGTGGTCCTGGGTGCTAAATTTCTCGGTAAGTGATCTTCACTGGTATAAAACAATAGACACCCTTATTATCTAAAAACATGCAAGGCTGAGAGTAGAATTTCTATGAGTTCAAGGAAAATTTGTATCTCATACTCTCACACACACAAATTAAAACCAAATGTTATGGAAATATAGTCAATGTTCACTCATAGCTTAGGTTATATTAGACATATCATTTCTTTCCATCTGAACAGTATAAATTTATGAATTTGATGTTCCCCATTGAGCTGCCTCAAGTATATTATGAAATGCTTACTATTAAGGAAGGAAAAAGAATAATATCAAAATTCTAAACTCCTGTCCTTCAACTTAACGTCAAAAGAAGCAAATGAAAAATGATTAACTATTTAGCACAAGAAAAACATCAAGAGAAGACCTTATTCTTCATGCCAACAGCATCTTACTCAAAGACTTCATTCTATTCCTGTGACATTAATCAACTCTGCATTGACTAATATATATGTGATTTTAGATTCTTCAAAAATGGTGATATTTATCTACTAGGTAGTCCTAGTGGATTTTTGCTCTGTTTTAATTTTGCTCCTGTACTTGTTATGGATTTTGATGTGTGCGACTGTCAGAAGTGAGAAGAGCTGGAAACCCTGGGGAGTTCAATTGATCATCACTCATTTTTCTTCTCTCTTTCCAGGCCTGGTTGTTGATTTTGAAGGCTTTTCAGTCCACAGTGACACTCTGTGGTGGTTAAGTAGACAACAGCAGAAATTCAGGAAGCAGAACCTCAGCTGTTCATCTGGCATTACAATCTTGGGCACCTGGTTTGAATCAATCAATATGCAATTGTCGTTTCTAGGAAACCATTCTTAGTTTATAATGAATGTAAGTCTTTGTACACTCTTTCATGATCACAGTGCCTTCCACCGACATATGACCAGAGAGGAAAATTGGACTCCTTATTGAGAATGCTTGAAAGACAAATAGTTTTATCAAAAATTCTACCATTTGTAAATTCAGAAAACAAACTGTACATGGACTCACTCACTCACATACTTTTGCTTTCAATTTCATTGCTATACAGGGCAGCAGTGAATCACCCATTGCTACTAAATATCTGCAAAGTAAATGGTGAGACTGAGAAAATGAATGTAATCCAATGTAGTTCTGCTTATATAAACTTATAGTTTAGTGATAGTAATTGACTAAGTTATTGGAAGCTTTGAAGTTTACTTATACAAAGGATGTATATAAATAATCTTTGGCTTCTCAGGTAGATGCCCCTCTGTAACCCTCATTGGCCTGCACTTATGGGTCTTCCTGCCTCCTTCCTCAGTGCTCAGATTATAGATGTGAGCCTCTAGGTCTTCTATGAATCTACTTTTTAACTGAAAATGTTATTAAATTTAAATAAGTATTATAGATACAATAAAATTTTGTCCTATAAACTGTCATTGATTATAAGAATTTATCACACAATGGATTTCAACATTTGATTAAAAAATTATGTAAACTATCTTGATTTATGATTTTAACACTCATTTGTGGTTGGCAGATATCAATAAATCATAAAATCAATTGTATTTCTATTAAATATGTCTTTTTATATGCTAGCATGGCTTCTGAAAACTCCCTATCTCAGTGACTGAGACTATGTTGTGTGAGCGTATAATCAACACTGAGTTGAAAGAAATATTATTTACAGTGTTGTAATGTATGCTTGTACTCCAGACATGCAAGCAGCAGGATGGGGATCACTGTCCCTGCAGATCAGCTCAGTGTACACCGTAGCTCACGGGGATTCTCTCTCAGATAGATAGGTAGGTAGGTAGGTAGCTAGCTAGCTAGCTAGATAGATAGATAGATAGATAGATAGATAGATAGATAATTGATAGATAGATAGATAGATGATAGATAGATAGATAGATAGATAGATAGATAGATAGATAGATAGATAGATAGATGATAGATAGATAGATAGATAGATGATACATGATGATAGATAGATAGATGGATGATAGATAGATAGATGATAAATAGATAGATGATAGAAAGATAAATAGATAGATAGATAGATGATAGATGATAGATAGATGATAGATAAATAGATAGATGATAGATATATGATAGATAAATAGATAGATAGATAGATAGATATATGATAGATAGATAGATAAATAGATAGATAGATAGATAGATAGATAGATGATAGATAGATAGATAATAGATAGATGATAGATAGATAGATAGATGATAGATAGATAGATAGATAGATAGATAGATAGATAGATAGATAGATAGATGATAGATAGAAGGATGGATGGATGGACTGATGGACAGATAACTGGAAGGACACAATGAAGAATCTCTTTACCCTAAAACCTTACTTCTCACTACTCAATGAAGTTCAAAATCAAAGTCATATTTTGAGGCACACAAATTAGTACTTGAAGTTATATTTTCAATCAAAATCCTTTCACCATTTTCATTACTCATCAGAATTACTTCATGACCCCTGGTCAGCCCAATTTTACTCTTAGTTATAAAGTAGATGGTTTTTAATCACCAGTAAATCCCTAATAGGAGCAGAAGTAAATATACAGAAGTTAATGCTCTTACATTTTAGCTTAGACAAGATAGATGCTACACATCTCAGACCTCAGCTAAAGCTGTGTGGAACAGGGAGAACACCTACAATGAAGTATGGCAGTTTCTCTAAGTGTTCTGATCACCATCTCTCTAAAGTCATTCATAAATGCAAAAGACTGCTCTATGCTACCAGATACAACTTAACACTTTTGTGTGATCATGTGAGTATTTGATGATGTGTATGCTTCTTGAAGCTTCAATCGAAATGAATTATATATTCAAGTAAATATACTGGAATGCTGGCTCAGTGGTTAAGAGTGCATTCTGATCGTAGAGAGGACCAGAATTCTGTTCACAGAATCAATGTCGGATGACTCACTGTTGCCTTTGACTCCATCTTCAGTCACAACTTTCACCTCCTGGGGTGTCTAGACTTCCACATTCACACAAATCACTAAGTAAAACTCAAATAAAACTAAACATTAAAATAAAATAAAAAATGACAATTGACTCTGTAAAGTGACCAGAACCCATTACTTAATTAATGTCTAGTCTCTGCCTTATCTTATTGAAGATGAAGGATCAAGCAAATAATGTTGAAATCTGAAAAAACAGCCAGACATGTTTGAACAAATATTTTCCAGATGGAACTAGCTCTATGGGCCACAACAATATTTTTTAGGACATGGTTAAAGGTTTATTTGTTTAGTAATATACATTTTGAGATAAGTGTACCATTTCAATATCAAGGAACTATTTAATAAAAGTGTAAAATCAAAAAAAAATTAAAAATAAATTTGACATTGCATATTTGTATATAGTACAAATTAAAGACAAATGGATAAATAAAAATATTCAGCCAGGATTAAAAGTTAAATGGCTCTGTATTTTTCCTGCAATGGTTTCTGTCTAGCCAATGTTATCTCTAAAGAACATGTTGTCTTGAATAAATTTTAGTGTATGAACATTATGCTTTTAATAATTACACATATAATTAGTTCTTTTATGGCTATGTATGTGTGACTACAGAGTTTTTGTTCCCCCCTCCATATATATATACCAGTAAGTGCCAAAAAAAGTCACTGGAGCGCCTGAAACTAGAGAAACAGATGGCATGGCCATCAATTGCATTCTGTAAATTGAACTTGTTTCTCCTCAAAAGTAATCATTAATCTTAATCACCAAGCCAGTTCCCTTAACCATTAAGCTCCTTTCCTCCAAAAGTTATGTTAAAATAATTTATAATTCAAATTTGCAAGTTCTTGAAACATTCTAATACATCAACTAATCAGACCTATAGCATAGGGAACCCAGTAATCATTTTTATTACTCACACCCTAGGCCCAGAATAAAACCCTTGGTCTCTCCCATGCTACCTATATTAGTCTGAAGGATAATGGACCCCTATTGGCTCCTAGAAAGTATCACTATTAGTAGGTGTGGTCTTGTTTGAATAGGTTTTTCATTGCTTCAGTAAGTGTGTTTCATCCACTTTTTATTGCCTAGATATTAATGTAAAACTCCCAGTTCCTTTTTCTGTATATTGTATGCCTGCCCACTGCAGTGATGATAATGGATTAACCCTTTGAACCAGAAGCCAACCCTAAGGAAACGCTTTCTTGTATAAGACTTACTGCAGTTATAATATCTCTTCAAGATAATCAGAACCCTAACTCAGACACTATCCAACCATACTTCTCAACTGCATGCTCACCCACTGTGAACAAACTTTCTTTACAACATTTCATATTGTATCAATACTTAATGTGTAATAGATTCTGAGCTAGCATACATATGGCTGTGAGTCCTACTAGCTGAATGACATGGTACAAGTAGTATCTATTTCTATGATGTCTGTTCACCCACGTTGTAAGCAATGCTACTGATAACGTTTGTGAGGAACTTCTGTACCAGCTATATGCATTAAAACATATAGACCTGCACTGTTCTATAAATATTGTTACCTAGAATTATTTCTTACCTAGAATGAAACTTTGTACAGACACAATATTGATCTGACTGTCTTCCTAACCTTTGCCCTGAATTTCTTTTTCTATTTTCTTTCAGCTCCAGGGCTGATGAAGTTATATTTCACTACTGAGTATTAAAAGGAAAGACTTTGATATGAATCAGCAGAGGCTTTTCAGTGTCAAAATACACTGAGGGCAGAATCACAGTAGGGTCATTCTTGCAAGAGAGAAAAAAATGGAGACAAAAACAAAACATAACAAAACAAAAACAAAGGAAAAGAAACAAATAATTTACAGATAGAGCATCCTAACCTATCTGTCCTTATTCCTTCTCTTTTGTTCATTCTCTCCATCCTTCACTTGTTCCTTTCATTTTTTTTTTAACTTTTCTTTCTCTTGTTTAGTTTAATAATTATACTGTGGTCCAAAAACACCACCACATCAACTATATTCTATTTCTTTATGCCAGAATTGTTCTTCTCACAGCTTGAAACTCTTCAGAAAGTAACCTACTATAAGAAAATAGCTGTGCAGACAATCATCACTGACCCGGAGGCTCTCACCTGGCCTCAGACCTTTACAATCTGTGGCTTCACTGCACCTAGCTGCTTGCTTTAACCTGTCCCTTCCATCCTCAAGGCCTTTTGATCCTCCTCTCAGAACCTTTGCAAGGACTAATTCTATTAGAAATGACCCATGTCCTCTTGATTTATTTTAATGCACCTCTCAATATCAGTTTCCAAAAAGCTCCATTAGGATGATTATTACTCCTAACACACCAATTATCCCATCTTATAATTATTCTAATATTAAAAAACTCTTTAAAATATTTAAATCAAAATAGTTTAAAATATATACAGAGAAATGCATGTATAGGGAATATATATATATCTGATCCTATCTATCTATTCATCTGTCTACCCATCCACCCACCCTATCTATCTCTATCTATATATATATAATAGGAAACTTGAGGCTGAAGGGATCACTCAGTTGTTAATACAAGTTGCTGCTATTCTATAAAACTTAAATTCAGTTCCAGTATCCACTTCTGAAAGCTCATAGTTACCTATACCTCATCCATAGGAGATCAGACCCCATTCTAGGCCTTTGTAGGCAAACTGAACTCATATAAACATACCAACCCATAAATGGATAGGTTTACAAAGAAAGATAAAGAAAACTGATACTACTTCTCCTTCATACTTCTCCTTCATGTGTGTTTTTCAATGCACTTAACTTTAATTTTGATGAAGCATTTGGTCTATGGTTTGGGATTTTCTGAATCCCTGAGAGACACTGTACATAATAGTAAGACAGGCTTATTCTTGCCTTTATGGTTTTTATCCTTTGTTAGCGTGTACTATATGGAAATTAATTGGGAAACAGGTTAAAAGTGAATCAACTGTCCATTTTTGTCTAGCACACCCATCTGTACTCAGTACAAAATACAGCAGAAAAAGTCACGTACTTACCCCCTGGAAAATGAGTACTGTGAATTTGGCAAGGAACGTACTTCTTTAGCAGAAGCACCTGAGAACTCAGAGAAAACTCATTTTGTCAGGCCTGGGTTGAGGTTTTGCAAAATTTCCACGAGAAGTAGTAATAAGACTAAGACCTAAAATGTAAAGGTGGCCAAATTAACAAAGAAAGGTAAAGGATGAAAGGCTGAATCTAGCTAGAAGCCCAGGATTCAAAAAAAAAAAAAAAAAAAAAAAAAAAAAAAAAAAGAAGAAAGAAAAAAAAGAAAAGAAATGGGCGTGGTTTGATGAGGATAAATAGTGCACATAAGTGGTTAAAGTCAAGACAGCTTCATAAAACGTAACTGGCAGGATATTATGATTAACTAGCAATGTTGTCTAAAGAAGGCCCTTCATTTTCTAGCTACCGCAACTTGCAGATGACTCTGTTAATTGCTTCAGAGAGACGACCTTCTTTGATGAATGGCAAAGATGGGTGTCAAAGCAATTTCTATGTGATGTTGAGGTTCTTTGGAAAGAAAATTCACAGGGTAGAAATAAGAGAGTGAGAGGTGCTGGATACTTCTGAGGCAGAGGACAAGAGTGTCTGTCCATCTTAGAACCTGACATGTACCTTGATGTACACATCTAGAAATTGTGTGTGTGTGTGTGTGTGTGTGTGTGTGTGTGTGTGTATTCTATATCTGAACACTTATTATTCCAACATTTTAAGGTGAAGCTTACGAGTAGGCGCACATGGTAATTTGAGTAGAAATGGCCCCTAATATCTCATAGATTGGAATGCCTGGTCAGCAGAGAGTGCTATTATTAGGAGGTGTGGCCTTGCTGAAGTAGGTGTGTCCTCATTGAAAGAAGTGTGTCACTAAGGGTGGGCTTTGACTTTTGAAATGTTAAAGTCAGTTTCAGTGTCTGGCCCTCGTCCTGCTCTGGACCTATCCAGATCTAAGATTCTCAGCTATCTTTTAAGTATTGTGTCTGCCCATGTGCCGCAGTATTCCCTGCCATGATCATAAAGGTACCCTCCACTGTAAGCCAGCCCCAATTAGATATTTTCCTGTATAACAGTTTCCATGTTTATGGTGTCTCTTCACAGCATTCCGTGACTAAGAAAGAGAGCATTAGTAAATGCAGCCTATCTGTAAGGAGTAAGGTGCAAGGACTCTGATGTGTTACACTTTTGTGGAACACACTAAGTTATGTTAGAATTGCTCTGCCTGCACCACAGGTTTACAGGTTTGCTTCACCATGTCTGAACTCCATCACTTCTCATACAGGACTTTCTGTAGAGATTTTCTGTTTGTTTATTTGTTGTGTTCTTTTAATAGGAACTGAGGAAGTAGATAGGGATACATTTCCATAAAAACAATCAAACAAAGAAAAACAAGCAAACAAACAAAAACGAATTCCCTGTAGAGCTGCTGATCTTCTTGGCTGAAACCATGAAAAATCTTTCTACCTCAGTCACAGAAAATACTGAATTATGTCATAAGAAGTGACCAGTTATCTCCTGGTAGGTGCTGAAAAAGCATTTGACAAAATACAACACTCTTTCATGTCATAAGTACAGGGAGGTCAAGAATTCAAGGCCCAAACCTAAACATAATAATAAAAAAATACAGCAAATTAACAGCCAATATCAAATTAAATGGAGAGATACTCAAAGCAAACCTACTAAAATCAGAAACAAGACAAGGATGCCCACTCTCCCCCTTTCTATTTAGTATGGTACTGGAAGTTCTAGCTAGATCAATAAGACAACCGAAGGAGATCAAGGAGATACAAATTGGCAAAAACTCAAGGTATCACTATTTGCAGATGATATGATAATATGCATAACCGACTCCAAAAATTCTGCCAGAGAACTTCTACAGCTGATAAAGAACTTCAGCAACGTGGCTGGATATAAAATTAAACATATTAGTTTTCTTCTTTTACACAAAGGATAAAAGGGTTGAGAAAGAAATGGGGAAACAACACCCTTCACAATAGCCACAAACAGTAGAAAATATCTTGGTGTAACTAACCAAGCAACTGAAAAGTCTGTATGACAAGAGCTTCAAGTATCTCAAGAAAGAAATTGAAGAACTCAGAAAACTGGAGAGATCTCCCAGGCTCATGGTTTGTTAGGATTAACATAATAAAAATGGTCATCCTACCAAAAGCAATCTATAGATTCAGTGCAACTCTCATCAAAATTCCTACACAGTTCTTCATAAACATGGAAAGAACAATTCTCAATTTCCCCTGAAAAAGAAAAAAACTGCATTTGAATGCCCAGTGAAGAACTGCAAGTATACCTTGGCATTGTTATATGAGTGGTTGGGATCAAATTTAGATTATCATGGTTGAGAAGTGAGCATCTTACTGAATTAAGAATCTCTATAGCGCAGGGCTCAATTTCCCATTAGTTAAAATCTGATGCTGAGAACAATGAGTGACTTAAAGTAAAATTTTCATGTATCAGAGCTGGCATCTACTCTTTATATATATTGTATTATTTTTGAGACTTCCATAGATACATGTTTTATATCTTGATTGTATTCACATTACAGTCCTTCCTCTAACCAATGTCAGATCAATTCCTAACCAACTCATCTCAACTCCCTGTCCTCTATCAATTTTTCCTATAGCTACCTGATATTAAATTTTGCTCTCCACATGCACTTGGCAATGATGCCATCCACAATTGCCTGGGTGACCTACCAGGATCACATAAATAAAAGAAAAAATATTTTATCCACCATTGCCTGGCTGACCTACCAGGGCCACATAAATAAAGAAAAGAACATTTTCTGTACTAGAGAGATATCAACATCAAAATATCTCCTCAAGTAGGAAAACGGGTTCTTGGGCTCCTGCCCTGTCAAGAATGAAAGGTTGACTGGCTGGATCACGTGCAGGTTATCTGCAGGCAATCACAGCTGCTGAAAATTTATGAGGGCAGAAATCCTCTAGTTTCTAGAAGATAACTTTCCTGGACAGTTCTTGATATTGGCTTTTGCAGGCTTTCCACCCTTTCTTACATTTTCTCCAAGCCTTTAAAACCTGGGTGTGTATACCAGTGTCTCATTGTAGCCCCACCCTCATCCACTGTCTTTACTTTGATAACTTTTGAGGTTTACGCTAAACACTGTCCACTGAACAAAGAAGTATCTCTGTTGATATCTAGGAGCGTCACTAATCTCAGTGGATATATTTACAAATTCAAAGGTCAGGTAGATATGATTTGCATTGAGCAAATTATTAGTAATAGGCTTATCCTGGAACCTTTAAGATCCTCACAGGCTCTTGGCCAGATTTTTACTATCTGCATACACTTCCTCTTATGGAATTTTCCTCAAATAAAATCAGAAAGTAGTTGTTTACTCTCAGAACATTCATCCTACCATTGCAACTATCATTCCATTTTTCTATCTAAGACATTATAGTAGCTCACATAGTTAACAGTGAAATAGAATTCTGAAGGACTTCCTCCCCCCAATCAGCTTACATGGCAACTTCTGAAGCTTTGAAAGTTAGTGAAAAGGAAATTTTCTGGTCCCTATCACTAGGTATCTCTATATCCTGTGACCAAAGTATATGGCTTCTCAGAAATAAGGTCTATTTTCACTAATTTGTTGTGATAAAAGCATCATGACCCAAAGCAACTTTAGAAATAAAATTTTTAATTCATCTTACATTTTATAATACATTTTCAAGGAAAGTCAAGGCAGGAATGCAAGGCAGAAACCTGGAGGCAGTAAATGAATTAGAATATGCAGGAGCACTATTTAATTGCTTGTCATATGACTTTGTCAGCCTGCTTTCTTTACCATTAAAATCCTCCTGCCTGGTAATATCACCACTCAGAATGTGCTGGGAACTTCCACATCAACCAGTAATCACATTGATGTTCCACAGGCTGGCCTTTGGACCAATCTTACAGAGGCATTTTTTCAATTTAGGTTCTTTCTTTCAGATGTTGACATGAAACTAGCCATCAGAGGGTCTTACCATCAATTTCTACTGGGAGACAAAGATCAATTTTTTTGTTAATTCTATTAATTTTCTATTTTGTTTTGGAAGTCCTGAGAGCACTTTTAACCAATAACTTGAGAGAAATAAAAATGTTGGTTGTCATACATCCCATTGGGCTTTTGATTTTGCCACCTATATGTCTGTGAGGAGCATAATCTCATGTGTAGTCTAATTCCAATTATGTTATCTCCAGGAATGGAGTCTGTATAAATTATAGTCTCTATTATATATACATGAACACACACACACACACACACACACACACACAGAGAGAGAGAGAGAGAGAGAGAGAGAGAGTGAGAGAGAGAGAGGATGTTTGACAAAGCCACATGGGATCAGCTTTTAATTTTATTTTTTAGATGTAAAAATATTATGCATATGGAAGTTTTGTTTGTATGCATGTGTTGAACCACAAGTAAGTCTGATACCTGCTTTGGTTAGAACGTAATGGGAGTTACTTGCTGTTGTGAGTCACTATGCAAATACTAGGGAAAAAAAAAGAAACCTAGCCTAAGTACTTAAAAGGGTACTTAGTGCTCTTAACTGCTGAGCCATCTCTCCAGCCTGTCATGTCTATTTGTGAAATAAGGATTTAATGTAGATTTAAACACAACCATTGGGAGAGAGGGTAAAAGGCACCAGATAAGGAAATAGTACAAAATAAAAACTATCATTGAATTTATTTTGGCTTTTTAACAACAAAGTCATTTAAAGTCATATTTATAAATGAAATAATTCGTGAACTTTGAAGTAAAGTATCTAACTTAAGAAAATTGTCCCATAAATATTTAATTTGCCTTATTATGGTTTTCTTATTAAAGTTGGTCCGGCTTTTTCTGAAATCAAGGAAGCCATTGTGTATTGGGCTTTGTCACTTGCTGGCAATGCAGCTTCGATCTCAATGAGACAGAATTGTAAATGCTGACCTCACCAGGTGACTAAGTTACAGGTGGTCCTGTACTTTAACTTCCTAGCATATGTGCTAAAGAGGTTGATGGTAACCATTTTCTCTAGAGTTTCCTGATATTTCAATTTTGTCTTAAGAACATAAAAGACTTAATTTAATTTAATTTTTTTACTGAATATATGTTATTTACATTTCAAATGTTATCCATTTTCCAGGTTTTCCCTTCATAAACTCTTTATGCCATCTGCCCTTCACCTGCTTCTATGAGGGTGTCCCCCCCACACCTGTGGAACAGGTGCGCAGTGAACAATACTAATGAAGGTTCTGGGTGAAGATAAGGGAAGCCCCAGGAAACATAAGTAAGATGGTAGGAAGCTTCCTAGTTTCCCAAAAATTGGGAATCTTCAAGCTGCTATAAACACCACACTGCCTCTTGGTGTTTATAGCAGGTAGCTCTGACCAGTTGTCACTTGAGCTTCAGGCAGAAGCAAAACTACCCCCAATATGTAAACAAGGTCATCCCAAGCCCTCAGGCCAAGCCAATAGGAGGTACCTATTGTCAGACTCTGAAACATTTCAAAAACATTATATACATATACTCAAGAGAAAATATGTGCAAGAATCATTTTGCCGTCTGAGGATCTTTGTTTTAAGAGCTGTGAATACCACCATTTTGGAAGAAAATTTTTCTCCCAAAACTTCTTGCATTCTGCAGCAGAGCTTCTCACTGCCTGGGTTCTGCCTGGCCCAGCTCCTCCTGTCAGTGGTAGAAACACAGGCAAGGGAGACCCAGCAGGGGAAGCGAACCATATTCCCTTTCCCTGTCCACCTGAGCTCTCACACTCAGCAGAACCCAACAGTGGAGGAACAGAAATTAGTTTCCCCTTCACCTGAGCTTGAGCAAGACCAGCTGGACCTAGCAGCAGAGGCGGCAGAAGTCACATCTCTGACCAGAGATTTGAGTGGAAATTCTGTCCCAAGGTCCTACACACACACACACACACACACACACACACACACACACACACACACCCTACCACTTCCCAGCCCTGCCACTCCCCTTCACTAGAGCATCAAGCATTGGCAGGACCAAGGGCTTCCCTCCCATTGATGCCCAACAAAGCTATCCTCTGCTACATATACAGATAGAGTCATGGGTCCATCCATGTGTACTCTTTTAATAGCAGTTCCGTTTCTGGGAGCTCTGTTTGGTTGATATTGTTCTTACGGGGTTGCAAAGCCCTTCCGTTCCTTCAATCCTTTCTTTATCTCCTCCACTGGGGACAAAATCAATTCTTAGTTCAATGGTAGGCTGCAAGCATCCACCACTGTATTTGTCATACTCTGCTGAGCTTCTCAGAATATATCTATATCAGGCTGTTATCAACACATACTTCGTGGCATCAGCAATATTTTCAAGGTGTGGTACTATATCTGGGCTAGATGCACAGGTGGGGCAGTCTTTAGATGGCTTTTGCCCAGTCTCCATATTTCCTCTTGTGAACATTTTTATTTCCCCTTCTAAGAAGGACTGACACATCTTCACTTTGGTCTTCCTTCTTGAGCTTCATGTGCTCTGTGATTTGTATCTTGGGAAATCTGAGCTTCTGGGCTAATATCCACTTATCAGTGAGTGCATACCATGTTATGAACAGTGAACAGGCTGCTATGAACATCGTGAAGTATGTGTCCTGGTTTTATGTTGGAGCATCTTATGGGTATATGTCCAGGAGTGGAATAACTTGGTTCTTGGGTTATATCCAATTTTCTGAGGAACCTTCTAGAGTGGTGGTACCAGCTTGCAATCCCACTAAAAAATGGAGGCGTGTTCCTCGCCAGCATCTACAGTCTCCTGAGTTTTTGATCTTGGCCATTCTGACTGGTGTGAGGTGGGATCTCAGGGTTGTTTTGATTTGCATTTCCCTGAAGACCAAAGATGTTAAACATTTCTTAGATGCTTCTCAGCCATTCCATATTTCTCATTTGAGAATTCTTTGTTTAGCTCTATTCCTCAGTTTTAAATAGGGTTATATGATTCTCTGGTGTCTAACTTCATGAGTACTTTATATATATATATTGGATATTAGCAATATATCAGATATAGGATTGGTAAAGATCTTTTCCCAATCTTTTTGGTTGCCATTTTGTCCTACAGTTGTCTTTGCCTTACAGAAGCTTGGCAATTTATGAGGTCCCACTTGTCAATTCTTGATCTTTGAGCATAAGCCCTTGTTGTTCTGTTTAGTAATTTTCCCCCAGTGCCCATGTGTTTAAAGCTTTTCCCCACTGTCTCTTCTATTATTTTGAGTGGTTCTGGTTTTATTTTGGAGGCCTTGACCCACCTTGACTTGAACTTTGTACCTGGCAATAAGAATGGATCAATTTACATTTTCTACATGCTGACCACCAGTTGTACCAGCACAATCAGTTGAAAATGCTATCGTTTTCCATTGGATAATTTTAGCTCCTTTGTCAAAGATCAAGTGACCATAGGTGTGTAGGTTCATTTCTGGGTCTTCAGTTCTATTCTATTTATCTATGTGCCTGTCTCTATATCAATACCACACAGTATTTTATTACAATTGCTCTGTATTACAGCTTGAGGTCAGAGATCGTGATTTCCACCAGAAGTTTTTTTATTGTTGAGATAGCTTTGGCTATCCTGGGTTTTTGTTAATCCAAATGAACTTGCAAATTTCTTTTTCTAACTTTATGAATAATTGAGTTGGAATTTTTGTCAAGATTTCAATGTGTCTGTAAATTGCTTTTGTATAGATGGCCATTTTTGCTATGTTGATCCTCCCAATCCATAAGCATTGGAGATCTTTCCATCTTCTGTGATATTCTTTAATTTCTTTCTTCAGAGACTTTAAGTTTTTGGCATACAGATCTTTCACTTGTTTGGTTACAGTCATACCATGTTATTTTATATTAATTGTGACTATTGTAAAGGGTGTCATTCCCCCCAATTTTTTTCTCTGCCTGTTTAATCCTTTGAGAAGAGGAAGGCTACTGATTTGTTTGAGTTAATTTTATAACCAGCCACTTTGCTGAAGTTATTTTTCAGCTCTAGGAGTTCTCTGGTGGAATTTTTGGATATAACTTAAATATACAATCATTTCATCTGCAAATAGTGATTTTTGACTTCTTTTCCAATTTGTATCATTTTGACCTCCTTTAGTTGTCTAATTGTTCTTGCTAGGACTTTCAGTACTGTACTGAATAGGTTCGGGGTGAGTGGGCAGCCTTGTGTAGATTTTAGTGAAATTTCTTCAAGTTTCTCACCTTTTAGTTTGATGTTGGCTACTGATTTGCTCTATATTGCTTTTACTATGCTTAGTTATTGGTTTTAAATTCCCGATATTTCCAAGATTTTAACATGAAGGGATATTGAATTTTGTCAAATGCTTTCTCAGCATCTAATGAGATGGTCATGCGTTTTGTTTTTTTTTTCCTTTGAGTTTGTTTATATAGTGGATTCTGTTGATGGATCACCATATATTGAACCATCTCTGCATTTCTAATATGAATCCTACTTTATCATAATGGATAATTGTTTTGATGTGTTCTTGGGCTTAGTTTTCAATAATTTTATTGAGTATTTTTGCAGTGATATTTATAAGAAAAATTGGTTTGAAGTATTCTTCCTTGTTGGGTCTTTGTGTAGTTTAGGTATAAGTGTAATTGTTTCTTCATAGAAGAAATTAGGTAGTGGTCCTTCTGTTTCTATTTTGTGAAGTAGTTTGGAGAGTTTTAGTATTAGGTCATGTATGAAGGTTTAATATAATTTTGAACTAAATTTATTTGGTCCTGGGCTTTGTTGTTGTTGTTGAAAGACTTTTAATGACTGTTTCTACTTCTATAGGGATTATGGGACTGTTTAGATGGTTTATCTGATCCTGATTTAACTTTGGTACCTGGTATCTGTCTAGAAAAATTTTCATTTCTTCAAAATTTTCTAGTTTTGTTAATTATAAGCTTTTGTTGTAGGATCTGATAGTATTTTGAATTTCTTCAGTTTCTGTTGTTATGTCTTCCTTTTCATTTCTGATTGTATTACTTCAACTGAGGCCAATTCCTAAGATTTTACGGAACACAGCTCCTCCTCCATAAACTAACTTTGCAATGGAGAACTGAACACATTGCAGCAGTATAGTTACAGGCATGCAGATGTGCCTTGATATTCTTCTACATGTAGTAGTGAGGCAGGCAACCACGCATGGAAGAATTTCCGGAAGAGTCAATATCAGAGGCTAAAACAAAAGAAGTCATCTACAGAACCTTAGTGCACATGGCAAGAACGTAGCTGCAGAACGTCAAAGGGACAGACTTGGCTGTACACTCCAAACACCCAACTGATATAAAATCTTTCCTAGAGACTCAAATGTACTGAATGACAGTCTCTCTCTCTCTCTCTCTCTCTCTCTCTCTCTCTCTCTCTCTCTCTTTCTCTCTCTCAATTCTTTATGTTAACCCACTTTGGGTTGGCTGAGCAAATGAATTTGAGTCTATATGGACAGTCTCAAAATCAACTTTGGAGATGCTACTAGGTTGTGTGTATCTGATTTGGGTGATTATAGTCTTACCATTTATGTTCAGAACGTTTTCGGACCTTCTATGATATCAGATGCTTCATTCCCCTGAAATTGTCTAAATGACAGAGATCAAATTTGAACTTCAGGATCCAACTCATTTTCGACTTAGGCTCTCTTTCTCACTGGGGATTGCGTTGAAATATCAAATTTTATATTATTTAAAGCTTCATTTTTCAGCATAATTTTCATCTGAAAAAGTATACATATTATACAGGTTTCTTTCTTTCTTTCTTTCTTTCTTTCTTTCTTTCTTTATATAGGTTTAAAGTTCTTCCAAAATCAATGCCTTTTCTCTTAGGTCATTAATATCCCACAAACAGCGGCTAGTAGAAAAATGAGTAGATGTACTCATTTATTTATTTTCAGCAAAGTTAATTATATGTAATTTACTTTCTAGAATATATGCAGAAGTGCTACCATTTCTTTATGAACTGAAGGTCCAGAATGAACACACACACCTATAGTCACTTGATATTTGACAAAGAAGCTAAAATCATCCCATAGAGAAAAAGACAACATTTTCAACAAATGGTGCTGGTCCAACTGGTTGTCAGCATGTAAAAAATGCAAATTGGTTTATACTTATCACTCTGTATAAAGCTCAAGTCCAAGTGGATCAAGGATCTCCACATAAAACCAGATACACTCAACTAATAAAAGTGAATGTTGGAAAGAACGTGGAACAGATGGGCACTGGGTAAAAATTACTTAACAGAACACAAATGGCTTGTGCTCTACGACCAAGAATTGACAAAGGGACCTCATAAAATTGCAAAGCTTCTGTAAGGCAAACGACAATGTCAAAAGGACAAAAAAGCAGCCAACAGATTGGGAAAAGATCTTTGCCAGTACTACTTCTGGTAGAGGGCTAATATTCAAAATATACAAAGAACTAAAGAAGTTGGACTCCAAAGAATCAAATAACCCTATAAAATGGGTTATAGAGCCAAACAAAATATCCTCAGCTAAGAAATATCAAATAGTTGAGAAGCACCTATCAAAACATTCATCATCCTTAATTATCAGAGAAATGCAAATCAAAACTACCCCGAGATTCTACCTCACACCAGTCAGAATGGCTAACATATTCTTTTAGAATGATTCTAAGATATTTTTCCCTCTTGTTTGGAAATCACGGTTCATAGTTACTCATGTACCCAATATAAAATGGTGTAACATTATCATATAAATTGTTCACACTTTCTGCATCCATCTGTAGAAGTTTAGTTTGCTTTTTCATCCAGCCCAATGCTCCTAGAAATAAGACTCAGACTTGAAATACATTTACAAACCAGGGCCATATAGATAGGCTCTACTCTAATTAGATTGTAACTAAAATGACCATATTCCTGTAATCTACATTCTGGTATGTCTGATCACTGTGCTTAGGTACTGTATATCTATCTCATCACATCTTTCAGGGCCAATCGCCCATGCCTGGCAATCTCAGAACGTTTTCTGTCTCTCAGATGTCCCACCTCCTATTATAACTTTTCCTATAGGCCATAGGTTTTTTAAATTAATAGGTGATGATGCATCTATACAATACACAGATTATCTCTGTACATTAATAAAATCAGTTCTAGCTTATTTTTATGATACAGTGTAAACAACTTATAACTAGCTTAAGTAAAATATATATGCAAACACAAATATATTTATCATATACATGATATCATACACATTGTAAATATATTTCAATCATGGTTTGTAGAATTTGGAGATGTAATATGCCACATGTGTGCTTGTGTGTGAAAAAAAGAGACCCTTATTACTTTTCTTGGTTTTATAAAATTTTATATTTTTTAAAATAATCTCTGATTCATTTTTTCTCAATGCCCTTGACAGATCTTTTTAAAAGATATATAAACATTTGCTTAATGGGCAAATAAAAATTCTACAGGGTTTTATATTTATTCATTTAGTGTGTATAGTGTGCACACGCCACATCATGAATGTGGAGGTTAGAGGGCAATTTAAAGGAGTAAGTTTTCTTTTAATATGTGAATCCTAAGGCTTAAACTCGGGTCTTCAAGCTTGGTACCAAGGAACCATTTTCTCATTAACTATTTCATGAGCCTTAAACAAATCAATTTTAATATCTCAGCACTCATAAATGATACCTCTTGTATAATGAAATAAAATAACATCTTCATTCCTCCTTACTCCAAAAAAGTTGATTATTAAATTTTTTGTGTGTTAATTGTTAGTATACCTTATATGGAAATTAGTTAAAAGCAGTTGTAAACATGTTATTTGTTCATTTACAAGTATTGATATAAATAACTTAATATACACTAAACTTAACTGTATCTGTATATTAGATATCTGTCCATTTTTCTTTAGAGGTTTTTAATGTGTATACTATAAAAAATACTTAACATTAATTTGTTGAGAAAATAAATCATCATCAACTATAACGCTGAATATGGATGGGAACATTTTTCTATAATAATAACGAAGAACATGGGTGAGGCCACGAAGGTCTTTTGTACATAGGAATGTTAAACACTCAAAGGCCTCTACTCAATGGAGGAGATAAAATACCTACTTTTTGCTCAGGAGTCTGGTAGTGGATATTTTGAAAGATTAAGTGACCTTTAAGCTATCACACATGTTTTGCTCTTGAGTCAGACCTCACCCAAATACCCCAGAATGATTATCCCAGACCCTCCCTTCACACCGAACTTAGGAATTAGAAACAACTTTATGGTTGGAGGTCACTGGAATATCTGGAGTTGTGTTAAAGGGTTGTGTAATTAGTAAGGGTGAAAACCACTCCCATTAGGTATGAAGCCTACCCTTATAGTCACACTTATTTTGAAAAGGAGTTTTTAAGTAGACAGACTTTAATCTTTATGGTGCCCCTGGAATAATTGTTCCTAGAAACAATGTTTACCAAATCGCCCTGTGTTCTAAATATGCTGACAATTAACTGGCTGGCATTAGACTCCCCAAAGTAATCCCGGTTGAGAAAGTCAATCTGAACTGAGTTTTCATTCCCCTCTCTTGTGGATAATTGACTGCATTGAGGGGTCCCCCTCCATCATAATGAAACATAACTAGAATGCAGAACAGCCCCATCATACTTCAGTCAACTTCTACGTGAGGGACATTATCAGTGTAGCATGTTTGGTCACACTGATGCATGGATGCTCTGACAGTAAAGTGTTGCAGTTGGAGAATCACACATTTATAGTCACATTTATCTAGTCCTGATTTATCCAGTTCAGTATTTAACTTACTTCAAGCTATATTACTTTCTTGAAGGAATACATTTTAACTGAGAGATGACTTTAGGTACATGATAATTTTGGGAAGTCAGAGGATAAATTTCTATTGCTCAGGAGATTTGGATTCTATCCCACAAATATAATGTCATGGTGAAGTTTTCTCGTGTGAAAGTTTCTGCTACACTACTGCTGTCTAGTTACAGGATCATGAAGAATAAACATCTAGAGTAAGGTGAAATTTGATGAAGGACTGCATATTTGGCCTGGGATTCTGATACACCTGTTTCTCATCGAATAGCTGAGTAAACTAGACACATACTAAGTATATCTGTGTTAGAAATGACCAGGTCTATCATGGTTTTGAAACTTTATGTATGGCTTTACCCTTCTAATTCAAAATGAAACATTTTGTGTTCATGATAAATTAGTTTAAAAAATTCAGTTTGAAAGAGTGAAATCCTTGTTGTTCTATAAAATTTCTTTGAACTACTGACAATACATTTTCTGGAATGATATAAGGATAATGGTTTCAACTTATAAATCAACCACATTTCACTCTAAAAATCCTGATGCTTTAGATTCTTAGAACTGTATTAATTTCTCTAAACTATTTGTAGTAAGTGCTCCTCTCTATTTTCAACACTATAACTTTCTTTTTATTTCTTGAAATACACTTAGATTTACCCCATTTTGTCTTTTCTATTTGTTAAGTTCTGTACTACTAAGATTCAGTGTGTAATGTCTTTTCCCTGGGATGTTCCTCTCCAGTCATAACTTATTTCCTGGCCTGAAAATTCCCAAGCATCATATAGTTCTCCTCCATAGCAACTATTACATTTATAAAAATGACAGGTTTGTGATCAATTAATTAAATGAATAATTTTATTTTTTGGACTAAAATATTAGTTACGAAAAGTCAGGGACTAACTTTCAAAGTTGTAATTGGGCAAGATTCATCTCAAGATCAATGGGTATTTTAAACAATGCAAATATAAAAATAAAAGCAATAGGGTTATTTGGATAAAAATAAATTTAAAAACTATAATTATGCCATTCCATCATCAAAACAATACCTGAGATTTAACCCTGAGCTAGAGAAAGAAGCATAGATTTCCACATCCCATGCTTGCTAGTGCACAAATTGTTGCTTTGAGCATCTGGTCAGATACAATTATACTAGTACAAGAAGAATAACTACAAAATCACAACAAACATTTGACAGCCCACCTTCGGGCCAAGAACTATTTCAGACAATAGAGAGGAAAGAATGCCAGAGCCAGAGAAAATGAAAATGTACAGCTTGAACTTGTTTTCTGGGCAAGACATAAACCTTGTGTTTGTGACTCTACTGGAGCTCTGGTTATCTCCCCCAAGTCATGGACAAGATAAATCAGTACATCTTCATAGATCAAGAAGGAACCCCAGGTCCAATGCTCCCTGAAGGACTATTGGAAGTTAATGGTTAGTAGGGCATGGGATGTCATTGTCAAAGGGAGTATAGCCACTGAGAAGTTGTATATGTTCTAGTAAATTCTCTCACCTAAGCCACTTTCCTATAAGCAATTCTAATTAAACTCAGTGGCCTGTGAATATTGGAGAGGGTTCTGTGAGTCAGAAGGAGAGTACATTGAGAGAGGGAGGGAAATGAATAGTAAAAACACAAATATACATTATGTGCAAGGTTGAAACACTTAAATAAATAAAAGTAAAATGTTGAAATGGGTTTAAAAAATGTCAACAGTGGTATGAAATCCTCAGATCAGCAAGTTTAGGACATGCTGAATTGATACATTCCACAGGCAGAACTCTGGCTTTGAAAAAGAAACTCTAAAGTCATCCCCCTTGGGTCCTGGGAGCCTCTCTTTTCCCTGGTGTCTGGGACCCTCCAGTGGCTATTCCCAACTTCTTATTCCCACCTGCTACGTATTTTTCTTCAATTTTCTGATTTGCTGTACCTCTCTCTCATACCCTCTAGTACCTGACACTCCCCCATTATTCCCCCTGTCTACTTTCCCTCCACCTCTCTCGATGATCTTGTCCACCCCCTAAAGGGGGTGAAGCATCTACACCCTAATATTTTATCTTTCTGAACTCCACATGGTCTGTGGGAGTAATAATTCTTTTCTTATTTGATATTTTCCTTATTAAATTTTAAATGTGTCCTTTCCAGAAACTACCTATCCTATTTCCCCACCCCCTGCTTCTATGATGGTGCTCCCCCATTTATTCAGCAATTTTCTCCCAACTTTCAGCCCTGGCATTCCCCTTCACTGGAGCATCATGTCTTCACAGGACCAAGGGCCTCTCCTTTTGATGTCCAACAAGGCCATCCTCTGCTACATATGCAGCTGAAGACCTAGGTCCCTCCATGTGTACTCTTTGGTTGGTGGTTTTGTCCCTGGGAGCTCTGGGGGTCTGGTTGGTTGATACTGTTATTTTTCCTATGAATTGCAAACCCCTTCAGCTCCTTGAGTCCTTTCTCTAACTTCTCCATTGGAGACCCCATGCTCAGTTCAGTGGTTGGCTGCGAGTATTCATCTCTGTATTTGGCAGACTCTGGCATACAGCCTCAGTAAACATTCATATCAGGGTCATGTCAGCAAGAACATCTTGGCATCCCCAATAGTATCAGGGTTTGTTGACTGTATATAGAATGGTTCCTCGGGTGGGGCAGTCTCTGGATGGCCTTTACTTCAGTCTCTGCTCCACACTTTGTCTCCTTATTTCCTCCCTTGAGTGTTTTGTTTCCCCTCCTAAGAAGGACTGAAGCATCCACACTTGGGTCTTCCTTCTTCTTTACTTCATATGGTCTGTGAATTGTATTTTGGATATTCTGAGTTTGTGGGTAAATATCCACGTCTCAGTGAGTGCATGCCATGAGTGTTCTTTTGTGCCTGGGTTAACTCAAGGATGATATTTTCTAGTTCTACCTATTTGCCTAAGACAAAATGTTCAGAAAAAGGGGAGAAGAACCTGTAGAGACCATCCCCAGTGGAGGGATGGCTGCACCCACCCATCTCAAAAATTTTGATCCAGAAATGCTCCTGTCCAAAGGAAGAACAGGTAACAAATTAGAGCAGAGATTAAAGGAAGAGCCATCTAGAAACTGTTCCCCCTAGGGTTTCATTCTGTCTGCAGACACCAAATCCTATATCTTTGCTGTGGCCTGTACTTGCTGACAGGAACCTAGTGTGGCTGCTTCTAGGGAGGTCTAGCCAGCAACTGACCAATGCAGAGGTCCATGCTTGAAACCAACCATCAGACTGAACTCAGGGTGTCTGTGGGTAAGTTACCAGAATGACTGGAAGAGCACGGGGTGATTGCAACCCCATAGGAAGAACAACCTCGGCTTTTCGGACCACCCAGTTTTTCCAGTGACTAGACCACCAACCAAGGAGTGTACAGGGAGGGATCCATGGCTCTAAACACATACGTAGAAACAGATGCCCTGGCCTGACAGCAGTTGGAGGGGTTCCCTTGGTCCTGTGGCTGATGATAAAGCAGTGGGGCAGGAGAGGATGATTGGGTGAGCACCCTCATGGTGGCAAATGGGAGGGGCTAGAGGTCGAGGTCTGATGGACGTTGGTGGAGGGTTAACTGAGAAGTGGGGTATCACTTGAGAAGTAAACAAATGGAATGATTAATAAAGAATTCATACCCCATTAAAAAAAAGATGATAAGTACTCAATTGTTATCTGATGGTTGGAACCTTTATATCTTTGAGTGTTAAATATCACCTTATCATAAAGCTGTTTTTCAACATTTCATCCATAATAACATTTCATTTTTGACATTATTATAATTACAAGATTTCTACTTTACTTTCCCTTGCCTCCCAGCCTCCTGTATAACTTTCCCAGGATGCCCTTCAAATCCATCTTTATCTCACTTTTGTCTCCCTACTTCTTATTGCATGCATATGTGTATACATAGAAGCACACACAGAGATACACAACACACCACTTACCACTGGAGTTTCGTTTTAAACCTGGATTTAGTTAGTAGAATACACACATCCTGTATACCTATGGAAATATCTATGATGGTAAAAAAGTTGTTCAAGTCTTTTGTATCTTGGATTTAATTAACTTTGTTTGAATGGGAAGAACACATTCTGTTATTAGGCATTAATTTGACAATAGGAAGAAAACAGTATTAAAGGTGAGATACGTGATAGCAACGAAAGCAATGACTGTATTTTTGTCATTTACTGCCACAAAATGTGTTATACTCACCCAAGTAGAAACTATTATTTACTACACTTATTAACAATGAAAACGAAGAATATCTCTTCTTTTGTCTAAATTTCTTTCTCTTTCCTGTTAAAGTACAATGCTCTCTGAATATATAAAACTTCAGGTGGATAAAATTACCTTCTTAGTATTCAATTATTGACCAAGAAAGAAACACTTAATAGAACTATATCATTATTCTAGATAGCTAAATGAATAATAATTCAAGCATGTGTTTTTTATAAATTATGGAGTCATATGTATTCATAATATATACTATTCAAGATCTAAACTCATTCCCTTTAATAAGTTTTATTTATAGTAATATAAACATTTACTAAGTGATGGAAAATTTTTTTTTTATTTTTTGAGACAGAAAGCACACTGGTACTCAAATGCATATACTGCCTAATATGTTGCATAACCATACAGATAAGTTTCAGATGCACGAAAAGTACACATTTTAATTACTTAATTTCAGCCATCGATTATATTATAGAAAAAGAGACTTGTCCTAAAATAAAATATAAATATTTTAAATTTAGTAGCAATCTGAAGCATCTTGGATGTTTTGCAGTTTCTAAGCTATTTTCTATAAAGTAAATATTAGTATTCAGGTATATGTGCATGTGTTTCATGTGTGTGTGTGTGTGTGTGTGTGTGTGTGTGTGTGTTTTCAAGGTTTTAATGGAGAGAATGAGAGGAAAACGTCACTCTTACGAACCACACTAACTGCTATTTCACTTGTTAAGTACGGCAACAATAATAGAATGTCTGACTCGGCAAATGCTACGTTCTGCAGATATAGGGACAAAGTTAAATTTGCTTTGATGGTGAGGCAGAACTGTAAGGTCAATCAGCATATAATTTAGTTATACCTTCTTTCACATGCTCTCTGATTCATTTGCACTAATTCCTGTGCTTCTTGTTTTATAAAAACAGGGTTTGCAATAAGATACCTCATAACATTACAAAGAACTATGAAAGGTGCTTTTTCAATACAGTAAATGTAGCATCTATACAAATGTGTATTGTATATATTACACATATGTATATATTATCTGTTTATGTACCATGAATGGAAGAATGAAATTAGTATGCCTTCTACAGATATTTTCCTATGGTGCTGACTAGGTTTGTTTTGTTTGTTACGTCAACCTTACTCAAACAAGGGTCATATGTAAAGAAGTAATTATAATTGACAGAAACCCTCTAAAAATGTTACTAGAGGCAAGTTTAGATTATATCCCCCCTCCTTTCTCTCTCTTCTCCTCCTATTCTTATTGACACGGGGTCTCTCTGAGTAGCCCTATTCGTCCTTGAACTAACTTCGTAGACCAGACTGGTCTTGAACTCAAAGATCCATAGAGTATCGTTTCTGATGAATTTTGTGGAACGGTTCAATTCACTGTGTATGGTGCCACTTCTGGGCAGATGTCCGAGATGGCATAAGAGAGCAGCCAGAGCCAACAATGGATGTAAGCCACATAGGCAGGACTCCTCTGTACTTTCCGCAATAGGACCAGTCTTCAAGTTCCACGCTTGGGTTCCTGCTCTGACTTTCTTTCATGCTGGACTACTAATGCATTTTTTCTCAAGCTGGTTTTGGCCCTGATGATTTTTTAAATCACAGCACTAGAAGCCTAACTAAGACACGTTCCTTCTTAGATTGCAAAGAAAAGCCAGCAGGACAGAAAGACATAGGAGTTAGTCTTATATAAAAGGTGAGCTCCACAGTTACTATTTTTGGTGGAATTTTTTCCTTATATATTACTTCATATTCGTAATTTTTATAAAGATTCTGTGAGAACTGGCAATAAGGTCCTCCTCAGCAGGCTGCCATTGTGATTAGTGAAGGTGGAACTTCTGGTTCAGTGGATATAAACAACTATTTTAAGTGGTTTCTTTCTCCCTATAGCCACAATTTATACTGGACATTGTAGGAAGCTTATTAGATTAATGGCTAATAAAAAAAGAAAAAGAAAAATTGAATGGTAAATATACAAAGAGGAAAAATGGAACATAATTCTGGAGGGCAGGAACCATGTCTTTCTAGTTGTTGTAGAGATAAACTGGACTTGAAATTAATGTGCTTCCATGACAATCAACCATTCCTTAGTCCTTCAGTGGGGACATGAAAGGAAAAATACCTGAAATATGTAGTGCTCACTGGCATTCCTCTGGGGCATCTGTGGGCCCATCTTGCCTTCTGTGAAGAGCTGAGGGAGATAATTGGCAACAAATTTTATAGTTTTGAGAAGATACAGAAAAAAAAAAAAAAAAAAAAAAAAAAACTGGCTTGTTCCTCCTTTCAGAAAGAAAATGCCAGGCAAATGAATGGAAATGCGTCCTGCACTGTTGGTGTGGAAGATTTACTGCCTCTGAGCATCCTGAGTTCAGGACAATAGAGTGGTAATTTTGGTCCCCAAACCACATTTAAACAAGTGTGCCCTTAAAATAACCGTAATAAAAATCTTATATTTCAGGTTGTAAAAGTTTTACAGCAAGAACCCTAGAGGAAAAACACGGTTTCCTGGCACATTTCTTTAAAATTACTCTTAGGAACGCCCTCCTTAGTGTGGCCTGTGACCCTACTGCACATCAAAGTCACACTTAGAGGCTCTCTCTCTGCACAGCCATAGTGGTAAAAACCTGTAAGGCATCCTTGTTCTCTTACCCTCCACCATCAAATTCTTAATGTTTTATGTCAGGTTCCTTGCTTATATTTCTCTCTTTGCAGAGCCAAGCAAACACACAGGCCCTAGTGCTTGCTCACTGAAAGATTGCACTTCTGAACTCAATCTTACATTGCTTCAACATGCCTTCCGAAGATCCTGATCATAAGTAGCAGCTGAGTGCTCAGTTCCTCCAGATATCTGTACCTACCCTTCTAAGGCTCAAGGAACACCAAAGACAGTGACAGTGGAACAGGAAAGAACTGCAAAGTGTCATTCTCTATGCATGAAAAAGGCATTACTGTCACGGACTCCATGGAAGTGTGGTTATTGCCCTGGGCCTGCATAAGACCAGCCTGATCAACTATTGGTCATGGATGGGAGATGGCTTGTGGGGCTCTACTTCTTTCTGCAGAACTGGTGAGTGCTGATCAATTCTGGGGTAGGGCTAATCGTTGTCTTTAGTAGTGTGCACACTGCTTAGTGCATCATGCTTCAGTAGAGGGTTCTAAAACCAGGGTCACACAGAAGACTTCAGCGAAACTCAGTAGGTCACAAAGCACAACAAATCAAATAAACAAGAATGGGAAAAAGAGACAGTTAGGTAAAAAGAAATCTAGATAGTGGGAATGTAAATCTAAGTATATAATACAATAAGGGTAAAATTGTTGAGCAAAATTATAATTAGTGAAAGACCCAAATTATAATAATTAAGATAATGTGATTCTTAAATCTGTCTAGTTTGAACTCGTATCATAGCTTTTGTCAAAAAAAAAAAACAAAATTATAGGATGACTCAATTTAATACTCTTTTTTACTGCACCAGGAAAGATTTGTAACTCAAAAATTAATTTCAAAGTGTGACTGGATAATAATATGAAATACATCAAAATCATAGCTTGCTTTCTTCCTCGGGGCATTTTTATTCTAAATATTTTATTACTCGTGCAGTAACTTGCAGGTTTTTCAGCTACATATTATATTAGACATTGAAGGAGAAATAAGATGTTGAAAAAGATCTGATTCATGGATTGACTCAATAGAACGCTGTTGTGAAAGCAACGACTATGAAAGAAAGAAATGTTCTTGCCCAAAAATAAGGACAACATAGAAAGAACTCCTATTCTAGAGGTTAGGGTCCTACTGGCCTGTCCTGCGTAATGTGGTGGCTTAGTTTTGAGAAGCTTCTAACTTCACTATGAACTGGCTACATGTCCTCTGTCCAATGGTTTGGGTTTTTTTTTTTTTTTTTTTTTTTTTTTTTATCCTCTATCTCTTCATCTCCAAATCTGGGTTTATAAATTTCCCCCATTATATTATAGTGGCTGTATCCTAAACTTAATGAGTCCAGACACATTAATGACAAATGTGCCCCTTATTCCAAACACTACTCTGCCAATTGCAAAGGTACAGTGAATATGTTTGCATTGAGAAAAGGTTGAATCTCTGTTGTTGGCTACTGCTGAGTTCTGGGTGAGGAAGGCAGAGCTTTGACTGAGGAACTGCTGATGACCATCTCAGAGCATTGTTTACATTGTTTAATCTGTTACTTTGTCTCATTCTAACATCTCACTTACATTTGGATGTCAAGTCCACATTTTTGCTTTTTTTTTTTCTCAGTGTTAGATATCAATCTGTCTACTCTAAGAGATATTTGTCTCTTCCCATATTGTGCTATTTCTCTCTTCAGACTCTCAAGATGGATGTTGACTTATCCAACTCATGAATATTATATTAACCTGTCATTTTTCTTCCCTAGTTCTTTACCAAAGACACTCAGTCACTTCTTCAGCTTGTGCAGAACTTTGTTACATAGACTATAAAATACCACAGTTATGAACCTGCCCATTATTTCCTGACTCTGTGTTATATTTCTTATATTGACAAGAATGTATAATCTCAATTTGATAACCCTATCCCTTCATAAATATTTAGGAACTACAGTTCCCTTATAATACTGAACTATTCTTCAGGACAATTCTAAGTGTTCTTTTTATTTCTACAAATTTCAAATCACAAAACAAAAATTTCATGGCAATACCAGAACTTTCTGGCAGTATCTGTTCACCTTTTTTTCAATAATATTGGAGGGCTACGTTTTTACATGCCTATTGTCTAGCTACACAAAGAGACATGCCTCAGCTTTCATCATGAAGTGAAGTTATGTGGTGAAAGATTAACACAGGGCTTTTGTTATAGCTTATAAAAGGTACGCCAAAAATCAGCTCCTTCTATTTCCTTCTTCTGTCCTCAAATTCTTGTTAATTGTGCTAAGTGGAAAATGAACATGATCGATTCAGGCTCAGCTACCATTTGCACAATTGGATAAGGCCAGATGTGAACACTGAGCTAAATGGAGTGATGGTTCCTTTCTGTAGTAGCTCTGTGCATCTGTTACTGAGTCGACAAAAAATGTGAGAAGCTCAGATGTTGAATATTTGGTCACCAAATGATGGCAATGCTTTATGGAACAGTGGAAACTACAGGGACTGGGAAAAAGTAGATCCCTTAAAGTGGTTCCTGGGAATAATGTTTCTTTTTTTTTCACTTTTTTAAAATTTTATTTTTACATTCAAGATTTTATTTCCCTCCCAGTCCACTCCCCTACTGTTCCACATCCCATAACTCCTCCCCGAATGCCCTGTCTCCACAAGGCTGTCCGCACCCCATCTACCTAGCCAGATCTCTAAACTCCCTGAGGCCTCATGTCTCTTGAAGTTTAGGTGTCTCTTCTTTGACTGAAGCATGACCTGAGAGTCCTCTGCTGCATGTGCTGGGGTACTCACATCAGCTGGTGTATGTTTTCTGGTTGGTTATCTAGTATCTGAGAGAGCTCATGGCTCCAGGTTAACTGAGACTTCTGGTCCTCTTACAGGAATGTACCATTTTGGGGTATACTATTTCTTGCTTCTTCCTACCCATTGTTATATGAGTAATATTTTCTGTCATGCCCAATGTGGTGTTTGTATATACTAAGTCCAGGGAGTGGAACCATTAGAAGGTTTGGCCCTGTTGGTGTAAGTTTGGCACTTTTTCAGTAGGCATAGAAAGTGGGGCTTTAAAATGCTCATCCTAGCTGCCTAGAAGCCAGTATCCTGCTAGAGGTCTTCAGATGAAGGTTTAGAACTCTCATTTCCTCCTGCCCCATTGCTGCCTCAGTGCTGCTATGCTCCTTTCTTTTTTTTTTAAAGATTTATTTATTTATTGTATATGAGTACACTGTAGCTGTCTTCAGACACACAAGAAGAGGAAATCGGATCCCATTACAGATGGTGGTGAGCCACCATGTGGTTGCTGGGATTTGAACTCAGGATCCCTGGAAGAGCAGTTGGTGCTCTTAACCACTGAGCCATCTCTCCAGCCTGCTATGCTCCTTTCTTGATGATAATGGACTGAACCTCTGAATGTTTACGCCAGGCCCCATTAAATGTTTTCCTTATTAGAGTTGTCTTGGTCATGGTGTCTGTTCACAGCAGTAAAACAATAACTACGACACACAAGGAGTAAGTGAACTTTGGCCTTAATGTCCTGAACCATAGTCAAGGTAAACTCTCCTCCTCAGAGGTGATGGATACAACTGTATATACAATAAACTATTTGTATTTCCTGCTACATTAATCTAAAGAATTAACACCATAAGAAAAGTTTTAGCAACTAGAAGACTAACACCTCTTGAGGAATTTAGCAAGAGATGAATGAGTATGTATTTCAGATAAATAACTACATTTGTTCTGGGGGGTATAGCTGTTACATTTTTGGATTCTATGAAACTATAATAGAAAATATTATTATTCCAAGCCAGAATCTGCATGATTTGACTTGGTCTCTGACTAATGGTGTTTAATAAACTCCTAGCAATCTATCCTAAAGGAGCTGAGAACTTATAATCTCTCATATATTATAAAAAGAACTATCATGAGAACCTGTTCAAAACACAGTAGAAATAGAGAAAAGACACATTCATACTTCATTCAACTTCAATGTAATGTTAAAAGGATAAAACTTTTATGATTGGTTTTGCTTGGAGGAGGATCTAAATAGGAGACATCATATTTGGAAGAGAGAAAAACTTGGAGAGACACTGTTATATAAGTGTTTTGAAACATTGGAAGCACATTCAGTTAGGCAGAAGATAGATGATTTATTTTATGGCATTGCAGCAAAATACTGGAGCTGGATGTATATGTTGGCTCACAATTCTTACCCAACCTTAACATGAAACTGCTGTAAGCATCTCTGTTAGTCGAGGGAAATACAGAAATTTACATGGCAAGAGAGAGTGACATGTCTCTGCATCTCATCTTGTGTCTCTCTCTTCTGTCTTTTTTTCCTGATATACCAACCAATATCCATAACTAATTGTGGGGGTCCATACTCATAACTCTAGCTCTAGTCAATTCATTTAACTTGTCTGTAGAAGCAGTTTATCCTCTCTATATTGAACTATAGGAAATAAATGTTAACCACTGAAGCATTGGAAAACATGTTTAAGTAACATACCCATATCACATATCCAAACCACAAACAGTATGTACTAGGATAAAAGGTTAGAAACAACAAATTTATCACACACTTATAACATAAGTTAATATTCTTGTTGCTTGGTTTGAGTTTCATAGCACAGATATATTAGTCTTTAGGCATGTTCATTTTTCTTATTGGTTAACAACTTATAACTTATCACATCAGTTATTAAATTCAGAAATTTGTATCATTAAATTAAGCTTATCATTCTAAATCTATAATCATTAAAGAGGACCTATGTAAAGAATGCTGTGCATAACAGATTCATCATAATTGATTTGACCTTTCTACAGACCTGTGGGTTGCCTGCTACTCTTAGTAATTTTTATTTTAAATCAACCACCTACTACTTCCCAGCATAAAACTGCTAGGAAAATTGACATTGTTATTTCTATTTTGCCTCTATCTGATATTGTGAATGGTTTAAATAAAGGCATCATATCAGCCCATGTTCTGTAGACAATTAAGCAACCAAGCCTCTGGTTCAGCTACTAACTAGGCTTTTGGATAATTATTTTATTCATTGGCATTGCTTTTAATAACTTGCTTCTTGCTACAAGAAAAATCCATCTAATAAAGGTAAATAAAACAGTTTATGAGAAGACCAATATATAGACAACAGTAGGCTAGTTTAAATTGTAATTAATGTAATATTGGCTCTGTACAGATTTGGCTTGTGGTTTTAAAGATACAGTCTAAATTGGGATTAAAGTCCTTAGCATCTCACTGGTTTCTTCTCTGTGCTGTGGAGAATGCCTTAAGTTTAAGGGATGAAAAAGGGTTTACAACCCCATAAGAACAACAGTATCAACCAACCAGAGCTCTCAGAGACTAAACCACCAACCAAAGACTGCATATGGACAGAACACATGGCTCCAGCTATATATGTAGCAGAGAATGGCCTTTTTGGGCAATAATGGGAGGACAGATCCTTGGTCCTGCCAAGACTTGATGCCCCAATGTAAGGGAATGCGAGGGCAGGGAGGGGGGCGTGGGTAGGGGAGCACCCTCATAGAATCAGGGGTAGGGGAGATGAGATAGGGAGTCCTTGGATGGGAAACCAGGAAGGGGGATAACATTTGTAATGTAAATAAATAATATCCAATAAAAAATAAAGAAGTCCAAGTTATAAGTCTTGATTAAGCTTTGAAGTTAATGGCATAGTGGCATGGAATTGCGATACAATGTAAATATTGATGTGAAAATTTACATACAATAAGTATTACAATTAAGTTGTCTTTTAAAGAATAACAATCTGCAATTTCCAAATTACACTTAAAACTGTTTATTAATTATTATCAGGCTCCACTGAGATTTGTCACTACCCGACACTTAAAAACATGTATGAGCTTGAACTCCTTGTAGTCTTTACTCTTTTCTAAGCAGGTTCTTTGTATGACAGTTATTATATTGTATTGCTTTTGATTAGCTATTTTGGTTTCCATAAGTGCCAGGCACATAGAATATGATATTAACAAAACAAAAGGTAATTTAAAATGTATGTCTTTATATCTAAGATCTACAATGACTTTGAAAGACAAAGCTTCTGTACTTCCTATAAATTTTACATTTTCCAATAATTTAGGGAATTGTTTTACTTATTTACATTCCAATATGTTGTCCCCCTTCCAGGTTCCTCCTCCCAGTGTTCTTCACCCCCATCTCCCATCTCATTGTCCCCATTGTCTCTGACAGGGTGGTCCCCCCTCCCACTTCCCAGCCCATCTCAACCTACCTATCCTCCTCCAACAACCAAGCCTCCTAACCTACCCTCCACCCCATCCTCTCATCTCCTTTCCATGGAGTGTCAAGTCTCTACAGGATAAGGTGTATCCTCTTTCACTGAGGCCAAACAAGGCAGTCCTCTGCTACATATGTGCCAAGTACCACAGAGCAGCACATGCATGTTCTTTGGTTGGTGTCATATCATAGTCTCTGGGAGCTGCCAGGGTTCCAGGTTAGTGTTACTGTTGTTCTTCCTATGGGGTTGCCATTCACTTCAGGTTTTTCAATCATTTCCCTAACTCTTCTATAGGGTTGAGGTACTTCAGTTCCACTTAGAAAGAGAAAACAATAATCACTGGAGGCAAAGTGAGGGAGGAACCTGGGTGGGTGAAGCAAGGGGTTGGAGAATGGGGGCAGGACCAGGTATGGTGGAGGCAGGAGAGAAGCCCAGTGAGTCAGAGAAATGAATGGAAATATGTAGCTATGCAGGTGTATGAGGGAGCATGGAAGCTCTAGAATGTCCCAGAGACATGTAATGTAAGAGGTCCTAGGATTCAGTTGGAATGACCTTAGCTGAAATGCCCTACAGTAAGAAGATGAAACCCGAAGAGAACAATTCAAGTAAATAGATATGGTTCCAAAGCACAGGGATGGGGTTACCAACCTACCTTTAAAAATTGTGACTCAGAATAGTTCTTATCTAAAGGAAATTCAGGGACAAACATGGAGCAGAGTTTGAAGGAAAGGCCATCCAGTAATGGGCCCAATTTGGGATCATCCCACAGGTAGGCACCAAACCTTGACATGCTATTGGTGAGGCCGTGTTTTGTTTGCAGACAGGAGCCTAACATGGCTGTCCTCTGAGAGGCTCTACCAGAAGCTACAGTCAACAATTTGACTGAGGCCAGGGACCCCTACGTTCTAATATTTTAATCAACAATTAATAACTATCAGTGCCTATTCCTGTACACAATATCAATCTAGATTTGCTTTGTCGGATTAAATATAAAGAAAATAGAAAATTTGATAAACAACAAGATGTCCTAAATATTTCAGTAAATTTTAATTGAAACCCTCTAGTTTTACTTGCTAAATGTGGTAATAATATCTAGAGTCAGGAAGGCTGTACATGTTGACTTAAAAAATAATTCAGAAAAATTTTAGTGAATCATTCATTTCACTTTATCCATGCAGAGATTACTGTATTTGAGGCAGAGATTTCTAATTTTCTCTGCACTACAAAGCATTCTAATGGTGCTTCTACTTCAAATAGAATTACTTTTCCAGTGTACCATGTTGAAAGTTAGTATAAATTTCGAATGTAACCTTTCTTTAAATTCTTAATAAATAGATAAGAGTTAGGGTATAAATCAGGTTCTCCCTGTCACAGAACTCAGATGTAAATATCTTTCTCTTGTGTTCCTATTTTTCCTTTCCATCTATTATAATATCCTTATTATAAATTACCATAGCTAATGTGTATTTTAAATTTTTAATGGAATATATAACATTTAAAATGATTTTACAATTATTGCCATACTTTGAAAGTTTCTTTATTTTCAACTGTGTCACTAGTGAGTGAAATGGAATATTTTCATATAAAATTCTGGTAGAAGGGAGTTAGATAACTATAAAAAGAGTTCACATTAAAGTATATTTTAACCTTTGTTCTTCCTTCCTTCCTTCCTTCCTTCCTTCCTTCCTTCCCTTCCCTTCCTTCTTTCCTTTTTTTCTTTCTCTTTTCTTTTTACTTTTCTTCCTGGGCAAGGAAATAGACCATTTTTTTATTTGATATTCTCTGTATTTACATTTAAAATGTTATTTCCCCCCCAAACCCCACCCTCATATTCCCTCTACCTCCCCTTGCTTCCATAAAAGTGCTCTCCCAACCAGCCTTTACCACATCAGTGCTTTGGCATTCCCTTACACTGGAAAAATGATCCTTCACTGGACCAAAGGCCTTGCCTCTTATTGATGCCAACAATGCTATCCTCTGCTACATATGCACCTGGAGCCATGGGTCTCCCCATATGTACTCATTGATTAGTGCTTTGTTCCCTGGGAGCTCTGGAGGGTTTGGTCGGTTGATAATGTTTTTCTTTCCATGGGGTTCTTCTATAAGATTCTCTACCAGCACTGGCCAAGGGTTGATAAACTGAAAATTTCACACACTGATTCAAAATGAAACTATCTTTATTTTAAATTTATTATATTTTGAGGCATATTGTGAAGATGACTATTATTATCATGACTAAAACTCATATGTTGTATGATATTTGCTCAAGATTTAAAACAAAGTAACAGTTGCTTAAATTATATAAAATTTGTAGATGTAAAGACTTCATTTGGTTAGAATCTAGAAAATTTAATGTTTGGGGAAGTATCATTATTTAAAGAGCCAGTGAAAATTAAAATTTATTTGAAAGAGGAGAGCCTAAACTAAATTTATTTGAAGTGTACCCTAGGTGAAAACAACCATCCAGGGAAACGTTTTCCTAGGAAGCACAAAAGGGCCAGTGTTACAATGGGTGCATCTTAAGGGATCAGCCAAACTTGGCATCATTGTCTATGTGATGATTGTTTTAAAAAAATGATATATAAAAGATGAAGAAACCAGTCAGACTTTTGTTGATGTTGCAAGAAGTTGTTTAGAACAGACAGTGTATGGTATGATGGAATTTTCACCAAGAAATCCTGAAAAGATGTGTGTATAGCAGAAAATGTGAATCCCAAGTTGCAGTGGAGACCAGTGGATGCTGAAAATTCACGAATGTGGGATATCTTCTGAGAAAAATTTCATGTACCAAGGTGGAGCCAAACCAAGAGAAAGGTACTAAGTGATGCAAGTGGATGAGCTGTTGAGCTAAAATTATATAAGACATTTGTTGTACCCAATGGAGAATTTAGAGAAAGGATTGAAGAAGCTGAAGGGTTTTGCAACCCATAGAACGAACAATATAAGCCAACCAGATTCTCCAGAACTACCAGTGACTAAACCTCCAACAAAAGATACACACTGACGGAAGTATGGCTCCAGCAAATATGTAGCAGAAGATGGCCCTCATTGTGTATCTATGGCAGGAGAGACCCTCAGTTGGGAAAGGCTTGATGCTCCAGTGTAGGGCAATGCCAGGGTGGGATGGCAGGAATTGGTGGGTGGGTAGGGGAGGACCTTCATAGAAATAGCGAGACAAAGAATGGGATAGTGGGTTTGCAGTGAGGCAACCAGGAAGGGAATAACATTTGAAATGTAAATAAATAAAATATTCAATAAAAAAGACATTTGGAGCCCCATGAGCCTCTTAGGATATCCAGATGGAGACTTATAAGTAGGTATACTCTCTTCAAGGTTTAGATTGATTTTTCTTTATCATGTCGTCTTTTCAACTTCATAGAATGACTTGCTCAGGTTACAGGGGTTTATAGTTAAGAGCTTACTAGAGACTCAGAAAAGATTATGCTCTTACAAAGTGTCCGGATAGTTAAAGACTGTGGGTATTTTAAAATTTGTACTGAACGGTATTGTTTTTGTTACATTTTGCATTATGAGATGTCCATCAACAGGTATTGTAAATGTTGGAGGGTAATGTCTCCAAGTTAGATGTTTGGATATCAATTTGGGAAGAGGTGAGCTTGAGATATTTAATACTGTTTGTCATCTCGACAGGATCTAAAATTATTTAATAGACAAGTCTTTTCTCATATCTATGTGGGAGCTCTTAGACTGTAGTAACTGAATGAAGGATAAACTGTGAGCATTAATATTTTGTAATCCTGAACTTTATATACAAGGAAAAGGTAAGCTGACCACCAAGCCCCCTCTTTCTCCTCCCCCTCTTTCTCCTCCCCCTCTTTCTCTTCCCTCTCTTTCTCTTCCCCCTCTTTCTCTTCCCCCTCTTTCTCTTCCCCCTCTTTTTCTTCCCCCTCTTTCTCTTCCCCCTCTTTCTCTTTCCTCTCTCTTTTTCTCTCTCTTCCCCTATCTTCCTTTTTATTCTTTATCTTATCCCATATAAAGCAAGTACATTTATATGTATATGCATCTCATGTATAATTTATTCCCCTATTTGTAGAATTCTCATTTGAAATTATAATATAATTACCTTATTTATTCTTCTCTCTTTCTTCCCTTTATCCTTCTTTCTTTGCCAGTGCATCTCTCTCATTTTCTTTCAAATTCATGACTATCTATCCAATGTTACCTCTCCGTATGTATAATATCCCAGAGGTGAACACTATCTAACTTAATAATCAGTTAGAGAGTTTTTCCCTGAGAAAGACCAGTTCACTCACTCTCAGTAATCTCCATTTACTGATGGTTGTCTATATTTGCATGGAACACTGAGAGATTTGCTCCTTCCATTTTAGATGTCCACTTATAATTGTTCAGGGTATGTACAATGTTAATGAGATATCATGGGTGTACCCTCTCTAACATTCCCAGGAACTGCAGGGACAGAAATGAAGAAGAGACTGAGAGAAAGGAGGTCCAGTGACTGGCCCAATTTGGGGTTGATCTCTAGGAGAGGCTTAAAGGCCTGACACTATTGCTGATGCTATGATGTAATTACAGACAGGAGCTTAGCATGGCTGCCCTCTGAGAGGTCCAACAAGCAGCTTAATGAGACAGAAGCAGATATTTACATGAAACCAATGGTCTGAAGTTGGGGACCCCTGTGCCTGAATAAGTGAAAGGCTGGAAGAAATTGAGGAGGTCGACCCCATAGGTAGAACAGTAGTGCCACCAATTCTGAAGTCCAGAGATCTCTCAGAAACTGAGCCACTAACCAGGCAGTATACAAGAGCTGGTTTGATGCCTGACCCACACCTACACCCACACCTACACACTCACATATACAGCAGAGGATTGGTCCATTTTCAATGAGAGAAGATGTATCTAACTCTAGAGAGACTTGAGTCCCCAGGGAATGGGGAGGGCTGGCAGGGTGTGGAGATTTGTGAGAATATGGGAACATCCTCTTGGAAATGGGGGAGGAGGAATGAGATGAGAAACTGTTAGAAGGACATAACAACTGGACTGTAAAAAATGATTAAAGATTTCTTAAAAGTGACTCATGTATATTGCACCTCATGTATACAGAATGTTCGTGAGCTCTCAGTTATCTGTGATTCTTCCTCATGTTTAAATCATGAATGAATCATTTGATTTAAGCTATAAACCAATGCTGCTTTACTTTCAAATTACAGAACCATTCAAGGCTTGTTCCAGAATATAATTTGATATGCCATTCTTTCAGGGAGTATTTCACTCTTTTTTATCTATCACAGCCATTTTATAATTGGAGGATAATCTGATAATGATGTCATGTTTTACTACTGCTGTTTCTATTGTTTTATTTTAGCAACTTTACCTTATGTCTTCTTCTCTGACCAACAACATTAATTTGCATTCAAATATTTCCCTTCCCTTCCCTGAACATAAACCTCTGTTCATTATTGACTGGGTGTTTGCCAGTGTTCAAAGAAATCAGCTGGATGAAAGGTATGACCTTTGTGATGGATTTCCAGTATGCACTCATGTTGGGGCAGACCCACCAGCCTAGAGCAGAGATAAAGAAGTAGAAGCATGAGATCATCAAAAGTTCCAATTCTGAATCTTTAATGGTCATCTTCTGGAATCTGAAAAAACCACTGAATTTCTGAGGTTCATTGTTTTATTGTATGTATGTGGAATATTTATTAATTAGCACTACGCTTAGTCAAATAACTTAATCATAAAATTCCTTAAAGAATTTTAGAAAATGACAATTTTGTATCTTATCCCTTCTCTTTTTATTGGTATTTTGGAATCAAATAAGGATATAACTTTAGAAGTCCTAAGATAAACAGTCACATGAAATCATTTAAATACTTGCTCTGCTTCTTTTTAAACTGCAAGGTGTAAAACTATACAGTGTCAACTTTGGGCTTTATTTAAAAGATCTTTAGAAACCTACCGGTTTTCAGTCAAAATCAAAATAAGAAGTGTATTCTAAGATCTACTGTTTTACAGATTATTAAACAGATTTCATAACTTAATTTAAAATAACTATAAAAATCAATCACCTATAAAATATACACACCTGTTTAATTTAAAACTTTATTGCTGTAGGTGAGTACAATGTCACTATCTTCAGACACACCAGAAGAAGGCATCAGATCTCATTACAGAAGGTTGTGAGCCATCATATGGTTGCTGGGATTTGAACTCAGGACCTCTAGAAGAGCAGTCAGTGCTCTTAACCACTGAACCATCTCTCCAGTCTGTCATTCACCAGGCTTTATAAATATCAATAGGATATAATTGCTATTAGTCATGCTTTAATTCCACAGATTTTCAAAATGTTCATGGCAAAAAAGCTGCTTCCCCAGACTATTATAGTAGCTCTTGTCTGATTATATATTATAAATTCTAATTGATTATAAAGAGGAAAAAGAAATTAAATGTTAGAACCAAGAAAGATTTTTATGGACTATTCAATTTGTCCATAATATTTTGTCACAAGGTTAATTTTATATACCATTTGATTTTTCCAAACTACTGGCTTATGTTTTCAAGAAATATTAACCATATTTGCAGGTATTTTCATTCTATTGACTATAATATCATTGTTTGTACAACAAAATTTGTGGGGATAATCATGTAAAATTAAACATATCTTAAAACATTACAAACAGTATTTAACATTTTACAAAGCTTGAAAAATATCTTACTTCTGAATTTTATGTAAAGACTACATTTTAACGACTACTTGGCTGATGTGGACAAATTTGGTTTAAAAAAATAGTAACAGTAAAAATAATGCCCTTTCAGTTTGGTAGTACCTCTACAGATATCATAAGGATTGTCTTCAAATGGATGCTTTGACCATGAGATGCGGTGCTGTTATCTGTCAGACACTGTGGTGTGAAACATATCCCTATATTAGTATTTCAAGTTTTAAAAAGGAACACCTAATTACTGTCCTTTAATGTTATTGTGTTGTATTTGGAATCTAAGTAGAAACTTTCAGATCATATAATTAAAGACAATTGGTTTATTTATTATGTATGATACCCAATATAAAAAAATACTTAAAAATTGTTATAATGGCTAAGACTAGTATTAGTATTTTAAATTCTAAATTCAGGGTGTATTAGTTAAGTTTGCAATATTGTGACCAGGATAATGTTAGAGAGATCTTATTGAGAGAAGAATGATTTTGTGTAATGGTTTTTCAAGTTTTCTGGCTACTGTGGAAAGAATAGCACAGTGGATCAACACGTAGTCTAATGAATTTGTGGCAGTGTATCTCTTTAAATAGCAATTAATGAGTGACCAAGAATTGGGAACAGAGACAACTGCCCTAGACAAGTCTGCTTGTATCAGGTAGGGATACCTCCTAAAGATTCCAAAGTGTCCCCAAACTATGCCACTAACTGTGGAGCAAATGTCAAACTCTGAACCTACGATGAACACTTCAAATTCTCACAGCAACCGTCTTTGGTAATCTCTTACAAAAGTACAATGCCTTCGGTCTGTAGTAAGGAGTCACCTCTCAAAACTGAAGTGCACTGTCCTCGTCATACTGCAAGATGGCATATTTGCCTTCAAGTCTTTAGAAATGAGACAACTGACACATAAAAACATGAAAATGAATAATTAAAATGAAAAATATATTTTATCTGGCACTATATGGCTTAGTTTACAATTTTTCAGCTGATTCTACAAACATTTTAAGAAATATTTAATCCTAAGCCAAAAATTACTTTACATACCTTTTCAACTTGTCTATCTCTCCCACACAAACACAGCACATTCATATACATACATGCGCACAGAGTATTTATACAAGCTGAAATATAACTTTTTTTTTCTAGGACACACTCCTGCATAAAATGACAAATGGCTTCAACAGGCACTCAGGCAACACATTTGTGGGTTGTGAAGAATCTCTAAAATCAAGGGAAAATAAACAATGCTAAAATATCATGTGATCTTAAACCTATTTCTTTTAATCATGGTATATATTAGGTTATAACAGGTATGTATCTTCCTTGCTTTCACTGACTAAAAGACAGTAAAAGTACATTCATTTATTCAATCATTGTTTATTAAGCATTCATTATACCATTCACTGTGAGAATAGTCAGATATAACTTACTAATTCTAGAATTATTCATATTAATAAAAAGAATCATACACATGATTAGCAATTTGATGCATGTTATCAAAATGTGTACCTTACTCATGGATGCTATATAATAGGGACATCAAGAAAGCATCTTATTGTAGTTTGAATATAAATGGCCCCCATAGGCCTATAGGGAGTGTCACTATTAAAAGGTTGGCTTATTGGAGTAGGTATATTCCTGGAGATGGGTTTTGTAGTTTCAGATGCTCTAGCAAGACCTGGTGTGTCATTCTCTTTCTAATGGTTGGATCCAGATGTAGAACTCTTAGCTCCTTCTCTAGCAATATGTCTACCATGTTTCCCACCATGATAATAATGAACTAAGCCACTGAAACTGCAAGCCAGCCCCAATTCTGTGTTTTCCTCTTTAGGAATTGTTATAGCCGTGGTGTCTGTTTCTAATAATAAAACACTAACTGAGACAGAGGTCCAGGAAACATTTACAGATTGCCACCTGAGGGAAAGTGAGCATGGATTAAAATATGAGAAAACGACCCCAGTAACAAAAGATTAAACCAGAAAGAAGTATTCACAGAGAAAGGAACTGAGGGAAGAAACTGGGAGGGAAGCAGTAATGAAGATTGTGGTGTGGGAAAATCCAAAGATAGAATAAGAGTAATCATATGAGCACTTGCGCACAGAGTTCAGAATCTGCTTTTTTAAGAACTCATATGAATTTTCTATAAAGAGAGTAATATGGTCAGATTTATGTTGCAGAAATGAAGAGTAACATGTAGACAGATAGAACTTAAACATACAAATCACAAGGTGATGACATGTATTTCTCTGATAATAATCTGACTAAATATGAATGTTTGCATTTTAGAGATATTTTCAAAGAAAAATCAGTCACTCATAACTGATTTAAATCACAAATATAAGGAGGAGAGAAGAAGTATTTGAGTGGAACTCTGGGTTTTTAGCGTCATAAATGGAATAAGAAGGTCGTGGGACTCTCAGAAAATAACTGAACAGGGGCTTATGTTACTATGCATTTATTTTAAAATCATAAATTCAGAGATCACATCATTAACAAATTCAAGCTAGCAACTATAGGACTTGAAAAGAGGGGTAAAATGCCCTGTTTTTAACATGATGTATGATAGTCATCTTAATTCTTGAAGCCAACACTACAAATATCATCAGCAGAGTGTCATAAGGAATAACAGAGACACCTGTGTCCTCTCTGACTGGTGGTTATGGTCTATGCACAGTTTCCAAACTGCTTAAGCCCTGTCCAGAAAAACTCTTGTAGAGGGTTATTATGCAGAATATAGTTAAAAGTTCAAGCAAAATGTCAGGCATTGTTAGTTTTAGCTCATATAAAACCATTGTACCCACTCTCTGAACTTATATTATCCCAAAGCTTTCTTAATGTGGTGGTATTTGTTACATCCGGCACAGGCACATGCATTGCCTCTTGGCCCCTCAAAATCATTGATTGAAATTGAGGAAAGATTCAAGGGAGCCTGCTGTAGAAGTTTGCTAGATTATCCCAATTAATGCTCACAACTCACAACACCAGTATGTTTATATGAGCTCTTTGGATGCTGTCATTTGATACTTAGAGAGATTAAGGAACTTACCTACGAGTAGGCATGTTTACTTTATAGAGTGAATTTATTTTCTTTTAAACATACACCATACATTAAGACTGTTCTATTGGATATTCTACGTATCTGCACTTCAAATACTATCCCCTTTATCGCCCTCTCATTTCCCCTCCTCTCTCCCCTTGGTTCCATAAAGATGTCCCCACTCCCAACCACCCACTCCCATCTCATTGCCTTGGCAATCACCTTCTCAGCCAATTTAAGAAGAAAATGAAAAAGTGTGTGAGTGGGAGGGAAGATGAAAGATGAAGAATAGTAAATCTATGACCCACACCCCTAAATGTCAGGTAGGTTTTGCAGGCAAACTCATTTGTGATGATTAAACAGTTATATAAAACTGCAAAAAAAAAAAGAGAGAGAGAGAGATTGTTCTAATACTCCATTTCTAGAATACAAGGAAATGCAAAAATGGCACTTATACAAATAAGGGATGAATGTTTGCTGCCTGACTCTCCCAAACAAAAGACTGTATGTTCTGATCATATTGGATCACAACAAATCCTCTATGGATTACTTAATGTTATTTTCATTTTAACAAGAGAAATACTCAAAGATAATATACAAATGGCTTAAAGCCATTTATTTATTGTAAGCATTGACTTTATGTGAGGCACAGTTCTATTAGTGAGAACAGAGTAGCAAAGACCAGCTCAGCCACTGGGAAACTGATAGAAGCCAGAAACCGAGACCCTCTTCTATCAAAAGCTCTTTCTTCCAGAAAGGAAGAACAAGGCCCTTTATTCTCCAATTTGGGGCATTGAATAAGATGCTATTACACATATAAGGGAAGTGCTAAAAACGTGTGAAGTTTATTGCCTTCTAAACTCTTATTTCTAAATGAAGAAATAGTTTCTGAGTTTCTAGAACATGAGGTAACACTAAGATAATTAGAAACTGAATATTTATTCTAATAAATAAGATATATTAGCAGCATTAGCCACAAGTAACACTGGCTTCCCACATATTGCAAAGATAGTCTTATACTCCATACAAAGGTTATATGTAGCCTGAAGTTTTATATTTCTCCATATTAAGAAACTGAAACTTAACCCTAGTCAGGTGTGTTTTGCAATTTATTTGATTAAACATTGTTAGAGAATCTATGGTAGCAGAGCCAACTCCACAATGTATGTGTTTTACTGTTATAAATATCCACAGCTGACACCTAACTCCAACTCTTTATGGTTTCAAACCTTTTGCATATACTTAGGAGAATTTTATGATCATATTCTATAACTGAATAGTCATCGATATTTGTATATATGTATATGTATGAATGAATAATCATTGTTGATTCCAGTGGCAGTTTGGGAAAATGGCTAGGAAACTTAGCATTGTTTTGACTGTATTGATATGAGAGCTATGATAAAGTGATTTTTATTTCATAGACTTGTCACTGACATGTGTGCTTGTACTTGGGTTATAATGCTCACCTGGTTTTTGGTGCTGTAGCTCATCTCAATATTTCATGTTTCATTCTTGGCTGACAGTTTTAATCTCCCAGTGAGTTTTGAGGAGTTATTTTGAATATAGTAAGTCGTTTTTCTAGATGGTCACTATAATTCAGTTATAAAGAGCAAGAGTTGGGCAGAAATTTAATCTACACCTCATCTTTTTAAAAAGTCAGTTTATGTCTTTTACTTTCACTGCCTTTGAAAATAGACAATGTTACGGTGTCCTCTGTGGCATGAAAACTGTGACAAGTTCAAGTGAGGTAAAATGAGTGAAACTCCTAAACTTCAGAGTACTTGATATTGTATCATACCTAAAATGCCTGAAACACATGTAGTCCAGGGAAATGAAGGTACTTTTTTAGTTTAATTAATTAATTAATTAATTAATCTATTTATTTCTTTCAAATTTTGCATTTTATTAGATACTCTGTATTTGCATTTGAGATGTTATCCCTTTACCTTGCCCCACGCTCATCCTCCCTTCCCCTCCATTTGCCTTCACAAAGTTGCCCTAGGTCCTGATCATCCTCTGCACCCCATTGCCTTAGCATTCTTCTACATTAAGAAAACATGTCCTCCCTGGAACAAAAGTCTCTTCTCACATTGATGCCTGACACTGCTGCCTTCAGCTACATATGCAACTGGGTCAATAGGTCTCTCAAAGTGCACACAAAGTTTGGTGTTTTACTCCATGGGAGTTTTGGAGGGTTTGGTTGGTTGATAATGTTATCTTCCCATGAGGTTGCAAACCCTTTCAGCTCCTTAAGTCCTTTCTTTAGCACCTCATTGGGGTACCCGATTTCAGACCGATGGTTAGCTGCAAACGTGTTCATCTATATGATATGATGACCCTAGCATAGTTCCTGAGGGAGCATCTCTGTCCGGTTCCTGCCAGTAAGTACTTTTTGGGACCAGCTATTGTGCTTGGATTTGGTGACTGCATATGTGGTGGATCCCAAGGTTAAGTGACTTCTGCGTGATCTTTTCTTCAATCCCTGTTCCTCTGAAATAAAGGTATGTTTAAAGCTACTTCTCATTGAATGACATGTACATTATTTCTCTTTAAAAATTTTATTATTGCCCAGATTTAATTTTATCTTTATGTTTAATACTTATAATATGTATGAGTCATATAGAATTTAATAAGCTTGTTAGCCATGTAGTTGAAATTATTTATGACTTAGTCACCAGTAAGGTGTCACAACATTAAGGTTGACAAGTTTCTCCTTTTAAAATGGTGTTTAAATGATGTTTTAAATTCTGCCCCTCACACAGTTACATAATTTTGAAATAGTCAGAGAAAGCATGAACTTTGCATGATGAGTAGAGTCAAGAAATGATCCGTCCATCCTTTATAACTGCCATTGCAGATGTCCATCCTCTATAACCGCCATCACAGTTGTCCATCCTCTATAACCGCCATCACAGTTGTCCATCCTCTATAACTGCCATCGCAGTTTTCTGTCATGGTGCTGTTACAAAGAGACTTAGATAGAAAACACTACCCTTCTTAATAGAGTATGAAAACACCACACTTACGTATTCAACTAACAAAGGCTGAAAGATCTAACGTTTGCTAACCATTGTTCTCATCCATATAGTGCCTTTAGAGAGGGACATATGCAGAAAAAATATATATATTTGCCAAATACGTTGAGTGGTAGTTGGTTGTACATTGTTAACAAATGAAGGCATGGGCAATTCTCCATGAAAAAAGGAGAGGGAAGGATTCACAGGAAGGAGCCATTTGAGATGATACTTGAAAAATATTATTTTCAGATAGCAGAAGAGAGAAATAAACTCTAGAAAAAGAAAAGACAAAGCACACATTAGAAAAACAATATCCATTGGTGTCACTTTGGGTCCCAATCTGAAGCCCTGCTAATCAACTCCTGGCCGATACTTTCACTTCTCTGAGGCTGTAATTACTCACCAGTTTGGGGATCCTGAATTGGAACTTAATATAATCTATTTGTCTTATGCAGTAATATCCTGATCTCACTTCTATAACTAGTAGCGTTGCATTAATTTATCTACGAATTGATTTGTATTATTAGACCATTATTATCTCATATATCTGGCCCATGAAGTTGCTTTAAGTATTTATTAACTCATGTTAATTTTATATATTTACTTGCATGTATATGTGTTTGTGTATGTAAATTAAGCACTAAGGAAAAGAAGTTTATGAATTTGAGAGGGAGTGGAGTGGTGTCATTGGATGAGTTGAAAGAGGAGAGGACAAGGAAGATGTAATTATATTATACTTAAATAAAAAGTCATATATGGTAAAAAAAAAAAAACGTAGCTCAAACTTTCCCCACTATACATTACAGGTAAATATTTCATATTTCACGCTTCATTTGTACTTACTGAACAAAAAGAAGCATTACATCACCATAAAAAGGTCAGCATTTGAGAAAGAAGTCAGATATTTTCCTTTCCATATTCAAAAGTTTGTTTTTCTAATTTAGCCACCTATAGGCATAATCCAGTAGATACAAGAAAACATCTCAAAACACAAAAAGTGCCTGCTGACAGGTGCCTGATATGGCTGCCTCATGAGAGGCTCTGCCAGAACCTGAGAAATACAGACTCAGATGCTCTCAACCAACTATTGGACTGAGAACGGGATCCCAAATGGAGGAGTTAGAAAAAGGACTAAGGGAGAGGAGGGTTTTTCAGCACCACAGGAAGAACAATATCAACCAAGGAGACCCACCAGAGCTTCCAAGGAATAAGCTACCAACCGAAGAGTACACATGAAGGGACCCATGGCTCCAGCTGCATATGTAGCAGAGGATGGCCTTGTTGGTCTTCAACACGAGAGGAGAGACCCTTGGACCTATGAAGGCCCAATGCCCCAGTGTAGGGGAATGCCAGGGTGGGGAGGTCAGAGGGAGTGGGTTGGAGGTTGGGGGAACACTTTCATTGAGGCAAGGAGCGGGGTATTGGAGAGGGGGATTCCAGAGAGAAACCTGGGGAAGAAAATAACATTTGAAATGTAAGTAAAGAAAATATCCAATTAAGAAAGAAAGAAAGGAAGGGTGGGAGGGAAGGAGAGAAGGAGGGAGAGATGGAGGAAGGGAGAGAGAGAAAACTGCATCCCTCACCCTTAATATCCTTTGACTAGTATTTCTGGTTTCTGCTCCCAGCCCTATTCAACAATACTACTACTTCAGTTTCAAAGTTATTATTATCTTCAGGGTTTACAGTTACCATAGTGATAACGTTTCTTTCCTCATCTGTATCATTTTACATTTCCACAAAACTGAACTGAATTATTTGTTTTAAAGAAGGAGCTATAAAATTGCTTTCCATCAACACTGTAGCAGTAATTCTGTCTTAAAATTTACTATCAATGATAAACAGCAAAACACAATGTCTATAAATACCGCTGTATCTTTCCTTCAGTAATGTGCTCTTTTATATCATACTGAAATCTGTGTTCTTTGATAAAATAACTGGAGGAATATAAAACCAGCAAGGTTGAGAATCATGTTTCTGAAGCAGGGCAACAGGACTCCTTCTGATGAGTACATGACCCCACAGGACCGCTATTCTTCAAGTCATTGGTTAAATATTTATCTGGCATCCATTATCAGACTCAGGGTAGGAAATGAAAGGAAAATTAATATGGTTTTCATTCTCTACTGCTCCAACTATTTTTAAAAATGTTCAAATAAAATTGTATTCCTATAACCATTTGAAAAGGAATGTATGCCCTAGTGGTGAATGACTGCTAGGAACTGCCTTTGTTGTCAATGCAAAGGTCTTCCCTTCACATACATGATTATATGAAAGCTGAACATATGTGCTTAACTATTAATGAAGTCTACCTCATAATAAATAAAATATGAATTAATTGCTTTGATGCAAAGTCCTACCCAACACAAATACCATTTATTTCATACAGGAAGGTGAATTGGAACATATAGAAATATTCATCTACCTAATTAAGTGGTAAGATACCGGTAACATTCTTGACAGTAAACATTCGAATAACAAAGTAAATGCTTATGAGCCTATAGTTTAATGTGGAAAGAGCTTAAAAGCTGAAACATTAGAGTGTGTTAGCTGCCCCAACTTCACAGCCCAGCATCTAAATGAAGCAATGGTGCCATTCACATTGGGTGTTTTCACTCACCTAATCTGTGTAATCAAAATAATACTACTAAAAAGAAGTGTCTGAATGCTAGAAAGCACTGGCTACTCTTCCAGGGAACCACATTTAATACTCCACACACACATACCTGCTCTTAACTGTTATAATTCCAGACTTAGGGCACTGTGCACATATATTAAACATAAATACATGTATCTGAAACAGCCACATACATAATGTTAAGATAAAAATGTTCAGCCTTGAAAACAGGTAATTAAATAACTATACATATTGCACAGTTTGTATTTAGAAATATATATGTATATCTTTTATATGTAGGAATACATATGTGTATGTACATATATTGATATATGTGGAATAACAACTACTGAGAAAACAGAAAATGAGTTTAAAGAAGACAAAGAAGTGGTATATGGGAGGAGTGGGAATAAAATGATAAAATTATAATGTAATATTCAACTAAATCTAAGAAAAAAAGACAAAAGAAAAAAAATTCTCCAGTAAGTATGGACAGAGAGTCTCTCTCTCATTCAGATGATATAAGTTTCTGTCAAGTTGAACGTTAAGACTGTTAATTTCAAGAATAAACACCCATAGGACAGGACTTGAACGTAAGATAAAATAACCTTTGGAAAAATTATTTGATTCTTCGCTTTTCAGCTTGTGTGCCTTTACATTTTTTTCTTCAAAGGCAGTTGTTTACTAAGATTTAGAAGACATCTTAGCTATTACTTTTCTTTCTTGAGTAATCTAAAACTCTGCTTTGCTGTTTTTCTAAAATACTAGTCCTTTGAAGACAGTAGATAGAAGGTAATGAGGTGGTGAGACTTCAGATTGTTTAATAAGATTTTGCTGTCAAGAAGTAGATACTTCTCCCTGAAACAGAATTTCATACAGACTGCCCAGTCCTCTGGGACTTACATTATTTTGTTTCTTCTGTCCAGAGCTTTCCTGAGCAAAGGGAGTGGGAGTTGTGTTGCAATGTATCCATCCTTGTTGGACATTATACTTGTACAAGATCTCACTTAAACAGCACAGCTATCTTAAGAAGACCTAAACAATAACAATAGCAATAACAATAACAATAGACATGTTTACCTGGAGAGGGGGAACTCATGGGGCTCACCCCATGGGTATTGACAAAGAATGTCCAACAACTAAAGGTAGTTAAGAAAGGGAAACAGTCTTCAGTAAGGAAGAACACAAGAAGCACTAAAGCTATTAGGCTGTATTCATGTATTTATGGAATCTTATACCTGAGCAACAGCAACAACATAAATTTGAGATACAACAAACATTGAAGGTAGTAAAGTGAATGAAAGCTGAGGTTGTTATATTATATTTGGATTAAATACATAAATATATATATATATATACACGTACATATAATGTCGAAGACTTGTTTTGCATTTCTTTTTCTTCAGAATTCAACTCTAAAGGAGTAAGTATTTTTAATCAATTGAAGACAATTACTCATAGTTGTTATGAGTCTTATTAAATATTACTTATAAGAGTTTATACATATTTATGATGAAAGTACTTTATAAAAATTTTTAAGATTCTCTTCATGTATATTTTATCTTTTAACTAGAAAATTGGCATACTTGTCTGAGTTCCAAACTTATTTAAATCAAGAATTGAAGCTGTCAGTCTTGGAGACCTGTGATATACTAAATAAAAATATTGGAAGGTACAGGAATTTGAAAGTAGATGTGTAGCAGTGGGGGAAGGGGAACTGAGGTAGCCACTAGAAAGTCCCTAATACCAGGACCCAACAGGTAGGACATTAGCCAAAATACACAACAGAGGAGAGACTGAACCAGTAGAGACCATATCCAATGTTTAGGCAGGGACACCTGTTAAGGAATGGGGCCACACACCCACCTCAAAAATATTAATCCATAATTTCGTCTGTCAAAAGGAAATCCAGGGACAAAGAGTGGAGCAGAGACTGAAGAAAAGGCCATCCAGAGACTGCCCCACCTAGACATTCATCCCATCTGCAGACACCAAATTCAGACACTATTGCTGAAGCCAAGAGGAGCTTACTGTCAGGATCCTAGTATAACTGTTCCCTGAGAGACCCCACCAGAGTCTGACTAATGCAAATGCATATACACACAGTCAAACATCAGACTTAGGGCAGGGACACCAATAGTGAAGTTAGGGCAATGACTTAAGAAGCTGATGGGTTTTGCTTAGAAAGAACAACAATATCAACCAACCAGATCCCCCAAAGCTCCCAGGTACTATACTAACAGTCAAAGAGTACACATGGCGGGGGGGTTGAGGGGGAGGCAGTTATCCATGGCTTAGTGGGATATGTACCAGAGCATTGCCTTAACTGGCATCACTGGGAGGGGTGTCCCTTGGTCCTGTGGAGGCTCAGTGACGCAGGATAGGAGAATGGTGGGTCATTAAAGCAAGAGTGGGTGAGTGGGTAGGGGAGTAGCCTCATAGAGGTAGGGGTAGGGTTTAGGAGAGCTTCTGGGGGGGGGACTGGATAGGGGGATAGCATTTGAAATATAAATAATAAAAAACCAATAAAATGGGAAAATATATTGGAAGAATGTTATAAATGTACTCTTGGTGTTGGTGTTCATATTATAATATATAGAGAAGAAAACTTCATTATCCTATTGTTTTAAAAAATAGGTGGTACAGTTTTTCACTTTTGTCAGATGATTTTTTTTTTTTTTTTTGGTCAAGAATAGCATTAGTTTGCTTAGGTAGCTCTAGCCAGTATTGAGTCTTGGCATCTCTCTCTCTCTCTCTCTCTCTCTCTCTCTCTCTATATATATATATATATATATATATATATATATATATATATATATATATATACACACACATATATATACACATATATATACACATATACGCATATATGTATATATCTATCATGCATATACTTAATTTACTTTTAATTCATTATAATTTATTATATATCTTTTATGTATATGTTTCAAAATTTAACTATTCTAATACTCATGGTCATACAATTGAGAGAAAAGCTAATAATCATAGGATATACTTGTAAGAAACAAATAAAGAGTAGGACTCAGGATTCACCTGCATACAGCTGAGCACCCAGAAAAGTCTTGCAAGATCTCTCCCATCTGAGCCTGCAGAGACAGAACTGGGTCACTGCAATCAGAACTCACTACCTGTCCTCAAAAAGACAAACACCCAAAAGCAATTTGCTCGCAAAAGCACTTTTCTCTCTAAGCCTAAGGGTCCTCAGATCCACATGAGAGAGAGGCTCCAGTCAGAGACAACAAAGGCAAGAGGGAAGCAAAAAAACCTAAGCAATGGAAAGCAAGACAACTTGACAACATCAGAACCCAGCACTCCCAACACAGCAAGGACTGGATTGCCAAACACCCCAGAAAAATAAGACTTAAACGTAAAATTATAATTCATGATGATTTTGAAGATCTTGGAGAAGAGCATAAATAACTCCCTTAAACAATTACAGGAGAACCAGGAGAAATCACTCAAAGAACTAAGGGAAAAGACAACCAAACTGATTAAGGAATTGAAAACAGAAATAGCAACAATAAAGAAAACACAAAAGGAGACAATCTTGGAGATAAAAAAAACAACAAAAAAAAAATCAGGAATCACAGATGTAAGTCTCACCAACAGACTAAAACAGATAGAAGAGAGGCTCTCAGAGGCCAAAGACAGCATAGAAAACATAGATAAAACAGTCAGAGAAGATACAAAAATCAAAGAGCTCCTAACCCAAAATGTCCAGGAGATCCAGGACACAACAAGAAGACCAAACCTAAGGATAATAGGTGTAGAAGAGAGCAAAGAATATTAACTAAAAAGCACAGTAAATATCTTCGACAAAATGATAGAAAAAACCTTTCCTGCCCTTATGAGTGAGGTGACAGTGAACGTACAGGAAGCCTCAGAACTCCAAATGGACCAGAAAAGAAACTTCTCTGGACACATAATAGTCAAAACACTGAATATTCGAAATAAATTAAAAATCCTAAAAGCTGTAAGGGTAAAAGGACAAGAAGCACATAAAGGCAGACCAATCAGAATTACACCAGACTTCTCAACAGAGATTATGAAAGCAAGAAGATGCTGGATCAACATCATACAGACCCTAAGAGAATACAAATGCTAGCCGAGGTTCAATATTCAGCAAAACACTCAATCACCATAGATAGAGAAACAAAGATATTTCTGGACAAAACCAAATTATAAAATATCTGCCCACAAATCCAGCCCTACAATGGATAATATATAAAAAATTACAACATAAGGAAAAAAACTACACCCAAGGGGGAAAAAAATAATCTTGGAAAAAAAAAACAAAAACAAAACAAAACAAAACAAAAACCATACAAACATAAGTCTACCTCTAACAACAAAAATAACAGGAAACTAAAATCACTGTTTCATAATTTTCTTAACATTAATGTACTCAATTCCCCAATAAAAAGACATAGACTATAAGACTGAATACGTAAACAAAATTTAGCATTTTGCTGCATACAGGAAACTCATCAGCGACAAAGACAGATACTACTTCAGAGTAAAAGGCTGGAAAAAATCATTCCAAGCAATTGGGCCTAGGAAACAAGTTGGAGTAGCTATTTCAATATTAAATAAAATAGATTATCAACTAAAAGTTATCAAAAATATAAGGAAGAATACTTTTTACTCATCACAGGAAAAATGTATCAAGACAAACTCTCAATCTAGAACATATATGCTCTAAATACAAGGGCACCCACATTTGTAAAAGAAATCCCACTAAAATTTAAAGCATATATTACACCACACACAATAATAGTGGGAGACTTAAACATTGCACTCTCATCAATGGGCAGATCATGGAGAGAAAAACTGAATTATATGCTATATACAGCAAAACTAGCAGAGGTTATGATACAACTGGAATTAAAAGACATCAACAGTACATTTCATCTAAAAACAAAAGAATATACATTCTTCCAAGCACATCATGGTACCTTCTCCAAAATTGACCATAGAGTTGGACACAAAACAAGCTTCAACAGATACAAGAAGATCAAAATACTCCCATAAATCCTAACAGATAACCATGGATTAAGGCTTGTCTTTAATAACAATAAAAACAACAAAAAGCCCACATACACATGGAAGCTGAACAACGCTTTGCTCAATGATAACATGGTCAAAGAATAAATAAAGAAAGAAATTAAGGATTTTTTTTTAGAATTTAATGAAAATGACAACACTACATACCAAAACTTATGAGATGCAATGAGAGGAAAACTCATAGCTCTGAGGGCCTCCAAAAAGAAACTGGAGAGAGCATACACTAGCAGTTTGACAGAACAGCTGAAAGCCCTAGAAGAAAAAGAAGCAGATACACCCAACAGGAGTAGAAGGCAGGAAATAATCAACCAAATAGGGACAAAAAGAACTATAAAAAAACAAAAGCTGGTTTTTTTGAGAAAATCAACAAGATTGATAAACCATTAGCCAGACTAACTAGAGGGCAAAAGAGAATATCCAAATTAACAAAATTAAATACAAGGGGAGACATAACAATAGAAACTGAGGAAATTCATGAAATCATCAGATCCTTTTACAAAAGCCTATACTCAACAAAACTGGAAAATCTCGAGAAAATCGATAAATTTCTAGACAGATACCAGATGCCAAAGTTAAATGAGAATCAGATAAACCTTCTAAAAAGTCCCATAATACCCAAAGAAGTAGAAGCAGTTATCAAAATCCTTCCAACTAAAAAAAGGCCCAGGACCAGATTGGTTTAGTGGAGAATTTTATCAGACTTTTATAGAAGACTTAATACCTATACTCTACAAACTATTCCACAAAATAGAAACAGAGAAAACACCACCCAAGTCATTCTTCGAAGCTACAATTACGCTCATATGTAAACCACACAAAGACACTACAAAGAAAGAGTACTTCAGGCAAATTTCTCTCATAAACATTGATGCAAAAATACTTACTAAATTTTTTGCAAACCGAATCCAAGAACACATCAAAACAACCATCCACCATGACCAAGTAGGCTTCATCCCAGGGATGCAGAAATGACTCAACATGTAGATATCCATCAACATAGCCCACCATATAAATAAACTCAAAGAGAAAAACCACATGATCCTCTCAATAGATGAGAAAGCATTTGACAAAGTTCAGCACCCCTTCATGATGAAAGCCTTGGAAAGATCAGGAATCCAAGCCCATACTTTAACATAGTAAAATCAATAAACAACAAGCCAGAAGCCAACATTAAACAAAATGGAGAGAAACTTGAAGCAATCCCATTAAAATCGGGGACTAGACAAGGCTGCCCAATCTTCCTCTACCTACTTGATATAGTACTGGATGTTCTGGCCACAGCAATTAGACAACAAAAAGAAATGAAAGGGAAAGGAAGAAGTCAAAATACCACTATTTGTAGATGATATGATAATATACTTAAGTGACCCCAAAAATTCTACCAGTGAACTTTTACAACAAGTAAACAACTTCAGCAAAGTGACTGGTTATTAAATTAACTCAAACAAATCAGTAGACTTTCTCTACTCAAAAATTTAACAGGCTGAGAAATAAATTAGGGAATCAACACCCTTCACAATAGTCAAAAAGTCTATAAAATACTTTGGGGTAACCCTACCCAAGCAAGTGAAAATCTGTATGACAAGAACTTCAAGACTCTAAAGAAGAAAACTGAAGAAGATCTCAGAAGATGGAAAGATCTCCCATTCTCATGGATTGGCAGGATCAACATTGTAAAAATGGCCATCTTGCAAAAAGCAATCTACAAATTCTATTCAATCCCCATCAAAATTCCAACTCAATTCTCTATAGAGTTGAAAAGAGCAATTTGCATATTCATCTGGACTAACAAAAATCTAGAATAGCAAAATCTATTCTCAAAAATAAAAGCACTTCTGGGAGAATCACCATCCCTTATCTCAAGCTATATTACAAGGCAAGTGTGATTAAAAAAAAAAAAAAAAAAAAAAACAACTACATGGCATTGGTACAGAGATAGTCAGGTTGATCAGTGGAACAGAACTGAGGACCCAGAAATGAAGTCACACACCTATGTTCACTTGATCTTTGACAAAAGAGCTGAAAACATTCAATGGAAAAAGGACAGTCTCTTCAACAAATAGTATTGTTTCAAATGGCAGTCAGCATGCAGAAGAATGCTTATCAGTCCTTTCCTATCTTAGTGTACAAAACTCAAGTCCAAGTAGATCAAAGACCTCCACATAAAACCAGGTACACAGAAACTATTAGAAGTGAATGTGGGAAAGAGCTTAGAACACATAGGCACAGGGGAAAATTTACCAAACAGAACACCAATGGCTTATGCTTTAAGATCAAGAATCAAAAAATGGCACATCATGAAATTACAAAGTTTCTGTAAGTCTGAGGACACTGTTAAGAAGACAAAATGGCAGCCAACAGTTTGGGAAAGCATCTTTAACAATCCTACATCTGATAGAGGGTTAGTATCCAATATATACAAAGAACTCAGGAAGCTAGACTATAGAGAATCAAATAATATAATGAAAAAATAGGTACAGAGCTAAACAAATAATTCTCAGCTGAGTAATATCAAAAGGCTAAGAAGCACCTAAAGAAATGCTCAACATCCCTAGTCATCAGGGAAAGGCAAATCAAAGCAACTCTGAGATTCTACCTCACACCAGTTAGAATGGTTAATTAAAAAAAAAAGAAACAAATAAGTACAGTGGGGAAATTATAATTAACATATATATTATATAACTTATTATAAGGATCAATTAAGAAAGGAAACACATTCAATTAAGATTGTAGAATCAGATTTAATTAAAACTTTGAAATGGAATCATTAGTTACATTCTGAAAAGAATGGATAAACTTTGATGCATCTGGACTTGTGAACTCTGTAAATTATCATCACATTAATATTTAACTTCTTTACATATATATAATTTAAGTAAAAAAATTGTCAGTTTTAAACAGAAGCATTGGATAGTTGACAGAGCTAGAATGAATAAGAATATCAGATTACTAATCCTCATTCGTGGCTATTTTGCATTTTGGAATTTTAACCTATGGTTTTAAAAACAGAAGACTGAGGTTGTAGTATGTGATTTAATTAGTTTCATCTCAACATCCCTATTAAAAGAGAACTGTATAATTCTGTAATGAACTATATCATGTAAATCCAGTTCCACAAACATGTAATGAAGAAGCATTGAAAACCATACTATATTTTGGATTTTTTAATCACGTTAAATACTGCTCTGATAGAACAGTGATTTCATCTACTGGACAAGAACATTGCTGGTGATGAGGGCCAGGCTATAATGAGATTCCATCACATATTATGTGCATATGATCAGTGCATACGGAATTAGGCTAAGTAGTTATTTTAATTGAAATAAAATCGTAAGTGGCATATAACCTTACTTTCATGTTTACATATATTCATGTATACATACAATCAAGATCCAGTAAGTCTGTCTCTAATACTGTAAAAAGTTCTAAGCTTTTAAGAGAAATTTTGAGAAGATTTGGTTTATAAGCAAGAATTAAAATTAAGACAACTAATATAAGCAAGGCAGGTTGGTGCAATAGAAACATAAAAGACATTCACAGATTAAAAAAAAAAAAAAACCCAAACTAGTGGGTCTGCTGAATTTGAAACTTTAGAACTCTAGCCAAATAAACTTTCTCTCAGATTTTACTACTTGCATACTCTAGTATGAGGTTGTGATTAAGATGCCCGAGGGAAATCCTCTTTTAACCATCCTCTGAACATGTCTGACAGGTATTTTCTTAGTTGGGTTGACTGAGATATGGAGACCCGCCCTAAATATGAGTGTTACCATTCTGTGTACTGTGGTACTGGAGTAAATAAAGAGGAGAACGGCCTTCTTCTCCCTGTGCTCTGGACCTTCGAAGCAGTAGAACCTGCAACTCTGGCTTCCTTCATTTCTTCATACAGCACAATGGACTGTACCCTTCATTTCTAAACCAGCTTGTGTTTCTCAGGTTGCTTTGGTTGAGGATCCTTAGTGCATCAATTCATTGTCACATCAATAAGGAAGGTGACATAGGAATACATTGATTGGTATATTATGCAGCACCGTTCTTCCACTTGGACCCAAGCTCTGTTCTCTGAACAATATTCTTTTAGACATTTTCTGTTAACTTGTGAAGTTTTATGGGGCTGTTTTGGCTCTGTAATTCAGTTCTGTGAAGCATTAACTCTCCTGATAAAATGTGTGTGTGTGTGTGTGTGTGTGTGTGTGTGTGTGTGTGTAAGCGTGAGCACGTGCACATGCATGCCTGTATACTTGTGTGTGTAAAAGGTTGCAGTGAGTTGAATTCCGAGATCACCATCATTCTACATTTGAGATCTTGATTCTCACTAAACCCAACATTCATTGATTGGCTAATTTGACTGGACAGATAGAATCAGTAAGTGGCACCTTTCTATTGAGCTACTTCTTCTAGCCCCTCTGGTTACATGGTTTGTGTATCTTTTAATAAAAGTTAATCTAATATTGTCATGATAATCAGACTTTCTTTCCTCAAACTTTGTATGAACAAAACACCCATGTAAAATTGATGACTGTGGGTCTTTTTATAGGCCTACTATACTTTCCTTCCTTGATATGTACCTTTCTCTGTCCAGAAAAATATCTGGTATCAGCATGGAAAGGTCCTGCTGAGGCATGATGAATGTTCAAGCATGGAATGATAAAAGCATCTCTCAACTCTTCCGTTAGCCTTTATTGGTCTTCTCTATCAGTCCCTGGTGAATATGAACCTGTCTTGCGCAAAACCATTCTTCCAACCAGGTTTCTGTCATAGAAATAGATAAGGTCACATCTGTACTCTGGGACTGTTCTCTGGATGGAGAGCATCCAGCTCCTCTTGGATGTCTGCATATTTCAGCTGTGGGAAGGATCACATTGGCTATTTTCCAGAATCTCAAAATACTCAGGAAGACTTTTCACCTTCCGCGCACTGAAAATAAGATTTGATTGACAAGGTATGTAAAATTTTAGATTTAAATTCTTTACCATGTCTTCCTCTGAGGCCACTCTATCCTGTCCTCCACAGACATCATTTTTATATACTTAGAGTGTCACAAAAGCAGTCAGAGAACCAAATAGGTAGGAAGACAACAATCCTTAGGAGACCTTGCTGTCTCTGGTGAATCTGCCCAAACCTTAGCAATTCTCTTTCTAGACAGAAGGAAAAAACAAAACAAAACAAAACAAAACAAAAAAGCCAAAACTAAAACAAAACAAAACAAAACAAAAAAAAAAACCAAAAAAACAACAACAACAACAAAAAAAAAACCTAACACCCAGTCAATGCAAAAATGGTTTCGCTATAAGATAAGGTCAGGCATGGTGCCATCTAGTGTGTTATCAGTAGTAATTACAACAAATTTATGATTTATTTGAATTACTCAAGATACAATTCCATGCACTGCTGCACGCTCTCTCCTGACTCACCTACATGTTTTGACTTCAGGGACATCCATATCTTGATGGATGGAGAATTCAGAGTGAAATTAAAAATACCATTTAAGGGAGGGGTATAGACAAATACTGGAATAAGAATAAATCTAATACTAGAGACTCTGTAACACCTGGATGAAGTGTGAAGTATAATATAAGGCTATATCAAGTTGTCTGAGGATGCTGACTTGAAAAAGTCCTAAGATACAGCAAAACCCAATATCAGATGTATAGTTAAGTTTGAATTAGGGCAAGCAGATGTCTAATGGTTAACAGCTCTTGGCGCTCTTTCAGAGAACCTGGACTAAGTTCTCAAAAGGACCAAAATATGGACCCAGAGCTAAACAAATAACTCTCAGCTGAGAAGCACCTAAAGAAATGTTCAAAATTTTTAGTCATCAGGGAACGGCAAATCAAAGCAACTCTGAAATTTCACCTCACAACAATCAGAATGGTTAAGACAAAAAACTCAGGTACCACAGATGTTGGCCAGGATGTGGATAAAGAGGAATACTCTTCCCTTTTTGACAAGATTTCAAACTGGTACAACTACTCTGGAAAGCAGTCTGGTGTTTCCTCAGAAAACTGCACATAGTACTACCTGAGGACCCAGCTATACCAATCCTGGGATTATACCAAAAAGATGCCTCAACATATAACGAGGACACATGCTCTACTATGTTCATAGCAGCCTTATTTATAATAGCCAGAAGCTGGAAAAAACCCAGATGCCCTTCAGCAGAGTAATGAATACAATGTGGTACATTTACACAAAGAATGCTATGTAACTATTAAAATAATGACTACATATAATTCTTAGGCAAATGGATGGGACTAGAAAATATCATCCTGAGTGAGGCAACCCAATCACAAAAGAACACACACTGTATGCACTCACTGATAAGTTGATATTAGCTCAAAAGCTCAGATTACCCAAGATACAATTCACAGACAAAAATGGAGCTCAAGAAGAAGGAAGACCAAAGTGTGGATGCTTCAGTCCTTAGAAGGGGGAACAAAACACTCACAGGAGGAAATATGGAGGCAAAGCACGGAGCAGAGACTGCCTATCATGGGTATTCATCCTGTATACATTCACCAAATCCAGACAATATTGTGGATGCTAAGAAGTGCTTGCTGACAGGAGTCTGATATAGCTGTCTCCTGAGAGGGTCCACCAGAGCCTGACAAATACAGAGGAGGATGCTCACAGCCAACCACTGATCAGAGAATGGGGTCACTAGTGGAGGAGTTAGAGAAAGTTTAAAAATTCAATTCTGGACAAAAGTAATTTTTTAAGGAAATAATTGCAAATAATTGTAGCATGGAAGTTTTGTGCCTCGTTAAAGGAATAATTTCTCTTGGAGACAGAAGAATTCATTTAGAACCTCTGAAACCTCTTCCTTATAATTTAGAAAATGTTTATTCATAATGAACACAGGTTTATCCCCATGATTTTATCTCAATAATTTTAATGCCTTTCTCATAGAAAGCTTCTACATCTAAGTCAAAAGTTTTAAACATCATTATAAATGAGAAATGTTGAATGATGCATTTGAGGTTTATAACCATTAAATATGAGAAGAATTACTTTTCTTATATATAGATATTACTGACGTTATTGAATTTATTATTTATTCACTAGCACCTATAGTGTTCAAAATCATTGGACATACCACTTTAAGGTAACTGGAAGCACTGTGTACATTTGTATTACGGCCTATCACACTGGAAGGACATTGTTATTAGTATCTGTTCTATTGGTCAGTTTTTTCAGTCAGAATAAGTTAGGATAAACTATAACTGTTGATATTCATTACATAGTTTCTTAAAGGAAGAAATTAACACAAATTTCAACTCAATTTTGAACTGCAACAGAAAAAAAATTGCCTTTGACTGGAGTCAAATTTAAAAACCGACAAAATAAAACCTGACTGTAAAATGGTGGTTGCTTGGCTTACGAAATACCTAGAAATATAAAATAAAAATAGGTAGTAAGTGGCTGATAACAGTGAGTCTACATGTGTTAACATTTTATAGTGTTCTATTCTCAGACGATTCATTTTTATTTACTTCCACTTAAATTAAAAGGCATATCAAGCTAATGGAGCCCGATATGAGCTACAATTTATATTGTCAGCATCTTTAGTCAAAATCCCTTTACAGACTCAGGCTGCCTTCAGAGAGTCATTTGGATTAGCAGAAACTGCTGTCCTGCCCATTGTTTACCCACGGCTCCTTATCAAGCTTATTTAAGTGTTTTCTAATTTCTTACACCTTCTGGAGTTTTATTGTTCTTATTATATAACTGTCTTCATAACTACACGGTTTTACAGCATTCCTAAAATTCATGTGTCATCATACTGTGCTATTTATGTCTCTTGCCTTACTTCATTAACTTGTTAAGTTGGCAAGATGAATCTAGTTTATAGCGTGAAATCGTTACATTCTCCTCTGACTCTTTTCATAGACTTGGTCCTTTATGAATTCTTGCTCAAGTCACTCTTCTACTGGGACAAGAGTAAGAAAGATGTTTGAAAAAAAAAAAAAAGTAAAACTTCCATTTTTGATACTTACTAAATTTCCTTTGATAAAGTGACCAAAATTTATGTTTCTTTACATTTGTAGCTATATGTGTTTGTATTATATATCATAGTTTATCATGAGATATTACATTATGAGGAACAAAAAAATCTATTAATGTAATTTGATTAGTAGGATGCTGTTGCCAACCCCCTATCAGCCTAGGGTTGGCTACACTGCCAGCTTGCAGTGCCCAGACTCTGGGAGAGATACACACCCCCTTTGTTATGCTAATTGTCCCAGGCACAAGCCTACTTTCACACCTGGCTTTCCTGTTTCCAGTTGCCTCAGGTTGCAGACTTCCTCCCTAGGGGGCGACTCCTACACCCAGCAGCTAGGGAATTTGAATACCTCCCCTATAATTATCTGACTGTATATAATGAGACTGAAGTCAGTTATGACAGACTGCAGTTCAAGATGGAGTAAACTTTCTGGTAACACGGATAATAGACTTGTGTCTTCTTTCAAACCCTTAGGCCTTCACCTGGTTTGGAGTAGCTGTTCATGGTGCAGGCACCACAAATGGAGGCCCACTAGGATGCGATTATCATCATCATGACCATCTATCATCATTATCATTACCAACCAAGGTCCTCAATGAATGTTGGCTCATATTCTACTTTCTAGAAAACACTGTTTAAAGCTAAACAATGATATACCTGTAAAATATATATTTAAAAATCAATAGATATCTAGAAAGTTCCTTGAGAAATAAACAAAAAAATGTGCAGCCACTTTGAAACAACAACAGCAACCTGAAAATGTACTTAGATGATAATTTCACAACAAATGTAATTAACTAAAATTTTTAAATTTATGGAGGTATCAATAACTCGATAAATGAGATTTCGGGAAATGACTGTGGTGACATAAGGAACATATTCCTGGTTATAATTTAAATTCCAATGATCTGTTCAAAATTATTTCTGAAAAACATAACATTTTTTTAGGGCTTTCAGCAAGTGATAGGGATATTTTTATTGGATATTCTCTGTATTTACATTTCAGAAGTTATCCTCTTTCCCCCAATTTCATACCCCCTCACCTTCCCAGTGCATCCATGAAGGGGCTTCCTCTCCCAACTGCCCTGTCCCACCTCAGAGCCTTGGCATTCCCCTACACTAGGAAATTGACCCTTTCCTTGATCAAAGGCCTCTCCTTCCACTGATGCCAGAGAATGCCATCCTCTGCTGCATATGTTCCTGGAGCCATGGGTCTCTCCATGAGAACTCTTTGGTTAGTGTTTCAGTCCCTGGGAGCTGTGCTTGATTTGGTTAGTTGATAATTTTGTTTTTCCCATGGAGTTGCAGACTCCTTAATTTCCTTCAGTCCTTTCTCTAGCTTCTTCATTGGAGTCCTTGTTTTCAGTCCAACAGTTAGCTGCTAGCATCCTTCTCTGTATCAGTATGGCTCTGGCAAAGCTGCTGAGGAGGCATCCGTATCAGATTCTTGCTGGTAAGCATTACTTGGCATCAGCAATAGTGTATGAGTTTGGTGGCTGCATATGGGATGGGTCCCCAGGTGAAGCAGTCCTGGATGATCTTTTCTCCAATCCCTGCACCTCTATTTGTCCCATTATTTCATCCTGTGACTGTTTTGTTCTCCATTCTAAGAAAGAGGCATCCACCTTTTGACCTTCCTTCCCTTTGAGCTTCATAATTTCTGTGAATTGTTTCTTGTGTATTCCGAGCTTTTTGATTTAGTGTCTACTCATCAGTGAGTACATACCATGAGTGTTCTTTTGTGACTGGGTTACCTCACTCAGGATGATAGCTTCAACTTCCATATATAGCTGGGTCCTCAGGTAGTACTACATTCAATTTTCTGAGGAACTGCCAGATTGTTTTCCGGAGTAGTTGCACCAGCTTACAACCCCACCAAGAGTAGAGGAGTGTCCCTGGTGTGAGATGGAATCTCAGGGTTGTTTTGATTCACATTTCCCTGATGATTAGGGATGTTGAGCATTTCTTTAGGTGCTTTTCAGCCATTTAATATTCCTCAGTGGAGAATTCTTTGTTTATCTCTGTACCCCATTTTTAAAAGGATTAGTTGATTCTCTAGAGTCTAACTTCTTGAGTTCTTTGTATATATTGGATACTAGCAGTCTATTAAAATTGAGGATAGGTAAAGATATTTGCCCAATCTGATGGTTGTTTTTTTATTTTGACAGTGTCCATTGCCTTACATAAGTTTTGCAATCTTATGAATTCTCCTTTGTTGCTTCTTGATCTTAGAGCATAAGTCATTGATGTCTGATAAGGAAATTTTCCTTTATACTTGTGTGTTCTAAGCTCTTCCCCACTCTCTGTTCTATTAATTTCAGTGGACCTGCTCTTATGTGGAGATCTTTGATCTACTTGCACTTGAGCTTTGTACAAGGAAATAAAGGATCAGTTTGCATTCTTCTGCATGCTGACAGGTGAACCAGCACTATTTGTTGAAGGGTCTGTCCTCTTTTCATTGAATGTTTTAGCTTCTTTGTCAAAGATCAAGTGACCATTGGTCTGTAGATTTATTTTTGGGCCTTCAATTCTATTTCCTTGATCTACCTGCCTGTCTCTGTACCAATACCATGCTGTTTTTACCACAATTCATTTGTAATACATCTTGAGTCTGGGATGCTGATTGCCCCAAAAGTTTTTTTAATGTTGAGAATAGTTTTTGCCATCCTGGGTTTTTCATTATTCCAAATGAATTTGCAAATTGAATTTTCCAACTCTATGAAAAATTGAGTTGGAATTTTGATTGGAATTGCATTGAACCTGTAAATTGCTTTAGGCAATATGACCATTTTTACTATGTTGATCCTTCTAATCGATGAACATGGGAGATCTTTCTGCCTTCTGAAATCTTCTGCAATTTCCTTCTTCAGATTCTTAAAGTTCTCGTCATACAGATACTTCACTTGCTTTTTTAGGGTGACCCCAAGGTATTTTATATTCTTTGTGACTATTGTGAAAGGTATCAATTCTCTACGTTCCTTCTCGGTTTTATCTTTAGAGTAGAAGAAAGCTGCTGATTTGTTCGAGTTAATTTTATATCCAGGTACTTTGCTGAAGTTGTTTATCAACTGGAGGAGTTCTTTGGTGGAATTTTTGGGGCCACTTAACTATACTATCATATCATCTACAAATAGTGATATTTTGACCCCTTCCTTTTCAATTTGTATTATTTTGACATTCTTTTGCCATCTGAATAAGTAGGGAGAGAGTGGGCAGCCTTGTCTTGTCCCTGATTTTAGTGGGATTGCTTCAAGTTTCTCACCTTTTAGTTTGATGCTGGCTATTAGTTTTCTATATATTGCTTTTACTATGTTTAAGTATGGGCCTTGAATTCTTGATCTTGAATTTCTAACATGAAGGGGTGTTAAATATTCTTTTCATCTATGAGGTAATTATTGATTATCAAATAAATTAAAGTGATATAACTTACCTGTGATAATGTAATGGTTTTTATTAGATGGTATATTTTCATTATTTTTTTTTTGTGGTGAAAGTAACCAAGCTTACTATATAAGCTAATATTCACAATTATTTCTGGATATTTAGAATATTTTAAATAATAATGTATAGAGAAAGGATAAAGGGACTGACTAATTTTGAATCCTCATAGGAAGAACAACAATATCAACTTACCAGAACCCCCAGATCATTCAGAGATTAAACCACTAAACAAAGAGTCACATGGCTCCAGTTGCATATGTAGCAGAGGAGGGCATTGTCTGGTATCAATAGGAGATGAAGTTTTTGGTTCTGTGAAGGCTGTGTTCTCCAGTTTAGAGGAAATGTCAGGGTGTTGAGGTGGGAGTAGGGGTGGGTGGGAGGAGAAGCATTCTAATAAAACCAGGGGAAGGAGCCATGAAAGGAGGGAAACTGGAAAGGGGATAACATTTGAAATGTAATATATACTATCTAATAAAAACATTAAAAATTTATTGCACAAAGGTGCTACAGTTTTAGAAGAACATCATAATTGATAATGAACTAATTGTATTCTCAAAGATGAATGCAAAGATACATCATATAAAATTTTAATATAGTGTTTCTTTTAGCCTTCTAAATTAGAAAATTAGCTTCAGTTAGCCCAGGGAATTGACTAATGTGTTGATTAGTTGTTTTGTCCACTAATTGTTAGGTATAGTAGCCTGGGAAGGGGATACATTACTGAGGACTGAGGATTGCTTCTATCAGATTATTTTTATGCATGTCTGTGAAAGCACTTTCTTTGTTAATGACTGATGGGAGAGTGTCCCCCTGCTAAGAACCTCTGTACAGTTGCTTTCAGGTGGTATAAGTAGAAAAGATAAGAAAGCCATAGGGAGCAAGCTGGTAAGCAACCTCCCTCCATGGTCTTCTCTTCAATTTCTACCCTATTCCTACTTGTGCTCTGCTGCAGTGTCCCTGAATAACAGACTGCGATTCGAAAGTTTACAGAGACTAAATCCCTTTCCCTAATTTGCTTCTGTTTTAATATTGAAAATGATTCATGATAACTTGGTGTTGATAAATGTAACACGTTCATGAACACCTTGTACCATTTCATTAGTAGCATATCTATTTAAGAGAAGAGTAATGCAAAATTTTAATGCATAATATATTTAGAGGGACAATAGAAGCTAAACTCATGAACTTTAATCCTGACTCCTGTGACAACTGTAATCTCAGTTATTATTAAAAATATCTCCTATATTTCATTTCCAATTTTGAACAAACTGTATCCTAAGACATTAAGATCTTGTTTTAGGTAAATTGCAGACTTATTGGTTACTTTCTGAAAGTGTCTGTCTTTCATACAAAGAATAACCACTTGGGGACTCTGTAATTAAAGATTCTTCTGCAGCCCATGTAGTAACACAATTACATATAACCAAGTAGATGTCAAGCAAAAAACGCAGGTGCCATCTTTCTCAACTCATGATTATTGCGCCTGCAGTAATGATGGACACAGGTGGCCTCTGGACCCTAATGAAAGGCTAATCATAATTTTTTTTATGAAGAAACACTTCAGCCAGAGATGGTGGAAGAAAACTGTCCTGTCCTTTTACCATGGTATTAGAAGTTGAATGCAGTTCAAGTTCATTCTCAGCTATATAAAAATTGCCTTTTAAGAGTATTAGACACAGCCAATATGGTAAGAGAATGATGTAGGTTAAAGGTTAATACAAAAAAGATCAGTCAGTTTGATTATTTGAGTTTGTTTTTTTTTTAAGTTACTTTAAAATGATGAAGATACTGTTATTTCTTTTTAAAACCTCATTAGATTTACACAGCAAATAGTTTATCCAAAGGTGTGAAAAGGCATAACTAAGTAACCTCAAAATAAACCTATTCAAATAAATCTGCAATAATTTCATGTGTATTGGAATCTTTGAATATAAATGAATCTGATACCATTAGTCTTAGTTATCTGTGACCTATGAATCACAGTGACTAGCTCAGCAAACATACTCCCAAATACCCAATGGTGGCACCCATATCTTCTCAGAAACCAAGAGCTCTTTCACATTGGACTTAAGGTTCACCCAGCAGGAAATAGATTATGCCTGAAAAAGGAAATCTAGTTACTGGAATGAAGGACATCAGTAAGGTCATGGATTTTAGGAAACAACCTAATACCACCCCAGTATGCGAACAGTATAATTCCTAACTGCCTTCTACATATTTATCCTTAAAGCCATCCACACAGAAACGTACTCCTCACCCACCATCAATGATGTTTGTAGCTAAGAAAAACTATCAAAGGAATAAAATCCTACAACTTGTTAAAATATAGAAAATTGACTGTGTGGAACCTAGCCTAACCTCAACATCAACCACAAAATTTCTAACAGAAGACACAGAACACACAGCAGAAAAGGGGGAAAGGAATAGCTACAGGCACTCAAGATATAATGTGTTATTTTGTCTCCTTTAGGTAGACATTTATAGGTAGAAATGAATACCCATTGCTACCTATAAAAATGATCAAAACAATCACACCACCAATAAATATTCTATCATGGAAAGAATATTTTACAAGGCTCTGTGCCTAGATAATTATTATAGACACTTAGAAACTGCTAAGAGAAAGACAGAAATTGAGCAGAGGGAGGGAAGGAGGATGTGAAGGAAAGAGGAAAGGGGAGGGAGGGAAAGATAGTCAGTGTTTACCAGGAATAACTCCATTTGGTTTTCATATACAAAGTGATTAGTCCTGAAATCCTATACATTCAAGTAAAGGGTAGAACTCTGCCAACACCTCTTTAAAAGCTACGAAATGACATAAATGAATTCTCAAATTCTTCAACTTTTTATATTTTATCTAACATGAAAAGGAAGAGGAAAAGCCAGGCACATTGCAGCTTGGCTGCTAAATAGACCTAAATTACAGGAATCTTCTCCCGAAATATCATCATTGCATTTAAAGTGGGAAGAAGCCTAATATTACTTCATAGTTATTTTTAATTACATTTTTCTTCCTAAATTTCTAATTACATTACTTTGCATTTACATATCTTTAATGATGCCTCAATCGCCCATTATGAATATAAGCAATTTTGCAACTTTTATACAGCATACCCAGATGTGCACTGTTTATGAATGCTGGTGTTTATTATATAATTGACTAATTAAATCTGGTTTTGGGTTGAATTAGTTAAGCATGCCTCATAGACGCCATTTTTATTCCACTACAATTTTGGAAGCTCTCCATGTTTCTTACTGTAAAACTCTGAGGAAAAACCCTTGTCTTTTAATGCAAAAGTTTCAAACAAACAATTGTACAAATGAGCTCCTTCTACATTTCTACAATACCTCATGTGCATAATGTACACTCATTGTTCCTGGATGTTATGAAGAATTAATTATTGAGGTTGTAACAACCTGAGAACAATTTTATGTTGCTCTATCCAAGCCTATTCATCATGATACTGCAGAGCAGTGGTTCTCAACTTTCCTAATTCTGTCATCCATTAATAGAGTTTCCTGTGCTGTAGTGAACCCCAACCATAAAATCATTGCTGTCTCATAACTATAAGTTTTCTTATGTTATGAATTATAATATAAATACCTGATATACAATGTATCTCATATGTGACCACAAAAGGTGTCAGGACTTAAGGTTTAAAATCACTGCAGTGGTCTGTTGGCTGCCATTTTGTACTTTTGACAGTGTCCTTTGCCTTACAGAAGCTTTGTAAATTTATGAGGTCACATTTGTCTATTCTTTATCTTAGATCATGAGCCATTGTTGCTCTGTTCAGGAAATTTTCCCCTGTGCCTATGTGTTCTAAGCTCTTTTCCACTTTCTCTTCTATTAGTTTCAGTGTAACTAATTTTATATAGATGTCTTTGATCAACTTGTACTTGAGCTTTGTTTAAGTATTAAGGACTCTATTGCAGGCTGACTGCCAGCTGAACCAGCACCATTTGTTGAAGATGATGCCCTTTTTCCATTTAATGTTTTAGGTTCTTTGTCAAAGATCAAGTGACCATAGGTGTGTGGGTTCATTTCTAGGTCTTCAATTCTATTCCATTTATCTACATGCCTCTTTATATACCAACACCAAAGCTGTTTTTAGCATGACTGATCTGTAATTCAGTTTGAGGTCAGGGATAGTCATACACCCTGAAGTGGTTTTATTATGAAGAATAGTTTTTGCTATCTTGGGATTTTTGTTATTTCAAATAAATTTTTATATTTCTCTTTCTAATTTTATGAATAATTAAATTGTGATTTTGATTGGGATTTTATTGAATCTATAGATTTCTTTGGGTAATATGGATATTTTTACTATGTTGATCCTTCCAATCCATGAGCTTTGGGGGGAATCTCTCCATCTTTTGAGACCTTCAGTTTCCTTCTTCAGAGACTTGAAGTTCTTATCATACTGATTTTTTCACCTACTTATTTAGGGTCACATCAAGGTATTTTATAATCTTTGTGACTATTGTAAAGGTCACAATTCCCTAATTATTTCTCATCCTGTTTATCCTTTGAGTAGAGGAAGGCTACTGGTTTGTTTGAGTTAATTTTATACCCAACCACTTTGCTGAAGTTGACTATCAGCTGTAGGAGTTCTCTTATGAAATATTTGGCGTCACTTAAGTATACTATCATATAATCTGAAAATAATGATATTTACAAATTCTACATCTGATAGAGGGTTAATATCCAATGTATACAATGAATTCAAGAAGTTAGACTCCAGAGAATTAAATAATCCTATTTAAAGATGGGGTAAATAGCTAAACAAAGAATTCTCAACTAAGGAATACCAAATGGCTGAGATGCACCAAAAGGAATGTTCAACATACCGAGCCATCAGAAAAAGACAAATTATAACCCTGAGATTCCACATCACACCAGTCAGAATGGCTAAAATCAAAAACTCGGGTGACAGCAGATGTTGGTGTGGATGTGGAGAAAGAGAAACACTCCTCCATTGTTAGTGGTATTGCAAGCTGGTACTTGCAATATGGTACTGGAAATCAGTATAGCAGTTTCTCAGAAAATTGGACATAGTACTACCCAAGGACCCAGCTATGCCACTCCTGGGCATAGACACAAAAGACGCTATAACATCTAACAAGGACATATACTCCACCATGTTCATAGCAGCCTTATTTATAATAGCCAAAAACTGGAAAGAACCCAGGTGTCCTTCAACAGAGGAATGTATACAGAAATTGTGGTGTGCTTACACAATGGAGTACAATTTAGCTATTGAAAACAATGATGTCATGTGAAATTCCTAGGCAAATGGTTGGAACTAGAAGCTATCATCCTGAGTGAGGTAACAAAGTCACAAAATAACACACATGGTGCTCATTCACTGGTAAGCAGATACAAGCCCAAAAAGCTACAAAAGTGATACATGGGCTGAAAAACAATTAGGGAAAATGTACCCTTCTCAATAGTCACTAGTAACCAAAACTCTTAATAAACACTTAAATCCCTTTAATACTTCTAGTAAAAATCACGTATGGGAATCTCATGAGTGGGAGAAGTTTTTACTTGTATTCTCTTGTCATGTTCAAACTTGTTTATCCAATTCATTCAGTATTTTTCTAAACTTTTGTCCCATATACTATACTTCTAAAATATCATGTTGCATTCCTTCTCACATTGTTACCAATTGTCAACATATAATTTCAAGGACATATAGACCAACTCTAAGAACATCTCTCTGTAACAGTTATGTCAGAGTATCACCAGGGACAAATCAGTAACTGCAACAGGTTTGCACTTGTCTTTCCACTGTCTCTCAAATTTATGTACAGTGGATAGTTGAAAAGATTATATCAAATACCAGCTTTTATTAGTTAAACTATACAACTTCCCTCCACTAGTAAACTTATAGCATCAAAGAAAAATTTAAAGAATGTTAATAAGCACATAAAATTCTCCATGAAACTAATAGTTCCTAAAAAGCTGTTTGGTTTTTATCTGAGCTTAGACAAAACAATCTTATACAAAATAGTTCTAGTAGATCCCAGATAAAAAATAGATTAGATAAATACTCTTATCATTGTTTTTATTGAATATTTTTCTGGGGCTTTATTTTTTCTGCAAATTGGTAGAAATATGAGTGTGTGTGGGTGTGTGTTTTTAAAATACTTACAATAATCCATTCTTTTAATTTTGAAGATTATGATATATACATAGCATTTCCAACTTTCTCTTCCTCCCTTCCATCCCTCTTATATGCCTTCTTGCTCTCTTTTAATTTCATGGCCTTATTTTATTGTTATTACATGGTCTTATTTATATTGTTTTTAAATGCATTTATGGATTAACATATTTGTTCCTAAAAATAACCTGCTGTTAAGTTTACATAGTGATGTGCATGCTTTCTGGGCTGAACATTTTGCACTAGAATACCAGTTCTTGTGTTATTCCCTTGGGAAGGCAATCTCTTCTAGCCCCAAATTTCCTCAGTTGCTTACTGTTTTTTGGGTATGGTTAAGGCATTATGACCTTATCTTTTTTCAGTTTAGCATGCTTATTGGTATCTTCTTCATTTAGTTTATATTTGGACAGTTAAGATGGCACAATACCTTAGTGTGGGATTCATTCAAATATACATCCAATATTTAAACTTATATATTCACTAAAAATTAAAGAAAAATTATGTGTATTGTTATTCATTCATTACAAAATAAAAGTGGCTTGAAGTAGTCAAAGATATTAAGAGAATAAAATAAATGAAATAAAATAAAAATCTGCTATGATTCAAGAATATTGCAGAATTTTTGTCTAATAGGTAAACACTATTCTATTAGTATCTCTGTATAGATACCAATAGGATCTGCATTTACCTGCTGTTTCACACCAGGAGCTCCTAGATGCATAATTGCTTGTAGTTGTCATATTTAGTAAAAAGATAACCAACTATAACAAGATGTAAAGTAAATGACAAAGCACTTCTACTCTTGTGCTTATTAACAATGAATTTCTTACTGCACAGAAACAAGTAATATTGAACATCGTGCTTAACTCCAGATTTATACTCAATTAAGAATAAAGAAAAAATAGATAAATTATAATGGAATATAAGAAGAGTCAGCTAGCTACCAGAGGGGCTTTTCCAAAGTCCCATGAGTGACGGCACCAAGCTAGGACAGGAAAAGCCCATGAGCATAGAGTAAATAACTTCACATCAGGAATGGTAATGCACCTCCCTGGACCAACATTCTGCCATGTGATTCTATGAAGCTTGCCTTAGGGCAGGCTTCATCAACAGTATTAAACCAAGGATTCAATTTCATTTTAATTATATCTAATCCCAGAATGTAGGAAAGTTGCAAAAACAGTCCTGAGGTGAACAGACAGCACTGATATTAGCTTCACGCTTAACTGAAGCAGAGACAAGCTAGCTAATTAGTGGCGGCAAAAAGAATAATTTCCAATCTCATTTAATTGTACTTTTAGAACTGAGAATATAACAATTACTTAATTAGATTAGTTTTATTAATCTTTCTTATATGGTTTCAGGTATCATTGTTAGCTCACTATACCTAGGTGTTAAGTATACTCTGTAAATTTTTAATGTATATGTATTTTGATAATTACATGGTGTGTTCTTAAATGTTCTAGCTAAATATCAGGTATAGAAAAAGCTTAAGGAGACTTCTATCACTTTATGATTTATATTACTTCTATCTAAATGTTCCAGCTTCTCCACTTCAGCATTAGAATTAGAAAAATAATTTTCACTCTTCTGGAGGAGCATATAATGCTATTTACCATTACAGGGATTCTATATTAGTACATAAATTGTAAAAAACACTCCTGGAATGTATTTACTGATATTTTGTAAAAATAGTTAGACAATAGACTATTTCAAAACTAGTTATCTGGTTTAGTAAATAATACAATGAGATCTAGTCCAATCATTAGAATTCCTTAACATTTTTTACAAGTATTTCTTATAATTTACTAGGAATTAGTAGATATTTCTGCCTATGTATGGCTAATATTTGTGTGGGTATAAATATTTGTGTGTATGAGCATGTATATGTGTGTCCATTTGTGTGTGTGTGTACATTTATGTGATGTTACTAAAACTGAAGAATCATATTAACTTTGCATTTATAATTAGGTTTAAATATATTATGTAACTAATATTGCTGGCTAATATAAGAACAGAACATAAATCTTGGTAATCAGAACTTGAAACCTTATATATGTTGCTCTAAATGGTATTGTTTTTTTTATTTCTTGTCAGATATTTTATAACTTTTCATTACTCCTTGTAATCTTCACAACATGTACCACAATCCCACTGATCTTCCTATTCGCCCATATCTACCTGTAGAAAATGAGTCTATCCTTCCCTCTTCCTCCTTCTTCTCTTCAGTTATTTTATCCACCACTGTAACTTTGGGCAGTTTCTGTTTTAATGTGTTGTCTACTAGCCACTCTGCTGATCCTTTGCACTCACTCAATTCCAGTACTGAAACTGCTCCATGTAAGACAAGAAATGACTTTATAGCTTCAAAAACACAATGGCTACTTTGTGGTCACATCTGTCTTCCTGTGTTATTCAGTCAAGGCTGTAGTGTCTTGCTTGCTTTATCTCTCTGATTAAACATCATGATGAAAACAACTGGGACAGGAAAGGATTTGTTTTAACTTAACAGTTCACCATGAAGAAAATCGAGAACAGCAACTAAAGACAAGAAGCTGGATGTAAGAACAGAAGCAGAGGCTTTGAGAAATCCTGTTTTCAGGATTATTCATTACACTTCATTCAGGCCCACTTGCCCAATGTTGGCCCCTCCTACAGTGAAATAGGTACTTTCACATGAATTATTAATAGAGAACATGCCCAACTTGCCTATAGGCTTAGTTCATGGAAATATTTTTTCAGTTAATAGTCGCCATTCCTTGATATTCCTAAATTTGTGTCAAGTTGACCAAAAACAACAAATATATGTGTCTCTGTAAACTTGACATTAGTGTCTTCTTATTGAAACATAACCCTTTCTTCCTGATTTATCCTCAAGATCCCAGGTTGACACCAATATCATAGTATAAAACACAATGTAACTTTAAAAGTCCCACAAACTTTTAAACACTTTGAAATTTTAGCCTCTATAAATGTTTTAGAATATTTAGTCTCACATAATCAAAATTATTTTCATTTTTCAAACAGTTAGTTTGTTTCAACAGCTTAAGAATTTCAACAAAGAACCCTGGGAATGTTGGAGAGAGATTGCCCTGAGGATGTATTCTGAAAGTGTATGGGTTCAGTTCTCTCAGTAGCTTTTATCTTCAGACACTCCATTATTTACTGAAGACAACAAGAGTTGTTAATGTTCAGTGTTTTGTGAAATCAGAAACTGAAGACCTAAACTTAGCTCATTCACAGTTCTGTTCTCTGTTTGCACAAGTAATTTGATAATCTTATTTTTTGATTCAATTTAAAATTAGAAGATAAATTATTACCCACATCTATGTGCTACTGAGAAGACAAAAGAATTTTATAATATATATGTTAATGTTCCAGACAGGTAGCATGTGACAGCACAGGTAATATCCGCTCATATAATGTATACATGTTTAGAGGCTACATTTGATTAATATAAGGCAGAAGACATACATAATTATGTTATGGATGGCATGTTTAAGAGTGGTAAAAATCCAGGCTGGATGTGAGATGTCCTAGTGTTTAATCTAGCTCAAACAACAGTTACTCTGTCATTCTGAATAAATATCCTTGTCTGTGTAATTACAATGGCAATTAGATTTTATGTAGATTATGCTGGGGGAACCTAAGTGAGAGTCTTTTGACCAAGGCACAGATGGAAAAGTTGAAGATAATATAAATGCTTCCTCTGTAAATTACATAGATTGTTCCAAGAAATATTCAAAATTAAAGTATTTCCATTATATAAAATAGTGTGTGTGTGTGTGTGTGTGTGTGATACTCAACTTTTACTAAGAATGTAGCTGGGAGCTGAAAATTAACCTGTGACTGCTGATTGAGAAAGGAAGTGTTCGCTCATTCTATACAGTATGGAATTCAGTTTTCATTTCTATTTCTTAACATTGTGTCACAAATCACAGACTTTTAAGAACTGCCTTTTCTTCCTTATTTCCTGGTTGTTCTAATGTGATGAAAAAAATATATTGAAATTTGCTTTACCGTCAAGAACTGTTTCAGTATATTCAAAAGCTCTGCTCTTAACAGTAGACACTGTCATGTCAAAATTACCCTTATTGAAATATGTCCTTTCTCTTCTTTGATTCAAAAGCATGTTTTACAATAGAACACCATGCCTGAATTAAGTAAAAACCTCCAGAAGAAGAACTGAATACCTTAATATGCTTTGAGGCAAAGTTCACACTTTCTCAAACCTTAGAAATGTCACCTTCTCTTGCAGCTTTCAAAAAGTGACTCTTTACTTGGAATATAACAAAGCTTCAAAGGTTCTGCAGTCGGCTTCCAGGCTGCTATAATTGGGGGGTGGATATCTTCTCAGTCATAATAGTGCCGAAAATAGAATAGGAAGAAGCCAGATGGTCTTGACTGGATGCTCAAAGAGAAAGGATATGTGTTAATAAGTCCTCGGTTGTAGATTAAATATAAAATTTTTTTTAATGTAGAAATATGATTTTATTTAAAGTGCCGCTATGAAGGCTACAAATTACTTTAGGTTTATTTAAGCCAAATATTTTGTTGTTAATCCAGAAGCTTAAGTTGTAGAAATGGTAATCAATCAATACCATGGCAAAAGTGAGGGAAGAACAGTTCCAGCTCTTAGAATATGAATTAGTATCCAGTACCATGTAGCATTTAAAATACACACTGTGGCAGCCTTCCAGAGTTCGCATCTATTTTTCTTCATTTCTGATAAAGCCCGGAATGAAGCGTTCATGAAAATTTTACTACAGAGGAAATCATTAAACTTTCTGTTTTGAACAAAATTTTAGTTGGAAGAAAAGCTGTCAGAGACACCATTGGGAAAGTGACACACATTACATGAAGGAGGAAATTGTGTAGCTCCAAACTTAGGCAGAGTGTGGCTTTCTCTCGCCTTTCATTGTGTTGGCAGTGAGAACAAAGCCACTAGGGAGAAGAACAATTCTACCTAGGGCTCTGCAGATAGGCTTTGATCACAGATAGACGCTTCTTAAGTGTGATTTACTGTCAAGCTTTTACATCGTGTTATAAGAGAGTAAAACTTCTGTAAAGTAACAGTACAGACTGGTGATTTCAATACCATATTCTGAGAATCTGGGTTTGTTCAAGAGCAAAAACTAAATGATCGTGAAGTAACCATCATGCTACTGCCAGATTCGAGATAAATTATTCAGACATTCATGTTAGGAATAAGAGAAAGATACCCAAATGCATAAAGCTCTACTTTTGTGATGTTAAAGACAGTTTACTGAGAGCACAGTCCTAGGACAGCTGTGTCAAAGACTTGCCCTGTCAAGACTCAGGAATCTGTAGGAAGCTGTTGGCGCCAGTAGCCAGCTTCCTGCCCATTGTTCAGCCTACAAAAACCTTTCCCCTCGTGTTGCTTGGCAACCACATAAGTCACAGCCCACTCCCGGGGCACGTGATTGAGCTACAGGAGGATGCACCAATCAGGTAGCAACACAAGTCTCTTAGGCATATATAGCAGTGCATTTTCTCCCCCACGTGGGAGAGGAAGATAGTGGAGAGATTGCAGGAGACCCCACGTGGAGGGATGGCAGAGAGGTACCACGTGGAGAGAGACCCGATCAGAGAGATTGCGGGAGATCCCGCATGGACAGAGACTGGACAGAGAGATCGCCCGTGGGGGACTGCGCGTGAGAGGTCGCCTAGACAGTAGAACCCGGTAGGGAGTCCCGGCTCAGAGAGAAGTTTCCTGCTCAAGAAGCCCCCTGCTCAAAGTGCTGTACAATAAAGGTTATCCACAGAAGAATCTGTTTGTTTGTTGCATGCCTGTTCCTAGCGGCGGGCAGCGTGGGTGTGCCAGGAAGCCACATAGAATGGAGGTTCAGGAAGATTAATTGTAAAATCCAAATGATGGGGAGAAAAGCTGGGAAATAATGATTTCTTTCACTTTCATGAGAGCAGCTTGGAATGTGAACACTTGGTGTGTCTGTGGGGAGAAGATCACTGAAGCACCTTGTCATTTCCTCTTCCTTAGTGTGTTGCTAATTATTTTCTTCTGGTAAAAATCTGAAGCTAGCTGAGCATGGCTAAGCACATGTGTTATACATTCCTGGCTCTCAAGAGACTAAGATGAAAGGCTAAACTGGAAGGGTCACTGATGTCCAAGTTTTGAAACCAGCCTTGGCAAGAGAGTAACATCTCATTTAAAAAAAAAAAAAACAAAAATACTCCTGCAACTTTTATCTCTACAACTCAACATGATAACTTTTGGTATATTTAGAACATATAGATTCTTTTGCATTTTCTTATTATTAATTTATTTATATGTGAAGCAAAATTCATAAAAATAACTTCTGTTATTTTATAAATACCAAATTACATATTATAATAAAATATATATACACTGTTTATATTTAAAATATAAATTTTACTAAATATAAAATTCAAGACTTAAAAATTAGCTATATATAATATTTCAATTCTTAGAAGAGATTTTAGAAACGATATATTATATATCATTTCAACAGAAAAGTATGTATTCAAAAAATGTTTTTCCAGCCAGATGAGAAAAGAGGCATACAATAATATATTGTAACAGCCTAAGATATATTCAACAAGAAATTTTATGGTAAAATAGTAAAAGTTACATTATGATTAAAATTAAATTAAAAGGTTATAGTAACACCCTAAAAAGTTATAAGTCTGGGAAATGCTAATTGTTGATATGTGTCTACTGATAAATCTGAAGATCTAATAAATGGAAGTCTCATTATTATTATGTATTACAAACATCCAAAAGGCTAATAATTGTTCTCCATTTCTCTCTCTGTCTCTCTCTTCCTTTCTCCCTTTCTCTGTCTCTCTGTCTCTCTGTCTGTCTATCTCTCTCTTTAAGACACAAACACACACAAACATCCACATGCACACACACACACATATATACATATACATACACATATGTATGCATATGTGCACACACACTCACACACAGAGACATACACTCACACATAACTTTAAAACAAACCTCCCACATATTTGTGTATAGTTTAGTGGAGATTAAGGCAATACCAGGAATCAGGTATCACTAGTTTCCTTATTTCTTCAGGTGAGACATTTAAGTCACTGCAATGACTGGAATTCAGGTTATCTTAATTCTGAATGAGCATTCCATCATTGTTTCTCTACATGCACATGTAGAGAAATGTGCTTGTGTTATATGATATGCCATGTCTGACAACCAGTACCTCCTATTGGCTTTGCCTGAGGGCTTGGGAAGACCTTGTCTACATGTTTGGGACAGTCTTGCTTCTGCCAGTAGCTTCTGCCTATCTTATGTGACCTGTGGTCATGTCCACCTGTGGGGGAGGGACTTGAGGTATGGCTAGTGCCCAAAGGGGCAGCATGTGCCTATAGCAAGGATTCCAGATTCTCTGGGGTCCAGGAAGCTACCTGCTGTCTCACTCACCAGAGCTGGGGTTTCTACCATCTCAACCAAGAATCAGGGTTCCCAGCACAGCCTGCCTGCCCCACACCCCCCAATGACTAGTTTGAAACATAATGCAAGTTTCTCACACTCCAACAATGTCTCCATATAATTACTGTGTCATGATTTATCTCTGTTATACTCGAAACTATTAGGCATTAGCTGGCATCATACTCTTCAGTATATTTTAAAAGCTCTGACTCTAAATTTCTGTGTTCTCAGCTCTCAAACCAAACTCTTGCAGGTATCAGAACTGAGCATTCTTTAAACTTGTGGCAAAAAAGAAAAACTACTCATATTTTCAAAATGATCATTTTTACTATTTTTATTTTTTGACATCCCTCCTCAGTCATTTTTAACCTTCTTTACCCAATTACCAGTTAGCATAGCACACAGCATCTCTTAAACCTGACATATATTCACAGGTACAAATACACTAATATATGCAGAGAAACATTTTATCCTTCTACAGGCTTGTTGCCATTTTGTTTGTTTGTTTTTTTTTCATTTGCAACTATGTTTTAGACTCTAAGAACCATTTAGAAGACCTGAAATGTATCCAGGAAGAATTACAATTTGGTAAGGAATAGTTGACCAGATGAATAAATCAATGAGCATGATGGTGAGTTGAGCAATACAGAAAAGACTCTGGAAACCATTTTTAAGAGTTGCTGAGAAGCCCTGGCAGTGGGCAAAGCCTCATCTTGTTCCTTTTGTTCTTATATCAGTTAGGAACAGAGCAGATCGCAGTCTTTTGCTTATCCTACCTTAATGCCTGGCTTACTGGCCAGAGAATATGCCTAGAATCACATGAAAATCAATTCAAATAAAATCAAATCTGGGCGTCTGGATAGAAGATAGAGAAGCCTGTGTTCTGCCATGCCACTCTGTGCTGATGAGGGAAAGGGTCCACAGATCTGCCTTGCCCTGCAACATAGATGGTGCATCGACACACAGAACCCTCCCTAACATCCCTATATAGTGCAGCACAGAGGAGGAGGGGATGGAGGAGAGAGATTGGGAGGAGGAAGAATACAGACAGAGACATATCTATTGCCATGGCAACAACAGATGTGCCCTGTAGTACAAAGAACAGGTGGTCATAGACATCTGATTGCTGCAGGCAATGCAGACTGAGGATGTTATCCAGGGGACAGCCAACACCATGGCAAAGCTTCAACAGGAGCTACCACAGTGAGCAATTATATGTTGTCAATGGATGAGAAAGAAAAGTGGAGCAGGTGGGGATTATAAAGAAGAATGGAACTGCAGACCTTTAGTATAGAGGAGTAGCCTGTTGTAGGTGAAAAGTCCTGCCACGTAGGCCTATGGTGAAGTCTCAGCTCGAGCTATGGCTGAGGGCCATACATGGTTCTCTGAATACATAGCATCAGAATTCAGCGTCAATATCTGTGCCTCATATTACCACTAGAGAACACAGGATATCCTGGTAAGAGAAAGCCACAAGAGACCACATGGATGTCCAGGGGTTGTACAGAACTAACTCCTCCCATAAATGACTGTTCCAGTCTGGAGAGCTGTCCCCATGGGACAGTAGGTCCAGAGCCTTGGCCAGCCAGCTTGAGAACACAAGAGAAGGAGAGACAATCCTGTCTCCTGCAGATGGTAGCACTGGGTGTCCTAGCTGGAGCAGTGTTGGACAGCTTTCTTAAGTTGCACTGATAATGGACAGCCTGCATGCTGGCCAGCTCAGCTGTCACCCAGACTCAGATCCAGGGCTCAATTTGACCTGCCCCAAAATCTGTGTCATCTGTAAAAGGTTGGGACCCCTGAAAGGGCCAGTCCTGCTGATTCAAAGCTGAAGGATATCCATCACACAGAGTAACAGAATGACCAAGAATTAGGTCCCAGTGAGAGTCCAGTATTGATTTGATAGCAGATATCTAAAATCAAACCAATGACTCATTGTAGGAACAACTGCAAATAAAGATGTGTGGACAGATGAATATAATGTCCGACCCAGTGAGATATACTACAGCTTCCTCAATGAGATGTCTTCTATGCTTTTGTTTGTTTGTTTGTTTTGTGTTTTGAATTTGGGGAACAGGGTTAAAGGGTGAAGGAGAAATATAGGGAGATGAGCTGGACTGCGGCACTTGCAAAATTAATAAAAAATTGCTGTTTATTCTTTTAAGAGTTACTGTGAAGTGAATTATAACCAGCTTTGTAGCAATCATCTTCTCTTACTATAACGCACGTTTTCGGGATTGCTAAGGAAACATAATAATTAAATGTGGTTTTGACCAGAAATGTCCTTGCAGCTTTGAGCAAGCCACATTCTTTTATAACCTTATAGTACTACAGTGATTCTTTCTAATACTCTTCTGCCTCTCTTATTATTTAACCTGCTTTTCTATTTCACTTTCCCCTGTGCTGAATTCTGAGGAGATGTAGGGAGAGCAGATTCACATTCTCTTACTCCAACTATCCTCCTACTGGGATCTGAAAAAGCTCCGGGTGAATGTGTGTTCTTGACAGGAACACAGCCATATCATGGACTTCAATACCTCTCACCCATGGGAATAGCAAAGTCTTCCTCGAATCAGGTTCTGGAAATGGCAATTCAGTCTGGACAGTGTGTTCAGAAATGTCAACCACAGCTTACTCCCTCAGGATGGGGATAGCCAAAGAACGATGCCCTGTAAAGACCCACTACTTAGATTAACTAAACTGGTTTCCATGTCCAGCCAAATGCAGTAAATTTTTACTCAGATGTAGAATTTGAGTGCCCTGATTTTCTGGGTTACAGAACATCTTGTGAGATCATAATGCCTATATGAACCCAACTTTTCTGTACACATGTCTGTATGTCTGTCCGTTCTTTGCTCTCGGTTGCCGTAATTTGCTCATTCCCTAAGCCATGCAGGCTGCTACATCCTCACTGTTCTTTATTACATGTGGTGCTTTGATGGCTTTTGAATGCTTACAGCTTACATGATCTGGAAAATGCACAGAGATGCACATCTTCCCATGCAATGAAACACGAAAATTCCATGTTAAAAGTCAAAGGACTTTAACCTTGTTTATTAAGCATTTTATTTATTTGCATGACACCTCCTTACTGGTTCTCCCTCTACCATTGGGCTATCCTACCTCACTGCTCTAGCATCTCCATATGCTAGGGCATCAACTTTCAAAGGTATGAATGGATGATTGTTCTGACGAAGGCTGTATGCCAAGCTTAATTAATTGTACTGTGAGTTTACATTTATTTTTATAATTATTTAGTTTATGTTTCAGTATGACCTCTGGCATCCATAAAATATTTCCTTTAAGTAAGCAGTTCTATAGTTTTACTTAGGGTTAAAATGCTTCCTGCAAAGTTATGGTGTATAAAATTAAAGTAATTATTTTTGCCCTTCAGTCCAATAAAGACAAATGATTCTAGAACATCAGTAATAAAGACTGAACGAGTTGAGTTTACTTTGCAGTTTCATAACTTTGCCTTGGGTCTCAGATAAGCTAAGGAGGTAATGCCTGAAGAAATAGAAGTCCACACTGCGCTCTGCTGCTCAGCCTTGGGTTTTTCTTTACACTCCTGTAAAATTATAACAAATTAAAAACTTATTTCCAATAGTAACACACTATGCAATGTTGGAAATACCAAAACATGCTTCACTTAATGTTTAAAATGTTAAAAAATAAGATGTTGCAGAACCAAGAATGCCCTACTACTATTTTATAAAAGGACTTCTGCAGACACAAGTCAGTGGACGTCAAATTAAGAAACAAAGCTCCAACTCAGATCTGACTGTGAATTATCGGTGTTTATATGGAGCATGGGGAGATGATTCAGCCGGCGATATGATCACCACACAACCGTGAATATCTGCATTCAAATCTCCAGATACCATGTAAAGTCAAATGCAGTAGTATGCATGGCAGAAACTTCCACTAATGAATAAAGAATTCAAGAAACCAATCACTGGGAGAGTAGGCAGGACTCTTCTGTCAGAGAGGGGAAGAAAGTAACCAGGAGAAAAAAAGTAGGTCTTTTGGATGGTAGAGTTGAGTGTGGAGGCCAAAGTACAGCTAGTGGAGGTTCTTGGTTCTGGTAGAAGATCCCAGAGGATTTATAACTTAGGATGGCTTCTGTTCTTAAAATTTTTATTGGATATTCTCTCTGTTTACATTTCAAATGTTATACCCTTCCCCCATCCCCTCCCTCTTCTCCCTCAACTTGCTTCCATGAAGGTACTCCCTCTCCCAATCTCCCTCTTCCAATCACCCTCTCCAGGTCAGTGCCTTGGCTGGTTGATGAGGTATGAGGTTGCAAACCTTTCAGCTCCTTCAGTCCTTTCTCTAGGTCCTTCATGGCTTACAAATTAAAACACTAGTTGCTGCACCCAGTGATGGTTCTACCTGTTGACTCTAAGTTAGTATGATGTTTTCCTTCATACAATGACTCAACAGGGTCCCAGAGAGAAAGGCACAACTTCGAAGTGTGGCTTTGCAAGAAGTACACCACAAAAAGGCTTGGGGATTGGGAAGCGTGGGGCTAGTATGGTAATGACCTGCCAGGGGAATTTAGTGAGCCTGGTGGAGAGATTTTGGGGCTCAGGGTGATAGAGTCTCCCTGGCTGAGAACAGGCTAGACCAGACTGTCTGTTGGTGCAATGACGTTATACAATGATTGCAACTGAACATCTGAAAAAAATGTCATCCCCCCCTGAATGGCAAATCTAAGGCTAGCAAAGAGTTGACTGCCACTCACACATACTTTATAATTTAATTTTCATCAATTGATGTTAAAATTTATGCTGTTTTTACATTTTCAGCTCAGCTCATTTTTAACCACAAAATAATATTTGCCTATTAAGGGTATTCCAAACAATCAAATAAAAATTTAGAGAAAAATATAGATGAAGATAAAAAGATAGGAAGTTAAGAATCAGGAAGAACTAGGGCGTGGCTACCTACCACATAGAAAGGCAAGAAGACTTCAGTGTTATATTCTTCATTTCCTGGGTCTTAAAGACCAGCACACTTTTCATATAACAACTTTCAAATCCCCTCAAGAATGAGATGTGTAAATTTGAAATAGAATATCACTGCTTCTAGGAAATAAATGCATGCATCAATAGAATGAAGAAGATATGTTACTTCTAGTTTATAGGTTCAAAAAAATTTAAGAATGAGGAAATTAAAAGAAAAATTGCATATCGTTTATGAACAACTCCTTATTTCTGTGTCTGCCTTTTCATATTAGAATCTGTTACTATGTATATGAAGACTTAAGATTCCAACAGTAATAGAAGTGTCAGAGAGATCGTAGCCTGGGAGGTGGAATTGGATGAGGGAAGTGGATGCATGCTTAGAAGACAGCAGTTGGGTGTCCATATACACTGAGGGGCCAACAATTAAGTACATAAGTAGATGAAACAATATTTTGCAAACTAAGCAGAAAGTCTTCAAAGCACTAAACAAAGTGTCCTGGTTCCTGTTCTGTATCAGTATATTATGAATTTCTTTGGTTATCTCTTCTCTGCTACTAATGAGGGAGTGGAATACATTGTAAGCTGCCTTTTATGAAATTTTCCTTTCATCTTACTTATATTTTGCTGTCTTTTCTTTAAGTTGTCAGCAAACTATAAATAAAATAGACTAATATTGCAGGTATAATATTTTTCAGTGGTTCTGCCAGTTGAAACACATTTTAACCAAACAAACAATAAAATCAGAGGTATGTTTGAAGAAGTAAATACACTATAAAATTTAGCCTGAAGGATTAATTTTGATGAAAATTACATTTTCATTTTATATAATAGAGTGATTAACATTCTTAAGGGCTATAATAAAATGATAAACATCATACTTTAAAACACTTGTTAGAGAGTAATGATTAGCCTTTGGCATTTGTATTAAGTCTCTGATTTATAAAAAATGAGTACTGCTTTGGAATCAAGCATTTATTTTGTTACAGACAATAGAACAAGATGACCTAATAACCATAAAAAACAATTGAGTGATCAGAATTCTCTTCAGAAGCTGTTGTGGAGAAATTCAAAGACAGAACTATTATGGTCCAAAATGAGTATGCCAAAATTTATAGACTGGCGTCCCAACTTCTATACACTAATGAGTGGACTATGTTTGGAGATAGGGTAAGAGATGGACTGAGGTGGGACTGAGATGATTTCACACGAACTGACTGATAGCCACATAAGAAGCAGAGAGTAGGACACAAAGGAAGACACCAGTGGACCTAGTGCATAAATAAAATAAGGTAATGTGGCCATCTATAACCCAAAGGGAGTGTCCTCAGAGTGAGCTGGCTCCATCTCAGTCTGAGCATGGATTTTCCTCCTTTAGATAAGGAAGAAGAAATCTCTGTTTTCAAAGTCCTTCAATATGCTGTCGTATTTGGGAAGTTCTAGGAAGTTAATATTTTCAGTATACATCTACTTCATTCTTTTCAGTAACACACAGAAAATGTGATCATTTTGAAGAATTAGATTATTGGTAATCTAATTTTAGTGATTAAATAGTACCAAATTAAAAAAAAAAACACAACATTGAACAGATTCAAAGATCATGCAACTCAATGAATTTTTATATTAAAGTAACCTTTAAAGATTTATTTTATTATTTTACATGCATGAGTAGTTTGCTTGTACATGTGTTTTATATATATATATATATATATATATATATATATATATATATATATATACATAAATACATGTGTGTGTGTGTGTGTGTGTGTGTGTGTGTGTGTATGTAGCATGTGCATGCCTTGTGCCTTGGAGATCAGAGGTAGGAATTCAGTCTCCTGGGATGGAGTTACAGGAGGTTTTATTCTATCACATGAGTGCTGGGAATCTGGCCTTAGTGACTTAAAACTGGATGTGAAGCTCCACATTGAATTGTATGCTTTTACTATTGAACATACAGTTATATACTTATCCACTACTATGAATTAAATAATGCATGATGAAGTTAAACGTAGAAAACCAGTTAACTTTATATCCCCTTTAATAGCTTGGGTTCATCACCACAATGCAGAGAAAGAGCCCACCTCACACAATCATAGGCAAAATACATGAATATAAACAAGAAGAAACTTGAGGACAAGGTGGAAGACAGAAGAAGAGGCTTAAGAAAGGGAAGAAGGTAGAAAACAAAAAATAGACAAAAAGTAGAATATGAGAAAGTGTGAGACAGAGATAGACAGACAGACACACACAGAGAGATAGTCAGACAGACAGAAAGGCAGACAGACAGAGGTAGAGACAAATACAAAGAAAGAAATATTTCAGAAGAGAAGTTACTTTGTAGGAAAAATGTGGAGTTTTTGACCAAAATATTTACTCTTTGCAAAAATTCCCTAGCCAGGATTAGCATTTATTAGTTGGGGTATTTTTACTGTCAATATACACCATAAACAAGGCAACTCTTATAAAGAAAAACACTTAGTTGGGGATAAGTTACAGTTTCAGGGTTTTCTTGGATTCTCATCATGTTGTGAAGCTTAGCCACATCTAGACAAACACGGTGCTGGAGAAGGAGCTAAAAGTTCACATCTTGATCTGAACACAACAGAAATAGACTGTTGTACCACAATTACCTAGCTTGAGCATAAAACCGACATAAAAACTGCCCTCACAGTAATGCATTTGCTCCAACAACTCCAAATCTCTTAATAGTGCCACTCGTCATAGGCCAAGCATTTACACACATGGCTCTATAGGGCCATACCTATTTAAAACAGAGCATATAGGAGCACTTATTGAAAAGAAGACTAAAAATATATGTTCACATTGCCAGAGTTAAAATAGCAGGAAGAACAAAGGAAATAACTCTATGAGGAAATGAACACATATCAGTAGTGTAACACTTCCCAAATCATCCAACAGTGTAGATAGAAACTATTCAGGAGTTAAAATTTCAATATTTCCTAAATTTTACGAGTATAGTTATTTGTTTTCCTGAGGAGGAAATGCTCAGCAGTCTATTGTAAATTCTTGTGTAAATCTCTGCTGTAGGGATGTGAATGCCTTGGAGGATTCTGAATGACCTCATAGGACAGAGTTCTGGTAACAGAATAGACATGTAGAAGATAGATTACATGTCCTCTACCATTAAACTGAAAGAAATAAATGTTTCAAAGTCCTCAAGACATTTCCCTTACTAATGCATATTTTTATCTTTCTTCTCTTTGTATGTGTAGGTGATCCATGAACAAATGAGTGTGGATTCATGCACATGTGATATGTGTACAGAGATAAGAGTTTATTGTCAGCAATCTTTCTCTGTCTCTTTATACCTTGGTTTTAATGCTTGGTCACGCAGTGAGCTGGAGCCATCGGTTCTGCTAGGCTGATTGATCCATGAGTTTCAGAAATCCTCCTGTCTTTCTTCCAAGCACTGGGATATATGTGTGGGTTAAAAGGTCTGCCCTTAGTTTAGGTGCTGATAGCTGTGTGCCATAGACATTCGCTGAACTCTCAAACTTCCATCAAGTTGAAATTTTACTCATAGAGTTTATTAACTTAAAAATGAATTTGGCTTTTTAAGATGAGAGAAAGTAATTTCTTTTATATTATTTATTAGATATACTCTGAATCCTTGTGGAAAATAAAACTCGTTTCTTTATTTAAAATTGGAAAATGCTACAGAGAGCAGAGAGGCCTTAATGTATCTGAGAGGCCATTGTCTGTGGTGACTGTGACCACACATTCTCTGCAGCAATCCCATGCAGGACTTGCTTCTCTCAATACCTAGGGTGCAGCTGGGTTGTTGGGATTCTTCAGGAATGCGGGAGGTAAGAAGAAAAATATGAGTGCAAGAGAATGCACATGTTCAGGTGGGTTCCCCCAGCAAAAAGAAATCCCATCTTCTTCCTACAATCTTCTAAGGAACTAAAACAAAGGAACGTTACAAAGTGGCTTTTGAAGAGATTCTGCTTTGTTTCACACACATTTCTGTTTAAATTAAGTCCAGTGTTGCTAATGTTAATATTGATGGGCATATCTTAAAATGATACGTATTATCATAGCACAGTTTATTTACTAAGTACAGAGCCCATTTATAATGAATGAAAACGTAATACATGTGGCACATTTGGAAGGATCTGATGAACAGTGGATGGAGAGATGCAATTCAGAAACTGGTCTGTAGACAAACTTAGATTAGGAGGAGTGAGATTTATCTAGGAAATTATAATGAAGAAAATTCTAGTTATTTCAAGCTTGAGAAACACTGAAGCCTAGCTGCGCTATAAAACTACCTCACTGGAACTCCATGTGACCCGAAAGACATAAGATGTGGCTTCCAGGGGAGAAAAAAGGAAAAAGATCTGGAAAGTAAATACAATTTTCTCTCAATTTGTAACACTAAGTTTCATTTCATCTGTGTTTACAAGGTTTGCTGAGAATATTTCTGGCCTGTCTACATTGATACTACCCTGTAAAACAATTTTTTTGTGTGTGTACACACATGATGTCTTGTATGTGCATGTTTGTGTAGGTGTATATGTGCCTGTGCACTTTCATATACAATTAATCAGTGTTATTCAGTTTCACTCTTTCTATGAAGAGCAGTGTTAATTTGTCATAAGTACTAATTTAATGAGTTGCACAACTTTTTGTAAAGGGGCTTCTTCCTCTTGAATATTTTTATTCTAGGAACACAGGAAATATAAAAATTATCTGAGGAGCACAACAGATTCATAAAAAAATGTATTTGATATGTCCTTAGTAAGTTTGAGAGTTATGCAATGTTACCTGCTATTAGACTTCAAGATAAAAAAAGATCCTTAACATTTATTAACATTAGTTTCCATAGAATAAACAGAAAAATGAATAATCTATTCATTGCATGTTCATTTCCCTAAAGAAAGATTTTAAAAAATAGATGGATGGATGGAGGGATAGAGGGATGAAAGGATGGATGGATGGATGGATGGATGGATGGATGGATGGATGAAGGGATGAAAGGATGGATGGATGGATGGATGGATAAATGGATGGATGGATGGGTGGATGGATGGATGGGTGGGTGGATGGATGATGAACGGATGAAAGGATGGATGGATGGATGGATGGATGGGTGGATGGAAGGATGGATGGGTGAATGGATGGATGGATGGATGGATGGGTGGATGGATGGATGGATGGGTGGATGGATGGATGGATGGATGGGTGGATGGATGGATGGATGGGTGGATGGATGGGTGGATCGATTGGAACAGGAGTTCTGGTGGAGGAGCACCCTCTTGGAGGCAAGGGGGAAGAAGGATAGTATGAAGAGCTATGAGAAGGGAGATGGAGAGGAGGGAATTACTGGAATGTAAAGAAAAGAATAAAAAAAGTAAATTTTTATATTAAATGTTAGAAAAATTCTAGGTACATAGAAACTACTGAAAGTATTGAGTATGAGTCACATGAAAGTCTAGACAATCATTTTGTTATGAAAGATATGGATATGTTTTCAAATAAATTCTAGTTTGTTGGCCATAGTTTTCATATTATACCATGTATAATGTGCACATTTGTGTGATGTGCACGTGGTTATCTATCAATCTACCATCTAGCTATTTATTTATCACCTATGTATCATTTATCTTTTACTTAGATAGATACTCTCTCTACACCACCTACTCATTTTTTATTAATCACATTACTTTTATATTTTGCTTTGTATTCAGTCATTATCCCTGTCCTGGTTTGTCTTCTGACTCTTTCTAATCCCTTGCCTCCTTCCCTGTCTCAAGAGGTTGTCTTAACCCTCCCAAACCCACCTCATCTGACCTCCCACTCCCTGGGGCCTTGTTTCTCAAGAGTTAGCCCAGTCTTCTCTCACTGGGGCCAGACCAGGCAGTCCTCTGCTGTACATGTGTTGGGGCTTCATATCAGCTGGTGTATGCTGTTTGGTTGGTGGCTCAGTGCCTAGTAGATCTCGGGGTCCAGATTAGTTGAGATTGCTGGTCTTTCTATACAGCCACTCTCCTCTTCAGCTTTTTCTACTACCACAAGGGTCCCTAACTTTTGCCCATTGGTTGGGTTTAAGTATCTCTATTTGACTTTTTCAGGTGCTTGTTGGATCTCTTGAAGGGCAGCCATGCTAGGCTCTTGTCCTTTTGTGCCTTAGTTACTTCACTCAGGATGATATTTTCTAGTTCTTTCCTTTTGAGTGCAAAACTAAGGATGTCTGTGCTTCTTTCTCCCACTATTTTTTTTCTCTATCCTCATCTATTTATCTTTCTTCTGAGGAAGGAGGTGAAGTAGCTGTGCAGTGTGCTCCAAAGTGATCCAACTCTGATTTATCTATGACATTTCTTAATGGGGGACCCTCTTTTTGCTGACTTATACTCTTACCTTTGTAAAAGAAAGACAAGAAAATTTCTTAGAATATGGCATTTGGGAATTTAAGATTACAAGTCAAGTAACTATAAATGTATGAATGTTATACACTGGTAATTCAACAGTATATTTTGACTCTTAAAATTTGACATGCTAGATTTTAATAAAAATTGTCTTTTTGTTTTTAATAAAATATTTACATATAGTGTGTATGCATATGTATTTTCATGTGTGTGATAGTATGTGCATGCCAGTGTGTATGTGTGTATGCATGTGTGACTGGATATGTACGCTGATACTTAGATACATGCATGAAAGTCAGAGGAAAACAGTGAGTATTGAGCCTCACCTTATCCTTGGCTGAGAAAGAATATCTTGTTTATCTCTGTATTCCAGGCTGACTTCTATCTCAGCCTTGGAGCACCGTGATTGCAGACTGAGACTACAGGCTGTGTGTAGGCATTAAGTCCATATACTCTCACTATAAGCACATTAAGCACTGAGCCATTTCCTCCATTGGAAGATGTTCCTTTGTAACAGCTTTCATGTGCAGCCTGAAGAGTCAGTGACACATTGCCTGAATTGCAAATATACATCCATATGATTTTTCATTTGTTTCCTGAAAAGATTTGATGCCATTTATAGCATCACCTTTTTCTTCTGGTCATTTATTTTGTAGTTTGTTGACAAGCTCTTGCTAAATCTATAAATGAGCTTAGAGAATATCTTCCTTTGGCAGGAATTTTCATCTTTTTTCTCTCTACTCTCACTTCATGCTGGGATTGCTTGTGCCCTGTCTACATGCTATTTTTCTTCTCAGGCAAGCTCAGCAAGAGACTGAAGGGACAATTTTAAAAGACAAAGTAGAATCACTTTTGATTTATTGGAAACTAAATTTGATTGTCACAATACTTCCATGAACAAATGTCTGCTGCATGCTGGGTCCCACACTGGGTCTTTTAACTATGTTAAAGGCTATGCCTCTCTCAAGTTCATATATTGGAATCTTGGACCCAGAACTTGATAATATGTTGGTATTTGTAAATGAGCATTTAAACAAGTTGGACATTAGTCTTACCTGACCTAAATCTTAAACACATTAAATTACAAAATAATAATAATAATAATAATAATAATAATAATAATAATAATAATAATAATACATAAAGGTTGTATCATATAAAGCTGGTGGGGAAAACATCTACAATTCAAGGGGATACTCACAGTAAGCTAAGAATGCTGGTGAGTTCAGCATGGATCGTGAGCCTCCAAGAAAGTGAGAAAATCAATTTTTCTTGCTTTATATTAAGATTGTGGAATATGCTTTGAAAATATGTGCATAATTATGCATTTTACCACTGAAATCCAGTGGAAATATGTATTAAGTGTATCTACATTATATAGAAAGTAGGAGCTGGAGATATGGCCCAGTGGTTGAGATAATGGAGTCTTCTTCCTGTGAATCCAGGTACCATTCCCAGCATTGACATGGCAGTTCATGTCCCCAATTCCAATGGACCTGACTGCCTATTCTAGACTTTTGTGTACTAATTATGCATATGGTACAGACACATACATATAGGGAAAAATACACTTAATTTTTAGAGAAAGAAAAAGTAAAGTCTAAGAAATATTTGATAGCATGTTATTCAAAGCAGACAGCAAATCCCTGATCAATGTAATACAAAAAGAAACCAAAAGTACGTTGGCTTGAACCAATAATGTTCTTGAGTAATCCCTATGAATATATGTTCTTCTTTCCTGCATTATTAATTAAATTCAGTCTGTCTATTTTCCACTAGACATGAGTTTTGCAGAAATGAACATTGGTTATAACCCTATGGTGGTCTTTGAGAGAAGAAGCCCTTGGATATACATTTATTCAACATATTATGTTAGTTTTATTGATCTCAAATGATTCTGCCTAGCTGGCAGTTACTGTGTTTTATTAGCTTTTCTGAGAATTAAAGTGGAATTCATAAATATAAGGCGGTCTCAGCCAACCCCTGAAACATGACAATATGGCTTAGTTGTAAAAATTATTAACAATCTCTTAATTCGAAAGAATTATACATGCTGTTATTGAGTCATGATTTGAGCAGATATACAGGAGAGTCCAGATGTGAGAAATGAGGCAATCCCAAAGCAATTCAGAGTTTCATGCTGACCAGTCCTTCTTGACTGGTTGTTTCACAGAAAACAGATACTGCTTCTAACAGAGGTACCTGAAAATATTGAACACACTCTCAATCCTGATGTTAAACTCACTGAAAATTTTGTCTTCTACCTATCCATTTGATTTTAAACTGAGCTAACACTATTACCCTGGTCTTCCTGGGAAAAAGACATCAAGGTAAATGAGGTGATTTATGCTACTTTCTTCTGACCTGCAAAGGGGGAAAATGTTAAAATAAATGTACTGTTATACTATAATTTTAAATAAATATTTGATTGGATGTGCATAACATATCATAATTTCTTAAGAGATGTAAAGGTAAAGCCAAGAGCTATAAGCCTTAAACTGCAAGGATCCCAAAAGGTGTCTTAAAAATTGAGATAAATAAGTTGCCTTGTTTCCCATTTTGTTATCGAGAAGAAAATTGCCATTCAAATGTAAGAAATGTTTCTCCCATAGTAAGTTAGGGCAATATTACTAACAAGCTTGCTAGTCTTTCAGAAACATAACAAATTGAATTAAGTGAGCATGAAAAATAGCTCAGACAACTGCAAAATAGATAACTATTAGACTCTTTGTGGCCCCATACCTTAGAAAATAACTTCCTAGAGCCATCTCCAACAAGCTACACTGAACAAAATAAAAATTTTGAAATCAGAAAACAGAAAATTTATCATTTTCTCCTCAAATTACCACCCTTGTCTAACCAGCCAAGCTTACCGACCTGTTTGTGCTTTTGGTCTGCCTATTCATAAATGAAAATAAACTTCTCAATGTTCTGATTTATTTAAAAATGCATTAGGATGCTTTTAGAAACATATCATATAGAGTTGGGGATAGACCTGGGTGTATCAGAACACAGGTTACAGGCCCAGAGGATGCATGTTTGATTCTCAGCACTGACATGGTAATTTTTCACCATGTCACTCATGCTCCATGCAATCAGACACTCTCATGTGTTTTCAGGGAAACTTTACATAGAAGTGATACACAGTAACATATGAAGGCAAAACAGTCACATACATGAAGTTAAAATGAGTTAATTATTTAAAAAATAGAAATTATATATCATGATCCACCTACATATTACCCACTAGCAAGCGATTATCAAATGTTATATATGGCCTGTCATATAAAGTCTATGACATCAAAGAGGTACTGTAATAAAATAAACTGAAATATAGTAATGAGGTACTGAAATTTAGATGTGTTATCTTCTTTATATCTCCAATAGTTTCCCTAAATAATAGATCTTAGTGCTCTCTTTGCCTGCTTGCCTTGGACTGAACAACTGCTAGGTCCTTGGATTTCCATTCACAGCTGTTTTCCATTCACATTGTTGGGGAGTTGGAATACAGACCCACACTAACAGTTACAAAAAGCTCTGGACTGACCCCTCTGGGATAGAGATGGTCTCACAGAAGCAATGACACATCTGAGAGCACATTAGAGACCACCACACTTGCTCAAATTCCTGGCCCAAAAGGAACCAATTCAAACCACACAGGACACTTGAACCAAGGAGCAGTCTGGGATAGGATAATTCCAATTTCAACCAGCATGTCCCTGTGCTGCAGCTCTCGATACCCAGACATTGCTGGGAGACAGCTGGTCCCCAAGAAGTGCTAAAATACCTGAGAGCACAGGTAAGACGACCACTTCTGCTCTGTGAGTCCAACCCGGAGCCCTCAGGACACAGGAACAGAAGAGCAGTCTTGGACATGATACTTCAGGTTTCTGCCTATGCCTTGTGCTGACCCTATGCCACAACTACCTTTACCTAGACCCTTCGGGGAGAGAACTTGTCCCTCAGTAGTGCTGACACACAGGCTTAGAGGAGGGTCAAGCCACTATCAGAATCAGCAAGACCAGTTAACACAAGATAAGCAGATGGCAAGAGGCAAGTCCAAGAATCTAAGAAACAGGAACCAATTCCATGTGGCATCATCAGAACCCAGTTCCCCCTCCACAGCAAGTCCTTCATACCCCAACACACTGAAAAAGCAAGATTTTGATTTAAAATTACAGCTCATGATGATGTTAGAGTACTTTAAGAGGGCATAAATAACTCCCTTAAATAAATATAGGACAACACAGGTAAACATGTAGAAGCTCTTAGAGAATTACAGGAAACTATGAGCAAACAGGTATAGGAATTTAACAAAACTGTCCAGGGTGTAAAAACAGAAATAGACACAATAAAGAAATCACCAAGTGAGACAACCCTGAAGATAGAAAACCTAGGAAAGAGATTAGGAGTCATAGATGCAAGCATCACCAACAAAATACAAAATATGAAAGAGAAAATCTTAGGGTCAGAAGATAATATACATTCACAAAATAGTCAAAGAAAATGCAAAAAGTTGCTATCCTAAAACATACCAGGAAATCTAGGACACAATGAGAAGATCAAACCTGAGGATAAAAGGTATAAAAGAGAGCAAAGATTCCCAATTTAAAGGACCAGTAAATATCTTCAACAAAATTATAGAAGAAAACTTACCTAACCTAAAGAAAGATATGCACATAAACATACAAGAAGCCTACAGAACTCCAAATAGATTAGACCAGAAAAATTCTCACGTCACATAATAGTCAAAACAGCAAATGTACAACACAAAGAAAGATTAAAAACAGTAAAAGAAAAAGGTCAAATAAAATACAAAGGCAGACCTATCAGAATCAACTAGATTTCTTAAAAGACACTATGAAGACTAGAAGATCTTGGACAGATGTCATACAACTCATAAGAGATCACAAATGCCAGCCCAGGCTACTATAGCCAGCAAAACTTTCAAGTAACACAGATGGAGAAAATAAAATATTTAGTGACAAAACCAAATTAACACAATAACTTTTCATACATCCAGTGCTACAAAGGATAATATATGAGTAACTCCAACACAGAGAAAAACAAACCCTAGAAAAAGCAAGAAAGTAATCTTTTTTTCAACTAACCCAAAAGAAGACAGTCACAAAAGCATAATTCCACCTCTAATAACAAAGATAGCAGGAAAGAATAATCACTTGTCTCTAGTGTCTCTCAAAATCAATGGGCTCAATACCCCTATAAAAAAAGACACAGACTAACAGACTGAGTATGTAAGGAGGACCCAACATTTTGTTGCATACCGAAAAAACTCCTCAGTGACAATGAAAGACACAACCTCAGAATAAAAGGTTAGAAAACAATTTTCCAAGCAAATGGTCCCAAGAAACAAGCTGGAATAGCCATTCTAATATTGAATAAAATGAACTTTCAACCAAAAGTTATCAAAAAGATAAGAAAAAACATTTAATACACCTCAAAGGAAAATAAACCATGATAAAAGATGAGTTCTGGATATCTATGCTCCAAATGCAAGGGCACTTACATTCTTAAAAGAAACCTCACTAAAGCTCAAAAGCATACATACACCTCACAATAATAGTGGGAGACTCCAACAACTGACATCTATGGACAGATCATGGAAAAAGAAACTAAACAGAGACACCATGAAAGTAAAAGAACTTATGAAACAAATGGATTTTACAAATATATATAGAACATTTCATCCTAAAATAAAAGAATATACCTTCTTATCAGCACCTCAAGGTATCTTCTCCAAAATTTACCATATAATTGGTCACAAAACAGGCTTCAACTGACATAAGAATATTGAAATAATTCCATGCATCCTATAAGATCACCCTGGACAAAGACTTACTTATCTTTAATAACAACAAAAATGAAAGAAAGCCCAAATACACATGGAATCTGAACAATGCTCTACTCAACAATAACTTGGTCAATGAAGAGATGATGAAAGACATTTAAAACATTTTAGAATTAATGAAAAAGAAGGCACAACATACCCAAACTTATGGGATACAATGAACGCAGTGCTAAGATGAAAATTCATAGCTCTGAATACCCCCAAAAAGAAACTGGAGAGAACATACACTAGCATCTTGACAGGTCACCTAAAAGCTCTAGAAAAAAAAAAGAAAAATAAATGGACTCAAGAGAAATAGACATCAGGATATAATCAAACTCAGAGCTTATATCAACCAAGTACAAACAAAAAGAACTACACAAATAATCAACAAAATCAGGAGCTGGTTCTATGAGAAAATCAACAAGATTGATAAACCCTTAACCACACCAACCAGAGGGCATAAAGAGAGTACCCAAATCAACAAAATCATAAATGAAAGGGGAAACATAGCAACAGAACCTGAGGAAACTGAAGAAATCATCAGATCCTTCCTACTACAAAAGCCTATACTCAACAAAACTAGAAAATCTGGATGTAATGGACAATTTTCTACATAGATACTAGGTACTAAAGTTAAATCAGGATCAGATAAACAATGTAAACAACAACATAACCCCTAAAGAAATGGAACAAGCTATCAAAAGTCTTCAAACCAAAAAAAAAAAAAAAAGTCCAGGAACAGATGGGTTTAGTGCAGAATTTTTTCAGACCTCATAGGAGACCCAATACTAATAGTCATCAAATGAGTTCACAAAATAGAAACAGAAGGAACACTACCTAATTACTTCTATAAAGCCACAATTATTCTTATACCTAAACCACACAAGAACCCAACAAAGAAAGATAATTTCAGACCAATTTTCCTTATAAATATTGATGAAAAATTACTCAATAGAATTCTTGCAAACTGAATCTAACAACATATCAAAATGATTATCTAACATTGTTAAGGAGGTTCTCCCCTCCCCGGGGATGCAGGGATGGTTCAATATAGGGACATCCATCAAAGTAATCCACTGTATAAATAAAATTTTAAAAAATCATCTCATTAGATGCTGAAAAAGCATTTGACAAATTTTAACACCCCTTCATGCTGAATACCTTGGAAAGATCAGGAATTCAAAGTCAAAGTTAAGTTTTTACTTAAACATAGTAAAAGCAATATACAGCAAACCAGTGGCCAACATCAATTCTTCTTAGAATTAGAAAGAATAATTTGCAAATTCATTTGGATTAACAAAAACATAAAATAAACAAAGAAAGAAAAAAACAAGGTAGAGAAAATTATTCTCAAGAAAAAAAAAAAAAAAAAAAAAAAAAAAAAAAAAACCTTCTAGGGGAATCACTATCCCTGACCTCAAGTGGTATTACAGAGTAATAGTCACAAAACTGTGTGGTATTGGTGCAGAGACAGGAACAAAGATCAATGGAATAGAATTTATCATCCAGAAATGAATCCACATACCTATGGTCACTTGATCTTTGACAAAAGAGCTCAAATCACTCAGTCGAAAGGAGATAGCATTTTCAACAAATTGTGCCAGTTCAACTTGAACTCAGCATGTAGAAGAATGCAAGCTAATCTATACTTATCACCCTATACAAAGCTCAAGTTCAAGTGGATCAAGGACCTCCACATAAAACCAGATATACTCAAACTAATAGAAGAAATAGTGGGGAACAGCCTCAAACACATAGGCACTGGGAAAATTTTTCTGAACAGAACATCAATGGTTTATGCTCTAAAATGAATAATAGGCAAATGGGACCTCATGATATTGCAAAGCTTCTGTAAGTCAAAGGACACTGTCATTAGGACAAAATGGCAACCAACAAAATGGGACAAGATCTTTGTCAATCCTACATCTGATAGAGGCCTAATATCAAATATATACAAATACTTGTGAAGATAGAGTCTAGGGAACCAAAAAAAAAAAAAAAAAAAACTATTAAAAATGAGGTAGAGAGTTAATCAAAGAATTCTCAACAGAGGAATATCAAGTGGTTGAGAATCACCCAAAGAAATGTTCAACATCCTTAGTCATCAGGGAAATGCAAATCAAAACAACTCTGAGATTCTACCTCACACCAATTAGAATGGCAAATATCAAAAACTTGGGTGGCAGCATATGCTGGTGAGGATTTGGAGAAAGAGGACTACTCCTTCATTCTTGTTGGGATTGCAAGCTTGTACAACTGCTCTAGAAATCAGTCTGGTGGTTCCTCTGAAAATTGGACATAGTATTGTCTGAGGATCCAGCTATACCACTCCTGGGCATATACCCAAACAATACTCCAACATATAACAAAGGTACATGCTCCATTATGTTTCCAGCAACCTTGTTTATAAAAGCCAGGAGCTAGAAAAAATCCAGATGTCCTTCTATAGAACAATGGATACAGAAACTGTGATACATTTACACAATGTAGTACTACTTCTCAGCTATTAAAATTAATGAGTTCATGAAATTCTCAGGCAAATGGATTAATCTAGAAAATATCATCCTGAGTGAGGTAACCCAATCACAAAAATACACTCATGCACTCACTGGTAAATGCATATTAGTCTAAAAGCCCGGAATACCATACATACAACTCATAGACCACATGAAGCTCAAGAAGAAAGATGACCAAATGTGGATGCTTTAGTCCTTAAAGGAGGAACAAGCATACTCTCAGGAGGAAATGAGTAGACAAAGCTTGGAGCAGAAACTGAAGAAAGAGTCATCCAGCCACTGCCCCACCTGGGGATCCATCTCATATTCAGTCACCAAACCCAAATAATATTGCTGATGCCAAGAAGTACATACTGACAGAAGCCTGATAGAACTGTCTCCTGAGAAGATCTGCCAGTACGTAACAAATACAGAGGCTGATGCTCACAGCCAAACATAGAATAAAGAATGTTGTCCTTAATGGAGGCGTTAGAGAAGGAATTGAAAGAGTTGAAGGGGTTTGCAACTTCATAAGAACAACAATACCAACCAACCAGAGCTCTCAGGCATTAAACCACTGTCCAAAGAGTCCACATGAACACACCAATGGCTGGAGCTGCATGTGTAGAAGAGGATGGCCTTGTTGGGCATCAATGCGAAGAAAAGCCATGTCAAGGCTTGATGCTGAAGTGTAAGGAAATGTATGGGTGGGGAGAGAGAAGGGGTTGGTGTGTGGGTAAACACCTTCATGGAAGCAAGAGGAAGGGTGAAGGGATGGTGGATGTGGAAGGAAAACCAGGAAGGGAGATAACATTGGAAATTTAAATAAAATATATCCATTAAAATCAGTAAAAAATACAAAAAAGAATAAAGAGGAAAATATATAATAGTGATACTGTCATTTTTATAATAAGGAACCTGGAACCTGGAGCAGCTCTAGCCCTGCAGGTACAGTGGCTTCCTCTTAGATTACAGTCAAAGGCCGCTGCCCTTGATGTTCTCATCAGATATTTCCCAACCAAGCAATATTTCAAAACATAATTTACTAAATATATAAATGTTAGTCACTTCTATTGTATGATGATGATGACTTTTGATTACATCTCATATATCAATACAGCCACATACTTATATTTTGTAGGAACTTTTTCTCTTGGAGCTTGAACATATTAATCGACAAGGGGAATAAAAGTATTTTTAAAATTAAAATAGTTTTGGGAATATTTCCAGGAGTGGGATACCTGGGTCCTCAGGTAGTTCTATGTCCAATTTTCTAAGGAAATGCCAGACTGATTTCCAGAGCAGTTGTACCAGCTTGCAGTCCCACGAAAAATGGAGGAGTGTTCCTCTTTCTCCACATCCGCACCAGGGTATGCTGTCACCTGAGTTTTTGATCTTAGCCATTCTGACTAGTGTGAGGTGGAATTACAGAGTTGTTTTTATTTGCATTTTCCTGATGACTAAGGATATTGACCTGTTTGGCATCAATGGGCTTTTGGTCCAGTGAAAGCTCTTTTCCCAAGTGTAGGGGAATGCCAAAGTTATGAGATGGGAATTGGTGGTTAGGAGTCGGGAGCATGTAAATAGAACCAAAGGGAGAGGGACTGAAACGTGACAACATAAAATGTAAACACATAGAATAACCAATAAAAACAATTAAAAAAAACTATTTTTTACTATTTTATTTTTCAACGTAAAGTTTAGCTTGAGTTACATAATTTAGTTTCCAGACCTCTATGATGACAAAGCAACTGCTACCATAGAATATTGAGTAACGTTCTCACTAGATTTATGTGTGGCAAAATGCTACTGAGTAGGGGGGCAGTCCTGGATAGGTGCCTTTGTGGCCATGACTATTAATGAAGAGGATTCCACAAATCACTTATATATGAAAGTTTACCCTCTCAGCGAAAAAATCAAGAGTAGAACTTCTACCAATGCCCACCTAAGGTCTTTCCTTGCCAGACTTCACAAAGCACAGCCCTGTGATGTCTTTTTCAACAACCCATACAATGTACTTAACTGCAAAAGAAGTGACTTTCATGGCAGGATGTGGGACACCAGACTTTCTTATGCTGGATTTAGAGTCAGTGTCCCTATGAGAGGAGAATCAGATGAGAAACATAGTAGCTGTTGAAGGCCTGGTTAGGCCCAGCCTTCTAATATCAGTCACCTTATCCCTCCTTTCAGTTTTCTTGACTATACAAGAAACTATGTGTATTTCTGACCTGAGGTATTATTCTCTTACAATATAATTCATTCATATATCAATTTTTATCACTCGTCCTTTGTCTAGACTATGATGGTTTCAAGGCAAGAAGATATGCCATCATGTTCCCTTTCCTCTTAAATGTTTAAAAGGGTTCCTAGCACTGAGTCAGAACTTCACACAAGGCATTACATGAATGGGTATGTGGATGAAGCTATGCTTTGTGTTGTTGGTGCACTAACTTTCATACATGGCACACAGACATGTGTTTCTATTGGGGACAGTGAAGAAGTATTAAACAATATGTGTAAGTTAATGTGTCACATAGAAAGAGATGGAAAAATATGGAAGACTGATTAAGTAGAACATGAATTTGCCTGATGTTGACAACATATGAAGTATGTCTAAGAGAGCAAAAGGCAAATAATATTCTACCAAGATACAATGTTTTGAAAAATTCTATGAAAATACACTATTGAATTAGATACTTAGTATTACTTCTTGCATAATCCCACTGACAATTATACAAAGAGCCATCTAAAAAGAATTACACTATACCCAAAAAGGCCAGAGGAAAGACGGCTCTTTCCAGACATAAAATGTGGCAAATGAGGGCATGAATAAGTGACTCTAAGCAGGCCAGAGGCCTCTCAAGAAAGGAGGATGCTCTCCAGTTCGAAAGCTCTCAGACTAAATCAAACAGCAAAAGGTCACCACTGACAGAAAGGGAATCTATTCTAACCTCACTTTTTAAAAAACATTTCTCAGCCTTAATAAGAAACCACTTCAAACCTCTTAGCAACTAACTTAGATTGGAGTGTAAGTTGAAGAGAGTCCGAACCACTCTTCTTGCTAAGGTCTTAGTTTTCAATTTATCATCTTACTTTTTAATGTGTAAAGAGTCTGGAGATTTCACTTTTTATACTTCAATTAATTCTTGAACAGAGGTTACAAGCAGGCTCATAAACAATGAAAGACTATCAAGAGAAATTTTGATGTATGTATACTGTGAAGTGTTTGAATCAGATTAAAAACAACAAACTCAAGTTAGAATTCAATTTTTCCTGCAGATTAATTAAACACAGTGTTATGTTTAATAAAACATAATGTGCTTTTCAAATATTTTATTAAAAATTACTTTTGATATTATTATTATATCATTTTTCCTTTCCTCTATACCAATTCATATACATATGCAACATATATTCATGCATCCATGCAGATATATGTACATATATATATATATATATATATATATATATATATATATGCAATAAAATTAACAAGAAAGGAAACATTCTTTATTTTCCCATATCATCCAGCATGCTCTATTTTCTTCCCACCCAAGAGTCTTTTTTTCTTTTCCTAGTCATTGTTTTGCTTTCATATCATATTTAAATTATGTTTGTAATATATGGTATACATTATATGTGTAGCATTCCATATAAAGGGTGTGGAGAAAAGAAAATAAAGGAGAAATAATGTAATTAAATAAATTTTTTAATCTTAAAGTTTTTTAAAAAATTAAAATGAAAAATTTAAATATATATATATATATATATATATATATATATATATATATATATATATATATAATGTTTTTTGTGTCTTGGGAAGGCCTGTAAATAACTGATTATTATATAATATTGAAACTATTTTATGCAATATATTCTGCTTTACCTCACTTCTCTCATGTCCTTCCAAATAATCTCACCTCCTATAGCCAACTCCACCCATTTTATTTCTGTCTATTTTGAAAACAGATAAGCAAACAAGCTATACAAACAAGCAGGTTGAAAAATCAATGAAGGACCTGACACTTCTAGGTATGAGGTTTATTGTTGATAAGGAGGGAAGTATAGCCTGGGGCATCTGTGTTTAGATTGAACCAGGCCATGAAAGGAGAGGAAAGATGAAAGAGAGAAAGAGAATGTGGGGATGGGAGAGATTTAGCCATGAATCAAGTAGCCAAGAGGGAAAGAGACCCAGTATCTAAACATAAATAGAAGACCAATCAGCAAACTCTACCCTATAAAACAATATGAGACTAAAGAGAAGAAAACCTCTACAGAAATAATATTGAGTTAATTTTGTGTTGGCTCTACTGCTAAGCATGGAGCTTACCCTTAAGTATGGTTAATATTCCCAGTGAGATTCTATATGAAAAACTAACCATTTTCCTTGCAAGTAGAAACCAAATGGAAAATAGTTTCTTGGTTAGTAGACATCCATATCTACGTTCTCAATGATGGGACTCTCTCTGGCCTGAACTTGTTGAATCTCTGTGCATATTGCGATAGTCTCTGTGAGTTTAATTTGTTTAGTTTGTTTTTAGTTTCTCTTTCTTTCTTTTACTACACAGCATAAAGTACAGTATTCTTAAACATCATCCCATTGTGCAATAGCATACTAAAATTTGTTCTCACCCAACTATAATGAAAACACACTGATCTAGTTTCCCCAACTCTTGCTCCTTCCTCACCCTGCACTCTCCCCATCTTTGCTGTTTACAAGGGGTATCTCAATCAATGTCTGTAAGTTCATTTTTGTTAGGTTCCACTTGAGTGAGGTCACGCATTATTTGTCTGTCTTCATGTGATATATTATTGGTCCTGCACAATTGTTCCAAATGAAAAAATTGTGCTTTAGTGTTCATTTTTATATATACTACATTTTCCATCTATTCATTAATATTTAAACATTTAAGTCCTTTCTTTTGTATGACTGTTGTGAATAGTGATTTAAACAAACAAACAAACAAAAAAAAGGACAGGAAAGTAATATACCTCTTTGAAACAGTAATTTTTAAAATTTTTTACTAGTAAATAATAACTAAAAACAATTGGGAAATAGGGGGTTGGGGTTATCTCAACAATCCTGAACTTATTTCCCAGAATTAAAATAATGACTGTGTCATATAATAATTTTATTTTCATATTATATAGAATTATATAGAATTTTCATATTATAATTCATATCCCTCCCACAGACTGGAAGAATTCTTGGCAACTATCCTTAAAATGTGAGGTGCAAAATTTTCTGATTTTGATTTACTTTTAAGAAATCAATGTTTTCCTTAATATTACAAAATTTTAAAGAAGAGTTTCAAAAGATGAATAGTTGATATAAATATCAACCATAAAGTGAATTTCAGGTTTATCTTTTCCTTTGATGATACACAATCTTCCACAGTAGATACTTTTGTGTGACTTACTGTAAATAATTGTGGCCTCAGTTCTCATTTCAGGCTACACACTCACCTTTGCCAGAATCGTTAGTCTTTGTAACAAGGTACTTAATCAATCTCTTGTACCTTAGCTTCCCAAGTCATATTATTTGAGGCAGATATCATTGCATCTATTGATAGCATAATACAGGAAACCAGTTATTTTAGCTACAAATTTGAAACATCATATAAAATAAAACACTTGTATTTTTTTTCCCAAATCAGGATAAGCTCTTACAAATTTTTTTTGGCAGTTGTTTCTAATCATTTTTATTTCCAAAATTTGGGCATTGTTTCCTATTAATATAGCCAAAGTGAGTATGTTATGGTCTAGAGGTAAAAATATGAAGTTCCTTCAATATGAGATAAGCAGGAGCTTACAATTTTTTGTTGATATTTTGAAGACAATGACTTATTTTTCAGCTTTTTATTCATTTATCAAATAAAATATGATTTATATTATCTTATATCTGATATTTTTATGAGGTGGGAGTATGAAAAAATTTAGTTATTACCCTAATTAGCATATATCTGAACAGAAAGCCAAACACAAGTGTCAAAAGGTTCTCAAATCTATTAATTTGGATAGTTAGTAGAATATGAGTAACATGAAATGACTTTCTTGTATTTTGGGGAGTGATAATTCTACAGTAATCATTTAAATTTCATTCAGAAATCTTGCCAAATGAATATTTGAAAATCAACAATAGAGTTATGTTGATTATTATTCCATACCAGTTTATGAGAGTAAAATGCAATATAAAGCTATTATACTGATGCTTCTTCTGAGCATTAACTGAAGTTAGAAATACTGGATTCAAAAGAAACTACTTATGACACCATTGCAGCAATAAATATAACTGACACACTGTCTCCCCCCACTACCAGTATTACAATGAATACAGAATCAACACTTGAAACATTTAACACAGATTTTACAGGAACAGTTAAGACATGGGGATTTTATGGTAGGTTAATGTCTGTATTCAGGTGAGGGCAGGCACATGACAAGGCAAGGCCTGTAACTGGGCAGTGAGAAAGAAAGGCATAGGCAGAGGTTTTGAGAGGTGGGAGACATCGGAGAAGAGAGGAGAAGAAATCAAGACGTAGAAGAAATTAATTTGGAGGAGGAGGATGAACTAGCCCCATGTGGCTTTAAACAGTCACAGGTAGCTATGAATAGATTATAAGGAATGAATAATTATAAGACAAATTGTCTTATCTAGATGAGCAGCTTATGTCAATAACAATTGGCTCTGAGTTTATTGTGTAGACATTTTGTGGGATGAGAATTTACTGATATCAATCTGACTGATAAATTAAGAGTCTTTAGAGTTTTGATTTTACTGGATTGCAGGGGTTGGTGCAAGTTTAAACACGAGATGCATGGTCACTAGATGGGGTTGGTGTGGCAGTGAACTACCATGGGAACTAGATGAACGGCTGCTGGTGGGGCTAGCAATGGAGGCAGAGAGACTGCCAGGGACAGAGAGTAGCAGGAGGTAACATGTCATGGTGTCTTGGTGTCCTCTTTTAATTTTATTAATATTTACTACTACAGGTGATACCCATCTATTATATTTTACAAAAGTTTTCATCAATATTTTGAGATAAATAATTTCCTATGATATAATTTATAAATTATTATATTTTACTGAGAAAAAAATTTCTCATCATCACCTAGGGATTAGAAGCATTTATTAAAATAAAAGATATGTATAGGCAGTTAGTGTTTACAGTAGCAAGTAAGGTAGAGAGCAAAAAATCAACATATGAAAGCTACTTCACAGTCAAAGAAGTCTAAGTAGTTGAGGGCATGCTTAAAATACTTTATCAAAATTGGCTTAGATTTTGACTTACCATAGTTGAGGGCACAAAATGTCTAATAAGACTCATTCTGTTTCCTGTAAACGCTTTGAAGACTGAACCCACATCAAGGAGGCTAGAGGTGTGAGAGAAAGGAACTGTTTGGCCACTGGAACCTGCTGGCTGTACTATGAGTAAAGCAGCCACAGATTAATGTCTGCAATAGTATTCAGTACTCTGTTAAATACAAACCTCAGGTATCACTCCGACCCCATCCTCAGTTCTATCACAGATTGGTTGTGGGAACATTCCCATTCCAATTATAATCTTTATTTTCTTGTGGTTCCGTCTCTAGACTTGTTTTCTGATTGTTTCAGCAGTGAGATCATTTTACTCCAAAGCATTTTATTAACACTTGCATTATCACTAAATAAAAAGAAGTTTTAATACCGTTAAGATTGTTTCTAGTATTTGAAGAGATATATAATAAAATGTCAATTTATTCTGATATTATGTATATTATGATGTTTAGTATTATGTGTCCTTTGTACTTGATTAAGTATGTGTCTATTCATTGGTAGTGTCTTATAACTAGGTGTGCTCTTGGACCTTTCCAGGAGCAGTAGTCATGAGAGTCAGCAAACTGATGTAAAACCACTACACTGTGCATCGGCATGCCTTAAATAGCTAGAAGACTAATAAGTGCTCATAGATCAACCAGAATGCCATATTCTGCTCCTTCCCCTGGAAAAAACACAGTCCAGGTTATCCTGATGGAGTCTCCTGCATTTTCAAGAGTTTCTCTTCAGACTCCATACTTCCAGCATCTTTTCTGAGTATAAAGGCTTCCCAGAGAAAAATGAGGTATCCCACCACTTTCTTGAGTACCTAGACTAAAGGTGGCAAATGGTAGAACTTATCAACCTTCACAGTCTCATAGTTCATGTTTACTAATTATTTTTCATCTATCATCAGTTAGTCAATCAATCAATGATCTATCTTTGACTGTTTCCTCTCCTAAGAGCCTCAACGAACACACTTCCCTTTTATAACTTTTCCCATTAATTCATTTATCTATTTACTTTGCATCCTGATTGGTGCCACCCCTCCCTTCATGCAGTCCCTCCCCTGTCTTCTTCTTCTTTGTAAGGGTGGAAGGAACCCCTTCTTGAATTCATAGTAATTAACACAGATACCCGAAACTTTTCATCCTATAAGATTAAAGGACTTGGGAATATTCAATTCAAAAGGTACTCTATTTCACTCCTGTAGGGTTCAGACAGCTATCTGGAAGATGGGGCAGAAGATTTCAAGAGAACCATGCTTTTAAGGCACACCAAGGTAGATGTATACTTTAATACATATGACTCATTATTATAGCATGATGAAAACCTGCACAAACTCAAGCCAGAAAATTCTCAGCATGGGGGCAAGGCATAAGTCTTGAAACTATTTATAATTGACAGCTACCGAGAAACAGTTTTCATGAATGAATTAGCCCTGGGTAAGTGATTTCATGGTGCTATGAAGGAAACCATGTTGAGTAGCAGTTGGCCGACACAATTTAGATTCTGTTTTCTTTCATTTATGTGTTTGTTTGAGGAGACAGAGAGAATACAGATTTCTCGGGTGTATCTTAAAGAAATTTAGAGAGAGGAATGAATGTGTTGAAACAATATTGTGTAACATTTCCAAAGACTAAATTACAACATTAAAATTAAAGCTGCACATAAAATTTACTTAATATTAATTCATTTATATTTTCTCAAAAAGCAAGTCTATGTTGAACAAAGATTAACATCATAGTAATATTATTTCATACTAGATGAATGTTTTCCCATGGAAAGAACAGTTTTCAACTTATATAAACAACAATTAAATAAATTAATTAAAATTACTCCAGCTTAGGAGAATATTAAGCTCAGAATGTATTCATGTATATAAAGGCAAATGTAGAGCACAGGAGTCAATTTTTTATGGCTGTTCATTCATAACTTCTTTTCTTTTTCTTTTCTAGGAAGGTTTCCTTATTAGGACTGAACTATGGGATGTAGGAGAAGTATTTAACTGGCAAGCCTGCACATCCCTTTTCCAGATAGCAATCCTTGGGTTATAACATGTAACATAGGCAGGAGTAATTAAATATATTTTGTATTTGCCTTTTAGTATTTTCTATAGAAATGTAAAGTATAATGAGCTAAACTCAGGAACTGTGAGTAAGAATACTATGCAGGATTCCATGAAGCTTAAAAAAATAAAATAAAATAGAAAGGAAAACTGGGTTTTGATGCTAAAATCTAAGACCCTGGATCTTCACATCAATAGCAAACATAGCCCTGGATTTTCCTAGTTGTATAGACCACACATTTATTTTCACTAATATAGTTTAATTTCTGTTCTTAAAGTGAAAAGCTGCTTTATAAAATTTGTGGATTTGGGAATTTATATTTTATCCTCTGGTAAAGGTGAATATATTAGCATGAAGCTATAACTATTTCTAAAATGTTATTATTTTTAATTTAATAATGTGAAAATAAGAGTGAAATTATTAACTATTTTATTACAAGCAGAGATGTAAAAACTATTTTGAGAACACAACAAGATATAAAGCCTCTTTTCTAATCTTCTTAACAGATTGTGTTTTTCCTGTAAATGCACCGTAATTTGCACAAGTCTGAGATGTCTAAACACCCTTTTAGTGTTTGGAATAATTCTAAGCAGAGATATATTTACAGTTTGAAGGTCAGACTTTTTATAGAAAATTATCCATAACTCTTTTTTCTTGAAGTTTAACAGTCCAGGATCACTTGTGATCATAAAATGGTCTAATGCATGATTGATATGAATTGAGTTATGGTGATTGCAGCAGTAATGCTTCTGAGGCAGGCCCATTAATCATAAAAGAAAGATAGTAAACACTCTTATCAGAGAGTATGGCAATCAATTTAGGCTGAACATCATATAAAACATTTATAACTTGAGTTATTTAACATTACTTAATTTTCTTCTAATAGTGAACAAATATAAAATTAAGAAGGAAAACACGTCGAACAGGTTCCAAACAAACGTCACTTGTATTCTCTGAGCTCCTCTCTGCCTGCCACACCAACCCCTTCATTCGAAAATCACTATCTGTTGCAGCTTAAATTATTTAATTTTGCAATCACTCTTTTATACAGCTTTCCAGTGAAAGTTTCCATACCAGTGGGTCTGCTCTCATCATTGTGGAAACGGGAAAGGAAACGCAATGAAATGCGAAATCCAAGCAAAAATAAATAAATCAAAAACTTTGAATTCCTCTCAATATTTTTGATTACCTGCTTTGGACTTGACAAGCCAAGCCACAATATGCACATATACCTTAGCAACACTGACAACATTGTCTCGAGGAAACAACTTAGTAAAATACTTTCAATCTGAAAAAATATGTAGACTGAAACCTCAAGGATTATTTGTAAGAATCTCTAAAGGTCACTGCCATAGCAAATACAGAGCACCTGAGTATTAAGCACAGAGTTGCCCTTTAGAAGATAAGAATACATCCAATTAAATCCTTGGTAGATATCAACTAAACTTGCATATTAAGACACTAGATGAACTTTGGAGAAACTAGGAATATGTCCAAATTCTCTCTTGAGAAAAATCCAGTGGCAAAATTTATTTAAAAAAAAAACTTGAGATGTCAGGTTTTTTTTTAATTTATTTTATATTGCTCAGGTTTAGTAATTTTTCTTACAGTGCAAATATTAGTGTGTTAACTATGACATCAATCAACCAGTTATGTACAATTACTGTACATCATTTTGTCAAGACAGTATAGGCATGTTCATGTCCATTTTTCCTTTCTATTTTCTGTATAATGTTTCAAAATAGATAACACAGCTTAACAAACACCTATTCATATAACACAGAAAAGTTTACTTCTTCATCGTGCATACAAAGCCAACATTGAAAGATTTAAAAATAAACTTGCTATCAATGGGACGAAAAGTATCAATGTAATTTCCTCATTGTTTTATGTTGTAGCCTCATTAAGTAGGCAATTACAATTAAAATTTTTCAATTAATACTTGAGTTAATAAAAATCAAGACACTTTATCATCACTAGGTGCTAACATGGCAATATTCTAGAGCAATAAAGGTTTTTTTCTGCTGAATTTACCTTCACTAAACATTTCAAAATCTTAACGAAGAAGACTTTCATGAATCGACGGATTTCTGTTTAAGACAAGGCAAACAATATTTTCAGAGACATTTTAATGAGTAAAGCAATGAAGATGCAGATTCTCTGAGAATCCATGTGAACTCATATTTCAAAGATTAAAAGATACGAAGTAGTGCTTACTGGCAGGAGCCTGATATGGATGCGTCCTCAGAGGCTCTGCCAGAGCCATACAGATACAGCTGAGGATGCTTTCAGCTAACCATCAGACTGAACATGGGGACCCCAATGGAGAAGCTAAAGAACGGACTGAAGTGGAGAGGGTGCACCTTCATGGAAACAAGTGGGGGGGATAGGAGGTGGGAGTGAAGGGATAACATTTGAAATGTAAATACAGATAATATCCAATAAAATAATTTAAAACAAAAGAAAGGGTGAAAAAAAAAAAAAAAAAAAGAAAGGACCGAAGAAGCTGAAAGGATCTGCAAACGATGGGAAGACCAAGAATATAAAGGAATCAAACACTCCAAAGCTTCTAGGGACTAAAACACCAACCAATGAGCACACAGGGAAAGACCCATGGCTCCATTTGTATTTGTTGCAGAGGATGACATTGCCTGGCATCAATGGGAAGAGAAGCCTTTGGTCCAGTGAAGGCTTGTTTTCTGAGGGGAGGTGAGGGGAGAGGAGGGGAAGGGAAGAGAAAAGAGGGAAGGGGAAGGGAAGGGAGGGGATGGGAGAGGAGGGGAGGGGCATGCCAAGGTCCTGAGATGGGAATGGGTGGTTGAGAGTGGAAACATTTTCATGGAAACAAGGGAAGGAGGACAGGGGATGGTAGTAGGGGGAAAGTGGATAATATTTGAAATGTAAATGCAGAGAATATTCAATAAAGTGATAAAAAGGAAAATTTGTAAATTCATATAACTTCAATAAGTCCTCATAATCAAACAGGAAAATTTGCCACAGAATCAACTAAAGGTTGGACACATGAAAAAGTTCTCTTACTTTAGAGTGTTACTAAACACTATTTCTATGGTGTTACAGAAAGAAGATGTTTCTAAAAAGAAAGAGGACACTGTGAAATATTAATTCTTTTAGTGTACTGATAGTTAAGACTTCAAGAAGATTTTCTAATTTATTACACTTTTGTAACTTAATATCATGACTGTTTATATCCTTAATTAAATGGGGTGCATACTACTACTAAGTTTTCAAGAATAAATTTCGGTACAGTTTAGGGTCACTATTTAAAAGATCATATTCTATTATGTGATTCCATAGTAAAATGGATAAACACACACACACACACACACAGATACACAGAGACACACATATATGCATGCACACACACACACTAAACAAACAAAACTCACATAATTGATACTGAAAAATTAAATGATATCATCTGCTTCTTTGAAGTACCCATAGTCTACGTCTAATTTTATGCATAAAAATGAATTTTAACAATAATTTCTTAGTGGGATATCAGGAAATGTTTTAGAAGAAATAACACTGGAATATTAATACAAAGCTCAGTAAGTAAAAAACATAATATTATTTAATATTATTATAATATATCGTTATAAAATATTTACATACATATAATGTTTAAAGTCATGGTTGTCATGGTTTAAATCTTTATCAACATGTACAATGCACTTTGATCATATTCATCATACTATTCTGATTAGAACATAGATTCATACATATTAAAAGTTAATCAACTTTAAAGCTATATAACTACAGTTAATATAGTTAGCAATTTCATGTATGAATAGGATTCAGAAGATATTTAACATTTTTTGATTAAAAGCAAAAATGGAAAATTATGTTAAAGGTGTTAAAAATAAATCCTCAGTAACATTATTATAATCTGCTATTGAAGTGTATCTAGATTGTTTCAATTTCTCACTATTATGAATAAAGATGAGCAAGTAAGTATCTTTGTAGAAAGAAGAGATGTCCTTTGATTATACAACCAAGAATGGCATTGCTGGATATCAAGGTAGATTAAACACATCTTTCTGTAAAAATGCCACACTCATTTCTATGGCAGTGGTAAAATTTGTTTTTATATCCACAATAGATGAATATTCTCTTATTCCATACCTTCAATAGCTTGAGCTATCACTTCTGATATTGATCCTGGCTGTTCAATAGGTGTAAGATAGAACTTGAAAGTAGTTTTATTTACATTTTCCAGTTGGCTAAAGGTGTTGAACATTTCTTTAACTATTTCTCAGCCTTCCTCTATTGAGAATTCTTTGTTTTGATATAAACCCATTTTGAATTTGATTATTTGATTTTTTGATACTTAGATACTTATTGTCTGGAGATATAGATATTGCACTATTGGATGTGGAGTTAGTGTCCTTTCACAACCTATAGTCTGCCTCTTTGCCTTAATAATAGTGTTCTTTGACTTACAGAAGCCTTTCAGTTTTATGAAGTCCCATTTATTAGTCTTTGATTTTAGTGGTATACTGATAATATTCTGTTCAGTATGTCTTCTCACAGGAATAGCAGTATCATTTATCATGTTTGTGAGGTGGTTGATAGAGGAACTGTGAGGAGATATACCTAGAATAGAGGGGTACTCAATGGATGGTATGAAAACCTAGTGCAGTGGAAACTTCCTAAAATATATAATGATTCTGTAACTATGCACTCTTAACTGGCTTCCTTTTCCACCAAACTATGCTACTAGTATCAAGGTGGGTTATATAAAATTGAGTTGTTGTCCAAAACAGTCCCACAGAAATTCTCAGATAACCCAAGCTGTTTTCAATACAATAGGTTGCTCTATATAAACTGATAGCAAGGCTCCTGTGGCAAAGACAATACCCACACAACTCATTGAAGATTCAGAGATGGTGCTCACAAAGAAACTTTGCCCCATGTTCTCATATCTTTGGTATAGGACAGTGCTATGTGAATTCATAAGAGCTTAGCACAGTGGATTTAGAAGGCTTTTACCTATTTTCACCTCCTCTTCTGTGGTAGTCTCTAAACCCTGAGGAGTTTAGTAGAGATATTAGAGACTTCCCAATTAGACATGTTTGTTGGAAGGTCTCTATCTCTTCATTGCTTGTGGGTTTTTTAAATTTGTTTCCTTCTGATGCAGAAGGTAGCTTCCCAGATGATTGCTGGATAAGACACTGATATTTATATCTATATCTATATCATCTATATCTATATCTAGAGATAGATAGATATAGATATATATAGATATATAGATATATCATGTGAAATATATATATTTCACATAAAGTAATGCAACTAAAATAGGGTCTGCATGATTCTTCATCAGATCCTCAGCATGTATACATATAAATACAAATGCACACAAACACACAAACATATATATATATATATATATATATATATATATATATATACCTACAATACATATATATCATATACATCTATAATCATTTTAAGTATTTTATTACACCTCTGAATGTATTAACTAATATGTGTCTGATCATTTTACTTTCTCTTAGAATGTTATCCTTCTGTTGTTTTGCCTTCTCAAACATCAGTTGATGGGCTTTATATTTCATACTATATTTTATTTTGTAATGTTTGGTTGTTATCTTGTAGAGGCTTGTTGTTTGTTTAGTTGTTGTTTCTGATGAGGTAAAGCAGAAGGAACTGAAGGGAGAAAGCAGAGGTGAAACTGAAACCAGGAAATACTCTACAAGGAAGTAATAGATTTTTGATGAAAAGGAAAAAGTAAGCCAATCATTAAAAAACAGAATTTTGTTGCTATCAGGGTAAAGGTTTGGGAGAACTAAAGTGTGGCTAATATTTTATCTTGTCAACCTTAGAGAGTAGCAAAACATTGGTTTGAACTCAAGTATGCAGTTGTATGTAGTATTTTTTCCCCTAGGAAAATGCAAAAATATTCTCAAGGTACAGCTTCATCATTGCAAGCTGATGCTTCTTTTGTGTCTCAGTTTCACAATCCTCACACTGAACTATTAAAAAATGCCTGTCACTCCAGTTTCAAAAACTTCAATGTCCTCTTCTGGCCCCCCTAATCTCATGAATGCCCGGGTTCGCACCCAGTCATGTGACCATGCAACTTCAATTTTAGTTCAAATTTAAATATATAATTTGGACATATGCAAAGTAAACCTTGTCTCCCGGACTATTTGAGCATTACAAAATATACAGTAATTTTATCAGTTTCTCTTCTAATAGGTTCACACATGGGTATAACATCAAGGTACAGTCTTTCCTCCACCTCTGCCCCAGTGCAACTTCTTCCCACCAAGTCTCATCCATGTTTCTTGAATTTTGGTTTTGCTTTGTTTATAGTTTTTGCTTCTCCAAGCAAGTTTATCTGTGAACATAAACCCTATGTCATTGGCACTCTTAAGTTGGTATCCTTCGACAACAGTGACATTTACTTTTAACCATCTTCCTGATGCTATGAGACATTTATTTCCCCACTCCACTACTTGCTTTAAGAGTGGAAAACACCCAAGTATTATCAACTTATATCTTTTTGTAAAGAGTATGAGAAAAAAAGATTTATTTCAGAAAGTGACAACTTCTTACACCTTAATACCTACAACACAAAAAGGGCAGTGGTAGACTAAAATCACAGCCTAGGCTTGGTATCATTTTTCTACCCCAGACTACACAATACTTGCCTCAAATAATTTTTTTAATATTGAATACCTTGATGTTAGTAAAGCTATTATTCCTCCTTAATCATATTATTTTCCTTGTTGTTATTAGTTATTAAAATTCTTGGTTATTTTCCCTTTACTTCCAAGGATTAGTTTGAGAGCTGTCAAAAATAAAATAAAATATGTCCTACAAACCTATTTTTTGAGAGATATGTTTTTCTATTTCCCATAGTTCAGAGGCCCCCATAAAGCAACATTCCTCCACCAGATACACAAAATGAACAGCTGAAGTATCTACACAACCCTCCTCACCAATCTGAGTGCTCTTATGAAAAATTCCATTTCTGCTGCTTTATTGTGACTATCAAAGCTCTCCCCATCTGTCCTAGTCAGGGTTTCTATTCCTGCATAAACATCATGACCAAGAAGCAAGTTGGGGAGGAAAGGGTTTATTCAGCTTACACTTCCACATTGCTCTTCATCACCAAAGGAACTCAGGACTGGAATTCAAGCAGGTCAGGAAGCAGGAGCTGATGCCATGGAGGGATGTCACTTACTGGCTTGCTTTCCCTGGCTTGCTCAGCCTGCTTTCTTATAGAACCCAGGTCCACCTGCCCAGGGATGACACCACCCACAATGGGCTGGGCCCTTCCCCCTTGATCACTAGTTGAGGAAATGCCATACACCTGGATCTCATGGAGGCATTTCCTCAACTGAGGTTTCTTTCTCCGTGATAACTGCAGCATGTGTCAAGCTGACACAAAGCCAGCCAGTACACCATGGTTCTCTTTTGCTTTAGTTGGTTTGTTTTTGTTTGGTTGGTTGTGTTTTGGTGGGTCTTTTACATTTGTTTGTTTTGTTGTTGTTTTGTTTGAGTTGGGTTGGATTGGGTTTTTGTTTGCTATGCTGAGTGTAATTGTACCTCCTTTTGCAGATGTTCTTTGTCCTGGGAGTTCTTGTTGCATCCTACTCTAGAGTTCACTGAACCTAATTTAAGTTTGCCTCCCTACATTACTCTCATCTTTTTCCTCCTGAAAATTCCTGTCAGAAGCCTGCTGTCTGTCTATCCAACAAGCTTATCCTGGTGTGCATAAGCTTTGACTATCCATTTCTTACCTGGCTGTTCCTCCTGGTACTCTAATCAGCTTATGATTTTATCACACTTCCAGTACGATGCTGGTTCCTGTGTAGGATCAGAGTAACTTCACATTGTGTGGAGGAGAGGTGAGAGTTCAGAATGAGTATCCAAATGACATTTCCTGGGCTTGATTGACTTCAGTCAATGAATCTATGAAATAAGGGTGTGTGTAGCAGAGGATGACAATGTCTGGCATCAATGGGAGGAGAGGCCTTTAGTCCAATGAAGGCTATTTGTCCAGTGTAGGGGAATGCCAAGGGCTGAGGTGGAAGAGGGTGGTTGGGAGAGGGAGCACCTTCATGGAGACAAGGGAAGGCAGAGGGCAAAGGAATAACATTTGAAACATAAATAATGTGACCATCCAATAAAAACAGTAAAAAACTGTGGGTGGGGCATGTTTCAAACTCTGAGTCTCCCTTTCTAACAGATTCTAAATGAAAAAATAACCCTATTCCTGGCAATTTTCTGAGAGTTAAATGAAATTAAATGTTCAACCTTAGAGAAGGTTTGTAATAACAATCATCCATTCAGAGCATAATGATTTCTACAAAATAATTTCATATGCATTGTTATAGAATGAAATAAAATATACCTGTTCACTGGATGAACTAAAACTTAGATTCAAAAAAAGAGATGAGCTGAAAAGGTAAAGCATCTTTGTCCTGTGTATATAACCAGTGCCATACATTCTAGATCTCAGCCCAAACCAAGCCTTGTGGTTTGACTCCATGTTAAATGTACTAAATTCTTAACAGTTTTGTTCAGTTCTTTGTGTCTCTTTTTAAAACTCCTACCATTTATTTCTGGAATTCACTGAATTATAAGTGTGAACATGTGATTGATATATTACATATATGTGTTGTCTGTCTGTCATCTACATACCTAGTCTATATCTATATCTGTCTGTGTTCACATTTATTATCATTATCATTATTATTATTATTATTATTACTATTATTTGTGAGACAAGGCCTTTTATGGAGGTGGTTGGTACTCACTCTATCAGGTACTTATATTAGTCTGATATTAGTCTGACCTTTCGTCTGTAGTGACACTGGTGGCATGGGTACTGTGATAGATCCATTTGCACCTTGCAGAGGAATCTCTCATCCATCCTCTATTGTGGCTGTTCCAGCAACAAACCAGTGCTCACCTTCCCTGATGTCACAGCCAGATATTCTGACTGGAATAAGATGAAAGAATCTCAGATTTGCTTTACTGTTTATGCCCTTATTGCTAAAGATTTGTAATGACACTTCTTAGCTGTTCTTTTTTTTTTTCCTTTTACCAACTCTCTTTTCAGACCTAAACCTCATTTTAAATTTTGCATTGATTTTTGTTTTTATATTATTTTCTGAGTTCTTTATATATTTTAATTTTCTTTCTCTGTTGGATGTATAGAAAAAGATCTACTCCTTTCTATGGGAGTCCTCTTGACTTATTAGTTATTTCTTTAGCTGTGAAGAAGTTTTTGCATTTTTACAAAGTCCCATTTATCAAATTTCCCTACATTGGCCAAATGAAATCCTATTTCAAGTCTGCTCCTATGCATACCTCCTGTAGCAAGGTAATGTCTGTGTTTTAAATTACCTGTATAGGTATTTCAAGATTTACATTGTGGTCCCTCCTCAGTCTTTGAGAGCACTTACCCCAAAATGGTTAAGTTTATATATTTGAGGGTAGAACCACCCTACAGTTTCAAACGTAAACTTCACCATTTGAGGATAATTATTCTTATAGACTTAGCAGTTTGTTTTGGGGTTGTTACATTTTTTACAGTGAGGAAATTCAAGAAAGCTCCCTCAGCCACAGGCAACACTCGCCCCATCTCTTATTTTGCCTGCACAGCACACTTGCTAGGATTAGTCTCGTGAATATGCAATCCGAGCAGTCACACAGTATCACATGCCTAGAAAGGTGTTGCTTAAAGTTAAAATTTTTGCAAGTGCCATTTTGCAACTCCTAATAACTTTAGTTTGGCTTTGTGTTTTGAAAGTGAATTCTAACAGGGCTACCCCACCACTGGCACAACATTCTCACCTGTATTGACTTAGGCTTTCCCTAGCATGTATAATTAATTCTTGGGTTTGTGGTTTCCATTTGAATAGTCTTTTCTCATACCATTTTCAGTGGCCCTGACACAGTTATGAGGGGTTTAGATGACTTGTCAGAGAAAGAGTGGGAAGATTTAGCCAGTGTGCTCTGTCCCCTGTTCCTCTTCCTGATGACATCAACAAAGAAAGCCTGACCCTTATTCAGTTTTACAGTGCACATGCTTTTGTGGTACACAGCCATGTGTTTTATATATTTAGAAGCTATTTTTTATTATATTTTCTGTCATTGAAAAAATGGCCATTATTTTTATCTTCACAATTAATTAATTAAAGTTAATTAAGAAAGATGTATGTATTTCAATTAAAGATTTAAAAATTACTAAAATTAATGTTGAGTACCGGAATTCTGAAACTTGCAAAGAAAATATTGGCTCATTCTACCCTTCCTTACAAGTTGGATCTGTAAAAATAAACTTTCTAGCAGCAAACTAGAACGAGCAATACAAATTGTTTTCCAGAAGTGGAATCAAATATACTATTGTGTGGTTTTGACATCATTATTGTCCTCCGTCAATGTAAATGTGCTGGACAGAGTAGGCCTGCAGTCACTGCCATCTCCGGATATCTTCCTCACATTAGTTGGAGGTAACAGGAACATATGGGAACTGGACATACTGAGCAGTGTCTGTGCTGCAGATAATCTGTCCATTCACTCACTCAGTCCTACAACAAACCATCAAAAGACATAGTTTGTTAGTGTTCTTTTCCAAACATAAGCATTAGGGCCCTGTTTGTAAATGAAAAAGGCCAGTTGTTGGCTTGAAAAGTGAGACATCTTTTCGGAGTGATACTAATAAGAAAGAGGTGGATTAGAGTAAGTGTGTGTGTGTGTGTGTGTGTGTGTATGTATGTATGTATGTATATGTGTGTGTGTGTGTGTATGTATGTGTATGTGTGTCTGTGTATGTATGTGTATGTGTGTGTGTGTATGTGTGTGTCTGTATGTGTGTATGTATGTATATGTGTGTGTGTATGTATGTGTATGTGTGTGTGTGTATGTGTCTCTCTCTGTGTGTGTGTGTGTGTGGGTGTGCTCTGTTCCGGCTGGCATACCTATTTCCTTGTGTATTCTGTACTCTTGGTAGCAGGAGCAGACTTGAGCTCTCAGAACACTCATAGGGCTATATTTAAAATTAATAACAGAGTTAGAAGTGCATTCCTCAGAGTTATTTTATTGGTAATAAAAAAGTCTTCCCGTTTTTATTAAGGTCCTTCAATTGAAGGTCTTTCTTTCTAACACCTAGGCATAAATAGTCATTGAGAGAACATTTTCATTTAAGAAAAATGAAAGGAAAAGAAAGAAGAAAAAAGATGAAAGGAATGAAGGAAAGAAAGAAGGAAGAATAAAAGAAAAGAAGGAAGAAAAGAGTCAGAGTCACTATTTTTTTTTTTTAAGAAAAATAATGTTCCTTCTCTTAACCTAACCCTGAAATTCTCTAACGTTCACGCTAGGTCTTCATTAGCTACATAGATTTTCTGACCCTGTACAAGTTAAAGTTCTTGGGGGAGATCTCTCATTATGAACAAAATGTGTCTAATATATTTCCCTCATAAACTACTTACTATTATAGACTCTTTGAGGAAAAAAATCATGTAATGCTAATTATCTAATTTACAAACATTAATTACCTAATCCTCAAAAGAGACAGAGTTAGAAACTAGGCTATCGTATGCTCTAAGAGTTCAGCAATGGGCAAGTCCCAGTTAATATGTTACTCTGCCAAGGTTATATTCTGTGTCAAAGAGTGGAAAAGAAAGGATTTTTTTGTAAGACAGAAAAATTGAAGGAAAAAAAAAAAACAACCTTGCTGCTGGTTCTACAGCAGAACAACCCACCTGACTGAGCAAAAGGGGAGCCAAAAGAATAGTCTAGATTTTAAAAATCAAATGGAAAGAAAAGCATCCAAGGCTGTGGAGAGAAGAGTAGAGACCATGGAATGTATAAAGATGATGAGGGAGGAAGCCTCTGTCTGGATATCAATAGGAAAAAGAAAGAATGGGGAAAGAGAAATGGGGAGAAAAGAGAGACCTAGGATGACATAGACTCACATTTTAGGATTTGACCAGACATTTATCTCTAATTGGACGAATGAGTCTGCCATAGTTAGTGGTCAGCTAAGGCCAAACAAATAACTTTATGATGAAAAGACTAGAACCCAGCTACCCTATGTGTATGGACAAATGGAAGCAACTCATGTACACTGTCGAGGAGTTTATTGGGATTTTAATCACTTCTGTGAACGTTAATGTGTGGGTGTGGGAAGGATCCAGAGAATGGTTATATTTAAATTGAAAGTGTGGTGGCCCTAATTTTCTCCACTGTAGAAAAAGTGCAGATGGTTTGCACAAAGGAAGAGCTCATCCCCCAACCAGATGATGTGTTGCTCCACATGGTAGATTTCAACCATTCTCTGTAATCGAATAGCTTTGAGACAGTCAACTTTCTTCTCCATAAATTAATTATTCTAATTTAAGCAGAGTTTTACTGCATGATAATGAACATATAGGAATAAAATCATTCATTTTCATGGTTTCAATGTATTTTCTCTAAAGTAATTCATAACAATTACTTTTATTTGATTAGGTTATTCATGTACCCAATTCTGTTTGCCACCCTGGCTTTTATGGCCATCAATACACTTCTTACTCCCATCTCCTGTCTCCCCAGATGTCTCCTCACAAAACATGGGATAAGCAGAATGAATTACCATAGATATTTCAAAAGGTTAATAGAAAAATGTAGCACTGTTTTAAAGTCACATAAATGATACTAAGTTTACACATAGCCGACTTTCCTGTGAAGTATAACTCAGCTTATCCAAGCATAGAATTCGATAAGCTACAGAATTCTGAGACCATTAAGAGGTGGTTCATAAGGAATTTAAAGGTGTCAAATTGATGTTTATATAATCTAAGGAAAGTAAAACAAATGTATTAAATCATGTACCATGAAAATTCATATAATTTAAATAAAATACTAGTTTTTCAAAGTAGAGATACTCAAACATCTTACCTATTTTAAAGCTTATTATTTAAAAAATATATTCAATTCCATTACAATTTTAATAAAACTGCACAGAACCAGGGCAATAAACTAGACTTCCCGCAGAAGGAGAGTGATTTTCCACTCTATATTTTTGCTTCCTTATCTATTACTTAGAATAGGAAATTTAATAAGAGTCAGTCATCATTGATTAAAACAAAACACTTTAAGAATAACACAATATAGTTGTGTTTGTGGTTGTAGGGTTGGTGATGGTTTCTGTGTGTAACATTGTTCATGTTAAAGCATAGGACTTGTAAGTAACTATGTTTACTACATTATTTTGTTCATGGATATATAACAATGCAGTGTACATATTGGAGAATAAATGAAAGCTTTTCTTTTTTATTTTTCAGACTGAAACACTAATTCTCTGAAGTAAAGTAGAAATAAATTGGAGAGAAATCAATGGTAGAGCTTATAAAGTATCTACTATATGTCAGCTACTGCCCAGTATTTTGTCATACATGTTACTTTATTTGCTGTTTACAAATCCTCTGAGCTGTGTTTTATATGGACTTACTAAATAGCCTCAAAGGAGCTCAAAGGATGAACAAATTAAATAGTTTAACCTTGTAAATTATTATCAGTGTCACGTGAAGTTGTTTATAAGTCCTAATTGCTGAAATGTAATTTATCTACATAATATTCACATAACAATACAAAGAAAATTCATATAATTGTGTGTTATACGTACGTATAAAAACTCAGTCAATAATAATTTTATAGTCAGTTTATCATAACAGATATTAATGCAATTACAGATGACTGATCGAATCATTGGCATGCTTGTTCCTTAACACCTATTAGCAAGCTTGAGTATATGAAATACTGCTCACTTATTCAGTATTTTGTGTGTTACTATTCACTGTGATTTGTAGATTGAGGTAATAATATAAAGGTGGATAAAATAAAATGACGTGTCACAACTGATGAGTGAGAGTTTATGATAAATACCATTTATGGTGAACTGGCAAAAAATGTTCACACTTCTTCACATTTTTTGTCACTTATTCTCCAGGATGTGGTGTTAGGCTCTGAGTACTTGGAGTTGAAGGAGCTTTAGAGATCACTTACTATTCAGAAAAAGAGAATGTATTAATAATCAAAAGGGGACGCAACACTGAAAGACATGAAATAACAAAGAAAGGTATGATTACTAGACTAAGTCACTGTGACCACGGAAATTTTCTAAAAGATAAGACTCTAAGCCATATATTCAGAGAAGAGCATCCTTGGAAGCTTCCCTTTGTAGGAGTGCAAGGTGTGCGTAAGAAAACCGGTGCAAGCAGCAGTGACCAACTGTACAATCCGGATCAGAGGAGAGAGACTTGGTTAACTTCACAAAGCACTGCCTTACTCCTGATTGTGATGAAATGCCACTGGAAGTTTTAATTTCAAAAATCACATTGCTAGTTTATGTCACCAAAATTTTCCCGAGTCTACACCACCACCAGAATTTTTTATTTAAAAAAAAAACACTCAAAGGCTTTTGTTATTCTGCTTTTTACATAGTATAGCATTATTTTTATCTTCTTCCTGCAAATACTTTAGACATGAATTATTTTAAAAATAAATATACACTATCATCTAAATGAGTACAGAGATGCTCCTTTAAAAAAAAGTACATATGAATGTAATGAGTCAACGTTTCCAACACAGCTGGAGGGAAGCAATCTCAGAGACATTCTTTAGACATTGGAGAGATAGCCTGAGGAATACCTCGAAGATTGCAGCATTTACAAAAGGAGGACAGGATCTGTAAGAAATCTTTATTCCTCTAAACCCATCAGTGGAATTCCATTTCATTCATCATCCAGTATACATTAAATAAAGAAAAGAATAGCATAACACAAAAGGTGGACATAATGGTAAAAAAGTCAAAGGCAATAAGGAACTATACTATAGATTTTGAAAAATTTATAGAGTTCAAGAATGATATGAAACTCTAAGAGAACCTTCCAGTAATAAATAAGAACATTTAAATTCTGTTGCTATTGACTGATAGAACATTTCAAAGACTCAACACAGCAACTGACACAACACATAGAGACATGTTTTTACATAACTGAAAATTATACACACACACCGCAAAAATTGTTTCCTAAACATTTATGATGTAAGCTTGTCTTACACTCTGGCTTATATTCATATTAAATGGTGAAGAACAAAGCTAGCAGATACTGTCAGTCAAGTATGTTATCAGTTTTGATGTATTTGTGATACCACAAAGTATAAAATCCATGAAATCCTTTAGTGTTCAAGAGAGCTTTGCAGTGCCCGGGCTATGATGCCACTTCAGCTGCAGAAAATTAGTATTGCAAGTAATTAGGAAAGTTTGCCCAGATTATAGCCAAATACATTGGAAAAGACTCAAACTTGTTTTAGTGACTATTCTAGTTCTATGTAGAGACAACATGACCATGGCAACTCTTAAAAAGAAAATGAATTAATTGGGGGATTGCTTACAACTTGAGAAACTTAGTCCATTATCATAATGCCAAGGAGCACAGTAGCAGGAAAGCATGGTGCTGGACCTACATTTCGATTCTGAAGCAGAGAGAGAGAGAGAGATAGAGAGAGAGAGAGAGAGAGAGAGAGAGAGAGAGAGAGAGAGAGAGAGAGAGAGAGAGAGAGAGAGAGACAGAGAGAGACAGAGAGAGAGACAGAGAGAGAGACACAGAGAGAGACAGAGAGAGAGAGAGACAGAGAGAGAGAAGAACACAAGTGGCTGGGTGACAGGCCTGTTATGGGATCTTGAAACTTCAAAGTTCACCACATTCATACACTTCCTTCAACAAGGCCTCATCTTCTAATCCTTCTAACCTTCTCACACAGTTCCACTCCATGCTAATTAAACTTTCAAATTCATTAGCCTATGGTGCCATTACTAGTCAAACCTCAACTGCTTTGCTCTGTCTGTCCAACAATATTTCACTTTATTTTACACTCCAGGATATTTTATTCCTTCTCTGATTATTTCCTGGACTCTCAGTTTCCATGTCCAGAGAAATTTAGGTTGGTTGCTTCTTTAACAATAAAAATTTAAATATGCTACTAGTTGCTTTCTTTCAATAGATCATACAATGGTTTTAACACTTGATTTTATTATTATCCTGATTCAGTCTCAGGAGCATCTTGGACTACACAGGTATGTCCCATGATACCCAGTATATACTTCTCTTTCTTCATCCATCGATTTTAAAGCAATCTCTCTCTTTTTTTTTGCCTGAGAAAGCAATTATATTTCTTTTGCTCGTATCCATGTGTCACATTACTTGTCTACATATATTGTGTTCCAGATACTAGGTCTGAACAATAAGTCATCTGATGATAAACCTAACTCACAGAACTTTTCTTCTGACAATGCAAGCTTAACTGTGCCAGCCATTTCATTAACAATACTTGAAGAATTTGACTCTGGAGGCAAATTCATACTTAATATCAGTTGAAAACTGTACTTTGTATCAAATGACTGAAATATACAGCTTATGACTAAACCTTTAATATAACTTACAAGTCTTATTAAAGCCAGTTGTTAGGAATAGCAGTTTGATTTAATGTAAAGTATAAAAAGTCAAAAAAGATAATCTAAAATGTAGCTTTGAAATGTAGTCTCCAGAGCAGCGTGGACACCCGTATTTTCATCCACAAGTATTTATTAACCACAAAAGTACCAGATTCTACTCAGACCTACTGAATCAAACTTTGGGATGTATGTACTAATTACATTAAACTCACTCTGGCTATCTGATATACTAAAATCTGCCAACAATTAGACTATCAGGTAAAAAAGCAAGTGTTTTAAATACTGTGTCTTCATGCTTTGAAAGTTAATTTCAGTAAGTAACAAAATCACATAACCTCAAGAATTTTCAAAATCTTTAAAATTACAATAAAAAATAAAGACAAAAAATGACTCTAAAATAGAAAGACAGAAATAGAAAAAAGAAAAGAAAACCAGAATATAACATGTAAAATTTGGCGCTAGATGTTAAAAATTTTTAAGAAGATTGTTAAGATTAAAAGGTATAAATCAAGAAAATTATGATTCGCAAACAGATGAATGTTATAAATATTTGGGTAAATAAAAACATTTATTTTTAAAAATTAGAACTTTTCTTTTTTATATTGGGAAATTAGAAATGAGAATATTTTTTGTACCTTTTATTCCATTTCCCTCAATTTGCTCATTAAAAATATGTTTAAAGTGTTTTCTCTTTTCTTCACTTTTATTTAATCTTTTTTTTTACATTCAAGATTTTATCTCCCTCCAGGTCAACCTCTGACTGTGTCACACATCCCATACATCCTTCTCCCGTCTCCAGGAGAAGGTCCCACCAAGCCCGCATTAAAATATCTTAAACAGATATAAAACATTGGTTCCAAGTAAACTGTTTTAAAAAGATAATGATGAGAAAAAAATGCATATCATTGCATCTGACTTCAAATGTTTATACTGTGGGTTATATAAAAATCTGTTTTGAACGGTATGAAATAAAAAATTTGACTAGCGATAAGAATAACAAACTTTTATGGGTATATATATATATATATATATATATATATATATATATATATATATATATAATTGCACAATTAATGTACAATTTGGGCATAACTTTAAAGTATTTATGCTGGAATTCCTTTACTATGTCACTGTCTGAAGATGTTTTAGCTGTTTAAGGACTTTCAACTTAAAATCATCTGGGATGACTTCATCTATCACATTATGAATTCTCTTTATTCCCTGCATCAGAAAGTCAATCTCAAATCTCTATGCATGGCTCAACCTTACTGGAGTTTTCAAATGACCTATAAATTTTGCCATTCTAATATAACACACATTCTCATTTATATCAGGTGTGATTAGCTGAAAACAAATCAAAGTTTTGTTTCCCACTGATTAATAATGTATTTTCCCCACTGATTAATAATGCATTTTCTTCTGAAATTCCAGTGGGTTTCTAATAACATTTTGATTGAAAAACATAAAGTAAATATGTCGCCTTGCTTTGATACACTGATAAAACAATCTCAAAAATAAACCATCTCTTTGAGGTTCAATCATCGTATTAGATAAATCAGATGCTGTATGGTTTGGTGAAACCAGAGTTTCTCTGAGTGCCTGTCAACTTTTTCCTTAGCTTGTAAACTATACTCTGTGCTTGCCATGTGTCTGGTCAATGTAGTCTAACAAAAGATGAGAGGATTGATTAGACACATATCCAAGAAGTTCATCATCCAAGAAATCAGGAAAACCTAACACCATCTGTTTAATGAAATTACCTTTATATAATCTTTAAAATAGAAAATACTCAATTTGTTTTAATAGATAAATCAATGATAAATTAATTCAGACTTTCTAACACAATATCTACCAGAAAACCATAGCTCTTCCTGTTAAGTTGTTTGAATAACTTTAAAATTTATATTACCATATTACTCCATATTTTTACATTCCCCAACAACCAACAAAACAGCAACCAACAGAAGAAGATGGCATGCCTCTGAGCCCTGGACAGAAACGGTGAGAACTGGACCTGCAGCAGTCCAGCCAGAGGAGGACTTACTCCATTTTCCTGAAATCCGCTAATCAAAATCATGGAATATCTCTTGTCCATTTGCATTATCTTTTAATCTCCAGTATTTTTGTAGTCTAAACTTCATTGAATCTTGTTTTATATATTTTGCCTTTAATTTTAATGCTATAAATGAAAACTCAGACCTCAGAAAGTAAAGGTGAGAAAAACCATGTCTATCTCCAAACCCAAGCACTTTTTAGAAACTGAAGAACATTGGAATGCTATCATTAGAATTTACTACTCAGAGGTGATGGAATAATTCTTTTTGCACAGGCTGGCTCTGAGAAACCATAATGATGAATTCATTATACCTCCTGGGAAAAGCCTTGTTCTTTATCTCTTAGAATTCTTTCCTTACTGTCCTGTTCTTTGCCAGATATTCCCCAGGAGTGGACACAGAGCACTGTATTTAAGCCATCAGTAAAGAGAATAATAGCACTTTTCTTGCTCCAATGAGAAGAAATCCAATTATAATAATATAGTTTTAGAAACTTTCTATGTTGCCACTCTTATAATTAACGTTGCCATAGTACATTAGGCATCAAGTTCCTTCACACACTAAATATTTGTTGACTAAATATGGAACAGAAATTTCTGGACAGTTTGAGTGTTGTCTATGTTTTGCAATGCTGTATACTCATTCCTTATATCTATCCTAAATTAATCCTATGTAGTATAAAAAATGAAAACAAAAAACTTAGAACCATGGAGTAGAGAAGCATTTGTTTTCTTGGCTCATGTCTCTGCAAATGGCACCTCGCTTCCTGGAATTCATCTGACGCATTCTTTTGACCTTGGGGATCTCTCCATTAACACACATGTTAAGTTCCAAGCATTGTAAACCAATGCCTCCCTTTTGAATGTATTTCTTATGACCAACTGTCCTGTGTTTAGTGTTTCATTATGATGCCTGACATATACCTTTTCCAAGTATTTTGTCACTATTTACGGCCCTGAGAGATTCTGTTGTTATCCTCTCTGAAGTGCTCACTAGCATCGTATGCAGACTTTAACAGTTCCATGTCAGTGGGGCACACACCCAAAGTAACAAAACACACCCATAAACTCACCCAGTTGGGGCATAAAACATGATAGGCACCAAACAGCAACATTTAAATGTTCTACAGATACATGAGTTATTCTAAAGTGTGAGCTTTAGTACAATAACTAAGGAGTGATATCCTGCAGCTACATAAAAGGCTAGTCCCAGTTTCATGCACAAATTAGTTGTTAAACCATGGTTAGTATATTTGACTTTTTGTTGCCGTTTTAACATTCTATAGTCCCAATTTTCTTATCTCAGAAAGAAACGTCAACAGAATATACAATTTCAGGTAATTCATTTGATGATTGAAATAGTTAAAAAGTATCTAGTTCATATGTGATTAAATTTCACAGCACAGTGGGAACACCCCTCATTGTGCTGGGAGCTATCAATTTTTCTGTATTGCACAGCCCGGGAGTTCAAACGGCAACTGTGATGTGTGCACCGCAGTGCAGTGGATATCTTACCTGTTCTTCCTACTTAGGTTATCTGAGGTTGTCGTCCATAGACCGTGTTAGTGCTCCAGGTGGCCTCCTGTGTGAACACTTATTTCTGACCATCCACAGTACATCTGCATCCTGGCTTTGGCCTAAACACCTTGTACCTAGAAAGAAAGACATTTCAAGTACCGCGTTTGCAAACCCTGCGTCCTCATATTCATTTCCTAACACTTGCTAGGCGGCTGCTGCTTCCTTTCCAAACTCTGGTTTATTTGACCGGAGACTCTCTTCTACAAAAGCTTAACCAAGCGAGAGGCTCCAGTGGTGTGCACCCTCGAAGCAGAAAGCAACAGAAAGCGAGATATTTCTTGTGTGCTTGTCCTCTGTCCCTAGAAAGGGCTCCATGCAGGAATGGGGCAACATGTTTAATCTTTCTTTATACTACAGACTCTCGACAGATTTTGCTTCACAAACATGCCTGAGAATATGAAATTGTAGCTATCTGGAGGTTTTTGACATATACTAAAGACCATGCTTAATGGGAAACAAATTTAACACATGCTAACCACAGCCTAAGTGTGTGAGAAAGCTGAATATATAGCTTTACAGTACCATTTAATTTGCATTCTCAAAGAGGAAAAGACTGATGCTAAGGGACAGAGGCAGGGAAAGGATTTATTGTTACACATCATACCCTACTCAGTCCACACACTATGTCATACTTGTTCAAACTCCCGATTCGTTCCAGGCTCACATTCTGCAGATTTTCTCCCTACAGCAAACTGAAAATACAATTGAAGTGAAATCAAATATTCATCAGCTTAAAAAGATATCCTTACTCTCCTCCAGGGAACAGCTCCAGGGAGAAAAGCAGCAATATAATACATTTTAAATACAAGCCAATATGCTGGTAATGACGATAATACTCATTTGTTGTACGTTATCTTTATTTTTCTAGAATCCTGTAATTTGTGACTGTAGTTTTCCTAGTTTGATTTGTAAAGAGCAAATTGAAATATTTTGCTGCCTCTCAATCAGCTGCATTTTATTATATAAGCTTCAGAAAGAATTCCCTTTATTTACTGGCAAACTCTTTTGATCTTTATTCTTCGGGGAATGATAACCATTTGACTATCTAATGCTTGCTCTGTTATTCTTATCCTGATTAATTCATTGTATGCTTTATGATGTCTTATTAAGTGTTTTTCAAAAATAAACAACAGAGAGAATTAAGGTGAAGTTTCAAAATCATTGTTCTACAGGTTTAGACTATTCTTAGTCACATAAAATAATATTATATTCATCAAATATACTTTTGGTAGTAACTCTACCCACAGCTATTAATTCTGAGGCCTTGACTGAGCCCAAATGGAAAGTTTTATAAAGTCATAATGAAAATCTGATTTTATGATATTCATGAATGTAGGAGAGCAAATATAACACTTAAATTTAATATGGTATCTTTGTATTAGACTTCAAAACTAAGTCCCAGAGTAAACAAATATACCTCAAATATAGAAGGAATAGGCTCAGGTTGATGGTTTTATTGACAATAAAACCAGACATAAACCAACTTACAAAACAGAGTTTTCCTCCCACAGAAGAAAAATGAGATGTATCAGGTACATGAATATACAAAGGAATAAAAATCTGAACAAGTGCCTGAACCAATACTGGTGTTAGTCATCTGTAGTGGTAAATATATTCTTGGTAATCATTATTATATGAATATAGGAAAATGTATAACGCCCAACCACCAGCCGGAAAGGCAGCTCCAGCCAGAAAGGCGGCTCGTACAGGCTGAGCTACTGAGACCTGGAACAGATCTTAGGAACTTCTGTTCCCACCCGGAGAGGACTTCAGGTCGCAGAGCAGAGCCTGGCCCAACCACCAGCTGGAAAGGCGGCTCCAGCCAGAAAGGCGGCTCGTACAGGCTGAGCAACTGGTGAGTGGGAGACCTAGGCTGCGGGGGAGCAGAGAAACCTCTGCGGAGTGCACACGAAAGGGCACCCCCTGCCCTGACCTGCCCTGTCCTCCCCGATCCAGTAACCGTGAACAGATCTTAGGAACTTCTGTTCCCACCCGGAGACGACTTCAGGTCGCAGAGCAGAGCCTGGCCCAACCACCAGCCGGAAAGGCGGCTCGTACAGGCTGAGCTACTGTGACCAGGAACAAATCTTAGGAACATCTGTTCCCACCCGGAGGTGACTTCAGTACGCAGAGCAGAGCCTGGCCCAGCTGCCACCCGGAACCTGGGCTGCTGGGGAGTAGAGAGATCTCTGAGAAGTGCACACGGAAAGTGTACCAGGGACACAGACCAGATACAAGGGAAAGGCAAGAACATATCACTGACAACAAAATGGCAAGAGGAAAGAGAAAGAGTATATCCCAAGGAAACCAAGACAATCTAGCAACACCAGAACCCAGCTCTCCGATAGTAGCAAACATAGGAATTCCAAACACTCCAGAGAAAGAAGACACAGACCTGAAAACATGCCTCAAGACGCTGATAGAGTTACTTAAACAAGAAAGGGAGGAAAAGCAAAAAGATTCAGAAGCTTTTAAAGAAGAAACAAGAAAAACACTCAAAGAACTCAAAGAACGAGACGAAAACAGAACCAAGGAAATAAAGGAATGGAAGAGGGAAATTAAAACAGAAATTGACACAATAAAAAAAGCGCTAAAAGAGATAACCCTAGAGTCAGAACACCAAAAAAAGAAATCAGGAGTCACAGAAGCAAGCATTTCCAACAGATTACAAGAGATCGAGGAGAGAATCTCGGGGGCAGAAGACAACATTGCAAACATAGACAAAACAGCCAGAGAAGATGCAAAAAACAAAAAGCTCCTAACCCAAAATGTCCAGGAAATACAAGACACAATGAGAAGACCGAACCTAAGGATAATAGGAATAGAAGAGGGAGAAGAGTATCAACTAAGAGGCACAGTAAATATCTTCAACAAAATCATAGAAGAAAACTTCCCTACCCTCAAGAATGAGATGACCACGAGCATAAAAGAAGCCTTCAGAACTCCAAATAGGTTGGACCAGAAAAGAAATACCTCCCGACACATAATAGTAAAAACATCAAGTGCCCAAAGTAAAGAAAGAATACTAAAAGCAGTAAGGGAAAAAGGTCAGGTAACTTATAAAGGCAGACCAATCAGACTCACACCCGATTTCTCAGCAGAGACTATGAAAGCTAGAAGAGCCTGGACAGACATCATGCACTCCTTAAGAGAGCACAAGTGCCAGCCCAAGCTGCTATACCCAGCAAAACTATCAATCACCATCGATGGAGAGACAAAGATATTTCAAGACAAATCAAAATTCACACAATATATGACCACAAACCCAGCACTACAACGAATTACAGGTGGAAAACCCAATACAAGGAGGGAAAATACAGCCTAGTAAAAACAAGAAAACTCCTAAACAAGAAAACTAAAAAAAGAAAAAAAACATGGACACAACTCAACCCAAAAAAGGAAAATGTATAAGATCATCCACGAAGGCATATAATTTGAAAATTTGTTGCTCACGGAAATACAAAATTCAAGAATGAATCAGTAGGATTAGAATTTTTATAGATTGTAGCAAACTAAGTTATGTTTATTTGCAGCCTGATTAATTTATAGGAAGTGACTTCAATAACATGATTGTCTCTCAAGTTTGATCCTTCTTTTTAAGACTTATTAGGGTACAGATATTTCAATAAATATTCAACAGTCTTGAATTGTATAGTTCCTTATCAATTGGATGGAAGCACTTTAAATCACTGATACAGTCATATGCTTGGCAACAGTTAAGAAAAATTATTAAGTCATTTGGCAGGATATTGAGCCCTATCCTCTACAAAGTCACAGATACAAATTCAGACAACCTAGAAGAGACTGGTTCGTTAAATTTATTAATGACACATTCGCAGAGTGCCTAAGCAAATTAGCTAGGTTCACAGGCATGAGGATCACAGTGTATAGTCAGAGAAAATTTATTTAGTTCAGAAAAAAGAAAATTGCATATTCTACACAAGCCAGAGTGGATTAAACAATGATCTAATTCAGATGAAACTATGAGTAGTAATGTTGATTAAAATATCACAAGCTAAAAATACCATCATTTTTAATTATTTCAAAAACATTAAATCAGAATACTCTTCTTGGGGTTTTGAATAGAGATTAGTCATAGTAAAATAAAAACTACTCGTTAATTTTAAGATTATGATAGTTTGATAAGAGCAATCTATGAGAAAGTGACATTAACCTCCAAAATAAATTAGGTTCATCACTGCTGATTAAAATAAAACATAACACACGAAATATGTATAAGAGAACTTATAAAAATAAATGGCTATACATGAGAGGCAGTTAAAATAATCATTACAATCCATAAATAAATGATGAATTTAAATATTGAAATATTTTTAGGAGCTTTAACATGAGTTCAGTGGATTGTATCCTGTGCATTCTGTACTTTCTTTTTTCTTTTCTTATGGTAGTATCCAGGTATTAATGAGTACTTATCATGCATGCCCTTTTGGGTCTGTTACCTCTCTCAGGATGATATTTTCTAGTTCCATCCATTGCCTGCAAAACTCAGGATGTCCTTTGTTAGAAGCCATGCCCACCCAGCATCAGCTAAGGACTGAACTGCATCTGCTTAGACATTGGGAATAGTACACGCCCTCCATTTACGTTTAGATGGGCCCAGTCACAAGCTTATCCACATCTGTATTCCAATTTGATTTTGCTGCTGCAGGTTACAGACTCACCTCGGGGGGTGGTGTAGTTTCCATCCAGCAGCTAGAGAGATTGTTTACTGCCTTTGTAAGTGTGTATCTTAAGAGTTGGATTTCAGAGAGACACAGAATAAAGCAGCATTTCTGGTAACACGAATAATCGAATCATGTCTTTCTTTCAAATCCTCAGGCCTTCACCAGATTCGGAATAGCTGTTGGTGGTGAGAAACTTTCAGGACTTCAAGACTGGAGCCTTAGATGACATGCTAGTAGGTAGAGGGCACTTGTAAAGCCTCCTCCAGCAGAAAGACAGGTCACCAAGTGAGGGATGGGGTTGCCATCCTACAGTCAAAAACTCTGACCCGGGATTGTTCATGTCTGAAAGAACTTCAGAGACAAAGATGGAGAAAAGCCTAAGGAAAAAGAGGTTCAAAGACAGGCCCAAATTGGGATCCAGCTCAAGAAGAGGCCCCAAGGTCTGACACTACTACTGAGGCTATGGTATGCTCACAAAAAGGGTCCTATCTCAATTGATCAGTGATACAGCTTAAGGTCAGGGATGGTGATTCCCCCAGAAGTTCTTTTATTGTTGAGAATAGTTTTTACTATTCTGGGTTTTTTATTATTGCAAATAAATTTACAAATTTCTCTTTCTAATTCTATGAAGAATTGAGTTGGAATTTTGATGGAGAATGCATTGAATCTGTAGATTACTTTTGGCAAAATGGTCATTTTTACAATATTAGTCCTGTCAATTCATGAGCATGGAAGATTTTTCCATTTTCTGAAATCTTTGATTTTTTTTTTTTTTCAGAGACTTGAAGTTCTTGTCGTACAGATCTTTCACTTTCTTGGTCTCACCATGGTATTTTATATTATTTGTGACTATTATGAAGGGTGTCATTTCTCTAATATCTTTCTCAGCCATTTTATTCTTTGAGTAGAGAAAGGCTACTGATTTGTTTGAGTTAATTTTATATCTAGCACTTCTGGTGGAATTTTTGGAATCACTTACATGTACTATCTATCATCTGCAAATAAAGATACTTTGACTTCTTCCTTTCCTGTTTGTACCCCCTTTGACCTCCTTTTGTTGGCTAATTGCTCTGACTAGGTCTTCTAGTACTATACTGAATAGGTAGTGGGAGAGTGGGCAGTCTTAGCATCTTCATAGAAGCAGGGGGAGGGGGAGTGTGGATGAGAGAGGGAGAAAGGGGATAACATTTGAAATGTAAATACATAAAATATCCAATAAAAATCAAAAAGGGAGGGCTTTCTTGGTTTCTCTCAGAAAGACCCAGCAAGCAGTTCAAATAGGCAGATGCAGTTATTTTCTTCTAACCAATGGAAGGAAGCTGCTGACTCCTGTGCTTGAATTGGGGAAAAGCTGGAAGAAGCTGAGGAGGAGGGTGACTCTGAAGCAGGGTCAAAAGCTTCAATTAACCTGAACCCACAAGATCTTTCAGACACTGGACCACAAACCAGCCAGGAGCTGATATGAAGCCCCCAACACATAGATAGCACAGGAGTGCTGGGTCTGGGTTCAGTTAGAGCAGATGTACTTAACCCTCAAGGGACTAGAGGCCCCAGAAAGCAGAGAGGTTTGGTAGTCTGGGGACTAAGGGGATGGGGACATCTTTGTGGAGACTGCAGTTAGGTAGTATGGAATGAGGCACAGTCAGAAGGTGGACCAAGAAGGGGATAAAGTCTGGACTGTAAAAAATGATTAAATAAAATGTAAAAGAAAAAAAAGAAAGAAAAGAAAGGTGAATGAGAAGAAAAATAGCCAATATTATGCAAACTCAAAAAAAGTTTTAACATGAACAGTTGCTATGGCTTCTTAGTGATTTTCATTTTGTTCTCACACTTTTATAAAAGTAATAGACATTAATTTATCCATCTGTTTAGACATGGCTCTATCAGTAGTACCTATAATTGTCCTCTCAGCATCACTGTTTCTCTATGGATACTGTGTGGAACAGAGGAAGTTTGATGAATAGAACTAAAATTAAGAAGAGCACAAGATGCTTGAGACCCATTAGTGACAATTTCCTGTAACTGAGGCAACTGTTGAAAAGTTTATAGGATGGGCTGTTCCTTGAGTTTAGGAAGCACAGCCATGGGTTTCCTCCTTCGGCTTCTGTAGTCAGTGTGACTGTCTTCTTCAGTCTTAATTTGACTCTGCAATGACTAACAATGCCGTGGACATCTGGCACAAAGGCTTGTTCTTACTACGTAGTACATTTCCTGTGTCCTTGTTTTCTACAGGTACTAAACTTGCTCTACACCTCCAACCTTGCTCTGATACCTTACATCAAATTCCTTGAGCCTAAGATAAAATTCAATTTATTACTGTGCATGAAAGCTTGAGTCAGGAAATCTGATAACATAAAATCTCCTCAAATCAAAATCTATTCTTGTGTTTGTCAAGCAAATATGCTTTCAGGACTCTATTTCCTCAATTTCCTCATTTTTAAAATTAATTATTATTTAATGTGCATTGGTGTTTTGCCTGCATGTATGTCTGTGCAAGGGTGTCAGATCTTGGAGTAAGATAATTGTGAGCTACCATGTGGGTGCTGAGAGTTAAACCTGGGTCCTATGGAAGGACAGTCAGTGCTCTTACCTGCTGAGAAATCTCTCCAGCCTATTTTTTCATTTTATTATTTTATATTGCATTATTGTATAGACCATCAATACAAAATCACTGACATGATTGCAGATATCTAAGCATACACACACCCACTCACACACACAAGGATGCTATTGTGACAAATCACTATAGAACTGAAAATTATCAACCTAAAATGACTTGTTCTTTCTTGTTAAGGAATGTAAGAGAAAAGAAAAAAATACTTGTGAACTGTTAAAGGTTGAATAATATATTCAGAATACAGGTCATTATTAGCTAACTATATAGTAAGACAATTTATTATCAATTTAAGAAGGCTATATTGTATATTATTACATAAGAGTAGGAGAGTTTTCTTAACTATTGCTTTTATTAAGTTATAGTGATGAAACATATATTTCGTTTTGTAGTCTAGACAAGAAAAGATTTCATGTTCCACAATGTCTATTGGCAGGGTTGACTAGTGCATAGTAGATAGGCAGTAAGTCCTTTGGAAGCTAGGCACAACTTGGGTAATATGCTTTCCTGAAGAGTATGCACCTTGTCCAGGTAACCATAAACTGCAAAATGTTCCCCATCTTTCAAGGACTCAAAATAAAATACCCTGTTTCCTAAAGAAGTTGATTATATATATTTTTCCCAGAGTTATTTCTGCAGAATATATAAAACTTTCAAGTTCATCAAAAGTTTAATTTGCATAGAATTAAATAATAATAGAGAAAGAATAAGCCAAATGTATCACAAATACAGAATGAATGTTGATGGTAGATTCCTAAACCATAAGCAGGAAATTGAGAGTTTAAATAAATACAAGAGTTGACATTTTAAAAGGAAAGCAAAAGGAGGAAGATATTAGACTGGGATGAGGAGGGGAAGCAGGAGTAGAAAAGAGGGAGACAGAGAATAAAAGCCTTCTGTATATTCTACCTGTTAAGTTTCAAGCCAAGGACAAGGCTGAGGTGCCTATTTAGCATACCAAAGATCTACCTGGGCTCTAGGTTCTCCCAGCATTTTTCAGTTCCTCCTTATTACAGGGTATAGCAGACAACCCAGATGTCTAGATGAACTCTTCAAGCAATGGGCTGGGTTGCCTGTTCCTAGCTATATAACCCAGAGATTTTGATAACCCATCCCTTTGTTTCTTTTTCCTCCTGGCTGCTGTACCTGGTTCCCTCTCTTCAACTCTCCTGTCCTCTCCTCCTCTCCTGCCTCAACCAGCTCAGTCTGCTCTTGTCTACTCAGGGTTTTCTCAGATGTCCCGACCTCTACTTACATTCTCCTCTTTCCCTACAATAAACATTGTCCTCCAACGTATCTGGGAGCACACAGGAACTTTCCTTTTCTTTTGAATTTCTTTCCTTCTTCCTTTATGTTTCCCACCCAACAGTGCAAACTTAAGCAAAGAATGGAATCGACTTCTTATAGAGCCTCATTTTTAAAATCTTTTGATTGGTGGATGTTTTATTATTTTATAGGATAACAATTGAAAAACATTAACAAAACTGAAAATGCATCTAATCAAATTCTACCTCATAAGGTGCGAGGAAACAGATATGAGTTTGTGAAATTAAACAATGACAAGTTAAAATATCCTCCCAATTTCTGGCACATAGATCAAAATAAATCTCAATTGAGCATTAATAAATACTTTTGGAACATCTAACACTTAATATTTGAATGTTATGAATACTTGATTTTTTCATTTTTTTATAAATCTTTCCTCATAGAGACATGAAAATCAGCACATAGGAATAAAAGAAAAACAGATTTTATATTAATACCTCGAGTGGACACAGCAGTTGAGCATTGATTTATAGGTCTCACACAGATACAACATTTGTTGGTGAGGCCAAGTTAAAAAGTATGAAGTTCTGTGTGTTTTCATACATTGCACTGTCAAAAGCTAATAGAGAAAAACAAAGCATTACACAGCGACCGTCTGTCGCTATTCCGTAGAAGGAAGAATTATTAGTTGACATAAGTTGACTGTCCAAATACCTGTTGTCAATGGGAGAACTGTACAGAGACAGAGAGACAAGTCAAAGTGCAAGATACAAATTACAGAGCTCGGTCCTATCCAGGGTGTCTTCAGAATGCCACCTTTATTACACAGAGATTAAGGAATTAATCAAATAACCTTCCATGTAGCCCCAAATTAGTTTTCATGCTAATCTATTTAAAATTTAAATAATATTTTAATTAAAATTGAAACTTGATTAATATAATATCATTTCTCTTCACTCAATTATTCTATATTGGAAGAGAGAGAGAGGGAGAGGAGAGAGAGAGAGAGAGAGAGAGAGAGAGAGAGAGAGAGAGAGAGAGAGAGAAGGAGGGAGGGGAAAGGAGGAAGGGAGAGAAAGAGAGACAGAGAGGGAGGGAGGGAGAGAGAGAAAGGGGAGAGGGAGGGAGGGAGGGAGGGAGAGAGGGAGGGAGGGAGAGAGGGAGAGAGGGAGGGAGAGAGGGAGGGAGAGAGGGAGAGAGAGAGAGAGAGAGAATAGGGGACACAGATTTGATGTGCTCATGGTGCCCTTCACACTTCTGACACGCATAAATAGAATTCCAGCTCCCAAAGTATATCCTCAGCAACAGACAGTGAAAGGCAGACATAGTGTTTGAGCAGTAAGTGAAAATTCACTTCCTGATCTACAGACAACACACAGAAACACACATTCACACAAAACATGCACCTACATAAATACACACACTCACACAAACACATGCACATCCACATACATGCACACACACAAATATACGTGTGCACACACACACACACACACAAACACACACACACAAACAGATGGCGAGAATGAGACAGAGGCAGAAAGAAATCCAACTGTTAGATGGGCTTGCTGTATCTATATTTTTTAAAATAAGAGCTTATATAGATGTGAGTGTGCAGGCTTATTTTATATCCTCATAACTCTTAATATAGTTTATATACATGCAATTAGGTAAAGACATGAAGCTCTGAAATCCAACTGTTAGATGGGCTTGCTGTATCTATATTTTTTAAAATAAGAGCTTATATAGATGTGAGTGTGCAGGCTTATTTTATATCCTCCTAACTCTTAGTATAGTTTATATACATGCAATTAGGTAAAGACATGAAGCTCTATTAAACTTTGTATACAAGCTCTTGAAAATACAGGATAAATTTTCTGTGGACAATATGAAAATTCGCTGTCTGCTTTACTATGTACCTCCTGCATGGTTTGATGAATGAGTGTGGGTAAAGCATGTGTCATGTAAATGCATGGCAAAGAACATAAAGAAACTTTAAATGTGTACATATAAAAAAGGCAGAGAAGAAAGGAAAAGATATTATCAGGTAGGAAAATAAAACAAGCTGAATAATTTTGTACTTGTAGCTCCGATTTTCACTGAAATGCAAAAAGTAACATATCTTTAAACATAACAGAAAATTAGCAATGATCTCTAGCCCTTCGACTTGGCTGAACTACAAATGTGAAAAATTACTCTTCTTTACCACTAGGTGGCTCACTTTCTATACCATTGCTAGAGCAGGATGACTCTGTGGCCCCAGGAAAATGAAAGCAATCCCACTACAGGTTATGGAAAGAAAGGGGGAAAATAAAATAATGTAACATAAAATAAAAAGAAGATTCTTTCGGAGGAAAATTTGAAAGCTCTAGTGAGGCAGAATCGGAGATATATAGCTGTACTTCTCACAGCTCCTGAGAACTGTCGTTGTAGACTCAGATAAATTAGAAAAGTTGGTTTTACACAGGAGACACCAAGAAAAACAGATGGAGACCTGCCTAAGGACCATTTGTGTCTCAGTGAGAGCATGTCACTTCCCAAATGTATTCCCAAACTGTGATGCCTACCCAGGGTGGGGAAACAAAGTCATGAGCAGAAAAGGACATAATATAAATTATCATAATTATATGATGGCTCTGGCACGCAAATGCGATAATTAAGGAGTATTATTACATGCAAGCAGCTCACCACGGTATGGGGTTTGACATGATGAAGATGTTCACTTTTCTGGCTTTGGGGATGTCTGTTAGTAGTCAGTACCCCACCAATCTGCATATAATAGAGAAAATGTAACAGGTGGCCCTGGAAGCTTGTATCTCCCTCCAATGCATTGCCATTAAAAGCTTGACCATCTGCGTATTAAATCTCTTCAGTTCTGAGACTGCAATGCAGTCCTTTCCTCCCAGCATACAGGTCTCACTCAGCACGGTTCCAAAGAGTGCATACAATGTGCCATTGCGTGGTCTACCTCATAATTCAAGGCAGTTTGGGAAAAATCAGCCTGTGAGCATAGCTAAACTACAAGGCTTTCCCAGTGTTCAGCACCTATTTGCATTTGGTACAAACACAGCGAGATTTCTAGTAACTTTCCCTCTTGTTCTTTTGCTTGTCCAAGTCAAGATCTTAAAGTCAAACTGTAAATGTATAAAAACCTCTATGTTCTGCACTGTACCCCACTGAAGGGAGCTGGAGTACATGAAACAGAAAAACAGAGGATATTGGTGTGTATTAATGCTCTGTTTTATTAACTTTATACTAATCATTTTCTTGCCTTATTAAGTAATGATATCCCTACCACCAATGCTCTCTAAGAAGTGTTATCAAGGCTAGTGTCTTGAAGCTAAAACAGTAACAAAGGACTCATTGCTTCCGGCTCCAAACAAAATGAAATTGATTCCCTTTCAGCAGAGGCAGCTCTGAATGGCACTCCATAATCTGCAAGCAACTGGCTAACTCTTCAACCTGCTTCACAAATCTACATCAGGGAGAAGTATGAGTGACTGGGACCTCTAAGGAAATTCCAGAAGCTTCCCCTAAGCGGATTTGGGGCAGCTGGCACGTTTGAGAGCTCAGGTCAACAACTGAGTTAAATTGCCCTTCAGTTCCAGAGTTGGTTGCATTAAAATCATGGCTCTGGCTCTTTTAGATTATTAGTTGAGTTGCAAGAGTTTGGCAGGATAGAAACAGAAAGAGAGAGACCTTTGTTTGTACCTCTCTAAGATTCTACCTCAATCTGCCCTCAGTCTGCTTTGTCAGTCCCTTAGTACTTGGTATGATATTTGATATAATACCAAGGGGAGAGAAATATGTGCATGTTTATCCCAAGCTTAAGTGTGAATCTAAGGGTGCTGTTGGAAAAGGTAAAGTGGAGTTCTCTAGGCATCTTTTTTTACATGACTATCCAGAATCTAATTCCATTAGGGTGTGACTGTGTCACATAAAAACCACAAATGTTATGAAAGGCAAGGCAGAAGTAAACGTAAGCATTAAATTCCTATTATGCATGGGAACTCTCCACTAAGTTCTGTAGAGAGGCTAACAGCACTGTACTTTAAGTACGAGTAAAAGAGGCAGCTCTAGGACACTTCTGGCCTCCAAGGAGTCAGCTTGCAGGCAGATTCTCACCTGTAAACGTTTGCTTCCAGAGTTGAGCTCCCAGAGTAATATTAAAGTGGTTTCTTGGTTTTTCAAGATCAGTCTTGTGCTGGTATCTTCCATAGGAAGCCCCTAATCCATATGAGACTGCCAGAGAATGATGAGGAAGTATGTTCCCATCAGGATAACAAACAGAAACTATCCCAAGTCAAGTACGTATACAACATGACATTTTTGGAACAGTCACATAGTCACAGGAACTTTTTTTTCCTCGTTGCATGTTTACTACAACTCCATTAAAACCTCTCCTTCTCATCCCTTCGCTCATTGAGAGACAGCAAAGACTTGACTTGAATATGAGACTGAGTACTTGTAAATATTTTCCTTAAGGTCATTTTAAGTCAACTAGCTGACTACAAATGGTTAATCTCTGAATAAACTTGTCCAGAAGAAAAAATAATGATGGTTGACAGATAATCATGCAAACATTTGTAAAGTTTTTCTTTAATTAAAACTGCTGGTAATAGAAGCATATGTTTAAGTTATGTTATACATGAGAAGTTACACACACTAGCATTATTACTGAAGTATGGAGGCTTACTATAAAACTTTGTTTGGAGAACAATATAAAAAGCTTACTATATAGCTTTGTTTGGAGAAAGAGAAGCAAAAGTTCTCTAAAGATAGTCCTAAATTTTAGTTAGTGCTGGCAGGAAAAAAAAAAAATGCATCCTTTGGTTAAATCTTTACAGTCTCAAGATAGTTATCAAGATAGTCGCTGCACCAAGACAAACTGGTTTATAACAATTAAAAACTTCTTCAAAGCCATGGCATTCATACATATTTAACAGTTAAAAATAAAAATAAAAAAAACAATAAAAGAGAAAAAAGCATTTGACACTGGAGTCTCTCTGAACAAACGTTAATTTGCATGAATGGTAAGCTGTGAATCAGCAACTTTTCTCCTGCTTCAATAACCCCACTTCAGAGACTGGAGAGTTTGACTCCCCAAGTTCCTACCCGCTGGCTTTTCTTTTAAAAGGCTGATACATATTTATCCCAGCAGTAGGAAAAAATATGTAAAGCTCTTTGAATTAGATGTGCAGAGTTGCGTAACAATTGTCAACTAACTCAAAGGTTAGACTCACACACTTAGACTAACAGCGAAATTGCCTGTGAATCACAAAATGAGGCTGAGTCTCAAATTTGCTGTCGTACGTGGAAAGACCAGAGGGAGACCTAGAATTACCATCGGCACTAAAAGTTTAATCAGAAAAATCAGGGCTGAACTCTCAAGTCCCTCCCTGCTGAATCTCTCACCATGGAAAAGACTTTCTCAGTAAGAATGAATGTTGCAACGAAGATTTTCCTTCCGTACGAAACTGCAGGCACTACCTGTAAGTAGGTGAGGTGGTTGCCTGGTTAGAAAAGAGAACTAGAAACTGGTTTTACCTGAAGCAGACTCCTCCTCCAGCTGACTGGCTTTTGGAATTGAGTGCCTTCTTGCCAGAGCAGGGAAACAGCTGAGAAGTGGCTGTCTGCAACTAGATGTGACAGCTGCGTGTTAGCCCGGAAACTGGTATTCTCTTGCTCCTCCAATAAATCAGGCAGAGGCTGCTGGTCTCAGCTCCGGATACTGGAGATGCGATTGCTCATGCCGCTTCACTTGAGGGGAGGGCGCTGGTGTGTGTGTGTGTGTGTGTGTGTGTGTGTGTGTGTGTGTGCACTAACTGCCAGCTTCAGGCTGAGCTGATGTGTTCTGCATACTCAAAACGTTCCTGCTGGGTGGCGGTTTTTCCACAAAGACCCCCAGCCTTTTAGGGGAGGATTCATCCTCCACTGACCTTGCTGCTGGGAATTCAGGCTGAAGTGAATGGCTTACTCTTCAATAGACTCAACAATCAATCAAATAAAGGAGATTGGATCAGTCTGAGATAGAGAAAGCACTCACTATGGAAGCACCAAATTAAGAAAGAAGAAAATCTCTGTTCAACATTTTACACCTGGAATTGATTTTTTTTTTCTTTTAATTTCCTGCTGTAAGCACCAGGTCTAATTTACAGTGTCGAAGTTGAACTTTTTGTTTTGTTTTCGGAGGCAGCACAGGGTCTTATCTGGAAACCAGTTTAAGCCACACTTTGCACAGAGATCCGAACCTGAGCATTAAGTAGTTACAAGCAAATTGTGGTGCTTGAACTAATATCTTAAGCTAAAGATCCCTTGTTACTATAAGGAAATTTGAGAATAGAAGCAGAATCTAAACCAAACCAAAAACTTATTAAATAAAACTTATTAAATAAAACTTAAGAGAAATGACTTTACTCATCTCTGTATTCATTAGAAGAATGCCTACTAAGACATTTTACTGTTACACATTATGTAACTCTGAGCAAATCCCCTAAGCCTCAGTCAGAAGCTTCTTATAAATATATGAAGTGAAAGAGAGAGAGATCTATCTCTAATGAGCCACCAATGCGAGGCAAAGATGAGGATGTCGTGTATACTAGGAAGGGTTAAGCCACTAAGTTAGAGATTAAAAAAACAGTGTCCACAAGTAATGTTCAAATCCCTATTACATTAGTTGTCCTTTTTTTTTTTTTTTTTTGTGCTGTGATAAATTACTAAGGATAAAACAATCTGGGGAAGAAAGGGTTCATTTCTTCATTCAGGGAAGCCAAGGCAGGAACCTAGAAAGAGAATTCTAGAAGGATGCTGTTTATTAGCTCTCTGAGTCCTGTCTTGCTCTGTTAAATTTCTTACACAGCCAAGGGCCATCTGTACAGTGATGACACCACCCCCGTACGGTGCCCCCTCCTACTTCAACTAGCAATCAAGAAAACGACTCCCAGACTTGCCCATAGGTCAGTCTAAAAGAGACAGTTCTTCCAATGAGGTTGCCACTTCCCATGTGCTTCAAGGTGACAACATCAGCTAACTCTGCCAACTATGAAGCACACTAAACATTTCAAACTTTATATGCAGAGTGACGTTAGAAATTTTCTCCGCACTTCTCTCTATCCTTGCTGTGATTTTAGTCTGGTGCTCATCTGTTTTAAAACCAAGATTAATGGTGGGGAAAAAAGGGGGTCCCACTGTGTGTGTTTTTCAGCCTCAGAAAAAAGAAAACAAAGTCACCTAAACAATTTCACTTTCAAATTAATGTTTGTCATTAATCATAGAATGGCCAGCCAAGAGCAATGCAGTACCAGGAAAGAGAAATAGAGATCAGTGAGGTGACAGGGTTAGGCATGGGATCCCTTGCTTCTGGAATTTTCTCTGTAAGGGTGATGATGAGAATGGTCACCTTGGAAAGGAGAACATTTGCAGCCCACACTGGAGCGCAGGACTCACAATGTGTTTACTATGACAACGGCACTGCTGGGAGCATATTCCACATGCTGATATTGTACAGCAGCCTCGGGTGCACATTTTTATGTGAGCTTTTAGTCCTTAGATTACACAGAGTAGAGGGGAATCAAAGACTAACAATCTTCCAAGGGACCATCTTTATTTATTTATGAAAATGTAGCTTAGCAGGTCATGACCCCTTTGGAGTTTTATGAATCTTTCACTGGGGTCACCTATGACTATAGAGAAAAACAGATATTTACATTATGATTCAAAATAATAGCAAACTTCTAGTTACAAAATAGCAACCATAACACTAATTTTATGGTTTAGGGCACCATAACATAAAGAACTATATTAAAGCATCAGGAAGGTTGAGAATCACTGCATTACCTACAAGAAAGAAATAAAGAAAACTAACAAAACAAACAAAAAAGGGAAAAGAAAACCTCTACCCTTTTAGCTGTAAATAACTTTAAATACAAATATGTTGAAAATAATATAAAAGCATTTACATGCTATGCAATTATTTATTACTAACATTTATTATACCGTTAATATAGTTTTTGTCTGAAAATGAGACCGAGAGGAATATTAGAGTATTGGAGCCTAAGAAGCACGTTCTTTGTCTCTACCACTTATTTTAGCATATATTTTATAAATATACAGCTGTCTCCTTATAGAAACACCGGGAATAAATCTCCATAAATTTCAAAATAATGATAAAATGTTATTAATTACCCTGCCTTTCAGGATGCTACTTGAGCAAATAATGTACTTTATGTCAGTTGCCTCTATATGAGGTCGCCATGTCTAGGGACAGGCATTCTGTTCATTTATCATACTGACTAAACAAATTTTTAATATCATTTAGGTGGTTCTGTGAACATGGAACTAAAATCTAACTTGATGTAGAAACAGACTGTTACCTAATATTATAACCAATTATAAGCAGCAGTATATGTCCATATCTTTATCACTCAAACACACTGTATCTCTATTGTCTACCATATATATGTATATATATATATATATATATATATATATATATATATATATATATATATATATATATAGATGGATGGAAGGATGGATGGAGGGAGGAAGGGAAGGAGGGAGGGAGGGAGGGAGGGAGGGAAAGAGAGAGATAATACAAAACTAATACAGAATATAGTATATATTTATAAGAAAGATGAGACATGGGAGGAGTTAGAGGGGAAGATTTAGGATGTGGAAACTCTTTATATACAGTATACTTGAATTTGAAATCTCAAAAAAAATGAACATGCATTTTTTTAAGACTTGGAGTAAAATAGAAATAAAAGACTTTACTTTTTAATTGGATGTTCTGTGTATTTACATTTCAGATGTTATCCCCTTCCTCCCAATCCCTTTCCCTCCTCCCACTGCCTCCATGAAAACTATCAATCAAGCTAGAAAGCTACAATTACTGTAATGTAACATGTAAAATGTTAGGAAGACCTGAAGGTCTGATAATTTAAAGGTGAACTCTGTCCAAGAAGGTAATAAATGAGTATTCAAGTCACTGAACTGAATGGAGAATACGACTTCCAGGGAGCTCTGTGGGAGGTAGATTTGGAAGATTTAAATAGTAGAGAAAACTTTTCAACTGTTCTCTCATTATAGGAAATATGAAACTAAATGTTTATGTGAAACATAACATTTTTTATGTGAAAAAAAAATCTTCCTATGAAGTGAACTCACACAAAATTTGACAGGTATTAATACTCGCCTGGATAACATGCACATTTTCATCCTGAACCAGAAATAATGATAAGAAGTCACGTTTCTCAATACCTCCTAAACCATGCCAGAGAAGGAGAAGAAACAAGGGCAATATATTTACAAAAAAATAAAGCACATTATTTTCTACATAACAAATTCCAAGAAATCTACAAAAAGACAAAATAATTAAGTGGATGTTTAATACATAAGTTTAGCAAGATGTCAATATATGTTGTAATAAACAAAAAACAACTTTCTTTTATACAATAACAAAGATGTGAGAACCTAAATTTAACCCAACATAAGGCAAAGTCATAGGTGTGCCATTAACTAATTATACATACAACTTACATTCAACAAATCACAACTGTAATAACTTGAGAAACATAATAGTTACACATTGGAGGATCAACACAAAAACATCACAAATTGTTCCCAAACAATCATGCAGTTTAACAATATTTCTGTCAAAAAATTGTATTTTCCTTAAATAGCTAAGCTTATTTTATATTTTATATGATATGTCAAGGGAACAGGTACAGATCAAGCAGTTTAAAGAAATACCATCTGGATAGCAAACGAACTGATTCATTTTAAGATATCAGATAGCTACATTACTATGCCAGAGTACGAGAAACAGGGGAAAGAGAGAGAGACAGAGATAGACACACAGACAGCCACAGAAAGAGACAGCCACAGAAACAGAGACAGAGACAGAGAGACAGAGAATCAGTGAAATAGAATGGAAAATTATGAAGCAGACTGATATGAATATGTACATGGGCAGCAATTCTTGGTTCCCAGATCAATATAGACATTCATCCAGATGAGGAGGTGTGATAACATATAGAAGAGTAATTTATGACAGACACTAGATTCACAAACCTCTATAAGAAAATAGATGGGTTAATATGTATCCTTACCACTGGTAAAAACAACTATCCAACAATTAAACCACCTGTCCAGTCTCACAGAACCAAGTACTGTATTCACTACGTCTGGATTATAGATGAGTCCTCAGGAAATATCAGTCACAGAACCCTGTTAATTCAGTAATCTGCTGAAGTATAGTAGGACAAGATTAAGGTGCTCCTCATAACATATGAAGTCTATGAATGACTAGAGTAACTGTGGTTCTGATACAAAGACCTAGATGTCAGAGTTCTAAGGCCACACTGGATGTGGAATCTTTGCTTAAGGATATTGCACATGGCAGAACCACAAAGTCCCACAAGCTGCTACAGCATCTATATCAGTACCTGCTTTGAGAGTAAAACTCTGAAGCTCCCAGTCTTTGTAGCCTATGGCAGGGCTGGAAGGCTGTGTATGTGTAATGGGAAGGATGGAAGAAAGAAGGGCAGAAGACATCTTTTGCAAACATCCTCTCTGAGATTATTTTGTGACTACTCCCAGAAATACATGAAAGCACTTTCCTAACATGCGGAGTCCTAACATTGGAAGGCTCGGTGCATTCCATCATGAAATCTTCCTTCCATCCCTCCTCTTCTCACTTCCTTGTAAAGTATGAAACAGGGCGGGGTAGCCTGGCATCCTCAAACAGTATCCACTAATTTACACTCTCTTTGTCTCATTATTTGTTTGTTTGTCTGTTTGTTTGTGGGAAAGGAGAGAGAAATAATTTCAGTACACTAAAAGGCTTCTTTAAAAAATGGTGGTAAAACAAGTAGAAATAGGATGGAAAATGGAACTTTGATTGAAACGGCACAGTTGTAGGAAAACCAGCTCACAATAAATGAAGTTCTGAATCTAATCTGTAAAAACTCTTACAAAAATGTAAATTTTCAGGACTTGAGGGAGGCACCAGTTTTATAGCCTGACAACTAAGATATGGCAGGTAAACAGAGAGGATAAAGAAAATTAACCTATAGAATCTCCTTTACATGTATTTTAATATTGGCTTTGTTAATGCAATACAGCAAACTCATCAAGTAATAATGTATAATACTTGAAATGTAGAAATGTCAAAGATATAAAGAATAGGCATGACTAATAAAACTCAATAGTTACCAAACAGCACACTCTAAGGATGGAAAAAGAACATCAAAAAATATTCAGAATTAGCATTCTGGTATCCAAAATACCACAAAATTTCATGTAAAAGCATCATGCCTTTATGAAAGAAAAAAATTAAATGAGGGCCTTCAATGTGGCTAAGTATAATAGTGAAGATCACCAAATATGGGTTAAGTTCTAGAGAAACTGGGACATTTATATTGCTATACGGTTATGAGATTTTGCAGCATTATGAAAAGTAATTTTTCACTTAAAAAAAGCAAATCATTCTTGCAGTTCTCATCTGGGACAGCAAGTGGAATCCAGCACATCTAGCCAAAGGAATGAAAACCCATATTTTCATGAACATTATTAGTACATAGACACTTAGAGGTGACTCAAAAAATCAGGAGAGTCAATACTGTGTCACACGCCCATGCTTCCCGCCGGTAGGAACAGGCGTGCAACAAACAAACAGATTCTTCTGCGGATAACCTTTATTGAACAGCACTTTGAGCAGGGGTTCTTGAGCAGGAAACTTCTCTCTGAGCCGGGGACTCCCTACCGGGTTCTACTGTCTAGGCGACCTCTCACGCGCAGTCCCCAACGTGCGATCTCTCTGTCCAGTCTCTGTCCACGCGGGATCTCCCGCAATCTCTTTCACCGAGTCTCTCTCCACGTGGGATCTCCCGCAATCTCTCCTATCGGGTTTCTCTCCACGTGGTATCTCTCCGCCATCCCTCCACGTGGGGTCTCCTGCAATCTCTCCACTATCTTCCACTTTTCCTCCCGTGGGGGAGAAAATGCACTTGCTATATATGCCTATGCTACCTGATTGGTGCATCCTCCTGTAGCTCAATCACGTGCCCCAAGAGTGGGCTGTGACTTATGTGGTTGCCAAGCAACACGAGGGGAAAGGTTTTTGTAGGCTGAACAATGGGCGGGAAGCTGGCGCCATCTATTGGCGCCAACGGCTTCCTACAATACTGGAGACAACAAAGATCTTGTAATAGTTAAAAATTAGGAGAAAACAAAGTGTGTCAGGACTGTATCATAACGTTTTTTTAAATCAAAATGTGAACATAGTAATACATAATGTGAGGAATTTTCTTGTAAAAGTCTCTCTGGTTCCTCTAGTCATAATTGAGAAAATTTAATTTTTGTCCAGGTTCTAGTTGATGAAACACCTTGGCAAATCAACCCGAGGAGGAAAATGCTTATTTTGTTTGTGTTATCATATCACTAGTCATCCCTGGAGAAACTCAAGAAACCAAACAGGAGGAACCTAGGGGTAGGAGCTGATGGACATCAATACCCCACAATTCCTGTAGCAATGTAAGCCTCAGTTAAGCTTCTATTGCTTTAATAAAACACCATGACTAAAGCTACTTGGGGAACAAAGTATAAACAAAGGTTTATACTTCAGCAATGCTGTTGGAAGGGTGTCAGACAGAGACTTAAACAAGGCTGGAAACTGGAGGCAGAAACTGATGAAAAGTCACGGATGGACCCTGCTTACTGGGTTGCTTTCCACAACTTGCTCAGCATGCCTCTAACTAGGGGTGGTACCAACAAAATGGACTAGACCTCCATGAATCAACCAGAAATTAAAAATATGCCTGTACAGGATTGCCTATAGTCCCTTATAGAGGCACTTTCTCAGTTGAGGTTCCTCTTCCATGACTCTAGCTTATATTAAGTTGACATAAAAGTAGCCAGTATAGTACCATAATTCAAAATAGATTCATCATAAACATGTCTTCATTTTTTCTCCTTTCATCTTCATCTAATCTTCCTCTTCCTCTTCTCCTATCCACAGTATATTCTACTATGTAGCACATGCTGGCCTCTGCCAAGTCCTGCATGGTTGCTCTGTAAGGGCCAGCATGACATAGTTCCAGCCCCTGGAGCCATGCCAACAGAGAGGGCATGGGCCTCCATGGGTGTTGATGTTTTCTAGGTATGAAGCTTGTTTGTAAAATAATGCACATAGTTTACTTTATGCTCCTCCTTCAAGAAATATTCTTTCTGCCAAAATTATTCGTAAAATGTTCTTCCTGCCAAGGCTGATGACTCCATGATAATTAGAAGTCGCACTAGTCTGCAAAGTGAGGGTGTATCTGTGTCCTAAGAAAAATAGTAAGTTCTGTAACTGTTAGGACAGCCTTCAAGGCTGTGGAAAAGAACTTTTAAAACACAAGTTCTAAAATATTTAAACAGGATTTCTCAACTATGCAAAATGTAAGGACATAATATAATTTATTTGAAGACCTTCATGGACCTAATGGAACAGGGATAGTTATTGGCCACTTAAGGCAGGCGAATTTATGAGATCAAGGTCAGCTTGAGACAGAGCTAGTTTAGGCTCAAGTACAGTGGGAATGGTGATCTCAGAACTGAATCCCACCAATCTAGCTTAGTGTCTGTGCTTACAAAGGCAGCCAAATCTCTGAATTTATTGCTATATTTTTCTTTCTTTTTAATGAATTTGCTATCCTTTCTAAGAATCAAGGGGTTAAAGTCATAAAATGATGATTTTTGTATATTCAAGAGGGAACCTGGGGTGCATGATTGAATCGATATGCAAATAAAAGAATGGGCTTTGGTCTGCAAGAGCTGAGGTACTTGGAGATCTCTGGAGTCTCACACAGAACATAAGGAGTCAGCTAGTACCCCACAGTTGACTTTGAATCACTCTTTCTCCACTCTCAAAGACCCCTTCTTCAGAGCCCATTTCCAAGCGATGGCTGGATCTTGGCAGGCTTCCAATTTAATCATCCTACCCTAGTTTACCAAGTGCTGAGACTACAGCTGTAAGTCAAAATATACCTGCCTTATATACTGTTTTTAAATGACACTGGGCCACTTTGAGGCTTTCTATTTTATCCTATTAATTAGTCTACTCAAGTATGTCTTCTTTCCCATTTCTATTGCATTGAAACGGCCTTTACTATGCTGGAATAAAATCATCTTTCAGTGGCTTTTCTTCCCAATGTTTTAATAAGGCTCTATATTTATTTTATATGGCATTTATAATTACTAGAGTAACACAAAAATTTGTTAGATATTTTTGGTTAAATCACATTCTATTTATAAATAAATATAAGGTTATATACACTTAAAACATGAGTTTTTTTAATTTAGAAGAGAAATATCTTTTTGTTTCTTTGAGCCAATTTTGTGACTTTCAGAAATATATGATATTCTTTATTTAAGACATTTTTAGTAACTTTATTTCCTACAATTTTATTACTATTCTTATTATTTAATCAATTTTATTACCTAACTGATACTTATCCCTGCAGTTTTAGATAATAATGTTGTACCTTGTGATCTTATTGAATTCTTCTTTTTAATGTAGCTTTATTATTTATCTGCAATGGCTTTTCATGTATACTACCATGCCATTTATAAATTGAGTTTGCCTCTAATTCAAAACTATTGCACCTGTCCTTGTGCAACTTAGAATGCATAAACTTCTAGTGGCATAAGGATATGTTAGTTAATATTTTGTTTAATATTGGATACTGAAGAGTGTCATTGGTCTCTCTATGACCAAAGAGTATCTATTGATCATAGATATTTTGTACATATGTGTGTGTCACTATCAAGACTAGATAACTTGGTAATACTTGCACTATTTGAAATAAGTCATATGTTTAATTTTGTATATTCTAGAAAATTTAAAAGTTTAAATGTATTTACTCTTTTTTCAGGTGAATGAGCGTTTGCCCTCATTTATATGCGTCATATGTTTCCTGAATCTGAAAAGGGAAGGCAGTGGATCTTCTGAAACTGGAGTTAAAAAATTGTGATCAAACTGTGGGTGCTGGGAATATTAATGCTGGCCTACTACAAGAACTGTAAGTGTCCCTAACCTGATGAGCTCGCTCACCAAGACTTTTTAACATTACACTGGGGAGTAAACGACACAGCAAGATCTATAAAAGGTGGGAAGTTTGAGAACGCATGCATTAAGATTTATTAATGGCAGAAGGATAGCATAGGAAACTCACAAAAAATCAACAGCAAATTTAAAAATTAATAAGAAAAAAAGCAAAATGTCAGGCATATGTATTTAAATTTAAAGTTAAGAGATTTTACTATTAAAATGCACAAGTAAATAAAATTTAAGTAATGGGCAAAGCAATATCTTGCATTAGATCTAGGCTAAAGGATGGAGATAAAATTGCCATAGACTACAAAGTTAAATATTTTTATGCAAATATTTTTCCTAATCATCAAAATAAGGTGATAATAGGAGAATTATTTCATGAAAATAAATGCTAAGATTTGGAACAAGTTTTTTTCTTTTTACTAGTGAGATGCTCAGAGGTTAAGAAAAAGAAAGCCTTCATTCTACTTGAGCTAGGGGAATGTCAGGGCAGTGAGGTGGGAGTGGAAACATCTTCATAGAAGCAGGGGGAGGGGCGTGAGAGAGGGAATAAAGGGGATAACATTAGAAATGTAAATACATAAAATATCCAATAAAAATAACTAAACAAAGGAAAAGAGAAAAGGCTAACAATATTTTGGTTTCTCAGTATGATACTCATTTTTATCTAATGGTCTTTAAAAACAAGTATTTTGCCCATATTCCATCACATTAGACAAAGCTATACTTCTGTTATTTGCATACAGATAGCATGGCTTTTCTGTTTGCAGTATCTCTTATGTAGACATTTTTATTTCCATACCGTATCCACCTTCCCCATCGTTTGATCTAGCATACCTTATATTCCGATAAAATGAATATGAAATCTTCTACACATCTGAAGCCAGTCATAGTGTTCTATTAAAGTTCTTAGTGGGTTTTATCACAATAGTTTTTTAAGAAGGGCAGAATGTTTTAAGGAAAATGCTAGGATAGAATGTTTGCTATCTGCACTAGTGAAATGGCAAATAAATTTCCTTGGTCAGAAGATGTGACATTTGAATGTTTTATCTACAAAGATAAAAATAAGTTTTAGTTTTTATTCTTTCAAAAATATTAATCATTAACCAGTTGCCAGGCAGGCACTTTGCAAGTCACTGTGTAGAAAAAAAAAAAAAAGAAATAAAAACAAAGCCAGAAGAAAAATGCTTTATATTATTAAAGGTTATAAAAACATCAAAATAGAACAGTGTAAGAAATATTGACCAGAGACTGGAATGTCCTTTTTATATGAAAAATAAAAAAAGAATCTACCCACTTGTACTGTAATAAAATTTTATTGTATCTTATATCATGACAGACATTAATCATTAAAGTGTCAGAAAACACAATTTCTGGGTTCAGTTAGATATGAGGAGGAGTCAACACTCCTGTATTTAGATCAGATGTCAGGAGCAATTGTCCACAGTGATAATTTTGTACAGAAAATATCAACCAAAGGGAGTCAGGTAGGAGAAGCTCTATAGGGAAGAAGACGAAGAAAACTGTGCAAGCACACCCACATCCTGCGAGAATGAAAACATTCTCTCGTTAGTTAGACAGCGAGTCTCAAGTGCAGAGTTTAGAACTTCAGGGTGAAAGTTAAGTTACTAAATGAAGTGACAAGTAGTCCATAAAATGTAGAGAATAGTGACGTGGTCAGCTTTCCATTTTGAACAGTCTCTTTGCTCAGTAGAGATTAATTTTTAGAGAAAGAAAGCTAAGATTTCAACATGGAAAAACAATGCCATTAATCATATCTGAGACTATCTGTAGCCAGCTTCTAGTAACTCGCCAAAATAACCTACAAAAGAGAAGAGAGGCTCTCAGTATATGTTCTCTGGGCGTTTAAGAAAACATGGAGTTGTTCATGTGATTCTACAAGAAAGGCGATATTGTAGATATCAAGAGAATGGACACTGTTCAGAAAAGAATGTCCCATAAGTGCTATCACCGCAAAACCAGAAGAGGCTACAATGTCATCCAGAATGCCGTGAGCATCTCTGTAGACAAGCATCTTAAGGGCAAGATTCTGGCCAAGAGAATCAATGTGTGGACTGAACACATCAAACACTCAAAGAGCGGAGACAGCTTCGTGAAGCGGGTGAAGGAGAACCATTATAAAAAAAAAAAGGAAACCAGAGAAGGGCACCTGGATTTAGCTGAAGCACCAGCCTGTGCCACCCAGAGAAAAACACTTTGTGAGGACTAACGGAAGAGAACCTGAGTTGTTGAAGCTTATTCCATATAAATTCATGGCCTAATGTACAAAAAAGAAATAAAGGACCAGACTATATACACATGTAATCTAATTACCATATCTATATTATCTAGCTGAGCTTCTCAAACGTGAACTTCAAGTGTCTCCTCTCACTCCCCATGATGAAAACATCTCATGATTTTTTTTTCACGATCTGTCCAGTGATTTGACCTCAGATCAGTTTGCTCACATCAAATGTCTTTCTGAACCTCTAAACATTCCCAGTTTTGCCCAGCACCTCAAGCCCACTACTCCTCTGCAAGTTGGATTTAAATGGTACCTTGGTTAAAAGCCAATTCACTGGCAATAAATTTCATAATTGATCTCAGTTCTTAGCACCTAGTATGATTTATGTGTGTTTAGTCAGTATAAGGTTGTCTTTAAAATCATAGAATTATAGTAATTAATGAAATCAAAAATTTTTGTCATTACTCCTTTTTAGAGACTCAATTTTATTTATATTTCTTTGTTCTCTGTCTCTGTCTCTCCTTGTCTTCCTGTGTCTCTGTGCCTCTCTCTCTCTCTCTCTCTCTCTCTCTCTCTCTCTCTCTCTCACTCTCTCTCTCTCTCACTCTCTCTCTCTCTCTCTCTCTCTCTCTCTCACACACACACACACACACACACACACACACACACACACACACACACTCACATGTGTGTGCAATACCCACTGATTCCACAAGAAGGCGGCAGATGTCCCAGAGCTGGAACTACAGGCAGTTGTGACTCGCTCCAGTGGTGCTGGGAACTTAACTGGGGGCTTCTCCAGAGCTTGCCAAATCTTACAGATAAAATGAATGTCCACAATTTTATTTTGAGCATGCACATTAACCCAGTATTTTAGAAAATACTAAAAGCTTTGCTCTCTGTGTTCCAGTCCTTTTTTAAAAATTAGATACTCTGTATTTACATTTCAAATGTTATCCCCCTTCCCCCACTAGACTCCTATCTCCCCTCCCCCTCCACTTGTCTTCAAGACCTTGAATATAAAGGTTGCTTCCATTTATATGGCCTAGATTTCATTGGATATCTTTCAGTAGAGTTTTATTGATCTAGAATAAAATGTTTTAGCTTTGCTTTTTTTTTTTTTTTGTTAAGTATATTCTAATATTATTTCATGGGGCCATCGTTTAATCTGTAAAACATATAATCTCTAATTACTTCTGTCATCATCTTTGACAGTATTTAGCTTTTTAGCTAGTTTGTTCATTTGTCAGTATTAGGAACATTGTCTAGAGTCTCATGCAGGAGATATAGTAATCAACCACTAAAGACTCTTGCTGTCAGAAGTCCCTGTTCTCCCTGCTTTTCTCCATCTCCCCAGCTCTTAGTTTTATGTTTTTTTCTCCTTCCTCTTCTGAAAGTTCCCTGAGCACCGAAGGAACTGTCCATAGATATGGTGAAATCTGCTGAAGGGTCTGATGTTTAGAGGATGAAGCACAGTGAAAATAATGTCAGTCTTCTCAGATGATAGCCAAGGTGCCTTTAATGAAAAGATAAGGTTCGAATGAGGAGGAGGCCAGGAAAGTGTATATGGAGGATCAGGTGGAAGAAAGGGGGTAGTGACATAATTAAAATCTCAACATCTAAAAATTTAAAAAAGTGAAAAATGTATTGACATTTGCGTGAAAAACTAAATAACCATATTTTCAGTCTATAAGGAAGTTCTATATCTTTCAACTCTAAAACTTTGGAAGGACATAACCGAGCCCGCCTGAGTGTCTCAGACCTGAGGACACAAAAGCAGCTTCACTCAAAATAGAAGTTCAGGACTTCTACACCTGAGAAGTCAAAGCCACGGTGACATTTTATGAAATTGCAAAGCAGTGTGCTGTAAGAAAAACCCTTTGTAGTAATAGCTGCTTGGGCTCACTTGAAAGCAAAACATATCCCTTTCTGATGAAAAAAGCTTCACCCTCAACAACATTCATGTTCCTATCATGTAAAATAGCACAGATGCAATCTCTTTAACAAAGGCTGCATCCTAAGAAAAAGGACAAACTTTAGAGAAAAAAAACTGGAGCAAAACCAAGGATAGAGCAGATAATATATACATACTAAATATATACAAACATACATAAATACATACCCATTTATATGTGAATTTGTATATTTATATGCATGTCTACATAAATATATTTGTATTATTATGTATTGTACACATGTTGATATACAATATGTATTAAAAACTATTTTAAGATGTAAAAGTTTTACAAGTAAAGCATAATGTAGATAAACTGCATAAAATGAGGAATATTAAAGCTTACATATGCAAGTCAATTCACAATACAAAATTTAAAAAACTGTCATATTTCATTAGAAAAAAGTTCCAAGGTCATATTGATTAATTTATTATCCTTTAGAAAAAATTTCCAAAAAGAAGCAGAGGTAAAGCAGAAAATGAAAAGGAGCAAAATACAAGGAACATGCATGGAAAATTATCAAACCGTCCAACATATATGATATTTAATAGCCAGAAGAGGAAAAGAAAAAATCATGATATTTTTTCTGGTTTTTTGGTTTTTGTTTGTTCACATTTACATGTGTATGTGGGTTAGTATATAAACATGTTACTGTGAATTTGGCAGTCATAAGTTGAGGTCAGGTATATTCTTCAATGTTATAGACAGTCTCTTACTGAACCTGGAGTTTGCTCTTTGCCTTACATCATTTACCTGGTGAACCCCAGGGATCTTCTAGTAATTGACTCCCCAAGAATAGAATTAGAATTGTGTACCACAGAGTCAGGTTTTAGTATAGGGGTCCTCGAGGTCCAAATCAGTTTCTTATACTACATTCAAGAAGATTCTCAGCAGAAGCCATATCCCTTTTCACAAGACACGATGTTTGATACACAGAGGTGACTTCCTTTACATAACATCCTTTGTTTGGTACACTTTGTACTAAAATATGACTCTATGTACTGTACTGTGTATGATTGCTTCTGACGTCTGATCTGCAGGTATGAGGGCTGACTCCTCATGTCTAATGATACTCAGGAATTGTGTTTTTTGAGAGTTTATATAAGACATAAGAACACAAAGGGATTGAAAAGGCAAATAAACGCACTTCAGTACAGCATAGTAAAATAAATGTTGGGAAACAGAGACATTCAATAAAACAAAGTTAGGTGCCCCAAAATGATAAAACTGTCTATCTAAAATGATGAAAAAGTGTGAAATTCTTACCAACCTCAAAATTGTACAATAAAGTCATGCTCAAGAAAATGTTAGATAGTACATTATATAAGAAAGATAAGACAACTAGCTACTGACTACTCATACTACAAGGCACATGACACTGAAAAAAGATTTTAAAAGGAACATCAATTAGAAGAGTACATAAATAGAAATATTTGTTTAAATTTGGGAGAATCTGAAACAATAGCAAAGCACTGGAAATATTTCATATATCCTTTTTTTATTGTTTTTTGAGGGGGAAATAAAATTTTCTGTAAGGCAAAGGACACTGTTCATAGGGCAAAATGGCAACCAACAGATTGAGCAAAAATCTATACTAATCTTATATTTCTAAAGGGCTAATATCTGATATATACAGAGAACTCAGAGGTTATTTGGTTAGAGAACCAAATAACCCTATTAAAAGTGGGGTACAAACCTAAGTAAGGAATTCTCAATTGCACCTAAAGAATTGTTCTACATCCTTAATCATCAAGGAAATGCAAATCAAAACAAACCTGAGATTCCATCTCACACCAGTCAGAATAGCTAAGATCAAAAGCTCAGCAGATACTGGCAAGGATGTGGAGAAAGAGGAACACTCCTCCATGGTTGGACGAATTGTAGGATGGTACAACCACTCTGGAATCATTCTGGCAGTTCCTCAGAAAATTGGAAATAGTATTACCTGAGTATCAACCTATACCACTCCTGGAATATGCTCAAAAGATGCTCTGACATATAACAAAGACCATGCTATACTATGTTCATAGCAGCTTTATTTATAATAGCCAGAAGCCGGAAGGAACCCAGATGTCTATCAATGGTGGACTGGATACAGAAAATGTTGTACATTTACACAATGGAGTACTACTCAACTTTTCAAAATTAGAAAATATCATCCTGAGTGAGGTAAGCCAGATACAAAAGAAGACACATGGCATGCACTCACTGATAAGGGGATAATAGCCCAAAAGTGTGGGAATGTTGCATGTTTTCTAAGGAGTTCAATCACATTTACAAGAGTACTAATGTGCTGTAGTCCACATTTCAAGATATATTTTACTAAGTCCTCACAGTAATATGAACTCACACACATAATTATAAAGTACAAAATTAATCTTGTATCGAACTGTAGAATGCTTTAAGTGAACTAAAAATATAAATTTGAGATAAAGTAGTGGTGAATGAAAACACAGAATTGGATAATACACAAAATAAAGTTGCAAAATAGTACAAAAACTATGTAAAAAACAGGATCAGCAACAAAAATACGTAGATTAAGTTCATAAAAATATATGTGAAATAAATAATCAAAGAATTTTGGTTTGGTTATATAATATTGTGAATGTGTATTTTAAGTGAAATAAATATTATTAGAGATATTATATTAATAACATTTTTTAAACTTAAAGCACACAAAAATATATTTGTACATAACTAAGAACAATATTAACTGATTTATAGAGGTAGAAAACAAATCAAAATGATAAATGTAGAATTACATTTTGTGTGTGTGTGTGTGTGTGTGTGTGTGTGTGTGTGTGTGTGTGTGTTCCACATGGACATCTGAGGGCACATATAAAGACCAGAAGAAAATGTGTTGGAGTCAGTTCACTCTTTCCATCCTGTGTGTGCAATGGATCCAATTCAGGCTTTCCAATTTGGTGGAGAGTTCTTAGCCACTCAGCCTTCTTACCAGCTTTAGAGATATTCTTTATTATACCTTTGACCCTTTGAATAATTGGTCAGAGGAGTCCTAAAGACTTCCAAAACAATATATGCTATTGCTGTTTTTTTTTTTTTTCTTTTTTCTTTTTTCTTTTCTTTTTTTTTTTTTTGCCTAAGAAAGCTTGTAGGTAAGACCTTATAACTTAAGTTATATACTTCTCACATAGAAGTTGGAATAATTAATTGATCTAGATCTTACTTTGACATCTATTTTCTGAAGACTTGTTCTCATAATGTCTCAATGTACATATGCAGTCTTCTAAAGAAGAAAAACATCTAACAGTCTTATCTAGATATAATGCCTACAAACTGTTACTTTATCCTGTATGCCAATATACCCTCAAGGATGCAACAGTGGCAGTGGGGATAACCAACAGCTGCCCAGTTGTATTTAAGGCCTGTTTAATCGCAGACCATTGATGCCTGGTACTGTAAATATCTTAAACTACCATTGAGAAACATGCAATTGATGGTAAGCAATGGCTACTGAGAGATTGTCAGCCTTCTCCAGGGATGTGTCACCCCCAATCTCAGATAAACTATGTAAATCCAAGTGGTTAGACCTAAACACATATTTATAGGAGTACAATAATAATTTAAATAAAAATGCTCATGAATTTGAAAGGGTAGAGGAGACATTGGAAAAGAGAAGAGGGTAAATGATAAATAAAAACTCTGTCTCACGCCTAACATCTCGCCAGCAAGAACGACGCGCGGCAACAGGATTCTTCTGTGAACAGCCTTTATTGTACAGTACTCTTGAGCAAGGGACCACGTGGAAGAAAAGTGCACTGCTTATATATGCCCAGAAGACTCGTGTTGCTACCTGATTGGTGCACCCTCCAGTATATCATTAGCATATCCTGTGACGTGTGTGGTACATGCGCACTACATCCCTCTGGCTGGACAACTGCTCTGTTAGCTGAATCATCGGCAGGAAGCTGGTGCCATCTTTGGGTGCAGCACAAACGGCTACCAACAAAACTCACAAGTGAATTTCTCAAAAATTTTATTAAAAAAACATACAAAATGTCACAGAGAATAGCATTGTCTGGCATCATTGGGAGGAGAGGCCATTGGTCCAGTGAAGGTTCATTTTTCAGGGAAGGGGAATGCCAAGGTGTTGAGATGGGAGAGGGTGGTTGGAAGAGGAACCATCTTTATGGAAGCAAGGAGAGGGGAGGAGGGATGGATGTAGGGGGAAAGGGGATAAAATCTGAAATATAAATACAGAGAATATCCAGTAAAAAGAAAAAACAAACAAAAATAAGAAACAGATATATTGGCAATCTAAACACGTTTCATAAAGTAATATTTATAAAATATAGTATAATAGGCTTATGTAAAATGGGATATCAACAAAGATAAACTACTGGCCTACTTAATAAATAAATAAATAAATAAATATTACGAAAAATACCAAATGATATTCCTAACTCTCCCTTAGGGGCCCCTACCTCCTGTACATACTTGGCTGGGGGGTATCTGCATCTGTCTGTCAGCTGCTGCTAGAGCCTCTCAGAAAACAGCCATGCTCCTGTCTGTAATCACAATGTAGCATCAGTAATAGGGTCAGGGTTTGGTTCCTGCTCATGAGATTGATCCAAAGTTGGACCAGTCACTGTCAGACATAAGCTAATTCCTACTTCTATTATTTTTAATGAAACATGTTATGATGGTTTATATATGCTCATTCCAGGGAATGGCATTGTTAGAAGTTCTGTCCTTGTTGGACTTTGTATGACCTTGTTGGGGTAGGTGAAGGTGGACTTTAAAACCCTTATCCTTGCTGCCTGGAAGCCAGTATTTTGCTAGAAGTCTTCAGCTAATGATGTAGAACTCTCAGCTCCACCTGTACCATGCCTTCCTTGATAATAATGGGCTGAACCTCTGAACCCATAAGCCAGCCCCAACTAAATGTTGTCCTTATAAGAGTTTCCTTGGTCATAATGTCTGTTCACAGCAGTAAAACCCTATGACACACACATATTCTTGAAATTTATATTTTTTAAAGTATTTTATTGAAATGAAATATGTATTTGTCTATTTTTCTCAATAGTATACAATCTCCAGATTCCTGGGCTTTAAATGAACAAAGGGTTGTTTGTATGTGTGTGAGGGAAGGGCTTAGGATTTGTGTGAGTGGAGCCCTAAACCCATCTGTGTGATAATGAGAGCCATAGAATCCTCTTAGTTGTCTCTTCTTGTAGAGTTTCATTGTCTTGGGGACTACAGTCCTTCCTCCTATTCTTCCATAAGAGTCCTCGAGTTTCATCCCTTATTTGGGTATGGGTGTCTGTATTAGTCTGAGTTACCTGTTATGTGCTCTCATAACTCAAAGAAATCAGTAGCACTTCTTTATACAAATGATAAATGGTTTGATAAAGAAATTAGGGAAACAACACTCTTTACAGTAGCCTTGAATAATATAAAATATCTTGCTATCACTCTAACAAAGCAAGTGAAAGATCTGTATGACAAGAACCCCAAGTCCCTAAAAAAGGAAACTGAAGAATTTATGTGAAGATGGAAAGATCTGCCATGCTCATTTATATGTAGGACTAACAGTAAAAATTGCCATCTTGCCAAAGTAATTTACAGACTAAGTGCAATTCTCACCAAAATACCAGCACATTTTCTATATATGTCAAAAGAGCAATTTTCAACTTTATACAAAATATCAAAACCCTAGAATAGCCAAAACCAGCTTGAACAGTAAAAGATCTTTGAGAAGAATCACCATCCCTGACCTCAAGCTGTACTGCAAAGTGATCGTAATAAAAAATAAACACTTTGATCAAAGGAATAGAATTGAAGACCCCCCCCAAATAAACCCATATACCTATTGCCACTTGATTTAGACAAACCAAAATCATAAATTAGAAAAATGAAAACATCTTCAACAAATATTGTTGGATGTCTATATGTAGAAGGATGAAACTGGACCCATACTTAAGACCTTTCACAGAACTCAAGTCCATGTAGATCAAGGACCTCAATCTAATGTTTCTGATAAAGGATCTCACAGTGAAGCCAGAACTCACTGGATGGCAAGTTTGACTTGCCAGCAACTTCTGAAAATCTTTCTGTCTCTGATAACTATGTCAGTTACATGTAAGCACTGACAAACCTTGAGTATATATATGATCTGGGGAAACTGAGGTTCCCATTCTTAGGCAATAAACATATTCTTCAAAGAGCCATCTTACAAATTCTGGATGTGATTTATTTCTTGATGTACGTATTAGCTGATCATCCATGAATTTATTCCAGTTACCATCTCAATCTGGGCCATCCTTCTATTATATATGTCTTCTCATTCAGTGATGCACATTAAATGAAGATCTGTACAATCAGACAGACTCTTTTAATATTGTTGAAGATGATAATTCAATAAAAAATATTTAAGGAGAAATGTGACCAGCGAATTTTCCCAGAAATTTTATTTTCAGCTATCACGGTCATTCAAATTCAAATTGTTTCAAGGTTAAGCTAAGGCAGTTTACCTTCACCAAGCTCTATTTCAGAGTTTAGTCCTTGGCTTTTATTGAGTGTCACTACAGAATAAGAAATGTAGACGTGCTATTTAGTAAATAGAACCATGTTATCAAAGATATTACAGCAGTGAGAGTCTCTCCGTACAGTTATACATATGAAATCTATTAGAATTCAGTCATGGGAAACATGTTATTTATTTGACAAATGGAAATATTTACTCCCTGAATTATGTACTATTTTGTGTTGGCTATGAAGAAACTTATATAAAGTTTGAATGGCAGTACTGAAATTACGTTGCTCATTAAAGTAAGCATATGTTGAGATTTATTCTAGTTGGCTCTATTTTCTCTGTTGATACATTATGATTAACTGCACCATTTTTAGATCCAAGTTAATTTCTGCTCCCAATCTCCCCATTTTCTCTCACCCCTTCTGTGCTTTCCTGCTTCCTGCCATCCTCCCCCTCACTCTGTGTATAGTAAAATATTATCAGCATAAACTTGCTATAATTTCCAAAACATGATTGACATTTAAAAGTGTCAAAGAGTGTCAAATAGTTATTTTTTCTCCTACAAAATGTCCAAATGATATAACAATAATAAATGATCCATGCCTTCTGTTCTTTTATGTAACAAGGTTATTAGTCTCAATATGATAAGTGTCATTAAGCATTTCCAGGAAGAGAGAAATGTACAGAATGTCTTCAGGAAAAACTATTAATAGTTGTTAAAATAGAAGCTATTATGAACTATATATTATATTCATGGTAATTCCAATGACCATTTTTCCTAGGGAGACTTAAATGATTAGATTATTTTAAATTATGAAAGAAGAAAAGGGCAAAAAGTGATTCAGTGGTCTTGAAGACTATGTATAAAAGATAGAAAGATTAGGAAAAGGCAAAGCAACTCTAGTAGAAAAATTCTGTCAACTCCAAACATAGAATTAAATTTGGTTGTCATATATATATATATATATATATATATATATATATATATATATATATATATATACATATATATATACACACACATATATATACATATATATATGTATGTATGTATGTATGTATGTATGTATATATATACATATATATATGTTGCGAATTTTAAGTGATTTTATCATTTGCATCTCTCTATAGATCTAAAACATACACTTATTACAGTATATACATATAGAGTAAAAGATGCGTAAGTTTTTGCATATTTCTAGCTCACTACCTGGGTTAGTACATATATCATTTAGTTATGTCTCAGGCCATAATCTTTTCCCACTTACTTAGAAGTGATCACTGCCTGAGTCTTTAGACAGTTGTTGCTTACTTATTAATTAATAATGATACGTATTTCTGTCAACACATAAGCCTTTAATACTTATCCATAGGTGAGTCGCTACTCATGTGAATCAATCATTTAGTAATCAGTCTGACACATTCAGGTACACAATTCTAACTGACACATGTATCCCTATTTGTGTGCATGCATAAAAATGAATTTGCGCTATCCTACAAATAAAAGACTGTAGAGGAGAGAAATTCAGTAACATAATATAGAATAAAAACATCTCACAGGGTGTTTAGTGATGCAACTCAAATAATCTTAATTTTACAACGTAATATTCAGTTGTTTGGAACTTCCTGACAGTCAACCTTCTAGTTGTATCATAGAGGTTGTAAAGGAGAGAAAATAGTATAATCTGTCTGGTCTTTAAAGTGGCCTCAAATAGACCAGAGTTAGGCATTAACAATTTATGTGTTATTCTAAGATAATTCTTTATTTGATGTTTTGTATTTTCATAGTCTAATGGACAAAATAATAATAAGTCTACGACTTAAGAAAACTCTTATGTATATGATGTTCCTTATCAACTGTTGATGGACGTGTAGGTTGGCGCTACAGCTTGGCTCTTACCGTTTTCAGCAAACATCGGTACTCAAATCCCTGTGGTTGAATGCACAAGATTAGGATGTATGGAACATATCAGAGTTTCATTTTCAGTGTGTGCACCTCAATCCCAGTCTCTACTGTTCTCCACCACTTCTTTTCTTTTGCTGAAAATAGATATAATACATATAATACACTCTTATTATGGTTTCTCCCTCTTCATCCACCCAAATCCTCCCTACTTCCTTAAACCTATTTTATACCTTATTTCTTCCATCCTTTTGGAAGATAAACAGATAATAGAAACAAAGTAAAGTACAAGAAATGCAAATGTACAACAAAGAGAAACCAAATCCAAAAGAATCAGAAACGTCTCTTTTTCTTTTATTGAAAATAGATTCTTTTCTCACAAAATATATACAGATCGATGTTTCCTCTTCCTTCCCTCTTCCCTATTCCTTCCCACATTCCCTCCAATCTCTATCCATGAATTTCCTGTCTCTTATATGAAAAGGCTTTTAAAAGGTAAAGAGAACCATTGGAAATAAAGCAAAATATAGTAAGGTAAAATAAAAACCATGACGTTAAAACTAGATTGGACAATCCAACAGAAACAAACAGACAAAAAAAAAAAAAAAAAAAAAAAAAGGACTAGGTACAAGAACCAGAAATCCATATTTTTTTTCATACTAAAGACTCCTATAAAGTATTTAAGCCGAAAGCTTTAAGATTCATATGGAGTACCTCTTGCAGATCCATGCCAGCCCTGTGCTCGCTGCTTTACTCTGTGTGAATTCTTTTGAGCCTTGCACAGTTGCTTCAGAGGGTCTTGTTATCCTGGTGTCCTCAATCCCCTTTGGCTTTCGTGTTTTTTGTGCCTCCACTTTCAGGATTCCCTGAGCTATGAAGGGGAGGGATTTCATGAAGACATCCCATTTAGATATCTGTGTTCTGAGAATGTTTTCAGTTTCTGCATAATGTCTGGATGTAGGTCTGTACATATTTTTATGTATTCCTCAGAAAGGAGCTTCTCTGACGATGACTAAATAATTACTGAACTATTTGTAAAGCAAAATCCTATTATTATTACTTTTATTGATACATTATTTTAGACCAGTGGTGTTTGGTTTTACCCTGGGTCTCTGAGCTATCTAATTTCTGGTTGTAGTCACTTAGACACTGACAGATGTTGGTTCCTTTTCATCAAGTGAAGTGCTTATAAAATCAATTCAGACTTCGATTGGCTACTCCCACAAGTTCTGTGCCATCACTGCCATGTATGTCTTACAGGCAGGACAGATTGTAGTTCAAAGCTTTCGTGGCTTGTTTCTTGTTTAAGTTTCTGTTTTCTTACCATGCAGAGTTCTTTTCCACACCAAGAACACTATAGGTTAAAGATGAAGACTCCATATATGTTCCAGCTTTACTTACCCATGTCCAATGAGTTGTATGGCTATTGTACTCAGCAATTGGGAATGGTGTCTGTTTGCAAAGAAGAACGTAGTCTTGGCATCAACCTAGCTTGTTTGAGAATTTCCACAAGAATCACTGGGCCTACAAATCAATTGAATGCAACCCAGTCTTCACACTGAAAGCCTCCTTTGGTGACAAGAGATAGTTAGTTGGGTTTCCATTTCCCCCATTATTAGAAGACCTCATTAGGATTTCTGTCATATATCTTAGGACATTTCCACTCCACTAGGTTTCCATACAATTATTCAAATGTTGATTGATTCCAAATGTGTCTTCTCACCCTATTCCCTCTTTAAACCTTCCAATCTTTCAATTTTCACACCTCCGTCCTCCCTAGTCCACTAGTACAATCCATTCTATTCTCTCGTGTCAAGGAAACCCATATTTCCACCCTGGTCCTTTTCTGTATCCCTAACTTCTCTGAATCTACAGATTGTAGGTGAGGAATCATTTATTTAATAGTAAATATCCAAATATAAGGGAATAAATGCTACAGTTATCTTCTGGTGGTTTTGTTACCCCACTCATATTTTTTTTTAGGCGTTCCACCCATTTTTGGCCAATTTCACAATGTTATTTTAACACCTGAGTAATACTCCATTCTGTAAATGTACCATGTTTCTTTTACTCTTTCATCTGTTGAGGGACATATATGTTGTTTCCAACTTTTGGCTATAATGAGTAGAGCAGCAATAATCATGTCTGAGTAGGTGTCTTTGTGGGAGCATGAAGCGTCCTTTGGGTGTTTGCCGAAGAGATAATTTTCCATCATCTTTAGGAACCTCAGTATTGATTTCCATGTTACCAGTACAAGTGCACACTCCCACTAGCCATGGACAAGTGCTGGCTTTCTCCACATCGTCACCAACCTAAGCTGTCAACGGAGTTACTGACCTGAGACACAGTGACAAGTATAATATAGACTCTCATAGTAGTTTTGATTTACATTTCCATAATGTCTAAAGATGTTGAACATCTCTTCATTTATTAGGCACTTCAGGTTTCACTATTGAGAGCTCTGTGTTCAAATCGGTACTCCATTTTTAAAGTAGATTTTTTTTGATAACTACTTTCTGGAGTTCTTTATATTTTTTGGATATTAGTACTTTATACAATATGCAGTTGCTAAAATATTTTCCCATTTTGTAGGCTGCTACTTTGTTTAAATGATAGGCCCTATGCCTGGGAAGAGCTTTAAAGTTTCACAAGGTCTAACTACTAATTGTCTATTTTAGGGCCTTCACTAATGGTATTTTCTCCAGAAAGTCTGCTCATAGGAACAGAAGGGTCATTTGGTAAGGCACAGGGCGATGCAGAATGATTGCAGCTACACTTGGAGGTGGCATTAGAAGGATGCCATGGAAACCCAGTGAAATGGACTCTTGAACTGTGTTAAAGCACTCTTAGAGAGTGTTCAAATAATGTGGAGACAGAGTCCAAACTAGCTATAGCTTATTACCAAATGAAGCTTCCAGATCCTTCCTACCTTTTTATACCCCTATTGCATACTTTAGAAGAAAAACTCAGACAGGTCTTTATTTTGAATAAAACAAAATAAAGAAAAAGTTAAAAAAAAAAGCATGTAGACGCACACACACGCACACATACCTCCAGTAAAAATACAAAATCAAAAACTTCTTTTTAAAATTTTATTTATTCATTTATTTACATCCCAACCTCTGCCCTGTCCAAGTCCCCCCTCTCCTGGAGAAGCTCCCCCATCCCGTCATCCCTCCTCCCCTAGCTGTCCACCTACCCTGTTACATCAAGGCTTGCCCAGAGTAAGCACATTCTCTCCCACTGGGGCCATATACACCAGCCCTGCTGAAGAACAAATAGTCCAGTTAGGTTACAGCTTAGAGAGAGCCTCTGCTGCAGTTTTGTGGGCCCACATGCAAACTGACATGTATGTAGTGAAGGCTTCCCTCCAGCCTTTGTGTTCTTTGGCTGGTGGCGTTTTCTCTGAGAGCTCCCAAAGGTCAAGGCTTGTTAACTCTGTTCATCCTCCTGTGGGCTTCCTATCCCTCATCCCACGGGCAGCACCAATCCCTGATATTGCTAATGATACTTTGTTATGCTTGCAGACAGGGGCCTAGAATAACTGTCTTCTGACAGGCTCTACTCAGCACCTACTGAAACCAGCACAGATACAGCTAAGCACTGGACACAGGTCAGAGAGTTTTATGGAAGGTTTGGGGGGAAGAATAGAAGTCCCGAAAGGACAGGAACCCCACAGAAATTTCTTAAAGCTGTTTTTTCTTCAGCAATCGATATGGGCTACAGTGGTGCTGAAACAAATGAACAAATTTGCAATTTGACTACTTAATCTACTAATACATAATCAATATAATTTTATCCATGCCCTTGTACACTACAAAAGAAACCATTTACTGCTATAAACTCATGATATCCCACTGGAATGGCAGAATCTACATACATATGGAAAGAATAGTAAATATATATGTGTGTGTGTATATATATATATATACACAACCGAATATTGGCATTCCAGTTCCTAATGAAGCATATGAGTCCAGATGAAACGTATGGACTAATGGAAAGAGAACTAAATATTATTTTTGGATTTCATGTGCAGTTTTCCAGGTCTGTTTCAGCTTGTTTTCCTCAATAATGTAGGAACATTACTTTCAAATATAGGTTTACTAATCTTTAAATTAAAAGTAATGACTAGAGGTATTTGACATTGTGAGTGCTGAATATAGTAAACTGATTATATTAGAAGAAGCAAAGAGATAGTTATTCATTCTTCTACATCTAGATTTCCACTTAGTTTATTGAATTTCATTAAAGGCTTTTCCTGTGTGCTAGACAGTAGTATCTATCACACTGTAATATGTAAGGGAAGTTAGGAGTCAATTAGCTCACTGAGAAAACCATGGTTATTTCATGCTGAATACTGTACTCTGTGGAATAGAATTCACTTGCATGTGAATATGTGAGCATCCCATTAATAGTGCTCAATATACAGACTAAAACCTTTTGAATGTTTATTATTAGAGATTAGAAAATCCCAAAGGATCAGATTTAGCAGAGAACTGCAGGAATAGCAATCTCTATGTACTAACATTTTAGCAAAATTATGATCTAAAAAATTCCATGCTGGTATGCTATCACTAAAGCTGACCTTTTTCTTCTCATTTTGAGCTACTCATTTTATTAGGTTTCAGAAGCTTCTGAATCATTTTTTACTTCTACTATATTCCTTGAATTAGTTCTTCACACCACTGTGAAATGATATTAGTATCCTTGGTGCAAACTTCTTTCTTTATTATCTTTTTTAATTATTGCACTTTTAAATTATTTTTTTATATTTCAGCACTGTAAATCACACTTACTTGTCTTGAATAATGCATCTTCTCTCACAATACATAGTCATTCCTATTCTATTTATTAAACATACTATATACTAATTGTATGCCAGAAATATATTTATTCGTGTTATTTTATGTAACTCCCGAGTGAAATTCATTTCACCATTATATAAGGATACAGAGAAATTTTTCAAAGCACGAGTCCAATTTGGAGCAGAGTTATATTTCTCAGTATGCCGTTTGTTTGGTTTTACAGGAAACAAGCAATGTAGTATCTCTTCTTCCCTTTGCTCTTATGAATGCAGTTTTGTTTGTGCGTACCTGTCCAATATACTGAGTCTGGGGGAAATGGTCACCAGCCTTACTAAGTATCCGCCTTCCTATCTATCTTGAATTTTCTCAAAATTTAAAATTTTTGTTTTATGAAGATATGGAAAATAGGAACGATGAAGAATCAGAAAGAAAAGTCGCAGTTTATGATAGAAGAATATTGTGCAAAATATGAGGTAAATTAAAAAAAAAAACTTTTGACAATCAACATCATCAAGCAAACTCAATAAAAAAGAGCCATCAAAGCAACACACAGTGGCACATGGCCACAACCTTAGTCCTGAGGTTCTGCATCAAGAGAATCACCACTGATGCTAATCTGGGCTGGATAGTGAGTTAGAGGCCTGTCTTGGCTAAAAGAGTGAAACCTGCCTCAAAACAAACTGATAAACAACAAAGAAAACTGAACAAAGATGGAGTAAAGATAATTTTAAAACAACAGATCAGTAAAAACATGTTCATCATGATCTGTTTTTAATGATACAGAATTGAAAATGACAATGTACTTATGTCTCCATGTTTGACTTTCCTTTCTATGAAGAATGTTGGCTTCAGGAATGATAAAATTTTAGCACTGAATCTGCCACTTTACTCAATGTTTAGCCTAGCTACTTGCATTTGAAGCAATAGATTTCCCCTTTCTCTAATTACTCATTCATATACATATGTATAAGTGTATGTGTATATGTACACTACAAAAGAAATGTATATGTACATCATCATATCCAGTTTTTTTCCTTTATCTAATTACTCATTCATATACATATGTATATGTGTATGTGTATGTGTACACTAGAAAAGATGTATAAGTACATCATCATATCCAGCAAAGGTTTTTCTATACAAGCATGGAGATTTTAAGTTTTATCCTTTGTTTCTTTTCTTTTTTAAAAATGAAAATTCAATATACTCAAAAACATGTATGGGCTTACAAGAGTGCTTGGTATTTTTCCCCCTCCTTTTTTTTAATGGATATTCTCTGAATTCACATTTCAGGTGTTAGCTCCTCCCATTATCTCCATGAATGTGATCCCTCTCCCCAACTCCCTCTCCCAATGGAGAGCCTCAGCATTACCTTACACTGGGAAAATGACCTTTCACTGGATCAAAGTCCTCTCCTCTAATTGATGCCAGAGAATGCTATCCTGGTCTCTCCAAATGAACTCACTGTGTGGCCTTTTAGTCCCTGGGAGCTGTGGTGGCTTTGGTTAGTTAATAATTTTGTTCTTCCCATGGGGTTTCAGATCCTTTCAGCTACTTCAGTCTTTTCTCTAGCTCCTTCATTGTGGTCCCTGTATTCAGTCAAATGATTAGTTGCAAGCATCCTCATCTATATCAGTATAGTTCTGGCAGAGCATCTGAGGAGGCATTCGTATCAGATCCCTGCCAGTAAGTACTACTTGGCATCAGCAATAGTGTGTGAGTTTAGTGGCTGCATATGAGATGGATCCCCAGGTGAAGCAGGTCTCTGGATGATTTTTTCTCCAATAACTGCTCCTCCATTTGTCCCATTATTTTCTCCCATGAGTGTTTTATTCTCCCTTCTAAGAAGGACTGTGTCATCCACATTCTGGCCTTCCTTCTCTTTGAACTTCATAATTTCTTTGAATTGATTCTTGGTTATTCTGAGCTTTTTGAGCTACTATCTGCTTATCAGTGAGAACATACAATGAGTGTTCTTTTGAGACTGGGCTACCTCACTTTGGATTATACCTTTAAGTTCCATCCACTTGCCTAGAAATTTCATGAAGTCGTTGTTTTTAATAGCTTAGTAGTACTCCATTGTGCGAATGTACCACAATTTCTGTATCTATTCGTCTGTAAGAGGACATCTGAGTTCTTTCCAGTTTCTGGCTATTATAAATAAGGCTGCTGTGAACATGCTGGAACATGTGTCCTTGTTAGATGTTGGAGCTTCTTTTGAATTTATGCCCAGAAAGAGTACATCTAGGTCCTCAGATAGTACTATATCCAATTTTCTGAGGAACCCCCAGACTGACTTCCAGAGTGGGTGTACCACTTAACAACCCAACCAACAGTGGAGGAGTGTTTCTCTTTCTTCACATCCTCACTAGCATCTGCTGTCACATGAGTTTTTGATCTTAGCCATTCTGATTGGTGTAGCATGGAATCTCAGGGTTGTCTTGATCTGCATTTTTCTGAGGACTAGGGATGTTATTCATGTCTTTAAAATGCTTCTTAGTCATTTGATATTCCTCAATTGAGAATTCTTTATTTACCTCTGTACCTCATTTTTAATAGCATTAGTTGATTCTCTAGAGTCTAACTTTTTGAGTTCTTTGTATATATTAGATACTTTCCCTCTATCAGATGTAGGATTGGCAAAATCTTTGTTCAATCTGTTAGTTGCCATTTTGTCTTTTTGACCTTGTCTTTGGCATTATAGAAGATTTGCAATTTAATCAGGTTCCATTTGTTGATTCTTGTTCTTAAAACACAATACTTTTATGTTCTGTTCAGGAAACTTTCTCCTGTGCCTATGTGTTCTAAACTCTTCCCTACTTTCTGTTCTATTAGGTTCTGTGAACCTGGTTTTATGTTAAGTTCTTTGATTCACTGGGACTTAAGCTTTGTACAAGTAAATAAAAAAAGATTTATTTGCATTCTTCTGCATGCTGACTGCCAGTTGAACCAGCACCATTTGTTGAAGAGCTTTCCTTTATTCATTGAATGTTTTTGGCTCCTTTGTCAAAAATCCAGTTACCATAAACAGGTGTGTGGGCTCATTTCTGTATCTTCAATTCTATTTCTTTGATCTACTTGCCTGTGTCTGTGCCAGTACCATCTGTTTTTATCACAATTGATTTGTAATACAGCTTGAGGTCCAGGATGGTGATTCTCCCAGAAGTTGTTTTATTCTTGAAAATAGATTTTGCTATCATGGAATTTTTATTATTTCAAATGAATTTGCAAATTGCTCTTTCTAACTTTAAGAAAAATTGAGACAATATTTTGATGGGGATTGCACTTAATCTGTAGATTGCTTTCGGCAAGATGGCCATTTTTACTATGTTAATTCTTCCAATCCATGATCATGGGAGATCATTCCAATTTCTAAGATCTTCTTCAATTTTCCTCTTTAGTGACTTGAAGTTCCTGTCCTACAGATCCTTCACTTACTTGGTTAGGGTCACATTAAGGTATTTTATATACTTTGTGATTATTGTGTAGGTTGTCAATTATCTAATTTCTTTCTCAGCCTGTTTGTCCTTTGAATAGAGAAAGGCTACTGCTTTATTCAATATAATTTTATATCTAGCCACTTTGCTGAAGTTGCTTATTAGCTGTAGAAGTTCTCTGGTGGAATTTTTGGGACCACTTAAGTATACTATCATATCATCTGCAAACCATGATATTTTGACTCTTCCTTTCCAATTTGTATCTCCTTTACTTCTTATTGCTCTCAGATTGCTCTTGCTAGTATTTACAGTATTATACTGAATAGGTAGGAAGAGAGTGGGCAGCCTTGTCTAGTACTTGATTTTAGTTGGATTGCTTCAAGTTTCTTGCCATTAACTTTGATGTTGGCTACTGTTTTTTTTTTTTTGTATATTGCTTTTACAATGTTTAAGTATGGGCCTTAAATTCTTGATCTTTCCAGGAAGTTTAACATAAAGGAGTGTTTAATTTTGTCAAATAATTTCTCAGCATTTAGTGAGATGATTATGTGTTTTTTTTTTTTTTTTCGTTTGAGTTTATTTATATAGAGTTTTACATTGATAGATTTTCTTATATTGAACTATCCTTGCATCCAAGGAATGAAGCCTACTTGGTCATGGTGAATGATCATTTTGATGTGTTCTTGGATTGGGTTTGCAAGAACTGTATTGAGTTATTTTTCATCAGTGTTCATGAGGGAAATTGGTTAAAGTTCTCTTTCTTTGTAGGGACTTTGTGTGTTTTAGAAATGAGCATAATTATGGCTTCGAAGAACAGTTGGGTAGTGTTCCCTCTGTTTCTATTTTATAGAATAGTTTGGAGAGTGTTGGTATTAGGTCTTCTATGAAGGTTTGAAAGAATTCAGCACTGAACCTATGTGGTTCTGACTTTTTTTTTTTTTTTTTTGATGGGAAGGCTTTTGATGACTGCTTATGTATATTTATGGGTATGGGAGTGTTTAGATGCTTCAGCTTATCCTGATTGAACTTTGGAACCTGATATCTGTCTAGAAAATTTTCCATTACCTCAGGATTTTCCAGTTTTGTTGACGATAGGCTTTTTAGTAGTATCTGATGATTTCTTGAATTTCTTCAGTTTCTCTTGCTATGTTGCTCAAGTCATTTTGATTTTGTTAATTTGGAATCAGTCTCTCTCTCTCTCTGTCTCTGTCTCTCTGTCTCTCTGTCTCTCTCTCTCTCTCTCTCTCATCTGTGTGTGTGTGTGTGTGTGTGTGTGTGTGTCCTCTAATTACTCTGGCTAAGTTTTTATCAATCCTGTTGATTTTCTCAAAGAACCAGCTCTTGGTTTTGTTGATTCTTTGTATAGTTTTTAAATTTCTGTTTGGTTGATTTCAGGTTTGAATTTGATTATTTACTGTTATCTACTCCCCCAGGGTGTATCTGCTTCTTTTTGTTCTAGAGCTTCCAGGTGTGTTCTCAAGATTTTAGTGTATGTTCTCTCCAGTTTTTTTTTTTTTTTTTTTTTTTTTTTTTTTTTTTTTTGGAGGTACTCAGAGCTATGGATTTTCCTCTTAGCACTGTTTTTATTGTGTGCCATAAGTTTGGGTATATTGTGCTTTTATATTCATTAAATTCTGAAAAGTCTTTCATTTCTTTCTTTATTTTTTCCTTGGCCATGCTACCATTGAGTAGTGCATTGTTCAATTTCCATGTGTATGTGGACTTTTTGTTGATTTTTTTGTTCAAGACCAGCCTTAGTCCATGGTGATCTGATAGAATGCATAGGATTAGTTCGATGTTCTTGTATTAGTTGAGGCCTGTTTTGTGACTAACTATATGGTCCATTTGGAGAAGGTTCCATTAAGTGCTGGAAAGAAGGTATATTCCTTTTTCTTTCTTTCTTTTTTCTTTTTTTTTTTTTTTGGATGAAATATTCTATTGATGTCTGTTAAATCCATTTGGTCCATAACTTCTGTTAGTTTCACCCAGTCTCTGTTAAGTTTCTGCATCCATGATCCATTGATAAAATTGGGGTGATAAATTCTCCCACTATTACTGTTTTTGTATAATATATGCTGTGGGCTTTATTAGAGTTTATTTTCTGAATGTGAGTGCCTTTGTATTTGTAGCATCAATGTTTAGGATTGAAAGTTCATCTTGATAGATTTTACCTTTGATGAATAAAAAGTGGTTTTTTAATGTCTTTTGGTTGAAAATTTATTTTATTCGATATTAGGATGGCTAGTCCTACTTGTTTCTTGGGACCATTTGCTTAGAAAGGTTTTTCCAAACCTTTTCCTCTGAGATAGTGCCTGTCGTTTTTGCTGAGATGAGTTTCCTGTATGCAGCAAAACACTCAGTCCTGTTTATATATCCAGTCTGGTGTCTTTTTATTGTGAAATTAATTCCATTGAAGTTAAGCAATATTAAGGAATAATGATTGTTATTTCCTGGTATTTTTGTTGTTAGAGGTCGAATTATATTTGTGTACCTTTCTTCTTTGGGTTTTGTGGCAAGAGGATTATTTTCTTCCTTTTCCTTAGATGTAGTGTCTCTCCCTGTGTTAATTTTTCTATCTATCATCCTTTGTAGGGATGTATTTGTGGACAGATATTGTGTAAGTTTGGTTTTGTCTTGGAGTTCTTGATTTTTTCATCTATAGTAACTGATAGTTTTGCTGGATATAGTAACCTTAGCTTGCTGGCATTTGTGTTCTGTTATGGTCTGTATGAAGTCTGCCCAGAATCTTCTAGCTGTTATAGTTTCTGTTGAGAAGTCTGGTGTAATTCTGATCAGTCTGCCTTTATATGTTGCTTGTCAATTTTCTCTTACTGTTTTTACTATACTTTCTCTGTTTTGAACATTTGGTGTTTTGACTATTATATGGCAGGAGAAACTTTCTTTCTGGCCCAATAGATTTGGAGTTTTGTAGGCTTCTTGTATGTTCATGGTTATCTTTTTATTTACATTAGGGAAGTTTTCTTCTATAATTTTGTTGAACATATTTACTGGGCCTTTCAGTTTGGAGTCTTCGTCCTCTTCTACACCTATTATCCTTAGGTTTGATCTTCTCATTGTTTCTTGGATTTCCTTGATGTTTTGGATTAGAAGCTTTCTAATTATTACATTTTCTCTGACTTTTGTATCAATGCTTTCTATGTTATCTTCTGCCCTTGAGATTCTCTCTTTCAGCTCTTGTATTCTGTTGGTAATGCTTGCTTATACAACTCCTGACCGCTTTCCTAGGTTTTCTATCTCCAGGGTTGTCTCTTTTGTGTTTTCTTTATTATTTCTATTTCTGTTTTTAGATACTGGATGGTTTTGTTCAATTCTTTCATTTGTTTGCTTGTGTTCTCCCGTGTTTCTCTAATGGCATGTACTTGATTTTCTGTGTTCTCCTGTATTTCTTTAAGAGAATTAATTATTCATGTGCTTCCCAAGGCCCTCTATCATCAGCATAAAGCACAACTTTCAGTCCAAATCTTTTTTTTTTTTTCTGGTGTGTTGGGGTGTACACTGCTTACTGTTGTGGGAAAGCTGTGTTCTGGTGTTGCCAGGTTGTCTTGGTTTCTTTTGTTTAGATTCTTGCCTTTACCTCTGTCCATCTTCTTATCTTTGATGTTAGTTGTCCTTGTTGTTTCTGAATAGAGCATGTCTTTCCTGTGTGTCTGTGGGCCGTGGACTCCAGAGGGCAATTGGTCCTGCATTTTTGGCTCTCTATGGGCAGGCTTTGAGTTCCTATGGCAATGAGCTGTCTCTAGCTCTGGGTGCAGATAGAGGCCTGAAGAGCACAGACCCAAGCATTAGCTTGATACCTGTGCCTTAAGAATTTCCAGCGGTCTCTCCCCAGATAATCAGTGGAGAGACAGAGTGGGCTCAACTGTGGACTCAGTAGGGAGAGCACTCCTGTGTCTCCTCTGGGTGTTCAGTTCTAAGGACAAGCCACGAGTCCTGATGGCAGTGTGCCTGATCTGCCTTGAGTTTTATCCTTTGCACCTATGTACAAACAGGCTTTTTTTGGTGCCATGTGTTTGTAATTATAGTACTGGGAAGATAGCAATAGGCTGATCCCTAGGGTGTGCTTGTCAGCCTGGCAGGCCAAATGAGTGAGCTCTCCATCCACGAGAGATCGTGTTTCACAACCATGAAATGAATGAAAGCCATTATCCTCAGTATATCGTTCACTTCGTGGTTGTGAAACATGATCTCTCATTGAACTTTGCTGACTGAACCATCTGGTCAGTCCCTGCAATAATGTCTTCAAGAAAGATTAAAAATCATGTTTGTTATATTCAGCATCACTCAAACGAAAGAAGCTTATTTTCGGTTCCCAGAAGATATCAATTACAAACAGTTTCTCAGTTAAGGGTGGGACTTCCCATGTTCAGTGTTAGGATTGTGTCCAAGTTTAACATGTACAGTTCTAGTATATGTTGTCATGGTCTCTGTGAATTCATCTCTACATCCACATTTTCCCCCACAGAATATACTGTTTTCCGGTTGTTCTCCACTGCATCTTGATTTTACAGTCTTTGTTTCTTATGCGTGGATCCCTGAACCTTGAGAAAAGGGTTTTGGAATAGGTAGCGAACACAAAAAAGATTTTGTGTGGGTGATTGTTTGTTTGTTTGTTTGGTGTGTTTGTGTGTTTATATTTGGTTTGGTGCATTTTCTTATTTGTTTTTTAGCTGTTTTGGTTTTGTTTATTTGTTTGCTTCTTTCTTTGTTGCGAGAGAGAGACAGAGAGACATAGAGACAGAGAGACAGAGAGGGACAAAGAGAGTAGCAGAGAGGGAATGAATAAAAGAGGTTAGTACATAGGAATGTAATGAGCATCTTTGAGAAGTTGGGGAATGGGAGAGAATATGATAAAATATATGGTATGAAAAATTAATCAGAATACACTTTACAGTAGATTAAATAAGGTTTATTTAGGGTGGGTATTTCTAATAATTAGTGCAATTGTAATTTTCAATATTCATACATAGGTGCAATCTACACATTTAGCTGAACTTAGAAATTATATATATACTCCTATTCAATAATGTGTTTTTATTCAGAAACAAATTGCTTGATACTAATAGCAGTAATGTGTTTTGTAGTTCAGAATGAACCTTTATGTCTTTTCTATTCCTGACTGATTTATCTGCCATTATTTCTCTCTTTACACATGGATGCTGCATGAGCTATGATAGGACTGCATCTCAAAAAAAAAAAAAAAAAACCATGAAATGAACCCAGCTCCTTATGTCGCAGAGGATAGCCTTATCTGGTATCAATGTGAGGGGAAGCCCTTTGTCTTAGGAAACCTTGATGCCCCAATGTAGAGGAATGCCAGGGTAGTGGGTGGGTGAGTGGAGAAGTACCCTCATAGAAGCAGGGGGAGAGGGATAAGATAAGGGGTTTGGTGAAGGGAACCAGGAAAGGGGAATAACATTTGAAATGTAAACAAATAGAATTGCCAATTAAATTATTTTGAGATATTTGAATTCACGAGTAATATTGGTTACTCCTACACTATTGTCACACTAACAACAAAGTGTTCTCAGTAGGTTCAAATTATGTGTATGCATGTGTTTGTGTGTGTGGATATTATATCTATACATATATAAATGTATGTAACAATAATAATCATATAAAAGTGACTATCAGCTTGGCTTAACCGGTTTGATCTGAGAACAGCTGTAGGAAGAAAAGCAAGGGCTAAAGTTCTATAATTCTATTTCAATTTTTTTTTTCAAAAATTTGTGACTTACTAATTTAATAAAATACATAATATTTCAAAACTAAATTGAGAAATTAAAAGTTACAAGGGACTTATCTTGGCCAAGAATATTGAGAACTATTTAAAGAATGTTAATTTTAATAGGATCATTAAAGTAACCATGGCTGCCTTAGCTTTCAATTTAGAAAATAACTTGTTACAAACCAACTCCAGTGAGATAGTTTCTTGATTCCTCTTTATTATTAGGTAATAGCACTTGACATTTATTGAGAAATTAATGTAAGACAGGAAAATTTCAGAGTACTTGACGTGCATTATCTGGTTCAATACAGTACGTATTGAAGCAGTTGTGTGAATACCTGCTGCCTCAGATGGTTCTCAATGCCACCCCATTATTCAGAATTGCTTAGCAGATGACAGAGCAACCATTGTGCTCCTCGGTCAGTGATGCTACATTGTCGCTTCTGACTAAGCTTAAAAGGTAGATAATTGCTTTATTTTAATTCTATAATGCCTTAAAATATATGTAAAGGTAAAACTGTTACCAAGGCCTGCATACCTGTTGCCTAGCAATCATATTGTTTTATCCATCCTCTGAAAGAAATTATTTAGGGCAAAAAGATCCAAACCAGGATTGCATGTTCTGGGCACTTTTGAACACACACATCATCCACGCTGGAGGGCAGGTCACAGAAATGGAGCTACCTTCTTTCTTTGCAGCCTATTGAAGCTCACAAATGCAAAACCATCCAGCTAATGGTACTTTCAGCAGGCTGATAAATTCAGTCATAATGCTTCTGTGCAAATTATCTAGGATGAAGTCAGATTGTTTTCTTTTCTTTGTAGTTAACATGCGTTTTGTAAGGATGTTGCTTTGAAGCTGTGCAAAACCACACACTGTACTACTTTTATCATCATTTACCGAAATGCTGCGGATACAATCATTGTTGCATGGGGATTCTGTATTCAAACGAAGCACCTCCCACTTGTTGAGGGAGCATGCTCTACCATCCAGTGGCAACTCCTCCCTGGGTTGCAATGTCAGTTATTTATCAGTGTCCTGCTCCAGACTTTAATCTGCCAGTAAGTTCATTGCCTACCTAACATGGAGGGCAAGCCTGTTTTTTATTAATCTGGATCTAACTCCTGAGTGCTGGGATCACAAAAGTTGACCATCCCATTCAATAAAAACCTTTTCAATATAGTGAAATGCACATAATTGAAAAGTAGGCATGTTGAAAATAATTATTTTCACACTGGTGTTTGCATAGCCATAACATACTGAAAACATGTTCTTAGTTCTTTATTATGTTCTCATTCCTGCCATGAAAGCTTCCATCCGTGAGCCCCTGAGTCCCATTTCTCTCCTTTCCCATCTGTTTGGAATTACTGTTAAACTTCTGATCTATTCTACATATTTTATATAGGGTGACTTATTTAATATATAATTTGTGTGTGTGTGTGTGTGTGTGTGTGTGTGTGTTGGTCTGTGGCTTCTTTCGCTTATTTAAGGGGTTTTGAAGGTTAGCCACATTGAAATATTTATAAACATACATTTTTTTTTACTCCTGATGATTCATATGCTTTTGAATTCCCATTATGTGATTTGTTTATCTTTTCATGCATCTAAGAACCCACATTTGTTCTCTCTTTGACAAGTCCAGTCTAACTATCATAAGCATCAACATAAAATATTTTTAATTTTTTGTTCATATATTGTAAGTAAACATTTAGTAAATAATATTTGTGTCTCGAGGGTTCTGTTGTTTGTAGGTGAGTATATGTCATTCATTTTTTACTAATGAATTACTACCTCATTGAAATTTGCAAACAGATTTTATATTTCCAACTCCTGATTTTCCTTCAACAGAATTGCTATTTTTTTATGCTTGTGTCATAGTAGAAAGTTGCAATAGTATCTTCCTGTTGTATTATTTGTATGTGTCTGTACATATTTAGGTAGTGTATGCATGTAGGGCGTGCTAAATTTGTGTCCAGAATGTACCAGTGACTGCAGGGTCAGAAGCCTGTGCACGTCGAAAGCTAGAATTGGATATCAGGGTTCTTTTTTATGGTGCTTCTCCTTGTATCTTTGAGAGAGAGTCTTTATTGAGCCTTAATCCAGTTTGCCCATAGCAAGTTTCCTGTCTCAGCTCTTCACACTGCTAGTGTTCCTGGTATACAAAGGCATGCCCACATTTGCATGTGTGTACTAGAGGTTTTGTTATTGGTGGTGTTGTTATTTTATTTATTTATATTTCAAATGTTGTCCCCCTTCCTGGTTTTCCCTTCATAACCTCGCTGTCCCATCTCCCTCCCCGCTGCTTCTGTAAAGGTGCTCTCACCCACCCACTCTTGCCTCTCATCCCTCACATCCCCTTACACTGGGGCATTGAACCTCCATACGATCAAGGCCTCCCTTCCAATTGATGCCAGACAAGGCCATCCTCACTACATATGCAGCTGGAGCCATGGGTCCCTCCATGTGTACTCTTTGGTTGGTGGTTTAGTCCCTGGGAGCTCTGGCAGGGAAGGGGGTCTGGTTGATTGATCTTGTTCTTTCTATGGGGTTGCACCCCTTCAGCTCCTTCAGATCTTCACCTAACCACTCCATTTGGCTCCCCATGCCTGGTCTGATGGTTGGCTGTGAGCATCTGCATTTGTATTGCTCAGATTCTGGCAGAGCCTTTCAGGGGACAGCTACACCCGACTCCTGTGACCAAGTGCTTCTTGGGATCAGCAATAGTGTCAGGTCCTTTTTACATAACCAGTACCTGAGCCACTGTTCTGGCCTCTTGTCATGGCTTTAATTTGCATTTTTCAAATTTAAATAAAAGGTTGAAAAATTGTGCCTCATTAGTTATTTTATTTTTAATATTCTTTGGGCAAATGTCCCTTAAGATCTCTAATATGTATATGCTGCTTGCCTTCTCATTGTCAACTAATTCTTTGTACATTCTGGATTTTAGACTTTTTGAAATAAATTTACTCAAGCATTTTTATTCCATGTGTGCTTCACTTTGCTTAATAATGACAGAATTTAGCTCATCAATATTTTATTCTCAATTGTTTAAATGTTTTCTAACCATTTCTAATGAAGTACTGCCAACTCAAGGTCATGGAGATTTAGATTTATATTTTCTCTTTGGTTTGAGTATTTATATTTAGAAAACCCACTCTTTTTCAGTCAAATTAAAAATGTACTATGAGCAAGCCATATATTTTGCCATAAATTATTTGAATGGCATAATTTTGCTAGTTGGCTAGTAACAGCCCAACGCCATTGAGTTTGGACTCCTCTTTATGCATTGGATGCTTTTAGAACATCTATCTGAAGTCATTTTTCAATTAATATCTGGGGTTACTTATTGCTTTATATGTCTGTACTCAATGAGGGTCTTATGGTGTATGTCAATCTCCATAATGAGTTTTAATTAATAATAACTCAAAAACAAAGTACCACCCTCATAGTTATGTGATTCTTATTGGTTTCAGAACATTTCTATTTATAGAAAATCTATTGATGATTGTGTTTTTATCTGGCTTTCTTTTTTATATGTGTCCTTTAGTAGTATACAGCTAATTCCAATGACTCTTAACATTTTTATTTACTAAAATCATATGTGTTCATTTTACTGGGATATACTAACCTTGACTGGATATGCTGCTTGTGGACTATATTTCTAAAGGGCTTTATTCCACCTTGAATACATTTTCAATTTAATAGTACTGTCTTGATAAAATCATGAAAATAATAGTTTAAAAACCAGAGATATGTTTTTTAAGTTTCAAGGCTTGAAATCTAAGGTCAAGGTGCTGGCAGGTTTGTCTTTCCTCAAGGCCCCACTCCTTTGGGGATAGACAAATTTGTTTTTCTGAATGTACAACCACATGTCTTTACCCTCTAAAGACCATAGTCATATTTAATTACCACATGCATTAAGTCCTTCATTCCAATTTAATCCTTATAAATGTTTCATAATCAAATGCTTGTGTTCTGATTGGCATGCATTGGAAATGAACATGAATTTGAGGGACGTGGTTCAACCTATTCTGGATAATTCCCCCTATGGCTTGGTTACCCTGCTAGCCATTTGGCCAGAAATCATGTATCTAAGAGTCAAAAACTATTGATGGGGTTCGGAGGGAAAAGGAGCTTTATAGAAAAAGTTCTATATTGCTCTCTAAGGATGTTCATTGAGATGAGAAGAAACAAGCAGAGGGGGTAACAGAAGAATTGTAGGGGGGAAAAAGTTAATGTACAGGATAACCCTGCTACAACCCACAAACCCAAAGAAGCTAAGTAACAAGGAGGGCTCAAGAGAAGATGCTTGAATATTTCTCAGAAGGAGAAATGAAACAGATATTAATGGTTGGGGTGTGATCATGTGATCTGGTGTAGGGAGAGCAGGGGCAGAGTACTGAAATAGGCAGTGGGCAAAGGTGGGTTGGGGTGGGGTGGGGGGAGCATCTTTAGGGCATGCCAGAGACTTGAGAATGGAGGAAGCCCCAGGGAGTCTATGGAATGAGAGTAGCTGGGACTCCTAGTGTATGGATGGTAGACCCTGAAAGGGCCACCTCCTGCTGTCACTCATTACTCTAGGAGAAGGGATTAGGACATCAACCCCCCCATAAAACCTTTGATCCAAAATGTGACCTGCCTATGATATTCAGAGGACAAAAATGAGGCAGAGACAGAGATAATAGGTAACCAATGACTAGTCCAAGTCTCACAGGTAAGACCCAATCCCCAACACTGTTAATGATACTTCTTTATGCTTTCTGACAGGAACTTAGTATAACTGTTTTCTAAGAGGCTCCACCCAGCAGCAGGGTAGCAAAGAGACCATCTCCTGTAGGTAAACATGGCCCCCAGTGGAGGGATAAGGCTACCCACCCATCTAAAATTTTGAACCCAGAATTGTTCCTTTCTAAGGGAAATACAGGGACACAAATGGACCAGAGGCTCAAGGAAAGGCCATCCAGAGACTGCCTCACCATGCAATTCATTTCATCTGTAGACACCAAACCTCCTGACACCATTGCTGATGCCAAGATGTGCTTGCAGTAAGAAGCCTGGTATGGCCCTCTGAGAGGCTCTGCCAGCACCTGACTAAGACAGAAGCAGATACAGTTACCCATTGGGCTGAGTCTGGAAGCCTCATTAGAAGAGTGTGTGGAAGGTGTGAAGAAACTGAAGTGGATTGCAACCTCATAAGAAGAAGAACAGCACCAATTAACCAGACTCTTCAGAGTTCCCAGGGTCTGAACCACCAAGCAAAGAGCATACATGGGCTGGTCCTTCGCCCCAACTTTGTATGTAGAAGAGGATTGCTTTATCTGACATCGGTGTGAGGGGAGTCACTTGGTCCTGGGGAGTCTTGGTAATCCAGAGAATGGGTGAGGGCAGGATTGCTAAAGGGTGAAACAGGAGTGGGTGGGTGGTTGGGTGGGTGAGAGTACCCTCTTAGAGGCAAGGAGGGACATGAGTGGGTGTGGGGGGTTCAAAGAGATGAGACCAAAAAGGGGAATGACACTTAAAATGTAAAAAAAAAAAAAAAAATAAAAATAAAATGATTAATAGCAAATTAATAGATTTAGCTCTGAATTTGTTTCAGTTAGCTACTGGAGGACACCCTGATTTCTCTATTGGAATAGACTATGTCCTAGAACTCTGAGCCAAAATAAGCCTCTTTCCCTGTAAATTGCTTAGGTAAGGAATTTTGTTACAGTGACAAGGAAAGTAACAGAGGATGGTCCATGTGAAACAGTGTGCATGTATCTGCAAGGCAGTGGACAAACAGAAAATACCATGAATAAACAAGAGTGAAATCATCCAATTTGCATTTAGAGTGTTTACTTTTACAGCAAGTGGGAAGGGTGAATTGGAGACTGAAAGCCAGAAGTGAGATTAAAGGCTTGGAGTCATACAGTTCTGCAGATGAACCAGAATCCATTACATTAATATCAAAGCAATATTTAGCCTTGAATCATATTTTATAATAAGTTATGGCAGGAAAAATATGTGTGGATAAGAAAAATGTGGCCACTTACTGCACAGCTGAAGAGTTATACATCTAAGTAGTAACTATGCAAGCATTCATGTATTTTACCAATGATCTCTTCTGTCAATGTGAGTTTGTCTCTTGTGTTATTTACAAAAGCCATTTATAAACTATACTAAAACATAATTCTAAATTATTAACTAATTGGCAACAGTTATTTGACCCTTAGTACATCTGAAACATTGTTTCAAAATTTTGTTGCCAGCTCCTTGAGTTGACTTAAAAGAATGTGGTTGAAATTAGAAATCCAGGTGGTCTAAAAATGTAGGCATTCTTCAGAAGCTTGCAAAAGCAGGTTTATATGTAATCTGTATTTTCCCACTTTTAACACATTTTCTACCACCCACTACCCCCTTTATTCATTTGATTTTGGTTTTGGAACATTCTATGCATATGATGAGTTTTGGGGTTTGCTGTGAGGCTTCATGAGTGAAAGTCTGTGCAGCTTACTGTGTCTTGGCACAATTAAAATACTTTCAGAGGCCGAGGAGATCCTCTGTCAGCAAAATGCTTGCTGTGCAAGCATGGCCACCTGCACACCCATACTTAATAAAGAAGAAAATTGTGGCACACACTTGTTATTCTAGAGCTAAAGGGGTTAGGCTCCAGAGGGAATCACTAGACAGCCACCCTGGATCTAACCTCAGAAATCTGAGTTCTAGTGAGTGTGTTTGACTGTCAGAATAACATGAAAAGCTTCTAAAGAACAACTCTCAAGGGTAACTTCTGACTTACACACACACCCACAAGCATGCATACACTTGTGCGCATAGACACACACACACACACACACACACACACACAATACAAACAAAAACACCTAGAACAATTAGTTCCTGTTGGAGAAATAAATAATCAAATAGAATTTTTCTATTTCATAGGTGTCACGGCTAAAAATTTATATAGAGAAATGTACATTGTAAGACTAGGATAGGAAATATATATTGAAACATTAATATTATATGAAAAAGACTTCATGTGCAGTTGGGTGGTTCATTTAGGGCACACTGATTCTTCAGGATCCCCAGTTTTGATGGTGGTTGTCATTATCATTTCATTATATTTCACTCTCATGGAAATTGGAAATACTAGAGTGCAAAACATAGTGAACCTTTCACTTCAGTTAATATATTTATATTAAAGGAGAGATGTTCTCCCTGAAAATCACTAAACCATATATTAAAGCAGTTTTTATTCTGCCAGCTTATTCAAGACAAATGTTTGGTTCCAACTTGTGCATCAGTAAAGTGACCTTGCCCCTATAAAATGAGTTAAAAATATCAAAACATTTCAAACAGTATTTTATGGCGTAAAATGTAGTTTGGTAATTTTTAAAGCTACTGAAATAAGCAAAATATGTATCCTTGCTGCTACAAGCTAGAAGAAATGGAAGAAACCAATTTTTATAAGAATATGCAGTGTCATGAAAAGATAGTGTTAGAATAGATTTGCAAGAAGAAGAAAAGGAAGAAGAAGAAGAAGAAGAAGAAGAAGAAGAAGAAGAAGAAGAAGAAGAAGAAGAAGAAGAAGAAGAAGAAGAAGAAGAAGAAGAAGAAGAAGAAGAAGAAGAAATTAACAAATTAACTAGTTTGAACAGTTGTATTTGTTATGGTTCATTAGAGAAACAAAAATTATGAAATTAATAAATACAGGAGACTTATTAAGGTAGTCCAGAGTCGGTGGTTTAGCTAGTCCAACCATGGCTATTTGTGAGTGAAAAGTCCAAGAATCCAGGACTTGCTCAGTCCATGGTGCTGGATGTCTCGGCTGGTCTTCAGGACACACAGGAAAATAAAGGAAGTAGGCTTTAAAGGCAGTGAAGGAATGACCTTCACAGCCAGAGCTAGGGCAGGCAGGCAAAGAGCAAGAGCTTCTTTCATGTCCTTATATAAAGTACCAGCAGAAAGAAAGAACCAAAAAAACTTTTATGAACCAAATTTAAGGTTTGTCTTCCCACCTAAAGAGATTTGGATTTATAATGAGTCTTCCCACTTCAAATCCCAGATGTAATCAGTGACTTTGGTTTTAGTTCCAGATATTTTCAAGTTAAGAACCAAGAATGGCCATCATAGCAGTTATAAATTATATACTAAATACTGTACCTTCTTAACAAGTCTATAGATAATATTATCTACAGACAAAGACTGTATCTTCCACTTCTGTATCAATAAAATATGTGAAACTTCTTAGCACTATTTATTTTGATTGGCTGTTTCTGTTCCACGTCAATAACTTTTACCTTCTGCTGTGAGTCAACAAACCATTCACCTTTTATCTATTCAAAACCTGTCAGAGTTTAACAATTTTAGTGTATAGATATTTCTCTCAGTTTCAGGTTTCTCATAAAACTGAGTGTGTGTTTACGTGTGTGTGTGTGTGTGTGTGTGTGTGTGTGTGTGTGTGAAAGAGAGAGAGAGAGAGAGAGAGAGAGAGAGAGAGAGAGAGAAAGAGAGAAAGAGAGAGAGAGAGACTTCTGATGTGAGCACCACGAATGAAGAAAAATAACATATACTATGCAAAATAATGGTCCCATTCAATGTGCCTTTTGTATCATCACTAGCTTTTTCTCTTAATAATATTATTATTAATAGTGTCAGAGTACTACTATTAGTTCTTGCCCATAGCATGGGTCTTAAGATGGGCATTTACTGATTGGCCATTCAAACAGTCTCTCCTCTAACTTTGTCCCTGCATTTCTTATAGACTGAATAAATTTAGAGTTGAGGTTTTTTGTGGATGAGTAGTCCTTGTCGTTTGACTGCAGTTTCTGTCTGGTTAAAGGTGACCACATCAGGCTCCATATCCCTACTTTTATGAGTCTTATGTAAAGTCACCGGCACAGACTTCTGGGAGCCTTTTCCATCCCAGGTCTCTGACTTACCCTCTACACACCCACAACCTCCTGCCAGCTGGAGATTTTGGTCAAGCGTATGTTGGTATTTAAGGTTTGTTTTGATTTGCATTTCCCTGGTGACAAAGGATCTTGAACATTTAAATCCTTCTTGGCTAATCATGATTCCTCTGTTGAGCTCTGTTTATCTCTGTTTAATTCTTATTTTATACTGGGTTGTTTAGATGGTTGTTATCTAATTTCTTGAGTTCTTTATATACTTTGGATATTATCCCTCTTTCGTATGTAAGGATGGTAAGATTATTTCCCAGTCTACAACCTGTATTTTTGTCCTGTTGACTGTCTCCTTTGTCCTACAGAAGCTTTTTAGTTATACAAAGTCACATTTGTTAAATGTTGAACTTATTGGTGTTCTCTTTAAAAAGAGGTCTCCTCTACCACTTCTAGATGAGATCAAGGCTATTTCCTACTCTCTGTTCTGTTAGATTTAGTGTATCTAATTTTACATCGAGGTCTTTCATCTAGGTGTACTTGACATTATATGCCGGGTGATAGATATAGATAGATAGACATAGTTTTCTATATGCAGACATCCAATTAGAAAAGCACTCTTTGTTCTTTATCGAAGATACTTTTTTTGTGATATGTTTTTAATCCCATCACTCAGGAGACAGAGCCAGGTAGAGTTTGAAGCTAGCCTGATCTGCAAAACAAATTTCAGGACACGCAGGGCTACACAGAGAATCCATGTCTTGAAACAAGCAAAAGTGTCAAGACACAGCTTAGTGTTGTACTACAATTGCCAGCAGCCAGATGACATGTCCCTACTCAGAATCATATTTCAATTCTGTGGAGAGAAAAGAGCTGGTCTTTAGGACATAGCATACCAGCAGCTGAGGAAGTTGTTTTCAACCGCACATAAAGACTGGTGCCATTAAAAAACCCAATTTTTATAGCATGAAAAAGAGAATTCCAAAGAAAGTGTTTCAGCCTCCCAACTTTGAGGACATTACCTGACATTCTCAGTCAGGCAAGAACAATGTTGGTATGGTGGCTAGGAGCTGACACTGAGTAACAACTTTCACTGACTGGGTCTGTCACCATGGGAGGGAAGTGAGGAATTTTTTTCTTCTAAGACCTTTTAATTTAGAGGTTATCATATAAATTATTAATCTCTGTTTTATTCCACTCTTAACACAGTGTACCTGTAGAGAACTCCATCTTTCCTGATTCTCAGAGGTATCAATAAGGTGATGGCTCTCTATCATTACATCCTCAGACAGGCTATTCTCATGACATAATTTGTAAAACAAAGAATTGTTGGCTTACTTTCAGAAATGAGATATGAGATCATACTTTGTGTATATAACAGGCTGTGGCATAGCTGGGTCTTCAGGCAATACTATGTCCAATTTTCTGAGGAACCACCAGATTCATTTCCAGAATGGTTGTACCCATCAACAATGGAGGAGTCTTCCTAATTCTCCATATCCTTGCCAGAATCTGCTGTCATCTGAGTTTTTGATCTTAGCCACTTGATTTGTGTGAGGTAGAATCTCAGTGTTATTTTGATTTGCTTTTTCCTCATGACTAAGGATGTTTGACATTTCTTTAGGTGGTTCTCAGCCATTTGATATTCCTCAGTTAAGAAATCTTTGTGTAGCTCTTTACCCCAATTTTGAATAGGGTTATTTGTTTCTCTAGAGTCTCAATCTTAAGTTCTTTCTATATATTAGATATTAGCCCTCTATCAGATATAGGATTGGTAAAGATCTTTTCCCAATCTGTTGGTTGCCATTTTGTCCTATTGACAGTGTAATTTGTCTTACAGAAACTTTGCAATTTTATGAAGTCCCATTTGTCAAATCTTAATCTTAGAGCATAATCCATTGGTGTTCTGTTCAGAAAAATTTCCAGTGTGCTTTTATGTTCAAGGTTCTTCCCCACTTCTTCTTCTATTAGTTTCAATATATCTGATTTTATGTGGAGGTCCTTAATCTACTTGGAGTTGAACTTTGTATAAGAAGAAAAACAATTGATCAATGTGCATTCTTCTACATGCTGACTGCCAGTTAAACCACCACGATTTGTTGAAAATGCTATCTTTTTTTTCCACTAGATGTTTTTCACTCCTTTGCCAAATATCATGTGATCATAGGTTTATGGATTCATTTCTGGGTCTTCAATTTTATTCCCTTGATCTAACTGCTTATCTCTGTACCAGTACTATACAGTTTTTATCATGATAGGTCTGTAATACAGCTTGAGTTCAAGGGATGGTGATTGCTCCAGGAGTTCCTTTATTGTCCAGAGTAGTTTTCTTTATCCTGTTTTTTGTTTTTGGTCTTGGTTTGTTGTTGTTGTTGTTCTTGCAAATGAATTTGCAAATTGCTCTTTCTATCTCTATGAAGAATTGAGATGGAATTTTGATGGGGATTGCATAAAATCTATAGATTGTTTTCGGCAAGACATCTATTTTTACTATATTAATTGTGCCAATCCATGATCATGGGAGATCGTTCCATCTTCTGTGATTTTCTTTGATTTCTTTCTTCAGAGACTTGAAGTTTTTGTCATAAAGATCATTTATTTGCTTGGTTAGAGTCACACAAAAATATTTTCTATTATTTTTGACTGTTGTGAAGAATGTTTTTTTTTCCCCTGTAATGACTTTTCTCACTTGTTTATCTTTTGGATCGAGGAAGGCTACTGACTTTGAATTAATTTTATATCCAGTCACTTTGCTGAAGTTGTTTATCAGGTTTAGGAGTTCTCTGATGGAACTTTTGGGTTCACTTAATTATACTATCATATCATCTGCAAAGGGTGATATATTGACTTTTTCCTTTCCAACTTGAATCGCTTTGATTTACTTTTGCTGTCTAATTGCTCTGGCCAGTACTTCAAGTACTATGTTGAATATGTAGAAAGAGAGTGGCCATTCTTGTGTAGTCCCTGATTTTAGTGGGATTGCTCCAAGTTTCTTTCATTTAGTTTGATGTTGGCTAATGGTTTGCTGTATATTGTTTTTTTTTTTTTTTTTTTTTTTTTTACTATGTTTAGGTATGGGCCTTGAATTTCTGATCTTTCTAAAACTTTTAACAATAAGCACTGTTGAATTTTGTCAAATATTTTCTCAGCATATAATGAGATAATCATGAGGTTTTCATTTTTCTAGTATATTTGTATAGTGGATTATATTGATGGATTTCTGTATACTGAGCCAACCCTCCATTCCTGGTATGAAGCCTACTATATCATAGTGAATGATCCTTTGGATGTGTTCATGAATTTGGTTTGTGAGAATTTTATTGAGTATTTTTGCATTGATATTTATAAGGGAAATTTGTCTATAGTTTTCTTTCTTTGTTGGGTCATTGTGTGGTTTAGGCATGTTTGTTGCTTCATAGAATGAATTGTGTAATGTTCCATTGGTTTCCATTATGTGGAATAGTTTGAAGAGTATGGATTTTACATCTTCTTTGAAGGTCTGTTAGAATTCTGCACTAAACCCATCTGGTCATTGGCTTTATTCATTAGAAGACTTTTATTTACTGTTTCTATTACTTTAGGGGTTATGGGACTGTTTAGATAGTTTATCTGATCCTGATTTAACTTTGGTACCCAATGTCTGTCTAGAAAATTGTCCATATCATGTACATTTTCAAGAATTGTTGAGTATAGGCTTTGTGGTACATCTAATGCCTTTTTAAAAATTCCTCAATTTCTTCTGGTATAGCTCTCTTTGCATTTTGATTACTTTAATTTGGATTCTGTCTTTGTGCTCTTCTTTTCTCAAGAAACCAGTCTCTGGTTTTGTTGAATCTTTGTATAGTTCTTTTTGTTTCTACTTGCTTGTTTTCAGGCCCGAGTTTCATTATTTCCTGCTGTTTATTCCTCTTGGCTGTGTTTTCTTCTCTTTGTTCTAGAGCTTTCCGGTGTGCTGTCAAGCTGTTAGTGTATGCTCTCTCGAATTTCTTTGTGGAGATACTCAGAACTATAAGTTTTTCTCTTAGCACTGCTTTAATTAGTCCCTTAAGTTTCACTATATTATGCCTTCATTTTAATTAAATTCTAAAAAGTCTTTAATTTTTCTCTTTATTTCTTCCCTGACCAACTTATTATTGAGTAGAGAGTTGGGGTTTCCTACATATACTATATCCATAAGTGTGTATGTTTATTTCAAGGACTTTTATGTAATTCTATTAATCAATACTGTGCCTTTTGTTTTCTTAAAATTGCTTGCAGTTAATGATGATGATACCTCTAGAAGTTTGTTTATTGGTCAGAATTTTTTTTAGCTATCTTTGTTTTTTGTTGTTATTGTTTTGTTTGTTTTTTCTCTATATGAAGTTTTGAATCATTGTTTCAAAGTCTGTAAATAATTATGCTGTAAATGTGATGTGAATTTCATAGATTCTGCAGATTGCTTTAGTAAAATAACAATTTTCACAATGTTCATTGTATGGGATCCATGAGCATTTGAGATCTTTCCATCTTCTGAGATCTTCCTTAATTTCTCTCTTAGGAGACTTGAAGTTTCTGTCATATAGGTTTTAATGCAGAATTCTAACAGACTTTAAATGAAGAGCTAATGACAACATTCTTCAAAGTATTCCACAGAACAGAAAAATAAGGAACACTGCTAAACTCATTCTATGAGGCCACAGTCACCCTTGTACTTCAGATGAATTTCACATGTGAACATTGATGCAAAATACTAAATAAAATACAAATCAAAGCTAAGAATAGATATAGGATAGCATCTACTGTGATCAAGTAAGCTTTATCTTAAAAATGTAGGGGTGGTTTAGTATAATCATATACAGCATTTTAATAGTAGTATCTTTTTATTAAACTTTTAACCGAGAAACTCCTTATAAAAGTACCTACAACACAATTACAAAACTAACCATCTTATATAAGTTCTATGCTTCTCTGTTACTGTTGTCTAATTGTCATGGAGTGCTTATTCATTAATTCTTTGCAAATTTAGACATGCCAATAAAAATCTTATATAAATATCTTTTAAAACATCTGAAGTGATAGGTCTGCTAGTAAAACGTTTACTGTATAAGAATGGTAAGATTACTTCAATCCTTACAACCCATAAACAATAGAAGACACGGTGGTCCACTGTAGCAGTAAATGTTTTTTTAAAAATGAGGATACCAGACACCAGGCGTCATGCCACACTATCTGCAGCTATTCTCTTTCCCCAGCAATCTCTCCATGGCTAGCCCCAGAGTGGCTGTCTATCTAGTAACCTTGGCAGGCTGGATTACTGAACCCCATGCAATAAGCGAGCATCTCTTGATTAACTTTCACAAACCCCTGGTAAAATTGAAACTCTAGAAGCTTGTTATTTAGCAATCAGATTTATATCAGTAAACTCTCACCCCGCAAAATGTTCAAACAATAAACTCAGAAGAAATTGATATTGATATAAACTGTCCACCTAGTTAAGACAAATTGTCCTGAAATAATCCATCTCTTATAAGATATTCATTAAAGCCACAAGGGTCTGGACCATCCTTTTCTTCCTACATTTTGTTTTCTCTCTCTCTCTCTCTCCCTCTCTCCCCCCCCCCCTCTCTCTCTCTTTTTCTCTCTCTCTCTCCTATCTTTTCCACCTCTCAAAAACTCTGCCCCTGCCTTTCTTTTTCACTGCCCAATCACAGGTCTTGACTTATCTTGTGCCTGCCCTCACTTGCATATAGACATCAACCCATAGTCTATGCGTAAACTGCCAGGTATAGGAGGAAAACTCCTGAACATCCCTAGGACTTGCTTATCAACCACCCTAACATACTGTGTATGATCCTGGCCAATGTAAAACGTTGTCATATTAAACTGTATAGAAAGGCATTAAAGAATGAGAACCAAGCTTTTTCTTGTTTCTGTATATTTTCAAAGATTCACTTTCATGAACAGTATATGTACAATATAAAATATAACAACACTTTAATTATCTTTCATTTTATAAAGGTATATAAATTTGTGTGTGAATATATGACAGTAGTTTGTACAGTAAAATGACTTCCTAACTAAAAATAATTCAGCAGATTGTGTTTGAGGAGGTGTAAACCAGAACTGTTTCTTCTTTCTTGATTTCCAGAGATGTCATTGCTGAAATGGTATAAGTTTTTAAGTTAAAAACAAAAATGTTTCAAATACAAGTCATCTTTTGATTTCTGTGTTGGTGAAGAGTTTTTGTTGTTGTTGTTATTTCAATATTTTCTTAATTTCTAAAATGCCAGGAAGGTGATTTTATATTGCTTTTGGTTGCTGATGTTTCTTCTGCATTTAATAAACTTTGCAAGAGTATGAATGAATGAGGATAATTTTTGACTCTATGGCATTGTCAGCCTCACTGGAACATGCTTCCTCTTTAGAAAAGATTCTTTGTTCTGCCCATAATCATTGGATTCATTGACTGTGTTCTGATGGTTCTCTTCTCTTTTCTCATAACAGGAACTATATTCTAGCTCAGATTCTGTTCTGGAAAGTAACACAGGTAAAAATAATGTTTGTAAAAATACAAAATTTCTTATATTAGTAAACAACTGAGTGGATAATCATTGGCCTCTGATATTTAGAATATGCCACTGTTTAACAAGTAAGGCAATTATTTTTCTAAAATAATTATAACTTAGAAAAACATAGTTCACCTATTATTTCTATATTAAAATATGATTCAGAAGTTTTATGACTTAGCTAATGAAATTCTGTGAGTATTTTCTTGACATATGCTTTCCTATTATTGAATCTCTTTTATAGGTGAGGAAGATACTGTGAATGAATCATGCAGATTTATGTAGACCTGAACAGAGCTATTACACTTGAGTTGCTGCTTTGTTCCACTTTATAACTTTGAATGCTCAAGTTTCACATCCTCTACCTTGAAAACTAATTTTCTTATGTCAAAGACAGAGATATTTTGAACAATGCACTGAACTGAAACTTTCACTAACTACTTGCATGTGTTTAAATGAGGTGAAAATCTTCACTGGTTTTTTAAAGTATAGCTGCATTGGTGTTCTTTTCTGCAGAATTTAGATGATAAATAATTTTCTCCTTTATAAAATGCCTTTCATTGTAATCTTGAAAGTAACATAAGGACAAAGAAGGTTAACATTCAATATGTGGTATATTAACATGCTACCCAAATAATGCTTTTGATGACTGCTAGAAGACATATTGCTGTGAATGAGAAAATGTGTAAAACACCAGTATAAATGTATATTCTGCTCATGAGAGAAAATTGTTAATGCTTTCAAATAATCAAAAAGAAGGAAAGTAAAAAATGTAGAATAAAATATCCATGTATTAGTTTTCTGGTGTTATGGCCAAAAAATTTATGGGAGAGTCTATTTTAGCTTACCTCAAGATAGATAAAATTTCATTATGGCAAGGATGTATGGGAGCAGGTGGTAAAGTGTCATCATGGCAAGAGCAGAGGTATAAAAGATCTTATAAGGAGAGTGACCTGGAGTAAAAATGAGGCTTTTAGCCTTCAAAGGCCAACCCGACTAAGGTCCTTCCTCCAACAAGACTGCAGCCCTCCATAACATCTTCAAATGACATTCCTAACTCAGGCCTTTATAGATTTATTATTCTCTCATATATTACATCACACTGTAGTTTCCTCTTTTCCTTCTTCCAGTCCCTTCCCAAACATCCCCTCTATCTATGCCTATCTATTCCTTTTCCATTTCTCTCCAGAAAAGGGCAGGGCTCTCGTGGATAGCATCCAAACGTGTCATATAAACTTGGAGTAAGATGAGTCACCTTCCTTCATATTAGGTTTGAAAGAGGCAATGCAGTAGAAAGGGGTCCCAAAGCAGACAAAAGAGTCAAAAACTACCCTCACTCCCACTGTTAGGAGTCTCACAAGAAGACTGAGCTAAACAACTGTAACATATGTAGAGGACCTAGGTCAGACCCAGGCAGAGTCCATAATTGTGGGTCAGACACTAAGATTGACAATTAATAAATGGGACCTCATGAATATATAAAGTTTCTGTAAGGCAAGGCACCAAAGTTTTAAATTCATTGGCATACAGGAGATATTTCTCATTCATAAAACCACAATCCCCAAACCCTTATATCTCTCAGCATCTGTTTCTGTTACCACTATACCTGATTCATTTTTCTTTGGCTCTCTTTGGAATATATATATTCCAAATGTATAAAATATGTACATTTTGAAAATAGATGTAGAGGTTCAATGCTAAGAGGTAAGTGGGATTCAGTATCAACATAAGAACTGAATGCCATAAAGTACGAAATTTTGGTTCTAATTAAATATAATTTTCAGGAAAACATGTACAAAATATTTTTTTAAATAATTGATTACTTAGTTCCAGAATATGGCAGATAGATAATGTTTTCAAAGCCCGTGAATATTTTAACTTGAAAAGTGACTATCTGATTTACAAATAAAAAAGCCATTGGTAGTCTTGAGAATGGCAGGTCTAAAACATCTAAGTTGGTTCCCATTGCTCTAGTATGTAAAGATAAGCCCTATAATAGCTGTCCCTCATTATCATCCTCATTGATAACACCATGTCCTCCATGGCTCTTTCTTTTGTGGTCCAGTTTCAGGATATACTACTTCAGTTTAAAATAATGTTACACTCAGTGATTCAAGGTCTATACTCTACCAACTTTATTTCAGTCTATACATTTTGAAACCTCAGAGAACCACAGAAGAGATTGACAAAAAACTTGTGCTTTCTCTCCCGGGTTTACATATCTCAAGTACAGGATGGAAAACCTACAAACCTACAAATCAAATGTGAAATTTAAACTCTGTTATTTTAACAAAAGTTATAAACATTGAATGTGAAAATAATTTATAATTACTTTTAAGATTACTAGAGAAGGAGTTGGGGAAAAGTGGAGGCAGGATCAGATGTGAGAGGAGATGGAGGTAGATGATCAAAGGGTCAGAAAATTAAATAGAGATGTGTAGCCACCAGAAAATCCCAGATTCCAGAAAAGCAAGAAGCTTCCAGGACCCAATATGATGACATCAGCTGAAATAACCACTAAAGTGGAAAGAGAACCGGTAAAGTCCACCTCCAGATGTTAGGCACAACCCCTGGTTGAGGGATAGGGCCACCCACCCATCTCACAAATATCTACCCAGAATTGATCATGTCCAGTGAAAATAGAAGGATGAAGAGAAGAGCAAAGACTCAAGAAGAAGCCATCCAGAGAATACTTCACCTGGGAATCCATCCCATATTCAGCAAGCAAACCCAGATACTATGGCTAATGCCAGAAGTGCTTGCTGACAGGCATGAGATATAGCTGTCTTCTGAGGGACTATGCCTAATCCTGTCCAATACAGACATGGATGCTTGCAACCAACCATTGAACTGAGCACAAGGACCCCTAATAGAGTACTTAGGGGAAGTACTAAAGGAGGTGAAAGGGTTGACAACCCCATAGGAAGTACAACAATATCAACCAACCAGAACCCTCAGAGCTTGCAGGGACTAAACCACCAGCCAAAGAGTACACATAGGGGAACACATGGCTTCAGCTGCAGATGTAGCAAAAGATGGCTTTATCTGGCATCAATAGAAGGAAAGGTCCTGTGAAAACTTGATGCCCCAGTGTAGGGGAATTATAGAGTGGGAAAGTATTAGGGAGTTGGGATGAACACCCTCATTGAAGCAAGGGGAAGAGGAATTGAATAGGGGTCTTGCAGAAGGGAAACCTGGAAGGGGGAATAACATTTAAAATATAAATAAATAAAATAATGAATTAAAAGTAGTATTTATGTAAGGTAAGCACATTACCACAACAAAAGAAATGCCAGTGAAGAAAGCTGAAGATTTTAATGAGGAAAAAATGCATTGTCTTATGTCTGTATACACATTTTTGTGCTCAATAGTCTGCATCAAAAGCCACTTGTGGATCAGTAGCTCTGATGAGCCCATTTGAAATTAGCTCCTGAAAGGGGCAGACTGCTTTAGTCAACATGTCTTCACATTTTAGAACAATCAGCCACATTGGATAACTTGTTTTGCTGCTGTAATAAAATGCCTAATAAAAACAACTTAAGCAAGGAAAAGTTATTTTCATTCATGTTTTGAGAGTAGAAACTATCATGCTGGGGAAAATTAAGACAGTAGGATTACAAAGCGAAGGATTAAATATTATCCCCTACCAGGACACATAAGTGATAAGAGATGAGAAATATTACCAGTTAGGTCATTTTCTCTCTCTCTCTCTCTCTCTCTCTCTCTCTCTCTCTCTCTCTCTCTCTCTCTCTCTCTTTTCTATCCTAGATCTAAGCCAATAGAAATTTGTTTATGGTAGGTCCTCCCAACTCACTGAACCTGGTTTAGAAACACCCTTGCAGACATGCCCAGACCTTTATTTCCATACTGTTTCTATATCCTGTCAGCTTTCCAACGTTACTGACCACAATGATTTTCGCGGTGGATAATTGAAATTCTAGGGTTCATGCCAAAAAACCCAAGCACATTTCAAGCCATGATCCCAGAATGCTCGTTAAAATTACATTGCTCAAAATAAACCCAAAGTGTTGATCTTAGTATTACTGGGACAGAACTGTACTTCTTACATGAGATGTCAGAGCTGAGATAGGAGAACTGAGAAATAGGGCAAAACAAATCCAGATTCTAATTAAACTTTGGGCATACATGTTAATATCTTTAAAAGTCCCAGTTGAGGGTGAGCATTCCACATACAAATAAGAAGTGTATTAAGATAGGTAAAGATTTCTGGTCCTGAACCAAGTGTATTATAGGTTACTAGACATAGGCAGCTGAAACTTGAAAATAAACAACAATATCCCTTTGCTTGACTTATTTCATGTACATAAAAGGACTGAAACATAATATGCATGAAAATGTTTATATTGTTTGCATATATGTGTGAGTGTGTATGTGTATATTTCTGGATGGTTTCAAAATCAAATATATATGGAAGAGGTAAGTAGAGTTTGTGATGTGTTCAGCATATATGTTAGATAATATACTGCTATCGTTTAATTCATAATGTATACAATATTTAATTTTCAAAAGATTAAATTAATAATTTATTTTCAAGCATCTCTTGGAATGATGGTGGTAACAAAGCTTGTACCAACTTAATTTTAAAAAGTATGGTTTTGTTTATTTTTCTTGATTCAGCTCATAAGCAATTAATGATTCATAAAGTTCAAAAATAAGTAAAAATCAGAAAGTTTACTTGTCCAAACAGTTATCATTAAAAATCAATGAATTGAACATGGTAGTCAGCTACAGGTTAATATTCTCAGACATGAACAACCAGAATATATTTACTGTGGTATTCTCTCTGCCATCACTGAAAAGTGTCCTTAGCCTAAGTAATGGTTGAAATTTTGTCTCTTTTATTACTAAATCCTGTTCCATTAAACTATTGTGTCCACCAGTGTGAGCTTTGCATTATAAAATCACGTTATACCACTGTACTCACGAAATTATTAATATGTCCTTATCTCTACAGTAGATTAAGAGCAAACTTCTTGACCTTATTTTCTAGTGGATTTCCAGGGCTTCCTCTTTGGGAATAATTACCCATCAACAAAGCTACTAAAGCAAATGAATCCCAATACTATACTCAATGCAGTTCACTATGGTGTCCTAAGTTCAATTATTTAAATAGCTGCTATTTTCAACCCAGTCTCTTATTTCCTTATAGATTTGAGGGTTCTAATTTGTATGCTGAATGACAGTTAATATCAATACAATTGTCCAAAGGAGATTAGATGTAGAACCCAGAAGAAACATGGATGCTAATCAGGAAATCATTCATTACTGATTAAGAGTCTTTATGCACATGCTGGATAGGAAGCATTTAGTTAGATTGACATTAATTATTTCTTGCTTGTTTAGAATCGGTTATGATTCAATGTTCATTGTAATAAAATAAAAACTTCATGGAAGACCCGAGAAATACCTGTGTGCCTAAAACACTGCTTTACACGTCTGCTCAGAACATTTAATGAGTTACAGGCCGAGGAAAGAGCAATGTAGTGAGAAGCATACATCTGAATCACTCTTCCACCTTTGCACAATGGAAACTCTGTAGCAAAGGCTTTTCAGACACAAGCTCTCAACTTGATTTATTCCTTGTGATAAGGGAGTTCAGATCCAGAACTTAAGATCTGATGAGAATAAAGACATTAGGCACTCAGCTGACCAGATTTCCAATAGGCTTAGAAAAGGTTTTGAGAAATGACTTACAAATAGAATTTTTAATGTTGCTGAAGTCTGACTTTGTTTCAAGGTTGTGTTCAAAAGGGAAATGCTTAAAGAGAAAAGGACAACCCTGGAGGTGAGGAGATGTTGTCAGTGCTAGAGAGCTCACTGCTCTTGTAAAGGTCAGGAGTTCAGTTCCAGGTAATCCCATGGAGAATCATTGCTGTCTGTAACTAGAAAGCCAGGGATTTCAAACTTTCCTCTGATGCCTATGGCAAACCAAACACACAGCACCCCTACATACATCCTATCATACACATTCACACATGTGTATAACCTACACACATCTTAGCATACACATTCACACATGTGTATAAACTACATACATCCTAGTATACACATTCACACATGTGTATAAACTACATACATCCTATCATACACATTCACACATGTGCATAATGTACATACATCTTAGCATACACATTCACAAATGTGTTTAAACTACATACATCCTAGTATACACATTCACGCATGTGTATAAACTATATACATCTTAGCATACACATTCACACATGTGTTTAAACTACATACATCCTAGCATACATATTTACACATGTGTATAACCTACATACATCTTAGCATACACATTCACACATGTGTATAAACTACATACATCCTAGCATACATATTCACACATGTGTATAACCTACATACATCTTAGCATACACATTCACACATGTGTATGAACTACATATATCCTAGCATATACATTCACACATATGTATAAACTACTTAAGAAAGTTGATACACCTTAAAATAAAATATACAAATTAACTTAAAATGCATTATCACATTCCTGCTGAAGGGTAAACAAAAGAGATAATGGACATTTTAACTTATAATTCAAAGTAAGTGACTGAAAACGACTTGTTTCTGAGGGGATTTTAGTCAGTGCTGACTCATATATTACTGTGCTCTACATTTAACTACAGTTTAAAGTGCTGAGCACAGAGGCAGCTAAAGAGCCACAGGGTCCTTTTCATGAGACTCACTAAGATCTGATGTTAAGGACAAGAGTTTGATGAAACGGAATGTGCCAAGCATGACTTTGTGCGCTTATCTATTTCAGGAAATGGCTTAACAGGAATCATGGTAAAAATTTAACTCTAAGCATGCGCAGCTATTTTCCAGCCACCGAAGATGTAGGCTGTGCAACACAAAAGCTGGACAGAAAATACCTATTCATAACAGAAGAGAAGAATCCACTAAAAGAATTTCACTTCTGGTTGATTAGTATTTAGCTCTTGATGAGTGCAGGGAGAAAGAAATTGATTTGTTCAGAGATACAGCCCAGGAGAGGCTGCCCATGCTCTAAGAAATGCAAGGTCCTTGCCCAGGATACTGTTATGTCACACATGGTCGAGTTATCTAAAAAGACGAGATCAAAAATATTGAGAAAATACCTGCACAAGATCCAGCTGCAGAGTATTTTCTTAGTTAGTGGTCAGTGAGAGAGGTCTCAGCTTATTACATGCAGTGCCGTCTCTAGCACGTGGTCAGAAAACAAACCATGATGAGCACCCCTCCATGTCCTCTGCATCAGTTCCTGCTTCCAGATTTCTACCCTACTTGAGTTCCTGTCTTGACTTTCTTGATGTCAGGATATACGAGTAGAATCCAAATAAACCCTTTCTTTCATGGCTTTCTTTCTTTCTTTCTTTCTTTCTTTCTTTCTTTCTTTCTTTCTTTCTTTCTTTCTTTTCTTTTCTTTTCTTTTCTTTCCCTTTTTTTTTTTTTTAGAAAATAGTGTTCCAGCACAGGAATAGAAACCCTAACGAGGGAGAGGTCCTTGGTTCTGTCAAGGCCAGATGCCCCAGTGTGAGGACAAGGAAGGGAGTGGGTGGGTGGGTGAAGGAGCATCTCATAGAAGCAGGGGAAGCAGGGATAGGAGAAGTGTTTCTGGAGAGAAAACTGGGAAAGGGAATAACATTTGAAATGTAAATAAAAAATATCCAATGAAGAAAAAAAAAAAGATTTGCACTAAAAAACAAATAATGGTTTAGCACAACAAGGGAAACCCTAAGACTAGCTACATAGTCCATATATAGGCAACATGATAATTAAACACAGAGGACTTAAGAAAATGGAAATCCTGAGTTAGGGAGGAAAAGGTACTGGTGAGATAGGGAACAAATTATAGTCGAATGGGGTAGACTTGATCTACCTTCCTTATATACCTGCAAACAATTCTAAACAAATTAACTAAAAATTAGTTTAAGATACTAAAATGATACTAGTGATGGAGTCATTTTACTTGTTTCATTTATTTCAAGTGATATCCTGTTTCAGGGTCACCCCTACACAAACCTATGCATGCCATTGCCCTTCTCCCCTCTCCCCCTCCCCTTTACCTCTATGCTCTATGAGGGTGCTCCTCTACCCACTCACCCCAGTCTGCCTCGCCTCTCTAGCATCCCCCTAAAGTGGGACATTAAACCTCCACAAGACCAAGGGCCTCCACCCCCATTGAGGTCAGATAAGATGATCCTCTGCTACCTATCTGGAGCCATGGGTCCCTCCATGTGTGCTCTTTCGTTGGTGGTTTACTCTCCGGGAGATCTGGGTGGTCTGGTTAGTTCATCTTGTTTTGCCTATGAAATTTTCATCCGCGTCAGATTGTTCTGTCCTTTCCCCAGCTTTTCTATTGGGGTCCCACAGCTCAGTCTGATGGTTGGCTTTGAGTTGGCCAGGTACTGGTAACATTTCTCAGGGAACATCCATACCAGGCTCCTATATATGAACACTCTTGGCATCAGCAATAGTGTCAGGGTTTGGTGTCTGCAGATGGGATGGATCTCTTTGTGAGGAGGTCATTGGATGGTCTTCCAGTTTTAGTTTCATTATTTTATCCCTGATTTTCTTTTAAACAGCAACATTTCTGAGTTAAAATTTTTGAGATGGATGGGTAGCACCTTACCTTAACTGGAGGCTGTGCCTATTTACTGGAGGTCATCTCTGCAGTTTGTATAACCCTTTTCTTGGCTATTTTGGCTAAAGTCATTCCTTTTGGGTCCTAGGAGCCTCTAACTTCCCTGGTGTCTTGAACTTTTCATTGGCCACCCCAGTTCCACATTTCTCATTGCTACATATTTCTATTTGATTTTCTGACCCTTTCTACTTCTCTCCTGAGCCAACCAATACCTGATCCTGTCCTCCTTCCCCCCCCCACACCTTCCAAGTCCCTCCCTCCCTCTACCTCCTGTGATTATTTTGTTTCTCCTTCTATGTAGGACTGAAGCATCCACACTTTTGTTCTTCCTTCTTCTTAAGGTCCATATGGTTTGTGAACTGTGTCATAGGTATTCTGAGCTTTTAAACTAATATCCAGTTATCAGTGACTACATAATATGTGTATTATTTTCTGTCTGGGTTACCTAACTTATCCAGTGAAAAAAAGACAGTCTTTTCAACAGTTGGTCCTGTTTCAACTGGAGGTTCAAATGTAAATGAATGCAAATTGATATATTCTTAGCTCTTTGTACAAAGCTGAAGTTCAAGTGAATAAAGGACCTCCAAATAAAACCAGGTACTCTAAGTCTAACTGAAAACAAAGTGGGAAAGAGCCTCGAACACGTGGGCACAGAGGAAAATTTTCTGAACAGAACATCAATGGCTTATACTCTAAGATCAACAATCAACAAATGGGACCTCATAAAATTGCAAAGCTTCTGTAAGGCCAAAGAAACTGTCAATAGTCCAAAATTGCAACTGACAGATTGGGAAATGAACTTTATAAATTGTAGTGGCTATTTCTGGTTGTCAACTTGACTATATCCGGAATGAACTACAATCCACAATCTAGACAAGCAAGTCCCAGATCCAGGTGTGGTGTTATACACCTTTAATCTGGGACACACTTTCAGTTGGAACCTACATAAAGTCATTGGAAGAACGAAGGCTCTCTCCACCTGCCTGCCTTGTGGGACATTTCCTGCTTGCCTTGTGGGGCTTTGCCTGCTTGCCCTATGGACCTGAGCATCTGCTAGATCCTTGGACTTCACAGTTGCTGCCAGCCATTGTTAAGGAATTAGACTACAGATTGTAAGTCACCAACAAATACCTTGCTATATAGAGACTATCCATAAGTAACTCTAGAGAACCCTGACTAATACATACATCCTACATTTGATAGAGATCTAATTATATATATATATATATATATATATATATATATATGTATATATATATATATATATATATATATATATCAAGAAGTTAGACTCCAGAGTCTATTAAATAATGGGGTACCTAATAAAATGGGGTACATAGCTAAATAATTTATAACTGAGGAGTACTGATTGGCTGCAAAGCACTTAAAGAAATGCTTAACATCCCTAGTCATTAGATAAATACAAATCAAAATGAAATTCTACCTCACATCTATCAGAATAGCTAAGATCAAATGTGCAGGTAATATCAGATGCTGCAGAGATGTAGAGTAGAAGCAAAACTCCTCCATTGCTGGTAAGACTGCAAGCTGGTAAAACCATGTTGGAAATCAATCTGGCAGTTACCAAAAAAACTGGAAATAAATCTACCTGACAATCCAGCTATACCAATACAGGGCTTATACCAAAAAGATGCTCTAAAATATAACAAGGACACATGCTTCATTATGTTTATATAAGCCTTATTCATAATAGCTAGAAGCTGGAATGAACCCAGTTGTCACTCAACAAAAGAATAGATACAGAAAATATGGGACATTTGCTCAATGGAGTACCATTCTACTATTATTAATAATGACTTGATGAAATTCGTAGGCAAATGGGTGGAACTAGAAATATCAACCAGATGGAGTCATTTCTAAAGGTTACAATTTATATGTCTAGTGTACTTTTGAGCAAATCATGAGCAGAGTATCAAGGATAATTAAATATACCCAATAGGAGGCTAACAATGCTGTTTACACACTGCTCAACAAGCCTGTTTTTGTTTTGCCTTATTTTGATTTAATCATTCTCATTTCACATTCTCCATTTAACACCAGCAATGTTTGCATTTATGTGACATTTCGGTTCAAATGTGATATCATAATCATGTACAGTTGTCCCATCTATTGTACCTACTCAAGTTTCTCTGCCAGGAAAATCTTGCCATTTTAGGGACATGAGTTTCTTTTGCCTTGCTATCCTATTATAAATGATATCCAAAGGTATGTTCTTGAGAAATGAATTAAAGAGAGAAAACTGAGTGATATGCCTTGTAATAACTACATGTACAGAATATTTAATATTTAGACAAGTGTTTAGATAATTGACTTTATTTTTTCACTTTTATTTTTTATTTTATTTTTTCAATTTTGTTTTTTTTTCTTTCTTACAACTTTATTTAAAGAGAAGAGGGATACATATATAGATTTTTAAAGGCATTTTGGCATAACTATATGAATATTTTGTCAGTACTTAATTCTTTTAGAGGTTTGATAGCATGCATTGATAACTGACTTCTAAAATAATCCTTTCTTCTCACGTAGTTTTAAAAAGTCAAATATTTATCAGCCTGAAGCGATAGTTGGCTTGTATCTCCATCCTGCTCCCTGACCTCAGCATCTCTATCTTACTGAGTCTTACAAATGAACAGAAGTGGCACGTCAGCATTGGGAGAAGCTCTGTTGCAGCATCCCATGCTGGCTTTCAGCTTCATGTCTGAGTTGGATCTCGGCATTGTGACACTTTCTCTGACCCACCTTGAGATTTTGAACTTGGCAGTTCTAAAGATTGCATGAGTTCTTCCTCAACTGTATATTTACTTTTTTCTCTTCCCCTCTTGTTCACCTGTTAAGATTTTACAGTGCTGAAAACCTACTCTCACCATTGCTATTTCCTCATAGATCTATATAATATTTCCAGATGTGAATCATATCTTCATCAGAGAGCACTCAACCAAATTACTGTGCTTGTATAAAATTCATTTTTGTCTTTGCATTTATGCTTTACATTCTTCCCCTATTTACTAAGGTTAGCCCTCATGACATAATATTTACATCTCTTTATTTATTGATTTATTTATAATTTTACTTTGCATACTGATCACTGCACCCCTCCCCCCATCTTTCCCTCGCACAATCTCTCACCCCATTCTCCCTCTCAATATCCTCTAAGAGGGTGGAAGCCCTCTTGATTACCTACCTACCATAAAACATCCTCTCCCTCTGAGGTGATAAGGCAGCCCATTTAGGGGAACAAGATCCACAGACAGGCAACAGCTTTAGACACAATCCCCACTCCAGATATTTGGGTATCCACAAGACCAAGCTACACATCTGCTACATATGTGTGGGACACCTAGGTCAATCCGATGTATGCTCTTTGGTTTGTGGTTTAGTTTCTGAAAGACCTCGAGTCTAGTTTAGTTGACTCTGTTAGTATTCTGTGGAAATTCTATTCCATCCTGGACCTCCAATGCTTCCATCAACACTACCATAAGACCTCTGAGCTCTGTCCAGTGTTCAGCTGTGAATTTCAGCATCTGTTTCAGCCAGCTGCTCCGTGGAGCCTCTCAGAAGACAGTTATGCTAAACTCCTGTCTGCAAGCATAATTATATCAATAATAGTGCCAGGGATTGGCTCTTGTGATGGAATGGGTCTAAAGTTGGGACAGTTATTGGTTGGCCATTCCTTCAGTCTCTGCTTCATCTTTGTCTCTGCATTTCTTGAAACCAGGAAAACATGTATGTCAAAACTTTTGTGGGTAGGTTGGTGTCATCATCCCTCTACTGTGATCGTGCCTGATAACAGGTAGTGACCATTTAAGGCTCCAAATTCCCACTGCTAAGAGTCTCAGCTAAAGTCATCCGCATTGACTGATGGGAGATCTTCCCCATCTCTGGAACGTACTAGAGATAACCCCATCTGCACTCCACCAGCCACTAATATTCATAGTCCTGCTTCTTCCCATACCTCCCATTTTCCTCACGATTCCTTCCACATAGACCTCTCATTCCACCTCTGCCTAAGACTATTTTATTCCTCCTTCTAAATGAGATTCAATCATCTTCACTTGGACCTTCCTTCTTGCTTAGCTTCTTCAGTTCTACGGAGTGTAACATTGGTAGGGATCCTGTATTGTATGGCTAATATCCAGATATAAGAGAGTATGTACTCTGCTTGTGCTTTTGATTTTTGGTTATCTCACTCCAGAAGATATATTCTACTTCTACCCATTTGCCTGAAAATTCAGAATGCTCTTGTTTTTAATAGCTTGGTTTTATGCTTTTGCGTAAATGACCCACATTTTCTGTATACATTCTTCAGTATAGAGGAATCTGTGTTGTTTTCAGTTTCTGGCTATTTTGTGTAAAGCTGCGAATTATAGTGTAGTAGTTGTTATTTTGGTCTGTTGAAGCATCTCTTGGGAATATACCCAGGAGCAGTACAGCTGGGTCTTCAGGTAGAGCTTTTCACAAATTTCTGAAAACCACCAGACTGATATCCACAGTGGTTATACAGACTTGCACTATTTTAAGGTATGTAAAGAACTGTATTATGATTTTGATGGAAATTGAATTGAATTTCTAAATTAATCTGGGTAAGATGCTGTCTTTGGTCTGTTAATTCTACTAATCCATTAGCATACAATATATTTCCTTTTTCTGATTCCTTTTTCATTTTTTTCTTCACATCTTTCACTTGTGTGGTTAGAGGTACAGCAAAATATTATATATTATTTGTGGTTATTGTAAGGGGTGTTTTTTACCTAATTTCTTCCTCTGTTTATAGTTTGTATAAAGAAGGACTACTTTTTTTTTTTTTTTTTTTTTTTTACTAATTGTATATTCAGGCACTTTCCTGAAGGTGTTTTTTAGCTGTAGAAGTCCACTTGAAGAATTTTGGGGGTCTCATATATATATATATACTATCATATCATTTGAAAATAGTGATACTTTGATTTTTCCTTTCCAAATTGTATCCATTTGATCTCCTTTAGTTGCTGTATTACTCTAGCTAGAACTTTAAGTACTATATTAAAGAAATAAACAGAGGAAAGCTTTTCTTTGTCCCTTATTTTAGTAGAATTGCTTTAAGTTTATCTCCATTTAAGTTGCCGATGCCCATTACCTTTCTGTGTATCGTGTTCATCATATTTAGGTGTGTGCCTTGTATCCCTCATTGCTCTAATTCTTTTAACATGAAGGAGTATTGAATTTTGTGAACAGATTTTTCAGCATCTAATGAGACAATCATGTAGTTTTTAAAAATTGTATTTATATGGTAGATTGCATTGATGGATTATTGTATATTGGGTGAAGTTGTCTGGGTGGTTATTTGTGGTATCTTAGGGTCTGAATGATACCTGTCCAGGCCCTTCTGGCTTTATATTCTCTGTTGGGAAGTCAAATGTAATTCTAATAGGTCTGCCTTTATATGTCATTTGTCTTGACTTCCCTTGCAGATTTTAATATTCTTCTTTGTTCTGTACATTTGTTGTTTTGATTATTATATGATATGAGGATTTTCTTTTCTGGTCCAATCTATTTGGTTTTCTCCAAGTATTTTATACATTTACAATCATGCATTTTTTTTTTTTTTGAGTTAGGGAAGTTTTCTTCTATGATTTTGTTGAGATATATTCTGGGACTTTTATCTGAAAATCTTCTATGCCTATTATTCTTAGGTTTGGTGTTTTTATTGTGTCTCAAATTTCTTGGATGTTTGTATAGAAACTTTTTAGATCTGGCATTTTCTTTGACTAATATGTCAATTTTTTCTATTGTTTCTTTTTTCCTGAGATTCTCTCTTCCATCTTTTGTAGTCTGTTGATGATTCATTTCCCTGTCCTAGGTTTTCTATCTCCAGGGTTGCCTTCATTTTTATTTCTTTTTTCATTTTCAGTTATTAGATGTTTTATAAATAATCTTCAACTCTTTGATTATATTTTATGTATTTCCTTATACTTACTCATTCCTGGCTTAACGCCCTCTACATTTTTTATTATATTTTCCCGTATTTTAAGAGATATATTTATTTCCTCTTTAAATGCCTCTAATTTCATTAGACTGGACCTAAGATCATTATCTTGTTCTTCAATTGTGCTCGGACATCCAGGGCTTGCTATAGTAGAAGATCTGTGTTCTGATGTTTCCATATTGCTCTAGATTTGTTGATGTTATTCTTGTACTGGCCTTTAACCATCTGCTTGTTTTTGGTTTTGGCTAGCCTAGTAGTGCCTGGCAGGCTCTGGGATTGAAAGTAGAGCTTTTATTCCCTAATGTCAGTAAGCTTCTGGTTATCTTGGGTGGCAGCAGTCCTCTAGGAAAGCACATAAAGCTAGTGCTCCTGACTGTCCCTGGTGGCAGCAGGCTTCCAGAGAGGCAGGCTGAGCTGTGCTCTAGGAGGAGAAGTGCAGATCTAGGATTTCAGGTAGAGGTGTGGACCAGAACACAGAGCACAGAGGGGATAGGACAGACCATAGGGCTGTTGGACTTGCTGGAGACCCAGTAGTCAGGGGACTGGAATGTGCATATGCCACTTGGTTTTTCAGGGTATGATCAGGCCTCCAGGAAGACAAACTGGGCTGTGGTCAAGGGAGTAGAATGCAAATACACAACATGTAAATCTTCAGTGCACTAATTCTGAACTTTCTGGCATACAGGTAAATGTGTTTCTTAAATTTTGACCATACTGCAAGCTTAATTATTTAAAAATAACTATATAAAACTGTAACTTTTTTCCCATGCTATTCTATGTATTCGGACAACTACACTATTATACATACACAGCCATATTATTTTACTTAATTATTTTACTCTACAATCTATGTCACTCACATTAAATATCCACCAGTCAAACTTCTGGCAAACATTAAATTTTACTCAATGGTTTTACTCTGTGTAGAAAATTCTGTCAGTAAAACCGTATAATGAGTCCCATTTACAGACTGATCCACTGTGTTCATTACATGTATTTAATAGCAATCCATATGTTTCTTCTGGGCCTCTAGTCCCATTTATTTAGTACTGAATAGCATTTCTTTGTGTGATGTGATACAGTAGTTGATCTACCCAATTACTGAAGGAGCTCTTGGTTAATTCTTATTAGGGTAGGAAAAAAAAGTTCATAATTATGCTCATTCATTGTTCTATATCAACATATTACAATCAGTTTGGAAAACACATCTAACATGATTCCTGTGATACAGAAAAGAGTGTGGTCATGGATGTAAGATACTGGCCAGTCTTTTCCAAAGTGAATGCAGCGTTTTAATTTTCATCACTAATAAAAGGCAGTACTTACATCTCAAACCCTTTCAAGTGATCAATGCCACTTGAATTATTATTATGTTTTCTCTCATTGTGCATCTGCATAAACCATGTCTCAGCTGTACTTACCATCAACTAACCCTTCTCTGTCATGCTTTGTCACCTCTAAGTAACTCATATTACTTCTTTGTGAACAGTTGTTACCAATGTATTTCCATGATTTTTACTCTAATTAGTTATTTTCTAGGCCTGCTAACAATAAGTCAGAACATTTTCTTTCATTCATTCTGTTTTTTCTATGTTTATGCAGTTACAGCTAATTGAAATGTGATATTACCCTACTCTTAACTTTCACATTTCTAACAGGCATTATGATGGAAAATTTTTTCCAAATTATTTACACTCACATTTGAATTGTAATTTTTCAGAATGATGACACTAACATCTTTTTCTTCTTCCAAGAAAATTTTAAATATTTCTCCTTTTATTCCCTTTTAAAAATTTATTGGATCTTAGAGAAATTAAATCAATATGATTTTTCTAGTTATTTTATTTTTTGAGATTTTTAATTACATCATTTCATTCTTCCCTTTTCCCCTTTTTTTTTAATTTAATTTTTAAACATATATTATCTGTTTTTCCATTGCAAATGTCATTCTCTTTTCCCCAATTATCTTTCCCCCTCCACTTGCTTCCATGAAGGAGCTCCCTCTCCCAATCACTCTCTCCACCTCAGCACCTTGACATTCCCCTACACTGGGGAAACACACCTTTACTGGACAAAAGGCCTCTCCTCCCATTGATGCCAGACAGTGCTATCTTCCACTACATATGCAACTGGAGCCATGGGTCTCTCCATGTGTGTTTAATGGTTAATGCTTTAGTCCCTGGGAGTTCTGGGGGGGGGGTTGGTTGATAATATTGTTCTATCAGTGAGGTTGCAACTCTGCTCACCTCCCCCAGTCCTTTCTCTACCTCTTTCATTATAGTCCTGTTTAGTCTGATGATAAGCTTCAAGCATCCTTTACATCTTTCAGTTCCACCCATATATGTCTCATTATTCTCTTTCATATTCATGATATCTTTTTACTAACTGTAACGCCCCCTCTCTCTTCTCTTTCATATTCATGATATCTTTTTACTAACTGTAACACCCCCTCTCTCTTCAGTGTCTCATTATTCTCTTTTATATTCATGATATCCTTTTTACTAACTGTAACGCCCCCTCTTTCTTCAGTGTTTGTCTCTCTCCTGTCCTCTGTCCCACAACTTGTCTCAGATATATTGCTTTCAATAAGTACCTTATTTTGTATCGTTTTCCCTTTTAATGTATCAAGATTAAATTACCCAAATATTCTTGGATATGTGGCCTTTTATTATCAATTATTAATTGATAAATTAATTAGAATTAATTTTTCGATTAATTTATATACTAAAGGCGCCATTATTAGAAGAACTCGTATTTCTTTCATCTAGAAGCTAAAAATCGTTAGTAGTTGCACTATGGGTGGAATATATTCTTCAATCCTCATGTTCATACTTTGATGTGGTGTGGCTTGGGCCTGTGTAGGTTTTGTGCATGCCTTCATAGCCATGGTTAGTTCATAGATGCAACTACTCAGAAGTTTGTTTCCTTTTTGTTATCCAGCACCTTTGGTTCTTACTCAGGCCCCTCTTTCACCATGACCCCTGAGCCTTGTGAATAAGAGACCACTTTGCCAGCTGTGGGTCTCTGTAGTAACCATCTATTACTCATTTACTACAAATATATATTTTTTAACTGTAGTGTGCTTGAAGATGTACTGATCTATGGCTATAACCCTGAGTCATTAGTAGAATGTTCAGTACTATGTCCATTTATCAAAATAATAGAAATATATTCACACATAGGGTCTAGGATCTCTGGAACTATAGGTCTTTGGCCCTAAAATGGCAGCACTTGTAGACATCATCTTGTGAAATAGAGCCATGAAACAATCGGCTAATAGTTTGTTACTCCTAGGAAACGTGCCATTATTACAGCAGTAGATATAGCTTGCTGGTCTGTCACTAATATAGTTCTCATTGTTCACAACTGGGTATAACTGATGCTTATTTTAATGATATTCCCATGTTCTGAGACTCACATACTGACTGATACAAAACTTAGCCTTAGTAATGGCCTTAACACATAGAGACTGAAAGAATTTTGTCTGAATGTGTGACTGACTTTAATATAAACTGAATCCAGTGAAAGTGGAAATTGCATTTCTAAGCATCGACATGGTACATGAATGGATATTACAGAATAAAAGCTGCAATCTAAGATGATTACACTTTCGGCTAAAAGACCTCATCAAAGGCCACAATCTAAGGTGATTACACCTTTAGTTTAAAGACCTCGTAAGAATTTTCCACTGGCTCATTGCGTTACTTACCTCGACTCTTAGTTGTTGGGAACAGTAACCAGAACCCAGTGTCTGCTTTATCACCCTCGCTTTCTAACCCGTAGATGTCATGCGTGAGTGTATCTCCATCCACGTTGGCCAGGCTGGTGTCCAGATCGGCAGTGCCTGCTGGGAGCTCTACTGCCTGGAGCATGGCATCCAGCCTGATGGCCAGATGCCAAGTGACAAGACCATTGGGGGAGGAGATGACTCCATCAACACCTTCTTCAGTGAGACAGGAGCTGGCAAGCATGTGCCCTGGGCAGTGTTCATAGACCTGGAACCCACCCACAGTTATTGATGAAGTTCGCACTGGCACCTACCACCAGCTCTTCCACCCTGAGCAGCTCATCACAGGCAAGGAAGATGCTGCCAATAACTATGCCCGTGGTCACTACACCATTGGCAAGGAGATCACTGACCTTGTCTTGGATGGAATGGGCAAGCTGGGTGACCAATGCACAGGTCTTTAGGGATTCTTGGTTTTCCACAGCTTTGGTGGTGGAACTGGCTCTGGATTCACCTCCCCGCTAATGGAGCAGCTCTGTTGATTACTGAAAAAAGTCCAAGCTGGAGTTCTCCATTTACCCGGACCCCCAGGTTTCCACTGTTGTGGTTAAGCCCTAAAATTCCATCCTCACCACCCACACCACCCTGGAGCACTCTGATTTGCCTTCATAGTAGACAATGAGGTCATGTATGATATCTGTGGTAGACACCTCAACACTGAGCACCCAACCTACACTAACCTTAACCACCTTATTAGCCAGATTGTGTCTTCTATCACTGCTTCCCTCTGATTTGATGGGTCCCTGAATGTTGATCTGACAGAATTCCAGACCAACCTGATGTCCTACCCCTGCATCCACTTCCCTCTGGCCACTTATGCCCCTGTCATCTCTGCTGAGAAAGCCTACCATGAGCAACTTTCTGTAGCAGAGATCACCAATGCCTGCTTTGAGCCAGCCAACCAGATGGTGAAATGTGACCCTTGCCATGGTAAATACATGACTTGCTGCCTGCTGTATCAAGGTAATGTGGTCCCCAAAGATGTCAACGCTGCCATTGCCACCATCAAGACCAAGCACAGCATCCAGTTTGTAGACTGGTACCCCACTGCCTTCAAGGTTAACATCAATTACCAGCCTCCCTCTGTGGTCCCTGGTGGTGACCTGGTCAAGGTCCACAGAGCTGTGCGCATATTGGGCAACACCACAGCCGTTGCTGAAGCCTGGGCTCGTTTAGATCACAAGTTTTATCTGATGTATGTCAAGCGTGTCTCTGTGCACTGGTATGTGGGTGAGGGCATGGAGGAAGGGGAGTTCTCTGAGGCCCGTGAGGACATGGCTGCCTTGGAGAAGGATTATGAGGAGGTTGGTGTGGATTCTGTCGAAGGGGAAGGTGTGGAGAAGGAGAGGAATACTAATTCATTCCTCCTACCCTGTATCATGTCAAACTCAAAACTCCAGCTCCAGCATTATCTGCAGGCATTGATGCTTCTGTGCTGTGTCTGTTCTGTGATCATCTGTTCTCCAGGTGTACCTCCAATGTTTCCATGTCATAACAAAATAAAAGCTTTAAGAAAAGGAAAAAAAATAATTTTCCACTGAACACTATTTTTCTTTTATTTGTGCACTTGAATGCAGGTGCCAACGGTGACCAGCAGGGAATATTATATCTCATAGAAGCAGATTTGATAGCTGTGTTTTGACTGACAGTACTACTAGGAACTGAAGTCTCTTCTTCTGGAAAACCAGAATGCACTTTCAACCTCTGATGCATGTATTCAGCACTATAGCAATCTTTGGAGAAGCAGGACTCCCAACAGAAGTTTCTGAATCTCCAACCCAAGTGATGCCCACTTAGTGAAGGATAATTTATGCTTGAAATGTAGTAGCTTTTATCAGCCTGTTCATGGACCATGGACAGTGCTCTCTCTCTCTCTCTCTCTCTCTCTCTCTCTCTCTCTCTCTCTCTCTCTCTCTCTCTCTCTCTCTCTCTCTCTCTCTCTCTCTCTCTCTCTCTCTCTCTCTCTCTCTCTCTCTCTCTCTCTGCCTTTTATTTTAAGTTGGCAATGTTCATACAAATTGAAGATTTTCATAAATTTTGATAGGCACTCATGAAATTTTATCCTTTATAGATTTTTCTTTGACTTGCTCATTTCTGTTTTAGAAGTGCTGTAACAGTTTATACATCCATAAGAATGGCTTTTTTCCTGATGAAATAAGAATTTTTCAAAAAAACAAAAAATTGTTTTGATATACACTTCTCTAATAATAAACTATTAACATTGACTTTTTTGTACAATCTCAGTAAGCTAGTATTTTTGAGAACCTTCAATTATTTTGTTTTTTTTTTCCTTAAGAGTATATATACCAACCTGTAACTTTTCTTTTGTGTATTACTGAACACATCAATTAAAAATCCAGGCCAATTCTTCAATAGACTTTGTAGGGATCACTTTTTCTAATTATCAAAACTATTAATGGCATTCATAGTTTTCATATAATGTATTTTTTGATAAAGTCTTTCTCACTTTATTATCATTATCACATATTCCTCTATATTTTTCTCATTTTTTCCTAATTTTTCTCTGAATGGTACTATTTTTATCAATAATTTCTTCTTCTGATGACTTTGTCTTAACTCATTCTATACAATAAGAACAGAGCCTAAAAACCTTGTTAGCAACGTGCCATTGATTGTCAAAACCCCACAATATTACAGCAACGATAGAATTTAAATATCCCTTCACCTATTTCCAGGGGGAACTGCTGTTGTTTATTGAGATCACTGAATTAAGAAAGGAGAACCTAGACTACTATGAAAATGACTAATCTTTGAAAACTCCAGATGTCACTATGGTGACTTAATCAAAGAGACTCCTCTAGTGGCTCACTGATAAAAAGCTGTAGGTTTAAGTCAGTCTCAGTGGGTCTCATAAATCTACAACTCACAACCCTTCCTTATTTCCCAAGATGCTGAATAAGTAATTCAATTGTCAGAGTCTATAGCAGTCTATCCCACTACAACATGAAAAATCTAATAACAAACCCTACTTCGTGTTGATGTAATGAAGTCATAAAAATCAGAGAGGTATCCAATTTCAAGAAAAATGATAGAGAAAAATTGATTTTATTTTCAATACCATCAGTAAATTAATTTGTATATGAGATTAGAGGACTCTTAGAAAATCACAATGAAAGCTATAAAAGCTGCCTGGGAGAAATACAGCTTCTACACCAGGGGCCTTGTTATGTGAAACTTTAGCAAAACCAAGATCCTCAACAAAGAACTGTAGAAAATACCTTGCAAAAACCTTCATTGGTAATAAATTGAAAGACAGAACATAGTTAACTTAGACTACATCAGAAGATCAGCATTAAAAGTTATATCTATCAATATAAAGAGTCTTATTGTATTCTAAATTAGTTTGATGAGCAAATAAAGATGTTGAAATAAGGTATTAGTGTAACCATTTTCATTCAGAAAAGTTCTATCGTATCTTATGTAAGTGGTTGTTTTTTCTATAACTTTTCATACTTAAATATTTCATTACTGAATTCAATAAAGAGACCAAGATTAGTAAATATTCCAACTTGTGTGTGAGTCAAGAGCCTAAGTTACATAGGGCTTTATTAGAGGACAAGTGAGTACAAGAACATTCACAACTGGAGGTAGCATGAATGAAGAACTATTGCACAATGGGAGATTGATAATAGAATTATAATATGAATTATATAAGGATGTCATACAGTTGAGAACAGATTGAGAATGAGACACGGATGAACTTCACTTCCCACCATCTAACTGTTCACAAATACAAAATGAATACAGCAAGAACAAAGGATGTCTTTTGGACTTGTTCATATGTATGTGTTGTGTATGTAAAAGTATGTGTTCATGTGTTCATATGCATAAATTTAAACCTATGGACATATTTGTACATGCATGTGTTGGCATGTACTCACAGGTATTCACATTCTTGGCCTCAAAACTCAAGTCCCAATGCTTTCTTAATCATTTCTTAAGTTCTGAAAATGAACTATCTTCAAGTCCTAGAAGACCATTTTTATGAAATAATAAGCATGAATATCATTAGTTATGAGTAATACAGTTGTCTACAATCCGATTGGATGAAATCAACATTTAGAACAGGACATTAGAAATCTTCTTGAAAATTATGTATAAAGCAATCTTAGTAACCAAACATAAAATCATGCATTGATAGATATTTAATAAGTGTTCAATAATCACTTAACCACAAAACAAGAAATGAGAGAATGCTAATAATCAAAAAAAAAAAAAAAAGGAAAGAAAAAGCAATGCAGCTGACTATGATGTGATATGTGCTTTGGGGGTGAGCTCTTTCTCAGAACAAATGAAATCCGGACTGCTGATAAAATTTCAGTGCAGAAACGATCAAAATGTGATGAATGTTGTATAAGAAGTTAGCATTTAGAACAAGGGTAATGATAATTTAAGTTTAAATAACACAATCTACTTTTATCTGTTTATATGTTGGTAGATTCTTAAAATTCAGCCTATATTTTATTTTTAATTTACATCCTGAATTAAATGAAAAGAAAGACTGAGTAGAAGCCATTTGTACCAGTTGCACCCCTTGGTTCTGTTGTCATTTCTGCCACCAGGAACAGGGATTCTGTATCTGGCGACTATGGAAGACAGAGTTTGCAGATTTCTCTTTTAAGACCATGAAAGTAGTCACAGAAAAGTAGAGTGTGAGCTAGATGTGTCTCTCAGCCTATTTCTGGAAAAGCCATGGAATTAAGTGATGCGGTAATTGGATACATGGGTCAGTGTTTAAGACCATTACTGCTCCTCTGGAAGACCAGAGTATAGTTCTTAACATCCACATCTTGCAGCTCACAATGAGCGGAAATCTGAGCTCCAGGAGATCTGATTTTATATCTGGTCTTCATATATAGGCACATTTGTGCACTTTATTAATTCACAAACACACACACACACACACATGCTCACACACACATACACACATGCACACACACACACATGCACACACACACACACACATGCACACACACACACACACACACACACACACACACACATGCACACACACACATATGTATATGCTCATATCTTTATAAAACAATCAAAGCTGACGTCTCCATCAGGTGTAAATTTAATTTTGATGATTAATTTATTAACTAAACATTAAAGGATGAAGTACGTAATATTAAAATGATAAATAAATAAATAAATAAATAAATAAAGCCAGCAAACAGAGGAGTAAATTCTTTTACCTTGACATGGGACCAACTCCTTCTCGTATCCCAGGAAGCTAAAGCCTGATTCTCACATATTTGTTACTGTTCTGAAATTGATATATCAATTTCTCCAGCTTATGAAGGTCATCAAATTAGACTTTTCAGCCTTTACAATTGTATAAAGCAATTTCAATACTAAATCTCATGATATTCCTTTAAATATCCCACAGGATCTATTTGTGTGAAAAAACCTTCATTAATACTTGACACAAGTTCTGGCTATGATTACAGCGTATATTCTAGTTTAACCTCAGAGTGATCACAGACTTTATAACTAAAATATAACTTTATTACATAAAAATGGTCTTTATTGGTCTCTTTTTGTAAATTTATGATATCACCTCAAGGGAAAATTAGAAATTTGTACAAAAGTGGCATTGAGAACAAACTTTTGCATGAATCATTATTTCTGGTAATTGGGCTTCTGAATATCATCTGTAAGAGGACCTCGGTTCTGTAAAACACCTTGACAAAAATTTTAAAATGCCACTAAGTAATTAGGTAGGAAGGGGATTGGTAAATGCAGTTGAGGTGGGATCAGTAGGATTTATGTTTATTTCCTATTTCTACTTCCACATTTCTATTCAACTTTTTATCTCTTACCATTGAGCATGTCTCATTTTATAGCCCCGCCAGTCAGAAATCCCCAAAGATAGTTAGGCTACCAGCAAGGTATCAGAGTGTCATATTTATATCTAGAAACCAAGAGACATTTATTTCTGTGGTCTTAAGAACACCTAGAGTTCCTGGCTTTGGGTCCTTTCCCCTCATCCCAGAGAAGAATTATGGCACCTCTCTGGGCGTCTTTCTATCACCTCTCCATCTAAATGCAATTCTGACTCCGTTACCTAGTTTCAAGTTTCCCCTGTTCTTCCACTGCCCCTGTGAATGATCCAGGATCATCTGCTTAACATAAATAAGCAGATTTTCAGCCTTAACTCCATCTGCAAACCTAACTCTATTCTTCATGCTGCCTAAAATAATAATATTTCATGGTTATTTGATATTTATCTTCTTGGAGGCAGTATTATAGCCCCGTATAGCATATATTTTCTTGGGAAAAACAATATAATTCTCAAGAAATACAAAAATATATGAACATGGAGTAAAACATTCCTGCATATAAATGCTTTAATAAGGAAACTTACAAAGGGAATAGTTAAATAAATGAATAAGACTATAAGCAGAAATGATGGAGTACAGCCCCGTGACTCTTTCAGGATGGCCTTGTCAAAGAATACTTTTATAAAAACCCTCTTAAAAACTACTGGAATGTTATCTCTCCAGATATGCACATAAAGGTGTTGAAATGACTTAGATGCTTTAATATCCGAATATCAGAGTGCAAAGGGAAGACAGACAGTAGGTTTTGGGCAAATGGCAGAGAACAAGTTGCATGTATCTGGAACTTCCTTTTGTACAAAACAGTTCTTAAAACAGTTCTCCAAAACAACATTTAGGGTGTAGCCTTTTTAAAAAGTAAACTCATATGAGAATACTTCCAACTCTCGGGCAGTTACAATTTTCATATTGTTAACTGTTAACAATGTAGAATCCTGTGGCCTTTATATTTATCAGTAGCAGGAGCTAGAAGACAAATCTGAAGTGAATTCTTTACCATGAGATACAAAATACAATGATCTTTGTAGCAATTTAAAAATTGCATCTCATATTTCCAATTTCAGCTCCCATGTTATAAATGTAAATGCCTTTGATGCCTGTTATTTATAGCGAAAGCAATAATATATATTGTGTGGTTGTTGTTTATTTAGTCATATAAAAATTAAAAACTCCTGTAAATTCCCACAGAACTTTCTAAGAGGGAGGCTCATCTAGTAAGTCAAAGGTGAAATTCAGTTCTCTGAAGTAAAAACTAAAGAGTCGGGTCAGCTTGAGAAAAGGTGGCTCTGGCAGGCCTCGCCCTTCTCTCTATCCCCTCTGCATAGCTCAAAACCATTAGATTACATTCCTATTGCTTCTCGGCTTTTTGGCTAGATCAAGTGTAGATTATATTCCTAAAGCTAGTCAGAAAGTTCTGCTCCCCTGTTTGGTCATGTCCTTCTCCCGGGGCTCACATACCAATAGGTCTAGCTACTAAAGTATTAAAGTCCAGTAAAAATGAAACACAGGGGTTTACCATTTGACCTTTATAAATTGCTATTTGTCTATTGATTGAGTTTGTCTTCTCTTTCTAGAGGCATTCCTTTTCCCCTTCAGGGCAAATACCCCCTCCCTTTCTTTTTTGATCACTTCCCCTTCTCCTCCATTCTCTAGCTCTTATCCTTGTCTCTTATTCTCTGACCTTTGTCCTTCAGAGACAAATAAATGTCCTTTATGTTAAAAACTTACTTGAGGTAGGTCCTGAGTTGCTACTTTTATACTTACAGAAACTTTTAGCTTCAAAAGAGTAGAAACATTTAGACACTGACATTTTTTATGAATGATTTTATTCACTTATATTTTAAATGATATTTCAATTCTTGGTTACCCCTCCACAATTCCCCCTTAATAATTCCCCTTCTTCTTTGCCTCTATAAGGGTCCTCCACCCACTTACCCACTCCCATCTCTGCTCTAGCATTTGCTTACATTAGGGCATCACGCCTTCCCAGGACCAAGGGCCCCCCACCCACTGATGTCAGTTAAGGTCATCCTCTGTTTTATATATATATATATATATATATATATATATATATATATATATATATATATATATATATATATAGTCATGGATCCTTTCATGCATACTTTTTGGTTGGTGGTTTAGGCACTGGAAGATCTGGGTGGTCCAATTAACTGATATTCTTCTTCCTATGTAGTTGCAATTCTTCAGCTCCTTCAGTTTCTCTCCTAGCCCTTCCATTGGAGTCTGTAGGCTCAGTCCAATGGTTGGGTGTGAGCATCTGCATCTGTATTGGTCAGGTGTTAGTAGAATTTTTAAGGGAACAGCCATACCAGGCACCTATCAGCAAGTACTTCTTGGCATCAGCAATAGTGTGGGTGTTTGGTAGCAGCAGATGAGATGGATCCCTAGATAGGCCAGTTTCTGGATGGCCTTTCCATAAGTTTTTGTTCCATCTTTTTGTCCCAGTCTTCTCTTTGAAAAAGAATATTTCTGGGTTAAAAACTTTAATATGTGTTGGAGCCATCACTCAAATTAGGGCTGTGCCTATCTACTGTAGGTGGTCTCTACAGGTTGTATTTCTCCTTTTTTTGGTTATTTTGGCTAAAGTCAACCCATTTGTACTGGGAGCCTTTCAGTTCCTTGAAGTCTGGGACTTTCTATCAAAGATCTCCAGTTTCTCATCTCCCACTGATACACGTTTTATTCAATTTCCTGACCCACTGTATGTCTCTTGTCCCTTCCAATACCTGCCCCTGCTCCTGCTTTGGCTCTCTCCCTCCATGCTCCCTACAAGATCCTTCTCCCCTTACCCTCCTAGATTGTTTTGTTTTATGATCAATGTAGAATTGAAGCATCTATACTTTGGTCTTTCTTCTTCTTAAGCTCCATCTTGTTGGTGGATTGTATCATGGGTATTCTGAGATTTTGGACTAATATACACTCGTCAGTGAATACATATCTCATGTGTTTTTTTGTGTCTGGGTTCCCTAACTCAGAATGATATTTTTCTAGTTCCATTCATTTGCCTGAGGATTTTATGAAGTCATTGTTTTTAATAGTTGAGTAAATGTACCAGAATTTTTGTAAATAGTCTTCTGCTGAGGGACATGTGGGTTGCTTCTAGCTTCTATTATAAATGAGAACTGCTATAAACATAGGAGAACACATGTCCTTGTTATATGTTTAAGCATCTTTTGGGTATATGCCCAGAAGTGTTATAGGTGGGTCTTTCAATAAAACTATTTTTAATTTTCTGAGGAACTGCCAGATTGATTTCCAAAGTGGTTTTACCAGCTTGCAATCACACCAACAATGGAGAAGTGTTCCTCTTTCTTCACATCCTTGCCAGCATCTGCTGTTGCCTGTGTTTTTGAACTTAGCCCTTCTGATAGATGTGAGTGGGTATCTCAGGGTTACTTTAATTTGCATTTCACTGATGAGTAAGGATGTGGTACGTTTCTTTAAGTGCTGCTCTGCCATTTGAGATTTCTCACATTTCACTCTAAAACAAAAGTCTATGCCTATTTTTCAGCTTCTCATGGTACTTTCTCCAAAATTGACCATATAGTCTAACACAAAGCAGGCCTCAACAGATACAAAAATTTTGAATTATTCTCATGTACCACTACAGACTAAGGCTAGGCTTCAATAACAATAAAATAACAAAAATCCCACATTCATATGGAAGCTAGACAACTCTCTACTCAATGATAACTTGGTCAGGGAAGAAGTAAAGAAAGAAATTAAAGACTTTCTAGAATTTAATGAAAATGAAGACACAACATACCCAAACTTATTGAACACAATGAAAACAGTGCTAAGAGGAAAAATCATAGCTATAAGTCATACCATAAAGAAATTGGAGAGAGCATACACTAGCAGATTAAGAGGATATCTGAAAGCAGTGATACAGACCAAAATACAGACTCTGGACTCTTAAAACAAATTGTTCAAATGAACTTCCTGTCACTGTAGTGCTGGAGACCAAAAGATAGTTTATTAGGATATAAAAATATTACATATACATAACAGCATATATTGAAATAGTATTTGCATCTAAATGCAAAAAGCATGTTTTCTGTTCATTTTACATATCTAGTCATAAGGTAATTGGTGATATGTTAAAAATCACCTATTGTTCATTTATTTTGTTTATAGCTTGATATAGGGAAGGAGGGATATGCAGGTGCCATAATTCATATGTAGACATCACATGACATCTTTCAGGAGCTATTTATCTCCTTTCAGAGCATGGATCCTGAGGATTAAACACAGGTTGTCAGGCTTGGCAGCAAGTTGCTGTATGTACTCAGTCACCTTACCAGCCACATACTTAACAACACTCTATAATAATATTCTCCATGAAATAATCCAACAAATCAATAAGCCAGAGGGAGAGAGAGAGAGAGAGAGAGAGAGAGAGAGAGAGAGAGAGAGAGAGAGAGAGAGAGAGAGAGAGAGTCACTATTTAGCCACCCAGGGTCATTGTATTTGGTTGTTCTAAATCTCTATTATTACTGATTTGAATTCATATATTGTTGACACTCAAACTATTTTCCTATTAAATATACATTACTACATGTGTAATATGTGAAATGATATCAAATAATAATTTTAAATCATAGTAAAATATTACCTGTCGTTTTTGTGGTGAAATCATTCTGTATTCAGGTAGTTTCTTTAGAATTTTGACTGTGAAACAGCAATGACTTGGGGTCTTTACTTCCAGCTACTACAAAGGCTGAGGCAGGAGGATCACTAGAAACTTGTGCTTGAGAACAGTCTAAGCAAAACGGTGAGACATTATTTCAGAAACAGAACTCAAACTAAGCAAAATAACAACAAAAACAGCAAAAGGCTCAGTCTCCAGCAATGATACTGTTAATAGATTGAGGGATGATGAGCATTTTGGCAGCAGTGACACTTGACAGAGTTGAGAGAGTTAGGGCTAGACTGTCAGGGACCGCAGTGGAGGAGTTAGGGGAAGGCCTGAAAGAGCTGAGGGGATTTGCAACCACAAGAAAAACAAAAATATCAATCAACCAGAAACTCCAGAGTTTCCAGGCACTAAATTACCAAACAGGAAGTACACATGAAGGGACCCATGGCTCCAGCTACTTATGTAGCAGAGGGACTATGTTGCCTGGCATCAATGGAAGGGGAGGTCCTGTGGAGGCTCAATGATCCAGCTTAGGAGAATGTTATGGTGCTGAAGCAGGAGGGGGTAGATAGTTGGGGAGTACCTTCATAGAAGCATTGTGGAAACAGAAGGGAATAGAGTCTTTAACTAGGAAGAGGAATGACATTAAAATGTAAATAAATAAAATAACCAATAAAAGAATAAAAAAGAAAGAAAACATTCTGTAAGACGTTTCAGATAATTTCCTCAGTCATGTACTGGATGAGCAAGGGGTTTTGTGTTATGTGTTTCTCTGACATTAGTTTTTGATCCTATTAATGGATGCATGCAACTTTAATCTTTCAGTATGTCTGCATATATTTCCATTATGTTATTGACTGGAAAGTGCCAAAGCCCTGATGGGGAACCCTCCAGGTACAACGTTATTTTCAATGCCCATTTTCCAAGAGTTTTAAAGGTTATTATTCATTGGATAAGAGACTGGGTCTCTTACTCTTGTGTCTTCTCTTTCAATTTCTGTTGGCTATTTTGGTCCATCTTTAATATCATCATTTTGGTTTTACCTTATTATATTTTATTTTTTTTAAAGATGTAATGCACTGAAAACTTGTTGATGACCTTTTAATTCATGCTTTTATTGGCTGATGCTAGCATGCTCTTAGGAGAAAGCATGTCTATATTTGTTCTTCATTGATGTAAAAGCCATGTGTGGGGAGGCATAGCATATACATCATCCTCTATGTTGGATGGTATATGGGATATGCATGCCTATATATATTTGTGTAGTATGTATAGATCTGTGTGAGTGGATATAAGAAAAAAAATTCAGTCTCAAATACTGGCCCCTCAGTAGCCATTCTCCTTATTTTGAAATGGTTAAAAATTATTATTTTGGATTACCAATTACTTTATACTAGTCAACAAACCCCAGATATCCTCCTCTCTCTTCCTTTTCAGTGCTGAAATTATAAACCACTGTACTTTCAGCTTCTTATACTGATGCTGAGACTGAACCTAGATCCTCCTGGCAGCAAGTTAGGCACTTCAGCAACTGAATTATTGATTTTACTTCCTCTAATTATACTTTAATTGTTTAATGAGAATTGTCCTTGGAGGATGGGATAATAATCATCAAAGAGGCATCATTCAGCTCCTTGCCCTTCAGTAAGCAAGAGATACTTCCACAAAACATAACTTAAGCCAATCAGATGCCTCCTGTGATCTCTGTCATGCTGATAGCACAATAGCACTTCTTTAAACAGAGAGTATGAAAACTTTGGGTCTCTCGGCAGGATCACACTTATGTGCACATCTGTTAGCATATCCCAGCATGCTGGTTCTGTGTTCTGCATCTTTAATTCCATTAGAGTTTTCTATTCCACTGAAGTCAGTGTCATTTGGGACAATATGTCCGAAATAGTGATGTTTCTTCAGCAGTACCGAATGATGCTGGTGTCAGAGTTTCATCAGCAATGACCTTGGCAAGCTCATCAATGCATTTCTTCACTGCTTTGTGATCAGCAGGTGCTTTATCACCATTTGAAAACTGAATGTCATGTCCTTTCTTAGACTTCTGCAGCAAGCCTTTTGAATTATTCACAGTTCTCTTCAATACAAAGTTTCTCATGATAGATCTTTGCTTGTTTCATGATCAGCAAACCATCAGACGCCATCACTGTGATGCTGAGCAATCTGATCTTTCAAAGGATGATCAAGATCTTAATTTTTAATGTTATGCCTTTTTCCTACCAGTTTTTAGTAATGTCTGTTTGGCACCTTCAGCATAGAAATACTGTGTTTAACCATTTATTGGGTTATGCAAGGATCTAATTCTTGTACCATATTTGATTATAAAAAATTTCATTCCTACTCCTTGTCCAGTTTCTCAACAGTTCTCATTGTCATGCTGACAACAGTATAAATGCTTCCTAGTTTTGTTATTTAGCATTTTCTCACAACAAGCGTCTTTGGAGAAAACATTATTTTTATACTATAAAGCAGAGAATAAGCATGCACACACACATACACACACACACATGCACACGTACACGCGCGCACACACACACAAAGGTGAAAAATTGGTATAGCTGTTTTTTAAACATGCCATTTTGTTACTAACTTTTAGTATTCTAGCCAGGGAAATCTTCAGGATGACACATCTAGCTGTTGCTTCCGTTGTGAAAGACAGTAGTCCAACCATTCACTATGTACATTTATCTTGACTGAACCATGAGGCTACAAATAAACCATTTCATTCCCATTGGTGTTAATACATAAGCACTCAAAAGGTTTGTGTTTTGGAAAATTTTAGATACAAGGTCTATGGATTAAAAATGCTCAGCACATTAAGATGAAAACAATCAATAATCAGCATATGTAAGCTCCTCATAGTCAAACTTATGGAATATACTTATAACCCTATGTGGGGTTATAGTAAATACCTTAGAAACATATTTCTTTATGAGTGCTACAAAAAGAAAAGCCTTAGAGTACTGGTTTTCAACATGTAAGATTCATTCCTAGGGGACACATATAAGGTGTCCTGCATATCATGTAGTGACATTAGATTTCATAAGAGTAGCAAATTGTAGTCATGAGGAAGCAGTGGAAATAATTTTATGTTTGAGAGACAAAACAACATGAGGGACTATATTAAGGGGTTATAGCATTACGAGAGTTAAAATTATTTATTTTAAAATTTTCCTCTTCATTATTACAAATTCATGCATGCATTTACTTTTCCATATGCTAAAAGCCCCTACTCTATATGTAATTATTTTAAAATCTAACCGTCAGTCTTCTATGCATCAATTAAGACTATGAAAATAAGAGCAAAAATATTTGTCTTTCAAAATATTACATCATTTTGAATTATTATCTGAACATTTTATTGACACATTATACTTTTTTCCATATGAAGGACAAATCTTAGAAAACATTGCTTTTATTCCTCAGAAAATTTGGCATAGTACTACCTGAAGATACAGTTATTCCACTTCTGGGCATATACCCCAGAGACACGCCAATATACAACAAAGACACATGCACTACAGTGTTCATAGCAGCTTTACTTATAATAGCCAGAAGCTGGAAAGAACCCAGATATCCTTCAGTAAATGAATTGATACAAAAATTGTGGTATATTTACACAATGGAGTACTACTCAGCTATCAAAAACAATGACTTTATGAAATTCTTAGAAAATGGATGCATTTAGAGAATATCATCCTGAGTGAGATAACCCAGTCACAAAAGAACAGACAGAATATGCAGTCACTGATAATGGGATAGTAACCCCAGAAAGCTCTGAACAACCCATAAACAACTCACAGACTGTGTGAAGTTCAAAAAAAAAAAAAAAAAGAAAAGAAAAAAGAAAACATTATGGTCAATCCTTAAATCCTTACACACCAAAAACACTTTGACTAATTATGGATTACATCCTGTTTTACATGTACTTTGTGCTCATTGTAACTAGTAAGACCTTAATGCACACTATCAAACCTTTGGGAAAAAAAAAGCAAAGCACTGACAAAAATGTATTTGTATTTGTATACTTTTATGCAAAAATGCTTAAAATTTGTACATTTATCTTTGTTTTTTAAAATAAAGTTGTTCAAAAAAAAAAGAGAAAACATTGCTTGTTGCACGATTTTTCTGGTTGTTTTCTTTTTGAGTTTGTGGCATTCATGCAAGCACACGCATATTTCCGTGTGTTTGAATACATGAATATTTCTGTACACTTGCATGTCTATAACTATATACATGGAAATGGATGTTGCACCTCGTCTTTGACCACTCTTCTTTCTTCATTGAGGAAAGTCATTTCAATAAAGCTCATAGATCACCTATATGAGGCACGTTATTTCATAAAACTCATATATCATCTTAGTTGTGTCCTGATGGCAGACAAACCCACGAAGACTTCCTGTGTCTTCATTGTGCTACGGTACTTCTGGAACTCATTATTCCTTTGCATTCCAAGTTTTATACATGCCTTATATTTCCCATCTGTTATTGCACATCTACTTTTCCACATAGATCTTTTAATATACATATTATAGTCAATTTTACTTTGTTTTATATTAGTTCACACATCTCTAGCCACGTGTAAGACTAATGTTAATTTTGTCGACTTAGACTACACATTTTTTTCAAATATTTCCAAGTTAATTTATGTATATGTCTCAGAATTAGTTTTTTTCATAGAATGACTTTATTTTTAAAAACACAAAGATAAATGTACAGATCTTAAAAGCACTTTTTCATAACAGTTTATGGAAACATTTTTGTCAGCTTGTGGTTTTTTAAAGGGTTTGATAGTAAGCCTTAAATACTAGTTACAATGAGCATAAAGAACATGTAAAATAAGATGTAACCTGGAAATACTCAAAGTTTTCTTGGTATGTAAAGATTAAGCACAGTAATTTTTCTTTTCTTTACTTCTTTTTGGCCTTAGTTTTCTTGAACTTCATATAGGCATTAAGTTGTTTCTGGGGTGTTCAGAGCTTTCTGGAATTAGTATCCAATTATCAGTGACTGCATATTATGTCTGTTCTTTTGTGACTGGGTTACCTTACTAAGGATGATATTCTCTAGATGCATCCATTTTCTTAAGAATTTCATAAAGTCATTGTTTCTGATAGCTGAGTAGTACACCACTGTGTAAATATACCACAGTTTTCGTATCCATTCATCTACTGAAGGATATCTGGGTTCTTTCCAGCTTCTGGCTATTATAAATAGAGCTGCTATGAACATTATGGTGTATGTGTCTTTGTTGTATGTTGGAGCTTCTCTGGGATATATGTCCAGAAGTAGAATAACTGTGACTTCAGGTAGTACTATGTCCAATTTTCTGAGAAATCTCCAAACTGATTTAGAGTGGTTGTACCAGTTTACAACCCCACCAACAGTACAGAAGTGTTCCTCTTTCTCCGCAACCTCACCAGCATCTGCTGTCATCTGAATTTTTGATCTTAGCCATTCTGAGTGGTGTGAGGTAGAATCCGAGGGCTGTTTTGATTTGCATTTTCCTGATGGCTAATGATGTCGAGCACTTCCATAGATCCTTTCAGCCTTCTATATTCATCAATTGAGAACTTTCTGTTTAGCTCTGTACCCCACTTTTTAATAGGGTTGTTTGATTCTCTGGTGTCTAACTTCTTGAGTTCTTTGTATACCTTGGATATTAGGCCTGTATCAGATGTGGGGTTGGTAAAGATCTTTTCCCAATCTGTTAGCTGTGGTTTGGTTTTCTTGAGAGTGTCTTTAGCCCTCCAATTTTATCCCTTTGATTTTCTTTTGCTGTCTAATTGCTCCAGGCAGGACTTCCAGTACTATGTTTAATAGTTAGGGGGAGAGTAGGCACCCTTGTCTAGTCTCTGATTTTAGTGGGATTGTGTCAAGTTTCTCACTGTTAAGTTTGATGTTAGCTATTGGTTTGTTCTATATTGCTTTTATTATGCTTAGGTATGGCCTTGGATTTGTGTTCTTTCCAAGACTTTTAACATGAAGAGTTGTTGGATGTTTTGAATGTTTTTTCAAAGTCTTTCTCAGCATCTAGTGAGATGGCCGTATGGTTTTTTTTTCTTTGAGTTTATTTATGTGGTAGATTATGTTGATGGATTTCATATATTGAACGATCCTAGCATCCCAGGGATGAAACCTACTTGATCATGGTGAATGATCATTTTGATGTGTTCTTGGATTCGGTTTGCAAGGATTTTGTTGAGTATTTTTGCATCAATGTTCATAAGTGAGATTGGTCTGAGGTTCTCTTTCCTTGTAGAGTCTTTGTATGGTTTAGGAGCGAGGGGTATTATAGCCTCAAAAAATGAGTTAGGTAGTTTTCCATCTGATTCTATTTTGTGGAATAGTTTGGAGAATATTGGTATTAGGTCCTCAATAAATATCTGATAAAATCTGCACTGAACCCTTTTGGACCTGGGCCTTTTTTGGTTGGGAGGCATTTGATGACTGCTTCTATTTTTGTAGGTGTTATGGGATTATTTAGATGGTTTACCTGTTTTTTTTTTTTAACTTTAGGATCTGGTATCTCTCTAGGAATTCATCCATTTTCTTCAGATTTTCCAGCTTTGTGGAGTATAGTCTTTTATAGTAGTATCTGCCCATTTCTTGAATTTCCTGAGTTTCAGTTATTATGTGTCCACTTTCATTTCTGATACTGTTAATTTGGATACTCTCTCTTTGCCCTCTAGTTAGTCTGACTAAGGTTTTTATCAATCTTGTTAATTTTCTCAAAAACCAGCTCTTGGTTTTGTTAATTCTTTGAATGGCTCTTTTTGTTCCTATTTGGTCTATTTCTGCCCTAAATTTAAATTATTTCTTACCTTCTCCTCCTCTTGGGTGTATCTGCTTCCTTTTGTTCTAGACCTTTCAAATGTGCTGTCAAGTTGCTAGTGTATGCTCTCTCCAGTTTCTTTTTGGAAGCACTCAGAGCTATGAGATTTCGTCTCAGTGCTGCTTTCATTGAATCATAGGTTTGGGTGTGTTGTGTTTTCATATTAATTAAATTCTAGAAAATCCTTTATTTCTTTCTTTATTTCTTCTTTGACCATGGTATCATTTAATAGAACACTGTTTATTTTCCATGCGTATATTGGATTTTTGTTGTCTTTGTTGTTATTAAAGACCAGCCTTAGACTGTGGTGATCTGAAAGGATGCATGGGAGTATTTCACACTTCTATATCTATTGAGGCTTGTGCTTGGTCAATTTTGGAGAAGGTGCCATGAGGTGCTGAGAAGAAATTTTATTATTTTGTTTTAGGATGAATGTTCTGTAGATGTCTATTAATTTCAATTGGTTTATAACCTCTGCTAGTTTTACTGTATCCTTGTTCAGTTTCTGTTTCCATGATCTGTCCATTGATAAGAGTGGGGTGTTGAGGTCTCCCACTATTATTGTGTGGGGTGCAATATATTTTTAGCTTTAGTATGGTTTCGTTTATGAATATGGGTGCTCTTGTGTTTGGAGCATATATATTAAGGACTGAGAGTTTCTCCTAACAATTTTTCCCTGTAATGAGTAAAAAGTGTCTTTCTTTATCTTTCTTGATAACTTTTGGTTGAAAATCTGCTTTATTCGTTATTAGAATGGCCACTCCAGCTTGCTTCTTGGGACCATTTTCTTGAAGATTTTTTTCTCAACCTTTTACTCTGATATAGTGTCTGTCTTTGTCTCTGAGATGAGTTTCCTGTATGCAGCAAAATGCTGCATTCTCTTTATGTATCCAGTCTGATAACCTATGTCTTTATTGGGGAATTGAGTCCATTTATGTTAACAGATATTAAGGAATAATGGTTGATGTTTCCAGCTATTTTTCTTTTAGAGGTAGAATTGTGCCTGTGTGTCTTTCTTCTTTTGGCTTTCTTGGTTAGGTTTTTTTTTTTTTTTTTTTTTTTTTTTTTTTTTTTACTAAGATGTAGTTTCCCTTCTTGAATTGGGTTTTCCACCTATAATTCATTGTAGTGCTGGGTTTGTGGTCAGATATTGTGTAAATTTAGTTTTGTCCTGAAATATCTTGGTCTCTCCATCTATGATGAATGACAGTTTTGCTGGGTATAGCAGGTTGGGTTAACATTTGTGTTCTCTTAGGGTCTGCATGATGTATGTCCAGAATCTTCTAGCTTTCATAGTGTCTGTTGAGAAGTCGTTTGTGATTCTGATTGGTTAGTCTTTATATATTACATGACCTTTTTCTCTTACTACTTTTAGTATTCTTTCTTTTGGGGGGGGGCACTTGGCGTTCTTACTATTACGTGTCGGGAGGAATTTTTTTCTGGTCCAATCTATTTGGTGTTCTGTAGGCTTCTTTTGTGTTTAGGGTCATCTCATTCTTAACGGTAGAGACGTTTTCTTCTATGATTTTGTTGAAGATATTTACTGTGCCTCTTAGTTGTTATTTTTTGCCCTCTTCTATTCTTATTATTCTTAGGTTTGTTCTTCTCATTGTGTTCTGAATCTCCTGGACATTTTGTCTTATGAGCATTTTGGTTTTTTTTTTCCTCTTCTCTGATGGTTTTGTCCATGTTTTCCATGTTGTCTTCAGCCCCCGAGATTCTTTCTTCCATCTTTTGTAGTCTGTTGGAGATGCATGCATCTGTGACTACTGATTTCTATTTTAGGTTTTCTACCTGCAGGATTGTTTCTTTTAGTGTTTTCTTTATTGTTTCCATTTCCATTTTAAATTCCTTCTTCAATTCCTTCATCTCTTTGGTTCTGTTTTCCTCTAGTTCTTTGATTTCTTTGAGTGTTTTTCTTCTTGCCTCTTTAAAAGCTTCTATTTCTTTATGCTTTTCCTCCGTTTCTTGTTTAAGGATCTCTATCATCATCTTGAGATATGATTTCATGTCTGAATCTTCTTTTACTGTAATGTTTGGCTTTCTGCTGTTTGCTCTTATGGGAGAGCTGGGTTCTGGTATTGCCAGGTTTTTCTGGTTTCCATTGGGTAAGTTCTTTCACTTTCCTCTTGCCATTTTGTTGACTGTGATTATACATGGTCTTGTTGTCAGTGATTGTTTCCTGTGTCTCCCGTGTACCTCACCTGTTTCCCTGGATCTCCGCTGTTCCTTGTGGCAGATGGCCTGAGCGTTTGGCCCACAGGCATTGGCCCTCCATGTGGAAACCAAGTCTCTAAGGCAGAGGTCCTGTTCCCCTGAACCAATGTGGAGGGGACGCACTTTCCGTGCACTGGGTCCAGTCCTCTCTATGCCCGGCTACTCGCAGCACAGTCTCACCATCCCTGTGTCCCTCCATCTCCTCTATTCCTGGTCAGACTACACATTAATTTTTCATTTAAAACCCCTTTTACTTTTCAATAAGGTACAACTTAAGATGTAGTAGGAACCAATTGCACTGACCTATATGAGAATAACTAACACTTCTGGCAGAAAGTAGGCCTGTGTCCATTATATACCAGATGTTGGTGCTAGAGCCTTTAACCTCTTTTAGAGTCATTTTGTCACCCTCACTGTTATTCTATTTTTTCATAAAAACTCTGTTTAAAAATAGAAACTGTGCTTTTCATTTTTTTAAATCTGTATCTGTACAAAGCACTCAGAGTGAACTTTTACATGACAATCAATTCCATGTCACAATATCAGAAAGTTCACCAAGTGCAGGAAAACTGAAGATAATAAGCATTGGGAAGTGCTGCCCATTGTGACTGAGCTGGTTGTGTCTGACTTTATTTCCCACCTGTGAATGTATGTGCTTCCTCTCTTTTAAGATTCTAAGTTGGAAATTTACCCTACTGTACCAATTCACTAATATTCTAATAACTCACTGGTTTTCAGATTTCTTCATTTTTCTATTGATTAAAAAAAGCATAAATAATGACCACCAGTAGGCATATTTATGAGCAATGAAATGAGACATAGACTGAAAATACACCTATCAAATTGTGCTCTGTCTTGTAATTCTTATCTATTCCTATGTTTCATTCTTAGAAGTATATTGTAACTATAAATGATTTCCACTTTCTTAAGGAAAAGTACTCTTCAAATAAACTAAGTAAAAAAAAAAGGAAAACAGGAAAAATAAAACAAATGACTAAATATCGCATCTAAAAACTGCTATTCAAGGTAAATAATTCTTTGAGGAACACAAGAGCTAAGCATACAATTGTACTTATCAATCCATAATTAAACAAATATGTTCAAATTGAACAGAAGACTACAAAGATGAAAGAACAGATGTCAAAACTGATGAAAAGTACATGGCATGGAGCAGAATCTATGTCTATGTGAACATAGGAATTGACATTGGTTTGTGTCCTAATGATCATGTAAGCACAAACAAAATTTTATGAGTTTATTACATAAAAATAATGTAGTTTGGTTTAATTCTTTTACGCAAAGCAGTTAGTTTCTCTTTTATCCTAAACTTTTTTTGAAAAAACAGTGATATATGTACAGTTTTTTAAAAGCATTTTGGCATAAAACTACATGAATATATTTTTGTCAGACCTTGATATTTTTTTAAAGGTTTGATAGTATGAATGGAAATTTTACTAGTTACAATAAGCATAAATACATGTAAAACAATACATAACATGGATATAGTCAAATATTTCTTGGTGTGTAAAGATTAAACATAATAATTTTTAAATAACAAAAATTGCCACAAGGCTATCTTCTTAGCTCTTGAGTTATTAATGATGTAAGGTCTAAGTATATTCCACTCTGAGAGGGTGTGAAACAATAATTGTTTTTTATCTAAGAAAGATTGAAGCTTCCACTTTTTGAACTTTCTTTTTTTTTTGAGCTTCATATGGTCGGTGAGTTGTTTCTTGGGTATTCAGAGTTTTCTGGGGTTAATATCCAATTATCAGTGACTGCATATTATGTCTGTTCTTTTGTGACTAGGTTATCACACTCAGAATGATACTCTCTATATACATCCTTTTTCCTAGGAATCTCATAAGTCATTGTTTCTAATAGCTGAGTTGTACTCTATTGTATAAATATACCAAAATTTCTGTATCCAATCATCTACTGAAGGACATCTGGGTTCTTTCCATCTTCTGGTTATTATAAATAAGGCTGTTTGAACATGGTGGAAAATGTGTCCTTATTGTCTGTTTGAGCATCTTTGGGGTATATGCCCAGAAGTAGAATAAATGGGTCTTCAGGTAGTACTATGTCCAATTTTCTGAGGAACTGCCAGACTGATTTCCAGAGTGGTTGTACCAGTGTACAACCCCACCAAGAGTGGAGGAATGTTCATCTTTCTCCACATCCTCAGCAGCATCTGTTGTCATCTGAGATTTTAAACTTAGCGATTCTGACTGGTATGAGGTGGAATTTCAGAGTTATTTTGATTTGCATTTCCCTAATGACTAGGAATATTGAACATTTTCTTAGGTGCTTCCCAGCCATTCTATATTCCTCAATTGTGATTTTTTTTTTGTTTAGCTCTGTACCCCATTTTTTAATAGGATTGTTTGAGTGTCTGGAGTCTAACTTCTTGAATTCTTTGTATATATTGTATATTAGACCTCTATCAGGTGTGGAATTGGCCAAGACTTTTTCCAATCTGTTGGCTGCTGCTTTGTTTTTTTTCACAGTGTCTTTAGCCTCACAGAAACTCTGTAATCTCATTAAGTCTCATTTATCGATTCTTGATCTTAGAGTATAAGCCATTGGTGTTGTGTTCAGGAAAATTTCCCCTGTGCCTATGTGTTCTAAGGTTTTCCCCACTTTATCCTCTAATAGTTTCAGTGTACATGGTTTTATGTAGATTTCTTTTATCAACTTGCCCTTGAGATTTGTAAAAGGAGATAAGAAAGGACCCATTTTCACTGTGCACGCTGACTGCCAATTTAGCCAACACCATTTGTTTAAGAGTCTGACCTTTATTCATTGAATATTATCAGCTCCTTGGTCAAAATTCAAGTGACCATATGTGTGAGAGTTCATTTCTGGATTTTCTATTCTGTTCCACTGATCGGCCTACCTATCTCTGTACCAGTACCATGCAGTTTTTAATACAATAGCGTTGTAATATAGCTTCAGGTCAGAGAGGGTGCTTCTCGCAGAAATTTTCGTGTTGTTGTGAATAGATTTCTATATTCCAGATTTTTTGTTAAACCAGATGAATTTGAAAATTGCTCTTCCAACCCTGTGAAGAATTGAGTTGGAATTTTCATGGGGATTGCATTGAATCTGTAGATTGCTTTTGATAATATGGCCATTTTTACAATATTGATCCTTCCAATCCTTGAGCATGGGAGATCTTTCCATCTTCTGAGATCTTCAATTTCCTTATTCACAGATTGAAGTTCTTGTTATACAGATCCTTTACTTGCTTAGTTAGGGTTGCACCAAAGTATTTCATGTTGTTTGGCACTATTGTAAAGGGTTTCCTTTCACTAATTTTTTTCTCAGTATGATTCTCCTTTGGGTAGAAGAAGGCTACTGATTTGTTTGAGTTGATTTTTTATCCAGCCACGTTGCTGAAGTTGTTTATCAGTTGTGTAAGTTCTCTTGTGGGATTTTTGGGGTCACTTAAGTATACTATAATGTTATCTGAAAATAGTGATATTTTTACTTTTTCCTTTCTGATTTGTATCCCTTTGATTTCTTTTTCTGTCTAATTGCTCTGGTCAGGACTTCCAGTACTATGTTGAATAGGTAGGGGGAAAATGAGCAGCCTTGTCTAGTCCCAGATTTTAGTGGGATTGCTTCAAATTTCTCACTGATTATTTGGTATCGCTAAAGGAAAATAAGAAGTGATCCCAGTCAGCAGACTGAAATTAGTATTTTACCAAAAATTCAATACCATAATCTGTAAGAAGTGGTAAAAACTGCCATATTATAGATTCAAAGAAATAAATATAGTAGCTGTTTAAGACATCATTGTAGACTTCAGTTTAATGTGAAGAGCAAACTTAACAATCATTTTAATGTTGAAAAGAGAGAGAGTAGCTTGTGTTCACAACAAAGCTGTGTGGCCATTATTCATCAGAGGTATGTACATTAACTGATTTGATTTGAAAAATCAAGAGAAAGTAACAATTCCAGTCCATAATGAACATCCTTGCTCAAATTAGTTTTGCCACTGAACAATTTGCATGAGTCTTTATACTACTTTAGGGGATTTTAATATTTCAGGGTAAACCTGAGCTTATCAAGTATCTCCCCTAAGTCCTGAATATCAATTCCCTATTTTGTTGGCTTTGTTTAGTACATTTCTTTGTCTTCACTCTTATCATTCTTCTTCTATGTTCATATACAGGCTTCTGAAATAGTGCTGTTTGGGAATTTGGAGCTTTTTAAATATGTACTTATGAGATGTTTAAAGTAAATTTGAGACTTTTAGATTTTTTTGTCTTCGTTTCTGTTATTCTCCTGTCTTGTCTATCTTTATTATGCAGGTTTTAGAAACTGGCATAGTTCACAGGGCCTTCTGTGCTTCTTCACACTCATTCATATTTTCCTGTTCTATTTCTCTTACTCTTCTTACATCACATAGATATAAATTTCTCTTCTAATTCATAAATTCCTCACTAATTTAATTCTATTGTTTAATTGGTCAATTTTCTACTTGTTTTTACATATTTTTAGTCCATTTTTTCTTAGAATTATATTAGTGTTCATGAGTCTATTCTTGACATCTTTTATGTGTGTAGTTCAGGCTCTCTTGCTTTTCTTCTAGAAAAAATATTTGATTATATATTACTGTAATTGATGGCTATAATATTCTTCCTTGGGGCTTGTTATTAATATAGTTTCACTTCTTTGTAGTTATTGATATAATTTCTGGTTTGTAAGATTTTCCCTGCTTTATATAATCTTACATAATCTTACATATCAGTCCTTTGAACATGACCATAATCACTATACAAGAAAGATAAATTTAGAAAAGTTCAGTTTTACTATTTTACTTTCTATGTATATCTAGATTTCAAACTCTTATTACTCTCTGGTGAATATTCTAATATTTATCATCAATGTTCTGGAACATAAACTGCTTTATAGATTTGTCTAAACAAATTTAGCTTTCTCTGTGGTGTCATATCATTCAGGATAGTTTCGAGACTGGTTCTGCTCCAAAGCATTCTTCCCTGAATTTATTCTTATTTGTTCTAATAAAAAACATAAGATTTGTCTCACACTTCAAAGAAATCTGTCAATTTTCTGCCAATTGCCTTTAGTATAACTTGAGATTCTCAAAAATCTGTTTTCATTAACTTAATCTGAAATGAGGTTTAGAATTCAGTTTCCTGTGTCCTCTGTCTCATCTTAGGTAAAATAATCCGAATACATGTCTGGTACACAGGAGAAGGGAAGTAAAATAATGCCATGTGTTTCTCTGAATGATAGCCTTACACTAGGATCTGAAGGTTTTATATATGGGAGGAGAATACTTACAAGTCAATAAATATGTCTGCACTTAGCATTTCTTAAGCTGGGAAGCACAAAATCTGAGCTAGAACAAGGACATCCAATTTCCTCATTTTCACTCTTGAAATGTTCAATAGAAAATTTTGGCCATTCTCTTGTTCTATGTACCTAGAAGTTTGATTTATAAATAGGAACTGAAAAAAGAAATATTCATGGCTTTTCAAAAATAATTTGATTGGTAAGTTGGCATAAAAAAATGAACCCTATTTTCTTGACTGTGTAAGTCTGTGCTTTAGGTTTATCTCACTAAAATGAAAAGAGAACAGAAACATGTTTTCATTCTAGCACCAGATATATCTACCTTTCTTGCTGCCTAAGCTGTTGTTCTTGAAGAGTGTTTTAGAAGACTTTTAACATCAAGTCAGAATTTTATTTTTTTAGGTTTTATTTTTTATTACATAAAAATAATTTTTAATAGAGTCATTAATTTTTTCTCGTAGGATTCCCAAGAACTTGGCATTAAAAAATTCTTAGTTTACCTCCTTTTAAATGCTCTTGAAGGATGATGCCACCAGAGGTGCCTTCTCTTTAGGAAAGCCTACATAGATAACCATGTGTATGTAGGGACCAGTTAGGACAGGATTGTTCATAATTCATCAAATCCTGTACGGTGGGTATTGGGTTCAAACCCTTTTGGCTGCCTGAAGGTTCTCTAGTAGAAACAAGCAGCTATATTATAAAACAAATGAGAAGTGATCTCTGGGCTAAATGCAAAGTAAGAGATAAATAGCAGCAATATTTATAAAAATGGTTTAAGAGATATGATAATACATGGCAAGGGAGTGGTACTCAAACTATGAAAATGGAAATAAATTAACACAGTGCAAGTATTTCAAATGTTAACAGAGTTTTAAGTTGGAAAACTACTTGTGTTACCACCCAGAATTTGGTATATAGCCAGAGAAGTGTGAAAAAACAAATATGCCACTTCATGGAAGGTCTTCTGTAATAAATATCTCTCAGTTAATGAGGTTATACCGAATATAGCTATAAGAAGACTGTGTTCTACAACTATTAGAGTTCTGAAAAACAAAAAAAAATAATACATAAATGGGAATTTTTAAAACCAGAAAAATATGTTTCTAGGATAAAAAATTTTCAAACTTTTAAATTAAAGATGGACATGAATGCCTTATTCAGAGTAATAAATTCTTCTAAAGTTTTCTATTATCAAAGGATCATATCTGCAACTCAATTCCATATCCAGAATATCTTGAAAAGAGAAATCTAGCTGTGTTTTATAAAAATAACTGCAAAAACATGACATGAACAGTGACAAAGTTAATAGTTATGCTAATGTTTAAAAATGACAATCACGTGGATTTCCAAAAACAAAAACACTAAAATCAACCAGTGACTATTGAGAGAGAGGGAAAATTAGTCTTTTTGAAGGAAGAGACCCATAATGGTTTCGTCATTACTGTATGACCAGCTGGTCACACAAACTATATCTACTGAGCAGGTTATATTTATTATTTAGGCATCTTTACTTTCATCTATCTATACATTTATATAACACTAATCAAAGGAAGAGAGACTGACAATTCAGAGGGAGCACAGCAGGGCATATGGTAAAAGTTCAGGGAAGAGGAGTAAAGAGGGTTGAAGAATGAAAAGGAAAGAAGGAAATTATATCTTAAATAAAATATGCTAACAAAAAAGGCAAACAATCTATGATCATAGTCTCTTGATAGGAAAAACAAAACAATGCTTTCTGACGGCAAAAAAATTTTTTTTCTTGTGTTTTATCCCTTTAAGTTTTCCTTGGAAAGTTGTCACCTCTATGTACAGGGAACTTGTGAAAGTTTGGTTCAGTTTAGAAAGCAATCTGAAAAGACATAATTAATGTAGATTTGGTACTCTCTTGTTTCTCTAAATATAGAATGAAGTGAAAAACCCACCTATTTAAAACACTTAGAACTTCAATCTTGAAAAATATTGATTAGTATGAATATCACAGAAATATTCCTAGAAGAATGAGTCTCCCTTGATTGTAAGGACTATACAGTTTGGTTGTTGTGTTCAATGTTAGCTGCTTTCTTCCTCTCCATATTGAAAAGGGACTTAGATATGCAGCTGATCATTGCAAAGAATTGATTCATAAGGGCTAGAAAGTTCAAGAAGCTCAAAGATTCCTGGTAAAAAAAAGTTAACCAAAGTTATGTGTATGGGAAAATATAAATCCTAAATTGAGTAGATGATTTCCCTTTGAGAAGCAGGAAGTCTGAACCTTACAATAATATATTCTTGAATTTTTTCCCATCTCTCTTCTCTCATATATTACATCCAATTATAGTTTCCTCTTATTCTGAGTCCCTTATCTTCACCTTTTCTCTCCCCACACCCCATACAATCTTTCTGCATTCTCCTCAATACATGGCAGGCCTCCCATGCATATCAATCATGAATGGCATGTCAAGTTTCTGTACAACTAGGTACCTTCCTTCGTATTAAGACTGTATGAGGAAACCCAGTATGAGGGGAAAAGTCCCAAAAGCAAAAGCATAATAGACAGTTCCTGAGGTAGGAGTTATGTTTTAGGACCAAAGTGTATACATATACATATATATGTGTGTGTGTGTGTGTGTGTGTGTGTGTGTGTGTGTGTGTGTGTGTGTGTGTGTTTGTGTGTGTCTATATATGTATGTATGTGTGTATGTATGTATTATATATGTATGTATGTATGTATGTATGTATGTATAACATAGAGGCAGAGATACTAGGTCAGACGCATGCATGCATCCTGGTAGTCAGTTGAGTTTCTGTGAGCCCTCATGTGCCCAGTTTAGTTCGTGTTTTGTGTTTTCTTGTCCTGTTTTTGACCCCTCGGGCCATGAAAATTTTTCTTGACATCTACCACAGAATGTCCCAAGATCTGCCTAACGATTGCTAATGGGTCTCTGCATCTCTTTCTACCATATTCAAGGGCAAAGCTTCTATGGCGGCAACTTGACTAGATACTAAATTAGTGTCAGATTTTCTAGTATGGCAGAACAGTGTTGACCTCTTTTTTTAAAGTTGTGTTTGGTTATATTCTTGGCCTCTGAGCTATGCAGCTTTTGGGTCCAGGCATAGACAAAACATCTTAAATGGGATGTGGATAGGATGGGAATGGGAGCAGGAAACATCTTAAGGGGAGAGAATGCAGGGGAAGTTACTAGGAGAGACAACTAAAACTGGGGATTATCTGGGGGTGAGTTAGTAGGGATTGCAACCTCATGGGAAGAACAACATTGTCAACCAGCCAAACCCTTTCCATGGACTGAAACACCAACTACTGAGCACACATTGAGAGACCTATGGCTCCAGTTGCATATGTAGCAGAAGATAGTAGTTTTGGCATTACAGGAATTACACTTGAATTCTCCACACTTTACTCTATGAATTTAAAGTTCATTATGAAAAATAAACAAGGGCTACAGAGAGGCCTTAACATATGGCTGACAGTGATATAATCTTGAAAGACTTGAACTCCTCAAATTTTTATTTTTCACATGCACCCATCTCTGATGAGTCATTCCCAGAAGTTTTACATTGTCAAAGGAAATAACTGACTTCTAAGGCATCCCTCTGACCCTGAGGGATGCATGTACATTCCCAATAAATGAAAATTCAATGAAAAGCTTTAAAAAGTAACAAAATTGAAGCAGGAGACTGCCAGCTCACAAAGGAGCTGCTGTGTACTTTAGCCACAATGCATATTTCTCAAAAGGAAATTAGTACTGAAAGGTCATCTCAGGGGTCACTGCATTTGGTTACAAATGTCAACTTTCAGAGTTTGTAAGTTTAAAATATGAAAATAGAGAGTTACACTACAGATATAATCATCATCTTAAGATGGATCTCATTCTAGATCTCATGACTGTACTGTATCACTCTTCGGTAGATTCTGGGTGGAAGGGCCTGTACAGGAGAATATTCCTACAGGCCCAAGGGGGAAATGCCCTTTTTTAGACTGTATACTTCACATACTCAATCTTCCTGAAAATCATCAATTAATAAATTATGACTTGGAAGGTTCTTTAAGTATTGCTTCTATTGGATGGTTAAATTATAGCCCAGGGTGGGTGCATTCAGAAGAGCCCAGATGAATGTACAATGGTCTTAAGATTAATGTCATTTTAAAAGCGACAGGGAAAGAAGGGGATGGTTATTCCTCATAGAGATTCTATTACATGTAACAGTGCAGAGCCATGGGCATAGATTCTGATGGAGGGAGAAGAATGTGTTTTATTTTACAAAAACTTACAGATGTTATTTCAAATAAACAGTAAGGAAGAAACCAAGATTTCTTTACCAAAACAATATCTTTTCTTTACCCCATTTTCTTAATAGTAGTTTAATAAACTTTCTTGGTCACTGAATGGTAACAGTGAAGGCATAAATATTTCAAGCTTCTGTAAGTTTATTTTCACCTTAAACTGTTTGCATACTTAGTCTACATATGGTTCATTTCCCCCCATTTTACAGGAGAGGGTACCTTAATAATGATTTATGTGAAAAAAAATAGTCCTTTATTTCAGGACTGGTGATGTCCCTGGTGTTGATCCAGCTATTCAAGTAATCCCATGTCTTATTTCTTGTTGTAAAACTGGGGTAATAAATCAAATTGTTTATTGATGTGTGTATTTTACAAAGAATTTTATGGTGAGGGATGTATGAGATACCAAAAGTGATGCCTTTCTCTAACTGCTCTCAGTTCTGCTCTTCAGCACCATTCACAAGGAGATCTGCATGTCATCCTCATTAACGTAGATGCTAATGGTTCCAAATCTGCAATGCAGTAGTGTAATTCTCAATTTCAACTTGCAATTGAAATACAGCCACTAATAATACGCTGACAATTTTTGACGTTAAGTCATGCAAACAAAGGGAAGTACTCTTTAGTACAAATGAGGAACATAAGGGCAGAGCAAACTTTGCAAAGATAGATCTTGGAATCAAACCTTGGTGCCTTCTTCCTATCTATGAATTTGTCCCCAGCATTTCATATATGATGCTGCATAAGTCATAACTGCTTTTGTGGGCACCTATTGCTAGGATACATCCTTGCCCATTTATTAGGATTTTCTAGACTGATTATACAGTATTTCGATGAGGAAAGTTAAAAAAGAAGTTGCTTGAAGAAGTATCACAGCATGTTCAGATTTGAGCACACCTAACCTTCAGTGTACACTCACTTAGCAGTCAAAAAACTGACTTGTGTGAAAAAGTAAAAGACCCAATCAATATATGTAATTATATGGTAAGTACTGGAATTCCTTTTCATATTTGAAGATCATAGGAAAATTGGCCTTACATAGATTGACTAGAAGGGTGGCACTTTCGAAAATGGATCTACAGCTGGTAGGTATTGAATCACCACCACCCAGGTTCTTCAGCTTCTAGCACCCATGAATTGCCACTCACACCCCATGGACACCTTGGCTTACAAACTTTGCTTTTTGCTTTAGCTGCTTATTGACTTTGAAAATTTGTTCTACTTTTTAAAAAACAAGAAAAATCAAAACAAAACCTGTTACTCGTGCTCCATTCTCAATGTCCTTTTCTGATTATAGTTACTTTTTAAGTCCCCAATACATGATATTGTCTTTTACATTATGCTGTGTACTCAACAGTGAAGTGATTTCCCTGATGATGTTTGTGATGGAATATTAGTATTTAAATTCAAAGCCAAAACAATGAATGTGTGAAGGAGGAATTTAACACCTTCCAACTTCTTTTTTTTCCCACAACAGTATATCATAGAAAAACACCAGCATTTGTGCAAACATATGTTTCCCTTGACAGGCTTCCATCCATTGGTTCTTGCTTTGACCTTCAGCTAAAATTATGAGTCTTAGACCCCCAAAACCCTCTTAAAGGAAAATGTGCATTGAGGAATAATTTCAGTCATCTGATGTCTCTGCTGTTCTGTCTCTATCCCTCTGTGTGAGAAAACAATAGACAGATGGAGACACAGAGAGACAGAGCAAGGAGAAAAAGCTCAGAGTCAACTCAAAGGCTTTGCTGAAATATATTGGAGGAATTTAAGCAGGTATATACTTTATACTCCAAACTATGTCTCAATAAATAGACTGCAAACTCGGAAATGTTTGCTCAACCTCTAGAGATAAGCAATATAAGGCTAATGTACTAAAGAGCACCAAGTTCTTTATAGGTAGGCAGTCAAGCAGAAAGACAGACAGCTAGATATGGAGATAAAGATACAGATAACTATTTAGAAGGCCATTTCATGCTATGTTCTTGTATCAAAATGTAGTAGGCTCTTCCTTAGGGTTTATGACCTCCCTAGAAACAAGTAAACAGTAACAGTGTATGTTCCACCCTGTGCTGATGAGTTTAAATATAACAATAGTCTGTTGGGTACCCTTGTATCTATAGGCTTATTTTCAATGTTATAGCTATTAGTTTTCACAGGTGGGTGAGACTGTTGCTAACTTTTCTCTCTACCAGCCCACATACTACCTGAGAACACTCTGAAAGCTAACCAACAGGGAGAAAGTGAAGGCAAAAGTTTTTGCAACCTACTTACAATAAGGATTCAACATCTCCTCTACCTTTCCACCCAGCAGAGGTAGTGGAGTGGAAACATTATTATGATCCAGGAGAAGTGGTCCTGTTCAGCCATAGTTCTTTGGGGGGTAAGCCCAATCTCCTCTGGCAGCAGTTCAGTCCAGTAGCAAACACCAAATACAACTTAGCCGCTGCACACCAGTCCTCTAGGCAGGCAGACAGCATATAGCAACTGGCAGTGCTTTCAGCAGGCAGACACCAGGCAGGAATACAAACCACCCTGAGGCAAAGCTGCCAAAATGGAAGCAATAAAGCACTGCAGGAGCTTCATGCACAGTTTCTCTCAATGGCAGCAATACCGCAAGTTGAGCTCAACAAAGCTATGTAAAGCAAACAAATACATGTGTGTTATCCACGAAGAATAAAGAGGTGGAGCAAACCAAACCAATGCTCAGGACTTGTCTCCTACTGCCTGTGGGGCCATATTAATGCTCCATCCAGCATCCTTTCACATGTGTGTTCTACATACAAACATCTTTTCACCTATGCTGTTTCAAGGAAACATACTTTCACCTGTCTGCTTTAGCAAGATATACTTTTTCCTGTGTGGCCCAGGAAAACATCATGTGACATATAAATTTTCAATGAAGCCAGAACCAAGGAAGCTTCTTGGTCAATACCAGGTTTGTTTATTTCATTTCCGGTAACAAACATGTATGTCATCTCTAGAAATAGTGTCCAACCATCAAATTCTGGGGGTCATCTGAAAGCATTAACATTAACTTGTACTATATAGGAACTCCCTGGAACAACCTTGAACAATGCCATAAAAAAAATGTTCTACTCTTGCTTGATAAGTTACAATTTCTGTAAGAAAACAAGTCCCCTGATAACATATGAATTAACTCTAATTAAATTTCTTTAACAATGTTTAAGTTTCTCAATCATTTTTATTTTGAGGCTATATATATCAATGAGTTCACAGAGCATGATGTAAGAAGAGGTAGATTCTGTAAAGTCATAGATTTGTAAAAATTGCTTTGAAGTGGTGACTTATTGGTGATCAAGGTCACCGTATTTTTAAACTCCAATCAGGATAGTTCTAATTAGCATTATTGCATTGGTAAGAAGGGGCTCACCAAGCTTCATGCTTATCTAAAAATTACTGAGAGATAATAGCTGTAGAAAAATAAAAATGCCTTTTCATCAGAGCTGTGGCTTCCAGACTTTGTGTTCTCAAGATAAGATTTTTATTTGTTCATTGTATAATTCTAGGCAATATTAGTACAATTTTTACTAATAACAAAATATTACATTCAAATTCGTAAATTGTGGAATTTTGTTACATTTCATCAGAACCTCATAGAAGAATCGAGTATCAAAATTAAATGGATTTTTGATAAAAGACAATATATTCCTAGGTCTTTTTGAAGTTAAAAATGAATAATGTAGCAAAATTATGTTCATGATTCCTATTGACTTCTTTAGTACTATTGTACTCAAATTCAGAAAAAAATTCAATTATCTAGCTGTTCAATTTGAATTAAAAATTGTTCTTCGTAAAATTTACTGTCTATAATCTAACTGCACAGAATTTGTATTTAATTTGGAAAAAAAAATATTTAGACCAGAGAACTCATTGTCAACATAACCACTGACTGGAGACATCATCATCCAAACTAGCTGTTAGATGCCAATCATCCCCACTAAACCATCTAAAGAATAATGGTTTGAGTTTCCTCCTCAGTCATTTCCTTTAAACATATAATTCTTAACAACTGGTGTTAGCACAGCTTGTCTATTCATTATTTCTTCTGTAAGGCAAACATTTGTATTAACTTTTTATGTCTGGGACACTGCAGTTAATAATCATGATATATACACATGTGTATATGTGCACATCTCCTAGAAAATTAGAAAGAATGGAGAGCATAAGGAAGAGCATAAAATGAATCAATGACATGAAAAGTGAAGAGAAAATAACAACATAAAGGAGATTAAAAATATTAGATTTCTATAATTTTAATTACATGGTTTATTTTAATATCCTAACCAACAGTGTATTGCTTCATTTTTAAAAGTGAAATATCTACAAACAGGGCTTGCAGAACATTAGCTGTGTCCAAGATACTAAACAAGATTGATACCAGAATGTTTTTTTAACAACATTATTTTACAAAACAAAGATAAATGTACAGATTTTAAGCATTTTTTGCATAAAATTATACAATATATTTTTGTCAGTACTTTTTTTCAGATTTTAAAATAATTTTTACATAAAACTGTATGAATATATTTTTTAGTAAGAACTTGATATTTTTAAAGGTTTGATAGTATGCATTGAAAACATAATAGTTACAATGAGCATAAAGTACATGTAAAACAAAATGTAAAATGGCAATAGTCAAAGTTTTCTTGTTGTATAAAGATATTTTTGTTTTGTTTTATTTTGCTTTCTTTATTTCTTGGACTCTATACAGTCTGTGAGTTGTTTCTGGGGCAGTGCGAGCCTCTGGGGTTAGCATCCCACTATCAGTGAATGCATATTATGTCTGTTCTTTTGTGACTGGGTTATCTCATTCAGAATGATATTCTCTAGATGCAGCCGTTTTCTTAAGAATTTGGTCAAGTCATTGTTTCTGGTGGCTGAGTAGTATTCCATTGTGTAAATGTACCACAATTTTTGTATCCATTCATCTTCTGAAGGACATCTGGGTTCTTTCCAGCTTCTGGCTATTATAAATAGAGCTGTTATGAACATTGAGGTGCATATATCTTTGTTGTGTACTAAGGTGTCTCTGGGGTATATGCCCAGAAGTGGAATAGCTGGGTCTTCACGTAGTATTATGTCCAATTTTCTGAGGTATCACCAGACTGATTTCCAGAGTGGTTGTATTAGTTTGCAGCCCAACCAACAATAAAGAAGGGTTTCTCTTTCTCTGCAATTTCGCCAGCATCTGTTGTCCTTTGAGATTTGGATCTTGGCCAATCTGACTGGTGTGAGGTGGAATCTCAGGGTTGTTTTGATTTGCATTTCCCTGATGGCTAAGGATGTCGAGCACTTCCTCAGATATTTCTCAGCCATTCGATATTTTTCAACTGAGAACATTTTGTTTAGTTCTGTACCCCATTTTTAATAGGGTTATTTTATTCTCTGGTGTCTAGCTTTTTGAGTTCTTTGTATACCTTAGATATTAGGCCTCTATCTGATGAGGAGTTGGTAAAAATCTTTTCCCATTCTGTTGGCTGCCATTTTGTTTTCTTGACAATGTCCTTAGCCTTACAGAAACTTTGCAATCTCCTTAAGTCCCATTTGTTAATCTTTGACCTTAGAGCTTGAGCCATTGATGTTTTGTTCAGGAAATTTTCTCAGGTGCCTATATGTTCTAAAGTTTTCCCTACTTTCTCATCTAATAGTTTCAGTTTATCTGGTTTAATGTGGAGATCTTTGATCCAATTACACTTGAGCTTTGTACAAGGAGATAAAAAAGGGTCTATTTTCATTCTTTGGCATGTTGAGTGCCATTTGAACCAGCACCATTTGTTGAATAGGCTGTCCTTTTTCCATTGAATGTTTACGGGTCCTTTGTCTAAAATCAGATGACCATATATGTGAGGGCTCATTTCTGGATCTTCTATTCTATTCCATTGATCCACATGCCTGTTTCTGTACCAGTACCATGCAGTTTTCAGCACAATTGCCTTGTAGTATAGCTTGAGGTCAGGGATAGTGATTCCCGCAGATGTTTTCTTGTTTTTGAGGATGGATTTAGCTATTCTAGGTTTTTTGTTGTTCCATATGAAATTGCACATTGATCTTTCCAATTCCATGAAGAACTGTGTTGGAATTTTGATGGGGACTGCGTTGAATCTGTAGATTGCTTTTGGTAGGATTGCCATTTTTAAAATGTTGATCTTTCCAATCCATGAGCATGGGAGATCTTTCTATTTTCTGAGATCCTCCTCAATTTCCTTCTCTAGAGGTTTGAAGTTCTTGTCGTAGAGTTCCTTCACTTGCTTAGTTAGAGTCACACCAAGGTACTTCATAGTTTTTGTGATGATTGTGAAGGGTACCTTTTCCCTAATTTCTTTCTACTCATGTATGTCCTTTGAGTATAGGAAGGCTACTGATTTGTTTGAGTTGATTTTGTATCCAGCCACTTGGCTGAACTTGTTTATCAACTGTAGGAGTTCTCTGGTGGAGTTTTTGAGGTCACTTAAGTACACGAACATGTCATCGGCAAAGAGTGATGTTTTTATCTCTTCCTTTCCAATTTGTATCCACTTGATCTTCTTTTGCTGTCTAATTGCTCCAGCTAGGACTTCCAGTACTATGTTGAATAGGTAGGGGGAGAGTGGGCAGCCTTGTCGAGTCCCTGATTTTAGTGGGATTGCTTCAAGTTTCTTACCATTAAGTTTGATGTTGGCTGTTGATTTGCTGTATATTGCTTTTATTATGTTTAAGTATGGACCTTGGATTCCTGTTCTTTCCAGGACTTTTAACATGAAGGGGTGTTGAATTTTGTCAAATGCTTTCTCAGCATCTAGAGAGATGACCATCTGATTTTGTTCTTGAGTTTGTTTATATGTTAGATTACATTGATGGATTTCCTTATATTAAACCATCCCTGCATCCCAGGGATGAAGCCTACTTGGTCATGATGAATGATCGTTTTGATGTGTTCTTGGATTCAGTTTGCAAGGATTTTGTTGAGTATTTTGCATCAATAATCATAAGTGAGATTGGTCTGAAGTTCTTTTTCCTTGTAGGGTCTTTGTGTGGTTTAGGGAACTAGGGTTATTGTAGCCTCAAAAAATGAGTTGGGTAGTATTCCATCTGATTCTAACTTTTGGAATAGTTTGGAGAGTATTGGTGTTATATCCGCAATAGAAGTCTGATAAAATTCTACACTGAACCCGTCTGGACCTGGGCTTTTTTTGGTTGGGAGGCTTTTGATGACTTCTTCTATTTCTTTAGGTGTTATAGGGATATTTAGATGGTTTACTTGGTCCTGGTTTAACTTTGGGACTTTGTATCTGTCTAGGAATTCATCCATTTCCTCCAGATTTTCCAATTTTGTGGAGTATAAGTTTTTTAGTAGGATCTGATGATTTCTTAAATTTCCTCAGTTTCAGTTGTTATGTCTCCACTTTCCTTTCTGATTTTGTTAATTTGGATACTCTCTCTTTGCCATCTAGTTAGTCTTGCTAGGGGTTTATCAATCTTGTGGATTTTCTCAAAGAACCAACTCATGGTTTTGTTGATTTTTTCAATGGTTCTTTTTGTTTCTATTTGGTCTATTTCTGCCCTAATTTTGATTATTTCTTGCCGTCTACTCTTCTTGGGTATATCTGCTTCCTTTTGTTCTAGGGCTTTTAGCTCTGCCGTCAGGTTGCTGATATAAGCTCTCTCCAGTTTCTTTTTGGAAGCACTTAGGGCTATGAGTTTTCCTCTCAGTAATGCTTTCATTGCATCCCATAAGTTTGGGTATGTTGTGTTTTCATTTTCGTTGAATTCTAGAAAGTCCTTAATTTCTTTCTTTATTTCTTCTTTGGCCCTGATATCATTTAACAGAGTGTTGTTTAGCTTTCATATGTACATAGGCTTTTTGTTGTCTTTGTTGTTGTTAAAGACCAGCCGTAGACCATGGTGATCTGAGAGGATGCATGGGAGTATTTCAATCTTCTTATATCGATTGAGGCTCGTTCTGTGTCCAATTATGTGGTCAATTTTTGAGAAGGTGCCATGGGGTGCTGAGAAGAATTTGTATTCTTTTACTTTAGGATGATATGTTCTGTATATATCTACTAATTCTAGTTGGTTCAAAGTCTCTGCAAGTTTTGCAGTGTCCTTGTTCAGTTTCTGTTTCCATGATCTGTCCATTGGTGAGACTGGGGTATTAAATTCTCCCACTATTATTGTGTGGGGTGAAATGCATTTTTTGAGCTTTAGTAGGGTTTCTTTTATAAATGTGGGTACTTTTTTATTTGGAACATATATGTTAAGAATTGAGAGTTCCTCCTGAAAGATTTCCCCGATAATGAGTAAAAAGTGTCCTTCCTTATCTTTTTTGATAACTTTTGGTTGGAAATTTACTTTATTCGATATTAGAATAGCCACACCAGCTTGCTTCTTGGGACTATTTTCTTGGAAGTTTTATTCCCACCCTTTTACTCTGAGATAGTTTCTGTCTTTGTCTCAGAGATGAGATTCCTGTATGCAGCAAAATGCTGCATTCTCTTTATGTATCCAGTCTGATAGCCTATGTCTCTTTATTGGTTAGTTGAGTTTATTTATGTTAATAGATATCAAGGAATAGTTGTTTCTGTTTCCTGCCATTATTGCCTTTGTGGGTTGAGTTGTGTCTGTGTCTTTTTCTTCTTTTAGTTCTCTTGTTTAGGGGTTTTCTTGTTTTCACTAGGCTGTATTTTCCCTCATTGTATTGTGTTTTCCACCTATAATTCTTGCTGTTATGGGAGAGCTGGGTTCTGGTATTGCCAGGTTGTCTTGGATTCCTTGGGACATACTCTTTCGCTTTCCTCTCGCCATGTTGTTGTCAGTGATATGTTCTTGCCTTTCCCTTGTATCTGGTCTGTGTCCCTGGATCTCCACTGGTCCAGGTGTCAGATTGGCCAAGCCCTGTTCTGTTCCCTGAGGTCGCAGCAGGGTGGAAACAGAAGTTCCACAGTTGTGTTCCTGGTCCCTGGATCAAGCAGGGCTGGGGGGTGCGCTTTATGTGCACACTTCGCAGAGATCTCTCTGCTCCCTGGCTGCCCGGATCTCCTACTCACCAGTCTTTAAAGCTTTAGGAGCTGTTGATCCGAGTGGCAGATGGGCCGTGCCCTGTTCTTCGCCCTGAAGTCGTCACCGGGTGGAAACAGAAGTTCCAAAGTTGTGTTCCTGGTCCCTGGATCAGGGAGGCCTGGGGGTGCGCTTACTGTGCGCACTCCGCAGAGATCCCTCTGCTCCCTGGCTGCCCAGACCTCATATTCACCAGTCTTTAAAGCTTTAGGAATTGCTGATCCGAGTGGCAGATGGGCAGCTCTTTGTTCTGCACCCTGAAGTCGCCGCCGGGTGAAATCAAAAGTTCCAAAATTGTGTTCCTGGTCCCTGGATCAGGCAGGCCTGGGGGTGCGCTTACTGTGCGCAGTCCGCAGAGATCTCTCTGCTCCCTGGCTGCCAGACCTCCTACTCACCAGTCTTTAGAGCTTTAGGAGTTGCTGATCTGAGTGGTAGATGGGCCGCTCTTTTCCAGAATGTTTTTTAACTATACAAATTTTCAATGAATGCCATTGTATGTTTTATAAATTTTCCTATTATATTTCTTATCCATATGTGAGCCTTGTTCAAGTTTGGTAGGTGATAGCAGACAAGTTAAAATCTTTGGTGTTTGGATAAAATAAATGTTAACTTTTAGAGAATATCCCATTTTATAAACTTTACCTGTAATGAGAGGAAGGCTGAGATTTGTAGTATCTTTTTGTTTGCTTTTCTATTATAATTAAATTTATTTATTCAGTCTCCAACCCAATACCATCCCCAAGTTAAGTCCTTCTACTATTCCGTTTAGAAGGAAAATTTCTCCTCTGGGTGTCAATCCCCTCCCCTAATTCCCTCAGCCCCACACTGCTCAAAAAGTTGCTGTGAGAATAGACAGATACTCTTTGACTTAGGCCAGACAAGGCTGTTAATTTCAGTTACAGTATCCACAGGCAGATATGTAGACATCAGGTTCACAGACAGACCCTGCTCTAGTTGTTTGGGGGACCTGCAAAAAGACCAAGCTCCTCATCAGCTACATATGTGCAGGGAGTTCAGGTCCAGCCCATGCTGGCTCTTTGGTTGGTGATTCAATCTCTGGGCGCCCATAAGAGTCCAAGATAGTTATCTCTGTTGGTCTTCCATCAGAGTCTCTGTCTCTTCTGGTCCCTCAGTCTTTCTTCTGATTATTCCTTAATATTTCCTGAGCTCCAACTACTATTTTGGCATGCATCTTTGTTTCTCTTTCCATTGGCTTTCAGGTTGGGGCCTATCAGAGGACAGTATGTTATGTTTCTCCCTGCAAGCAAGACACATTAATAATAACAAGAATTTATTTTTGCCAATGTAATGAGTCTCAGTTCCTTCATGTATCTCAGTGGAAGCATGGATATAGAAAATGTGGTATATACACACAAGAAAATACTACTCAGTCATTCAAAACAACTAAATAATTAATTTTGTAGGCAAATGGGTAAAACTAGAAAATATTATTCTAAGCAAGGTAACAAAGACCCAAAAAAACACGTATGGCATGTACTCACTAATAAATGGATATTAGCTATGAAGTACTGGACAATCATCTCTTATTCAACAGACCTAAAAGAGCTAAACAAAGAGAAAGGCACAAGGAAGGATGTTTGAATTTGTTAGAAGGAGAAACAAAATAGATAACGGAGGTCAATGGAAGTAGGGAACTGAGAAGAAGAGTGGACAGGGAGAAGAGTAGGGTAGACAGATCATATAATCATTTGTAAGAAGAGAAGAGGAGATAGGAGAGAGATCTGGATATTGGAGGTGATCTCTAAGATATGCCAAAGACCTGAGATGGGGAGGCGCCCCAGACTATCTAATGGGTGATTCTAACAGAGATTCCTAGCAGTGGTGATATAGATGCTGACGTGTCCACTTCCTGTAACCAGGCAGGCCTCTCAGTTGAAGGATAAGGACAGAAACATGCCCATAAAGCCTTGGAAACAAAATGTCCCCTGCCTGAAAGATGTACAGGGAAAAAGATAAAGCAAGAGTCTGAGGGAATGGTCAACCAATGAAACTTCAGCAATTTAAAAAGTGTAGCATATGTGGAACAGTGCTAAACAAAGAATTCTCAACTGAGGAGTCTCGAATTGTTGAAGAGCACCTAAAGAAATGTTCAGCATCCTTAGTCATCAAGAAAATTCAAATCAAAGCATCCCTGAGATTCCACATCACATCAGTCAGAATGGCTAAGATCAAAAATTCAGATGACAGAAGATGCTGGTGAGGATGTGGAAAAAGAGGAACACTTTTCCACTGTTGGTGAGGTTGTAAACTGGTACAACCACGCTGGAAATCAGTCTGGCAGTTCCTCGGAAAATTGGACATAGTACTACCTGAAGATCCAGTTATTCCACTTCTGGGCATATAACCCAGTGGTGCTCCAACATATAACAAAGACACATGCACCACAATGTTCATAGCAGTCCTATTTATAATAGCCAGAAGCTGGAAAGAACCCAGATGTTCTTCAGTAGATGAATGGATACAAAAATTGTGGTATATTTACACAATGGAGTACTACTCAGCTATCCGAAACAATGACTTTATGAAATTCTTAAGAAAATGGATGCATCTAGAGAATATCATCCTGAATGAGGTTACCCAGTCACAGAAGAACAGACATAATTGCAGTCACTGTTAATTGGATACTAGCCCCAGAAAGCTCTGAATATCCCAGAAATAACTCACAGGCCATATGAAGCTCAAGATAAACAAAGGCCAAAAAATGAAAGCCTCAGTCCTTCTTCAGAAAAAAAAATGTATAGCACCCTTTTAGAATGTGGTACACCTGGACCTTAAATCACTAATAATCTAAGAGCTAAGCCTTGTGGCAATTTTTGGTATTCAAAGATCATTATACTCAATCTATAATCACCAACATAACTGTTTCCATGTTATGTTCTGTGCTACATATAATTTTGTTTATGGTAACCAGTAGGATTTCAATTCCTGCTATCAAACCTCTAAAAGAATTAAGTAGTGACAAAAAATTTTCATATAGTGTTATACCAAAATGCCTTAAAAATATGTATATCTATTCCTCTTTTTTAAAAATAAAGTTGTAAGATAGAAAAATAATATATAAAAAAGTAAATGAAAAAAAGTGTAGCATACACCTGAGATATCTCAGGTTATGTGATCACAGAAAACATTGCATAAACTCAAATCTAGACACTCTAGTCATCAACTTACTTCATATTTCTTATCTCTGTTTTTTTATGATTTATTTTAGCTACCATGGTCACTGGACTTCTGCCTTTCCTAGATTAACTCTATAAATTCAGACTGTGACATGATATCTAGAAATAATTTTTGTCTCTGTGATCTATATATAAAGTTAAATTGTTCAGAAACAGATTGAAATCAAGAATCCTTATATACTACAGTTACTTTTACTCAGCTCTCTAATACTAATAACTTACTTATGTGAACTGTGCACACTCTTTGCTATGCAGTAGATGTCTTATTTTTGTGCAATCCTTCCATTCTTTTCTTTTTTTGTATTAATTAAAAAAGCATTTGCTTTAATTCTTAAACACTTAATTTGTTTTTTCATATTATTGTGCTTTATGCATGTGAATAATTAATATATTATCATGAAATAAATGAGCATTCCAAAATCCAGATAAATCAAGTAGTTCACTAAAAATTAAAATTAAAATGATAAGGTGCTATTTGCACCTCAGCTCTTCTGAAGAGGAAGAATTAATTATCTGTAAGTTGTAGTCCATAGAAGGTTTGTAATGGCCCCAAAAGTATATAGGAAAATTAAAACGTACTTAAAGAATTAAAAAGAAGTAGTAGTAGTAGTAGTAGTAGTAGTAGTAGTAGTAGTAGTAGTAGTAGTAATAGTAGTAGTAGTAGAAGAAGAAGAAGAAGAAGAAGAAGAAGAAGAAGAAGAAGAAGAAGAAGAAGAAGAAGAAGAAGAAGAAGAAGAAGACAAAGTTGCATAGGAAAGGGGTAGACCTGGGAGAAGTTAGAAAAAGGGGTAAATGTAATCAAATACAGTGTACTAAATTAAATTCTTAAAAAAGATAATAAATTTGGAGGCCTGGAATTTCATTAAAAGCAGTAAAAAAAAAAAAAGAACAATTTCCCTTATTTCTGATTCAACAATATTTATTCAAACTCAGAAACCATTCAGCGTTGTAGAGGTATGTTACTCTACTGTGGTATGGTAATCCACTTAACCTCACATTAAAAGCTCACACTTTCTTTTCATCTTTCAAGTGAGAATATGGCATAAAACAGTTTTCAGTGCTGTTGATGCATCAAAACTGAAACCAAACAACACATTTAATGTGTTGTTATCTCTAGGACACCCTGGAGATTCTATAGTTATTAACGTGTTAGCTTTCAAACCTCAGCCTGCCAATGCATATTTCTAATAAACTTGAGAATAGTATATTGTCAGCATCTTATATCTACTACAGAATTTCTTAGGATAGTCTATGGACTAATAGTAAAATAGGCCACCATCAAATTCAAATATGCTCAAGGATGTGTCTAACTGATTCTGCCCCTAAATCTATGATTCTTTCTAAGTTACTATTAGCAGGCTGTAGAGATGGCTCAGTGGTTCAGAACACTGGTTGTTCTTATAGAGGCCCCAGATTTAATTCCTAACACCCACATGTTGGCTCATATCTGTCTCTATAGCTCCAGGGAATCTGATGCCTTCTTCTGGCCTCTTCAGGTACCAGGCATTCATGTGGTGCACACATGCAGGCAAATCCCCCCTACACAAAAAAGTGAGCCATAAATCTAAATTACTATCAGTGGTGGAGATAGACTAGACGGCCATATAACTAAACTCTCGAATAGATCTTTTGTTCAATTGCAGTGAAAACTCACACATTTCTCTCTTTTTAAAAGTTCTCTTCTATTGCCTTGCTTAGCCTGTGTAGTCCATTCTGATTTGAATTCATACAGAAGCAACATCCAAACTAAATTACTCCAAAGTCATCAATTTTAGCTCTTTGTCAATTGTCACCTGTCATTCAAACCAAATGTATTAAGAAGAATAAAATCACCATTAAAATCACTTAGAAAATTCTGGGAATGTAAGTGAGAAGGAAGATGAGCATAGACACAGAGTTGACAAGAAGATTTCTAGTAGTGTGAAATGACAAAGGTCAGAATTTGAAATATTAAAAGGAAGATATTCCTTCTAAACATAGCTACTGTGCATTTATTTTTTTATTATTATGTGGTAAGAGAATTTTATTTTCTGTTTGACTCCATTTCTTGTACGTTGGAGAAATTTTATTCTATGATTTTGTTGAAGATGTTTAGGGGTCTTCGGGCTGGGAATATTTTCTCTCCTCTATTGCACTGAGATTTAGTCTTTTCGTTTTGTCCTTGATTTCTTGAATGTTTTGAGTGAGGAGTATTTTATGTTTTGAAATGTTTTATAGATGTCTGTTAAATCCATTTGGTTTATAACTTCTGTTAATTTCACTGCATCTCTATTCAGTTTCTGCTTCCATAATCTCTTCATTGATAAAAGTGGGGTGTTGAAGCCTCCAACTATTATTGTGTATGGTACAATATATGATTTGTTGTTTAGCAGAGTTTCTTTTATAAATGTAGATGTCCTTGTATTTGGAGTAAAGATGTTCAGGATTGAGAGTTCATCTTGATATATTTTTTGTTTTATGAGTAAAACGTGTCCTTCCTTATCTTTTTTGAAAGCATTTGGTTTCAAATCTATTTTATTCAATATTAGAAAGGCTACTCTAACATATGTCTTTGAACCATTTACATAGGAAAATTTTCCCAACCTTTTATTCTGAGGTAGTGTAGGTCTTTGTCTATGAGATGAGGTTCCAGTATTCAGAAAAGAAATCTGGATCCTGTCTATATATCCAGTCCTAGAGTCTATGTCTTTTTCTTGGTAACTGAGTCTACTGACATTAAGAGATATCAAGGAATACTGATGGTTGTTTCCTGTTACTTTTGTTGTTAGATGTAGAATTATGTTTGTGTGTGTTTCTTCTTTTGGTTTTTTTGTAAGAAGATTATTTTTTGCTTTTCCTATGGCATACTTTCGTTCCTTATGTTGGAAATTTAGATCTATTATTTTTTGTAGGTCTTGGGTTGTGGACAGATATTGTGTAAATTTGTTTTTTCCCAGGAATGTCTTTGTTTCTCTATCTATGGTAATTAAAGAAATGGAAACAAAAACAACCTGTCAACATCAGAACCCTGTTCTTCAACCACAGCCAATAGTGGGTTTCCCAACACACCATAAAAACAAGATATGGACTTAAAATCATAATTCATTATGATAATTGAGGTTTTCTCAAAGTACATGAATAAAGAACTCCCTTAAAGAATTACAGGAATACACATGTAAACAAGTTGAATTCTTTGATGAGAAAATGCACAAATTATTTAAAGAGTTACAAAAAACATAACCAAACATGTTAAGGAATTGAAAGTAGAAATAGAAACAATAAAGAAATCACAAAAGGAGACAACCCTGGTGACAGAAAATCTAGGAAAGAGATCAGGAGTCATAGATGCAAACATCACCATCGGAATCCAAGAGATGGAAGAGAGAATCTCAGGGACAGAAGATAACATAAAAACATGCACACATCAGTCAGAGAAAATGCAAAAATCAATAAGCTCCTAACCCAAATCATCCAGGAAATCTATGACACAATAAGAAGACCAAACCTTAGGATTATAGGTGTAGAAAAGAATGAAGACAACCAGCTAAAAGGCTCACTAAATATCTTCAACATAACTATAGAAGAAACTTCTTCAATCTAAAGAAATGGTTGACAATGAATATACAAGAAACCTACAAGACTCCAAATAGATATGACCAGAAAAGAAATTCCTCCTGATACATAATAGTCAAAGCAACAACCTTAACAAAGAAAGAATACTAAAAGCAGCAAGGAAAAAAAGAAATGTAACATATAAAGTCAGACAAATAAGTTTTACACCAGGCTTCTCAACAGAGAATATGAAACCGAGAAGATTTTGAACAGATGTCATACAAACTCTAAGAGAACACAAATTTCAGCTCAGGTTACTATATACAGCAAATTAGAAATAGTTTTAAATGGGGATTAGCATGGGACTCAGCAGAATACCAGCCCACATCTCTCACTGCTAAACTTTTGCTACATGATGAATTCCAGGGGAAGCAGTGATGATCTTTATTAGTATATAAAACTGAACCCAGCAGATAACATTGGGCAGTTTCAAATCTGCAGGTAAACAGATGTCCTGGGCATGAACCCAAAAAATGCTATAACATATAAGAAGGACACATACTCCACTATGTTCACAGAAGCCTTCTTTATAATAGCCAGTAATCAGAAAGAACTCAAATATCCTTCAACATAGGAATGGATATAGAAAGTGCAGTTCATTTACAAAATGGATTACTACTCAGATAATAAAAATAAAAACTTCATGAAATGCTTAGGCCAATAATTTAACTAGAAAATATCATCTTAGATGAGGCAACTCAGTCACAAAAGAACATATGTGGTATGCATTCACTGATAAGTTAATATTAGCCCTAAAGTTATGAACACCCAAGATATAATTCACAGACCTTGTGAAGTTCAAGAATAAGGAAGACCAAAATGTGGATGCTTCCATTCTTATTAGGAGGGGGAATAAAATACTCACGGAAGGAAATACAGGGACAAAGTGTGAAGCAGAGGCTGAAGAAAAAAATGCAGAGACTGCCCCACCTGACAATCCAACCCACATGTAGCCACCAAACACAGCCATTATTGCTGATGCCAAGAAGTACTTTGCTGACAAGAGCCTGATATGGATGTCTCCTGAGAGAATCTACCAGAGCCTTACTAATACAGATTAAGATGCTTCCAGCTAACAACCAGACTAAGTACCAGGATACCAACAGCAGAGTTAAAGACAGAAATAAGGGATCTGAAGGGTTTTGACACTTCACTGGAAGAACAAGAATATTAACCAAACAGATCCCTCAGAGGTCACAGGGACTAAACTACCAACTAAAGAGTACACATTGGGGAAATCTGTAGCTCTGGCTGCATATGTAGCAGAGGATAGAATTGTTTGGCATCAATAGGAGGAAAATACTCTGGTCCTGTGAAGGACCAGAGGTCCTGTGTGAGGGAGAGCATTCTCATATAAGCAGGAGGAGAGGGATGGGCAAGGGGAAGCGTAAAAAGGGGATAACATTTAAAATGTAAATATATAATCTATCAAAAATAATGAGCAACAAAGCAAAACAGACAGGCATGAATGAAGAGATTGTGGCTTTTAGCAAATTTTGAAAGTGTCAATAAGAACATAAAATTTAGTGAGGGAAAGAGATAAACAAAATATCCTAAATACATAGTTGAAATTCTCAACAATCTAATTTAATGATGGTAAAGGAGAATTTAAAAATGAGGGAAATGGGAAAAAGAAGAAAAGAGAAAGATAGATGGAGGGGTAGTCTTAAATATTCTTCATGTCCATACTCTATGTAAGAAAGAAATTACAGAGGATTCATGTTATGTGTTCCAGGTTACGTTTTGATATAGCTCACTATATAGAATGCATTTTCTATGTACTTTCGTTTATAAGTCTTATTAATAATAAGTAGCTCATATGATTTTTACTTTATGGATTTTTTATAAATACTAACCAATTATGATTCAAATAGATGCATCTACACAAGCTTAGATACACATATGCTAACACTTGCTGAACTGGTTACTGATTTACTTGCCATTCTGTTATATTTGAATATAAGCCTCTGTATACATTGTATCTGAAATAATTATTCAGTACAGAAATGACAGGAAAAAATATAAAGCAGGTACCTTAGAGATAGGACAGAACAGAAGAAAGAATTTTGAACACTATATGATAGAAGTATATTTGAGCTGAATTTTAAAATTCTATAAATAGACTCTCTGACACTTCGACACAACCATCCACTCTACATTATTCACTGGGGACCCATTAGGTTGGTTAGGAATGACACATTATTTGAAGTATAAAAGCAAGTAAAAGAATTAGAAAATATTCACATGGAAAATTAATGGTAGTAGATGTAAAAATAGTTGAGAGAAGATAGATAATTGAATATTGATAGATAATAGATACATGGCAGATAATAAATGGCAATATTAGAGGTATGGCTAAATAATAAATGTTAGACAGATGATTGGTATAAGAAAATTAATTTAAAGTGAGATTGTATTCTTATTGCTACCATTATTGCATAGTAATTTCCTCATTGTTTTTATGCTGAGCTTTTTAATAAGTACAGTCAAGTACAAAATCAGTGCCAAACTTAGCAGCCAATAGATTCATAAGTATCTGGTCAACATCTTCAATGGTACTAACTTAATATCAGTTAACAGTGTTTAAAAACTCAAGATAAGCATGTACAGACTAAATTTTCATGGCATGTGTACTTGTATCCATAAATGTTTTATGACTTATTACAAAGAAGAATTATAATGAACCATGACTTAGTAAAATTTATAGGGAAATTTTATAACACTACATTTCTGTTTTTTTCTTACCTGAAAATTATATTAGACTAAAGTAAAGATCAAACTGGGTAAGAGAATCAAATATTAAGTACAAACCTTGCGTGCCCAATCTCAGGACTCCCTTCCTGATACCTTAGGGATAAAAATATCATTTCCCATCTTCATTATTAGTATGGCAAGAGAAACTTCAATTTAAATAATACATGATTCATATCATGATCAAGGAACTGGGCCGGCCTCGTTGCATCAGGACCAGTGGCGTAATTGCACCCTGAGGAGACACAGGAGCACCCCTACTCCTGAGCTCACGGGTAAATCCACATTCTCTCTCCACTAACTATTCTGGAAGAGACTGCCCAGAACTCTCAGGGCACAGGTAGAGGTGATGCCTGGGAATAAACACTTCTAGCGCAAGTCCAGAGCCTGCCCAGTTTAATCAAGACTGGAGGCCTGCCCAGAGAGCCAACCACACAGAAGCAATCTCCCTTTGGAGCCTACAGACCCATAGGAGAGACAAACTCCAGTCAGAGAAAATAAGATCACCTAACATCATCCATAACAAGATGGCAAGAGGCAAGCACAAAAATCTAAGAAACAGAAACCAAGACAACCTGGTATCATTAGCAGTAACTTCTACCACAGCAAATAGTGGATATCCCAATTCATCAGAAAACAAGATGTAGACTTAAAATCATACTTCATGATGATGATGGAGGTCCTCAAGAGGCAAATAAATAACACACTTAAAAAAGTACAGGAAAACCAGGATAATACACAAAAACAAGTTGAAGCCTTTAGAAAGGAAACACAAAAATCAATGAAAGAACTACAGGAAGCACAACCAAACAGGTGAAGGAATTGAAAACAGAAATAAAAACAATTAAGAAATCACAAAAGGAGACAACCCTGAAGTGGGAAAACCTAGGAAAGACATCAGTAGTCACAGATGCAAGCATCATCAACAGAATACAAAAGATGGGAAAGAGAATCACAGGTGCAGAAGATAATATAGAAAACATTGACACATCAGTCAGAGAAATTGTAAAAATCAAAGTGATTCTAACCCAATACATCCAGAAAATCCAGGACACAAAGAGAAGACCAAAGTTAAGGATAATAGGTGTAGAAGAGAGTGAAGACTCCTAACAGGCCCCGTAAATATCTTCAACAAAATTATAGAAGAAAACTTCCCTAACCTAAAGAAATATATAACCAGAAACATACAAGAAGCCTACATAACCCCAAATATACTGGGCCAGAAAAGAAATTCTTCTCGAGAGAAAATAGGCAAAACAACAAATCTTCAAAAATAAAATAAAATAAAATAAAATAAAAAGGATACTAATACTAAAAGCAGTAAGGGAAAAAAGACAAGTAACTTAAGGCAGACCAGTCAGAATCACACCAGACTTCCCAAAAGAGACTATGAAAGCTAGAAGATCCTATACTGACATGATACAGACTCTAATAAAAACAGCAAATGCCATGCCAGGTTATTATATTATATCCAGCAAAACTCTCAATTACCATAGATGGGGAAACTAAGATATTCCAGGAAAAAAGTAAATTTACACCATATCTGACCACAACCCCAGACCTACAAAAGGTAATAGATGGGAAACTCCAACACAAAGTGGGAAACTTTACCCTAGAAAAAGCAAAATATAAATCTTTTTGCAACAAACCCAAAAGAACAAAAGCACACATACATAATTCTATTTCTAACAACAAAAATATCAGGAAACAACAATTTATATTCCTTAATATCCCTTAACATCAGTGGATTCAATTATCCAATAAAAAACATAGAATATCAGACTGGATACATAAACAGGACCCAGCATTTTGTGGCTAAAAGGAAACTAATCTCAGTATCAAAGACAAGAACAACCTCAAATTAAAAGTTTTGGAAAAATCTTCCCAAGCAAATGGTCCTAAGAACAAAATGAAGTAGTCATCTTAATATCTAATAAAATAGATTTTACCCAAAAGTCATCAAAAAAATAAGGAAGAACACTTTTTACTCATCAAAAAAATCTATCAAGATGAACTCTCAATCCTGAACATCTATGTGTCAAATACAAGAGCACCCACATTCATTAAAGAAAGTCTACTAACCAGTAGCCTACATAAAACTAAATGGTGAGAAACTTGAAGCAATCCCACTAAACTCAGGGACTAAACAAGGCTGCCCACTCTCTCCCTACCTATTCAATATAGTACTGGAACTACTAGCCAGAACAATCAGACAGAAAAAAGAGGTCAAAGGGATGCCAATAGGAAACAAAGGAGTCAGAATATTGCTATTTATAGGAGATATGATAATATACTTAAGTGACCCCAAAAAATTCCTCCCTACAACTCTTACAGCTGATAAACAACTTCAGCAAAGTGGCTCGATATAAAATTAACTAGAACAAATGAGTAGGTTTCCTCTACTCAAAAGATAAACAGGCTGAGAAAAAAATTAGACAATTGACACCCTTCACAAAAACACACACACACACACACACACAAGACCTGGTTTTTACCCTAACCAAGCAAGTGAAGAATATGCATGATAAGAACTTCAAGTATCTGGAAGAAGAAAATTGAAGAAGACCTCAGAATATGGAAAGATCTCCCATGCCTGTGGATAGGAAGGATCAACATAGTAAAAATGGCCATCTTGCCTAAAGCAACCTACAGATTAAAAGCAATCCATATCAAAATTCCAGCTCAATTCTTAATAGAGTTAGAAAGAGCAATTTCCAAATTCATATGGAATAACCAAAAACCCAGGATAGTGAAATTATTCTCAATAATAAAAGAACTTCCAGGGACTCACCATCCCAGTCCTCAAGTTGTGTTACAGAACAATTGTGATAAAAACTGCATAGTATTGGTGTAGAAACAGGCAGGTAGATTAGTGGAATAGAATTGAGGACCTAGCAATTAACCCACACACCTATGGTAATTTCTTCTTTGACAAAGGAGGTAAATACATTCAATTGCAAAAGTACAGAATCTTTAATATATGATGCTGGTTCAATTGGCAGTCAGCATGAAGAAGATTGCAAATTGCTCCTTTCATATCTCCTTATGAAAAGTTGAATTCCAAGTGGATTAAGGGCCTCTATTTAAACCTGGTACACTGAAAATAATGAAAAATAAAGTGCAGAAGAACTTAGAATATATAGGCACTGGGGAAATTTTTCTGAATGAAACTCCAATAGCTTATAGTCTAAGATCAAGAATTGAAAAATGGTACCTCATGAAATTGCAAAACTTCTGTAAAGCAATAGATACTGTCAAAAGGACAAAATGGCAACCAAGAGACCAGGAAAATATTTTACCAATCCTATATCTGAGAAAGGGCTAGTATCCAATATATACAAAGAACTCAAGAAGTTAAACTCCTGAGAATCAAACAATCCTATTAAAAATGTGGTACAGAGCTAAGGAAAAATTCATAAATAAGGAATGTGAAATGGCTAAGAAGCACAAAATCAAATGCTCAACAACCCTAGTCATCAGGAAAATGCAAATCAAAACAATCCTAAAATTCTACCTCACATCAATTAAAATGGCTAAGATCAAAAACACAGGTGACAGCAAATGCTGATGAGGATGTGAAGAAAGAGGAGCACTCCTCCACTGTTGGTGAGGTTGTAAGCTGGTACAAACACTGGAAATCAGTCTGGCAGTTCCTCAGAAAATTGGACATATTAGTACCTGAGGACCCAGTTTTACCACTTCTGGGCATATACATAAAAGAGGCTCAAACATACAGCAAGGACATATGCTCCACTTTGTTAATAGGAGACTTATTTATAATAGCCAGAAGCTGGAAAGAACCAAGACGTCCTTCAATAGAGGAATGGATACAAAAACTGTGGTACTTTTACACAATGGAATACTATTCAGCCATTAAATACAACTTCATGAAATTCCTGAGCAAATGGATGGAACTTCAAGCTATCATCCTGAGTGCAGTAACCCAGTCACAAATAAACACTCATGGTATGTACTCACTGATAAGCAGATACTAGCCCCAAAACCTCAGAATACCCAAGAAACGATTCACAAACTTATGAAGCTCAAGGAAAAGAAAGGCCACAAGGTGAATTCTTCAGTTCTTCTTAGAAGGGAGAACAAAACAACCATAGGAGGAAATAATGGGATAAATAGAGGAGCAAGGATTGGAGAAAAGATCATCCAGAGATTGCTTCACCTGGGCATCTATTTCATATGCAGCCCTTAAGCCCAAGTACTATTGCTGATGCCAAGTAGTGCTTACTGTCAAGATCCTGATATGGTAGCCTCCTCAGAGGCACTTCCAGAGCCATACTGATACAGAAGAGGATGGTTTTAGCTAACCATCAGGCTGAACACAGGGACCACAATTAAGGAGCTAGAGAAAGAACTGAAGGACCTGAAAGGTTCTGCAACACCATGGAAAGAACAAATTTATCAACAAACCAAACCCACCACAGCTCCCAGGGACTAAAATACCAACCAATGAATTCACATGAAGAGACTCATGACTCCAGGTGCATATGCAGCAGAGGATGGCATTCTCTGGCACCAATGGGAGGAGAGGCCTACTGTCCAGTGAAGGCTTGTTTTCGCAGTGTAGGGGAATGCCAAAGAGCTGAGGTGGGAGATGGTGGTTGGGAGAGGGAGCACCTTCATGGAGGCAATGAGAGGGGATTGGGGGAAGGGAATGCAATTGGGGAAAAGGGGATTTGATATGTAAATACAGAGAACATTTAATTTAAAAACATCAAGGAATTGTATGAAATGTTATAATAATGCTAATAATATACAATTCCAAAAATAATAATAGTGTCATTACATGTCAAAGAGTTATTGCACACTATTTTGATTAATGTTTGTGCTGCAGGTGAGGTGCTATAAGGATTCTATTCTGCCCGGACACTCTAAATGATAAGCATGACATGAGTTTCATTTGGAAGAGAGAATTAATTCCCAAATAGTATTGATGCTGAGTAATGAAGCAGGACTATAAAGTAAAATCTCAGTGTATCTGGCTTTATACTATTTACTTCTAATTATTAGTGTAAATATTTTCTATTAGTTCAGTTGGCATTCAAGCAGGATTGCATGTTTTATGTGTATGTGACTGAGCATTTACATGTGTGTAGAGGCATGCAGAGGATGGATGTTAACCTCAAATATCATTTCTCAATATCTCCCCCTCTTATTTTGAAGAGAGTGAATTTAACTTATCTGGAATTTTCACGTTGGCTAAGGATGGCTAACCAGCGATCCCAGGAATCTGTGTGTGTCTCTGACACTATGCAACCACACACCGCCATGCCAAGCACTTTCCCATAAGGTTTGAAGACCAAATTTAGGCTCTCACAATTTTGCATCAAGCATATAAATCACAAAATGGCAGTCACATGATTACATTTCATAGCCGTTATGGGCACTGTTCTCTACATTTATAATTAGCAGAGAATAAAGTATTACTTTTTTATAACTTCAAAGTTACCATTAGAGAATACTTTAAAAGCAAAGCTTCAAATGTTCAGATTCATGACGACAAATGAGGAAACATGCAGTATTTGCTGTTTCTTTTGACTGTAAAATTAATTTATAAGACGGAGTGGTTATTGTGTGTATGAGTATGGAATGATGCATTTGAAAATATTTACACGAGAAAACTACATACCTGGAAGAATTTGCACTATACATCAGCCCAAAGTGTTAGAACAAAAGATATATGACACAGCAAATTATTTTAGTTCTGCTATTGATTCACTTTATCCATATTTTTTCAGGATCATACCAGCACTTATCAAATACCCTATAAAGAGAGCAAAAACTTAGTAATTATACAATAACATTCAACAAAATACTGAGAGAAATTCTATTCTTACAGGTATTTCCCAATGCTATCCTCTTCTTTTATCTTTCTTAAACACAAATTAACTTTTATTCAAATGTTAGCTTTGGGGTTTTTTTTAAAATAAATTTTTTTTCATGCAATATATTTTGATTATGTTTCCTCCTCTCCCAACTCCTCCCGATCCTCCCCAGCTCTTCATGTACTCAAACGCACGCACGTTCTTGCTCTTTCTCATAAGAAAATGAAAGAAAATATTAAGATAGGGGTGATACTAATTTTATAAAGCCGAGAAAAACAAAACAGAACAAAAAAATCCACACAAAACCAGAAAGCATTACATATAAGCAAAGGACTAGTGTGTGTGTGTGTGTGTGTGTGTGTGTGTGTGTGTGTGTGTGTGTGTGTGTGTGTAAGCAAAGGACTAGTGTGTGTGTGTGTGTGTGTGTGTGTGTATGTTTGTGTCCACATGAAATTTATCTCTTAAAGATCTGTGAGTATTATGTGGAAAATTTGATGGGGACTGCAGTGAATTTGTAGATTGCTTTTAGTAGTACAAACCTATTTTCTCTATTAATTTTACTGATCCATGAAAATTGCTTATTTTTCCATTTCTCATATTCTCTTCAGTCTATGTAATAATTCAATATACAAAAGATTTTTTTTATCATCTATGTCTTTCAGTTTCTGGATTAGAGTTACCCCAAGGTATTTTTGAGGCAATGTGAAAGCTTTCTCTGTTTGCTTGTCATGTGTATGTAAGAAAGACACTGAATTTTGCAAGTTAATTTTGTATCATGCTACTTAGATGAAACTGTTTAGTAGCTATAAGAGTTTATTGACATATGTCACCCTTCCACCATATAAAAAAGAAAAAAATCATCTTGATAAATACAGAAAAAAATCTTTGACAAAATACAGCAACCATTATGGTAAAAGTCTTGGGAAGATTAGGGATATAAGAGACATGTTTCAACACAATATAGGTGCTGTACAGCAAGTGCGTAGCCCATATCAACTGAATAAAAAGAAAATCAGAACAATCTCACTAACGCCAGAAGCAAAACAAGCTGTACTCTCTCCATACCTATTCACTACAGTACTTAAATTCTTAGCTAATGCAATAAGAAAACTGAAGGCGACTAAGGAAATACAAATTAAAAAGAAAGAAATCAACAAAATACACATACATATAATACAAACTAAGTGACATAAAACACTTCTCTTTTGATGAAGTGTTTGATTCAATCACAAAATATGAAACCATAATGAAAAATTGAAACAAAGATTTCCTTTCACAAATAACCAGCTCATTACTTCCTGCAAGGTACACCTTAAAATTTTTGTCTGAAGACTTAATAAGTTTAGGAAAGCCAAACTAAATTAGGAATCAGTAGCATTTTGCCTATATTCTATATTTAATAAATCCATCAAAACAAAATATGATTGGCCATAAAGTGGAGACTTGCATGCTAGGATTACATGACTTTGTGTTTAATGATGAGTATTATCAAAGCATTTCCAGTGGGTGTTATGAAATGGGTGATTCTCTCCTTATATTTAGGACTTCTTCAGGTATTGTGGTCTACTTTGTGAAGAGGTAGACTACATTTCTGAGGGGCTTGGCTGCAGTGAAAGGCTAAGCTAAAGGATTACAAATAATTACTCACTGTTTCTTTCTACTCTCCATCTGTGTCAGTTTGAACGTATTGTTCATAATGTTACCTTTTGTGAACTACTTTTTCCCATTATAAGTCTTAATTTCAGCCTTACCTTGCTCACGAATCAGCTTTCCTGTTTCTTCATCTCTCAAAACAGTATTTCTTCAGAATTTATCAAGATATGCTATCAACTACTCAGGAGCACCAACTTGAATAAGAAAATGCTGAAATCTGAGTCTGAACTCAGTCTAAAACAGTATCATCATCTGTGAACCATCTCTTTTATATGAGATGAGCGCCTTAGTGGTTACATGCATCATTTTAATAAATCTGTTCCATAAACTTGTTACACTAAGTTGAAGACCATTTCTCATATCTCGCTTCACAGACTGTTTCTTGTTTATTTGTGAAATTAAATCTCTCAAAAATACCCTTATCACAATATTTGCTAAATGTTCTAACTTCTATTTTGGGAAGTTTTTCACATGTGATTATTGACTTAGGCACAAATAAATCAAATAAAAAGGAACAGAGGAAGGGAAGCAAGGGTTATTAATTCTAGAAACCAAACAAAAGAATAAGGAAAAGAAGGAAGGAAAGAAGGAAGGGAAGACAAAGAGGATGATGGTTGAATGGAAAATAAAAAACAAATACTTGATGAATGAATATATAGCATTTCTTACATATTGGATGAAGTGTGACAGAATGTCCAGGATTTTTCATACAGTTCTGAAATATGAAACATTTAGCAACAACATTAATGTGCTACTGATATTTAATTCCCATAAACATTTCACAGAAACATCCTAAAAACTTATGACCTGAGAAATACTCTAATATTACACATACAAAAAGCTAAGTATCTATACATTTTCTAGTTCAATTGTCTCAAGCCTAATAAAGTAAAGCTCATGACTACCAACTCCAAATCTAATATTTTCCAGATACAATATTTTCATCTGCATCATTTATGAAGCTTTAGAAGTGAAGAGATGCCAAGTGACCAATGGAGAGTTGAATTTGAGAGGTGGTGAGAAGCTCCAAGGGAGCCCCATAGCCTCTGAAATTCTAATCTCCCTCCCAGAAATACCTTGGTGTAACTCTAACTAAGCAAGTGAAGGACCTGTGTGACAAGAACTTCAAACCTCTAAAGGAGAAAATTGAGGAGGATCTCAGAAAATGGAAAGATCTCCCTTGCTCATGGATTGGAAAGATCAACATTTTAAAAATGGCCATCCTACCAAAAGCAATCTACAGATTCAATGCAATCCCCATCAAAATTCCAACCCAGTTCTTCATGGAATTGGAAAGATCAATGTGCAATTTCATATGGAACAACAAAAGACCCAGAATAGCGAAATCCATCCTCAACAACAAGAAAACATCTGCGGGAATCACTATCCCTGACCTCAAGCTATATTACAAGGCAATTGTGCTGAAAACTGCATGGTACTGGTACAGAAATAGGCATGTGGATCAATGGAATAGAACAGAAGATCCAGAAATGAGCCCTCATGTATATGGTCACCTGATATTTGACAAAGGAGCCATAAACATTCAATGGAAAAAGGACAGCCTATTCAAAAAATGGCGCTGGTCCAACTGGCACTCAGCATGCAAAAGAATGAAAATAGACCCTTACTTATCTCCTTGTACAAAGCTCAAGTGTAAGTGGATCAAAGATCTCCACATTAAACCTGATACACTGAAACTATTAGATGAGGAAGTAGGGAAAACTTTAGAACATATAGGTACAGGAGAAATTTTTCTGAACAAAACACCAATGGCTGGAGCTCTAAGGTCAAAAATTGACAAATGGGACGTAAGGAGATTGTAAAGTTTCTGTAAGGCTAAGGACATTGTCAAGAAAACAAAATGGCAGCCAACAGAATGGGAAAAGATCTTTACCAACGCCATATCAGATAGAGGCCTAATATCTAAGGTATACAAAGAACTCAAAAAGCTAGACACCAGAGAATCAAATAACCCTATTAAAAAATGGGGTACAGAACTAAGCAAAATGTTCTTAGTTGAGGAATATCGAATGGCTGAGAAATATCTGAGGAAGTGCTCGACATCCTTAGCCATCAGGGAAATGCAAATCAAAACAACCCTGAGATTCCACCTCACACCAGTCAGATTGGCCAAGATCCAAAACTCAGAGGACAACAGATGCTGGCAAGGTTGTGCAGAAAGAGGAACACTTCTCCACTGTTGGTGGGGTTGCAAACTAATACAACCACTCTGGAAATCAGTCTGGCGATACCTCAGAAAATTGGACATAATACTACCTGAAGACCCAGCTATTCCACTTCTGGGCATATACCCCAGAGATACCTTGGTACACAACAAAGATATTTGCACCACAATGTTCATAGCAGCTCTATTTATAATAGCCAGAAGCTGGAAAGAACCCAGATGCCCTTCAGAAGATGAATGGATACAATTGTGGTACATTTACACAATGGAATACTACTCAGCCACCAGAAACAATGACTTGACCAAATTCTTAAGAAAATGGCTGCATCTAGAGAATATCATTCTGAGTGAGATAACCCAGTCACAAAAGAGCAGACATAATATGCAGTCACTGATAGTGGAATGCTAACCCCAGAGGCTCGCACTGCCCCAGAAACAACTCACAGACTGTATGAAGTCCAAGAAATAAAGAAAAGAAAACAAAACAAAACAAAAAAATCTTTACACAACAAGAAAACTTTGACTATTTCCATGTTACATTTTGTTTTGCATGTACTTTGTGCTCATTGTAACTATTGGGTTTTCGATGCATACTGTCAAACCTTTAAAAAGATCAAGTACTGACTATCCATATAGATTTATGTAAAAATTATTTTAAAATCTAAAAAAAAAGTACTGACAAAAATGTATTGTATAATTTTACGCAAAAAATGCTTGAAATCTGTACATTTATCTTTGTTTTGTAAAAAAAAGGTGTTAAAAAAAACAAAGATGCTCATCAAAGAAAGATATTCTTCCACTGATGTAAAGCACCACAACTGAACAATTACATAATTCATAGTAATAGGATAATATTCATTTAAATAAAAAATACGAATCATGCATAAAAATATTTCATTTTGGACCGAAATAATATTCGCACATGTATATAATGCATTGTGAAATGTTGACTCAGATATGCCATGAATATTAATAAATTCTGTTTTATTGGCACATGTATAGCCTTTCACTTTAGAAGAAAACCTTTTTAACTCTCTTAATTCCTAAATGCTATTACATCCTCATTTTTCTAATTGGATTTTTATCCCATTTACAGTTACCTACCCCACTTTACAATGCTCTTTGCCTACTTGTTTCTCTTCTTTTCAGGCTAAAGTGCTGCTCTCTAGATGTAATACCCACAGCATGCAATCAAGGAGCTTTGAGCTCATTAGCAGTGAAGCACAGGGGTGTATTCATTTGTCACTTCTTTTATTGTATGGCTAAATATTTTGTAAAGATTTATCATTTATATTATATCTATCTGGAGATCCATATGCGACTTCATTTATGTGGCTTCATCTCAACACAATCCCACCAAATAAGTGTTTAAATATATATGAAATTATTCCATAATGACTATGAGGAAAATTAATCCAAAATATTAGTCATTTTCACCAAAACTTTACTACATCTGGTCCTTTGGAACTCCTACAAGCTTTATCATCCAATCTGTTGGTTTTAACTATCTACTTTGAAATTTTCTAAGTCATGAAACAAAAGATGTAGTATACCTTTTAAAGAGAAAAACACTGTGTATTTTTTTTAAGGCACTAAAAATCCAAACCATAAATATTGGTGACTCTAAAACCTTTTAGGCCATTGATTCTGCAAACTCCTAAGGTATAGAGTCAACAAACTAATAGAATAAGTTGCTTGAGAACAGAATGTCTATTAATATCAATCTACTGTCTTTGCCCTGGAAACACAATTTGCTTTGGAGTGGAGTGGATGCTAGCTAAGGTTGATTGCTGCGCAAAGCAAATAACCTTTCCCTTTAAAAGCCTGCATTTAATAGAGAAGAATTCCTCCTCTTGCTGAACTGATAAGTTCTCCTCACACAGCTGTAAGACTAGAAGACATTGTCAAGCTAACAAGAATGCAGTTTAGAGATGTAATCGCTTGTAGCATTGCCTTTTGCCTCCGTTATTAAATAAAATGCTTTTGTCTAGAAATTATTTACAAGTCATTTTTTAAAGTCCACATTTCTCTTATTTTTGACTAATATTTTGTCATAGCAAATGACAAATTTTATGGTAGCTGTAGTCCATTAAATTGCATCTGCTCCTATAAGCAAATCATGAATCTAAGAGCTCTTGACTGTAAATGCAGTAATGAGAAAAGAATCTCCTGATATAAGACTTCCAAAGTATGCAAAAATACTCAGGTAGCAATGGCTATTGAGTTATTGTGTTTCTGAAGCCTAAATTTCAACTCATTTTCTCACAGAATCAAGGATAAGATGTCACAACATAATGCCATGGCTAAATTCCATTCAGAAATAAAATCTAGACTACTGAACTTCAACATAGCAGAAAAATGATTCACAATATAAAAATCAAACTCCATATTCAATTAACCTATAATAAATTGTTTAACTTTCTTATATGTATATTCATTTTTTATATGTGTGATTGTATTTTTTGCCAACCATAACTTAAACCAGAATTTGAATTATTACTGTCAAAATTCAACTGTCTTGTATTAAATCTTACATTATGTATGCTTACAATAAAACAAAGTATTAAGGATTCTTACTATAATTTTCCTTAGAACATGTAGACAAATATACTCATATGTGGTAGTGTTAATGTCTACCCAATTTTTTTTGTTTTTTGTGTGAATGAAATAATAAATATTTAATTTTCAGTGTTAATTTAGTTCTGTGTATTAAATTATACTACAGAATTTATTTTGTGTATCATTATCTAATAACAATTTCTCAGAAGTCCTTTTGTTTAAGGGTATGAATGTGTAAGAGGCTGAGGACATTGGGTACTACAGTTGCTCCATGATAAGAATGCATCAAAAGTGTTTGCTATAAGTTAGAGTTCATGTCAGAGAACACTTGTGCACATGTGGATACACACAAAGGTGCACATACACAAACACATGCACATGCTCACATACACTTGCACATGTATACACATACTCCCACTCATATACACACACAAGCACAAACACACACACTGGTACACAGACATACACAAAATCAAAAACTCACACATACAAAGACATACACACACACACACACACACACACACACACTTCATACAGGTAATTCTGCAACCTTCATAAGTGATTGTAATGATTAAAGCACTTTCATTAGAGAGATATCTAGGTTTAAATAGTTTAATCATGAAATCAAGTCTTTTATTCAAAATCTAAAATGTACTCACATTTCCAAGTGCAAATAATTTTCTTCCTTTTTATCAATTATGTTTATATTTTGTAATATATTTTATATTACTCATGTAAGTTAGCATTCTAAGCAGGTCCTGGTTGAGTAGGTGTGGTAAGAACCATATAGGCACAAATTATAAAATATTTTATTTCTTGTGTTTCATGGGAATGAATTTTGATTTTTAAAACTATATAAATATTATTTCTTGATATACTGAGATGCCTAGGTAGTGATTATGTAGAGAAAAAAATTACTATCATAATTGTGAATATTTGGTGCCGTTTATATAACATCAGACATGAACCAACTTCAGATTGGGCCATTGTAACATGTTCTACTTGACATTTATCATAAAGTGACTCCAAACAATTTAATAATAAAACAAATTGCATATTCACAATTCATTAATAGCTACATAAATGCTTTAAAATCAATGTAACAGAGCTGTGTGATGTTGCAGAGCATTGCGATTTGAGCATACAGATGTTGCTCTTCATATTTTTTAAAAAATATTATTATTATTTAACCATTATAGGGATACTGACTGCATGTAATTTCTAAGAATTTTACAGTCCTAGATATAGAAAGTGTCAAACTTCCAACCGGTATTTAAGCTGTTTCTCTTCTGCTTATAAAATCAAGGGTGTGGTTATGCATATTGCATAGTTTTCGCTAAACCTGTATCAAATAAAGCCTTCTGGAGAAACCGTCTCTCTACTATGCTTTATTATTATTATTATTATTATTATTATTATTATTATTATTATTATTGTTATTGTTATCATCATCATCATCATCATCATAAACATCATTATCATTATTATTATTTATTTACATTTCAGATTTTATTCCCCTCCCAGTCTACCCTTTGACTGTTCCACATCTCATACTTCTTTCCCCCAGCCCCTCTCTCCATGAAGATGTCCTCACCTCACCAGACCTCTAAACTTGCTGGGGCCACCAGTCTCTTCGGGTTAGGTGTATCTTCTCTGACTGAACCCAGACACAGCAGTCCTCTGCTGTATATGTGTTATGGGGGAGGGCTCATACCAACTGGTGTATGTGGTGTCCAGGTGTGTCAAGTAGATCTTAAATTTTCAGGTTAATTGAGACTGCTGGTTCTCTTACAGGGTCACCTTCATCCTCAGCTTCTTCCAGCTTTTCCCAAATTCAACCACTGGTGTCAGCACCTCCTGTTTATTGGTGGAGTATAAAAGTCTGCATCTGACTCTTTCAGCTGCTTGCTGGGTCTTTCAGAGGGCAGCCATGATAAATCCCTTTGCAGTAATGATTAAAAAAAAACTGCATGCTTTGATACAGAGAAAGACACACTAATCAATGGAATAGAATTGAAGATACCTAAATAAAACAACATACTTACACACACTTGATCTTTAACAAAGAAGCCAAAAATATACAATGAAATAAAGAACCATCTTCAGTGTATGGTGTTGGTCTAACTGGAAGTCTGTATGTAGAAAACTAAAAATAGAATCATATCTGTCACCTTGCACAAAGCTCAAGTACAATTGGATCAAGGACCTCAACATAAAACCAGATAAACTAAATCTAATAGAAAAGAAACTGGAAGGAGCCTTGAACACATTGGCGCAGGAAGAAATTACCTAAAGAGAGCTCCAATGGCTCATGCTCTAAAATCAATAATTGATAAATGGGATCTCATGAAATAGGGAATCTCTGTAAGGCAAAGAACATAGTAAGACAAGTCAGCAACCTACAGATTGAGAAAAATTCTTCACCAACCCACATTCAATAGAGAGCTAATATCCAAAATATATAAAAAATTTAAGAAGCTAACCACCAAAGCAAAACAAAGCAAACAAATAAAGAAACAAAAACCAAAACCTAAAAAACCCAACCAAATAATGGTGTATAGAGTTAAACCAAGAATTCACAGCCAAGGAATCTTGAATGGCTGAGAAGCACTTAAAGAAATGTTCAAAATCCTTAGTGATCAGAGAAATGCAAATCGAAACAACCCTTAGATCCCACCTTAATACCAATCAGAATGACTAAGACCAAAATCTCAGGTGACAACACAGGTTGAAGAGGAACACTCCTCCATTGCTGGTTGGATTGCAAACTCGTTCAACCATTCTGGAAAACAATCTGGACGTTCCTCAGAAAACTTGAAATAGATGTATCTAAAGATCCAGTAATATACTCTTGAGAATATGCCCAAAAGATGTTCCATCTTGCCACATGGCCATGTGTTCTACTATGTTCCTAGTGGCCTTATTTATGATAGCCAGAAGCTGGAAACAACACAATAGAAGAATGGACATAGAAATGTGATTCATTTATACAATGGAATACTACTCATGTATTAAGAAGGACATCTTGAGATTTGCAGGCAAATGGATAGACCTAGAACATATCTCCATGAGGGAGGTAACTCAGACCAAAAAGGACATGGGCGGTATGTACTCATTAGTATGCAGATATTAGCCACTCCCAAATAGTACAGAATACCCAAGATCTATTTGACAGAACTTAAAAAGGTCAACAAGGTGAAAGGCCCAAATGAGCTTGCCTCAGTCCCACATAGGAGGGAGAAGAAAGCAATCACAAGGGGGTAGGAGGAAGGTACCTGAGAGAGAAAGGGGACAGGGGTAAGGAGGGGAACATGATCTGGTATTATGTGAGTGAAAGAAATGGACTGAAGTCCTGAGGGCCAGCAGAAATAATGGAAACAGGCAACCTAAGAAGATAGGAGGTTGGGAGGAGCCTACCAGAGACTAGCGTGGTGAGGAACTCTCAGGACTCAAAGGAGGGACCCTAGATGAAATGCCCTAGAGTGGGGAGAGTGAATTTATAGAGGCCACCTCCAGCAGAAAAACAGGACATCTAGTGAATGAAGGACTTGCTAGCCCACAGTCAAAACTCTGACACAAATTTTTTCTGTCTAAAAGAACTGCTGGGATGGAAATGGTGAAGAGCCTGAGGAACAGAAGGTCCAGAGAAAGGCCCAATGTGGATCCAACTCATGTTACATTTAATATAAATACAGATGGTGGGTTGGAAGATTGTCCCATGGAGAAAGCATAAATCAAACACAAAACTTAGAATTTTTGTTTGAAATTCCCAGAAAAAAACAAACAAAAATGAAAACAAACAAAATACAATAAATGAACAAACAAACAAGAAAACATATTTTGAATGAATGCAATACCAGTGTTCATGTGAGGAGCCAAAGTTAGGAGAATCCTGAGATTTCCATAAGGTAGAGAGTGTGGTATTAGTAGAGGCAAAAAATAGACTTTGTCTGAACATGCAAGGTGAAGACCAACATTAGAGTTTGTCTTTAGACTTTCACATGAATGCCAGTTCAAATGTTCAAATAGATATACACAAACTCAAAATCATACAACAAACACACTTAGAAACTGAAATCACATTTGTAAGTGCTCTTATCTGAAAAAATCAATACTGAATGGACATTCCTAAAAACATACATATAAGTAACATTATCCAAGTTTTCTGTAGAAATCCATATGTATATGCATATGTGTATAAGCATGTTACAATAATGAAAAAGAAGATATAAACTGGAAGAATAACAAAAGAGTATTATATAGGAGTGTTTGAGGAGAGGAAAGGGAATGTAGAAATTATGTGATTACATTATACTCTCAAAAAGTACAAGAACAAATTAACTACAAATAGTCATATCTAAAATTGCAATGATTTGTGAAATATATTACTCACTACTGTCCATTACAAAGAATGGACAAAGACTCCTTTATGTCAAGTCATGTACTATGTAGGATTTTATAAAATAAACCTTATGTCCAAAAGAAAATGAATAGTAATAAGACCTTCTATTTTTGATTCTTATGGTTAAAACTATAAATTCCAAATAGTCTGAAATACTTAAGGACCCATTTTCAATTGTTTTTGCATTCTAGTTTGCAGGTTTTTAAGTAAATAAAATTAGCATATTATTTATAAAACATTTACATAAAAACTAGCTAGCATTGTATAATTTTACTAATGTGTGAATTACACAGAAATATTTACATATTTTGGAAAAATCTATCTATCTATCTATCTAAAACATGATATTTACCGTGATAAATAAACATTCCTTGAATTTCAAACTAAAAAAATTTATTTCTGTGAATATTAATACATTTTAATAGAAATTCTAAAAGTGAAGATAAATTTAACATTATTATATTTATGTTTGTAGGGCTGCACAGTCGGCATGTTTTATTAACTCTTACTTTTATTATGTACTTTAATGTTTCAAAGGCAATAACTTTTCATAAAATATAAATGAGAAGAAAGTTTGTTTTATTTTTATTATTTTTAATACATGTGTTTTAATTGAGGATTCTATACAAAGTACCAGGCAGTGTGCTGTTCGTGTACAGCACACTCTATTTTTTTAACTGGAGACTGGAAGTCTGAGGTCAGATGACTACCCGCATGGTGCAGCTCTAGGGAAAACCCACTTTCATTCCATTTGGAGGATCACTGAACTTGTACCTGGCATAGCAGAAAAAAAATAACTATTTTTTGTTTGTTTTTGTTTTTGTTTAGCATTCACATGGAGAAAGTAATGAGATTCACATCTCTTCCTAAGACACATATTCAAATACTAACATATTGAGAATACAGTTTTAAAAAATGATCTTTGACCAAAGAGCTAAAACCATTCAATGGAAAAAGGACAGCCACCTCAACAAATGGTGCTGGTTCAACTGGCAGTCAGCATGCAGAAGAATGCAAATCGATTCTTACTTCCTGGTACAAAGGTCAGTCCAGCTGGATTAAAGACCAACACATAAAACCAGGTACACTGAAACTAATAGAACAGAAAGTGTGGAAGAGATTAGAACACATAGGCACAGGAAAAATTTTCCTGAACAGAACACAAATGGCTTATGCTATAAGATCAAGAATTGAAAATTAGGACCTCATGAAATTGTAAAGCTTCTGTAAGGCAAAGGACACTGTCAAGAGGTCAAAATAGCAACCAACAGATTGGGAAAAGATCTTTACCAATCCTACATCTGATAAAAAGCAAGTATTCAATATATACAAAGAACTCAAGAAGTTAGACTCTAGAGAATCAAATAATTCTTTTAAAAAGTGGAATACAGAGCTACAGTGAAAATTCTCAGCTGAGGAATGTTGAATGTCTGAGAAGCATGTAAAGAAATGTTCAGCTTGCCTAGTCATCAGGGAAATGCAAATCAAAACACCCTATGATTCCACCTCACACCAGTTAGAATGGCTAAGATCAAAAACTCAGGGGACAGCAGATGCTGGGGAGGATGTGGAGCAAAGAGGAACACTTCTTCACTGTTCGTGGGGTTGTAAACTGGTATAACCACGCTGGAAATCAGTCTGGCAGTTCCTCAGAAAATTGGACATAGTGCTCCCTGAGGACCCAGATATACCACTCCTGGGCATATACTGAAAAGTAGCTCCAACATCTAATAAGAACACATGCTCAACCATGTTCATAGCAGCTTTATTTATAATAGCTAGAAGCTGGAAAGAACCCAGATGTCTTTCAGCAGAGGAATGAATACAGAAATTGTGGTACATATACACAATGGAGTACTTACTACTCAACTATTAAAAACAAGTTTATGAAATTCCTAGTAAAATAGATGGAACTTGAAGCTATCATCCTGAGTGAGGTAACTCAGTCACTCATGGTATATACTCGTTTATAAGTAGATACTACCCCCCCCAAAAAAAAAACTTGGAATATTTAGATTGTCCTGAAGCTGTTGTATTTTAATGTTAATTCCACTTCCCCAAGGAGGACTGAAGGTAGAGATTGTGGTAACATGGAGTTTCCCAAGAACCAGCTGGACCCATGTGGGATTGATTGGTGTTAAAAAGCTATAACCAAATTCTTAAAAAAATGATTGCATCTAGAGAATATCATCCTGAGTGAGATAACCCAGTCGCAAAAGAACAGACATAATATGCAGTCACTGATAGTGGGATGCTAACCCCAGAGGCTCGAACTGCCCAAGAAACAACTCACAGACTGTGTGAAGCTCAAGGAAAAAAGAAAACAAAACAAACAAACAAACAAACAAACAAAAATGTCATGCTCAATCCTTCCACACCAAGAAAACGTTGACTAATTCCGGGTTACATCCTGTTTTACATGTACTTTTTGCTCATTGTAACTAGTAAGTGTTTAATGCAGAGTATCAAACCTTAAAAAAAAAAGCCAAGCACTGACACAATTGTATTTGTATACATTTATGCAAAAATGTTTAATTTTTTTTCTTTTATCTTTTTTTAAAATAAAGTTAAGAAAAGCTATGAACATTAAGGATTTTACATGTCTAATATCTCATATAGAAGGGCAGTTTGTAAAAAAAAAAGGGCAGTTTGTATCTTTGTCTATTTGATTCAGTCTTGTTGTATAGAGAGTTTGTGGATTGAGAGTTGAATATATAAACCTGAGTGAAAAGAAATTGGGCTGTAGAGTTGTGTTTGTGTTGAGTTTTAGGATAAATGAACACCTTGGATGGAGGTGAAAGGCAAGCAAAGGAAGACCGCCAAGAGAAGGGAGTTGCACAGTCAGGGTTGGGCCATGAGGGCTTGGACTGGGTGGCTTAAGCAGCGAGACTGAGGTGCACATGGCTCTGTATCAGGGTCGGGCCTGAGGAGTGAGACCTCAGGGCAGATAGATGAACCATTTTTATTTTTTAATATATACTGCAAGAGTTATACCCAAGAAACTATCCACAGAACTTATGAAGTTCTAAAAGAAGGAAGACCAGAATGTGGATGCCTTAGTCCTTCTTAGAAGGAAGAATAAAGCAGGGGAGGAAATACAAGGTCAAATCTAGGAGCAGGGATACAGAGAATATCCAATAAATGTGAAAAAAATGAATGCTGTGTCATGACAATCAGAATTTCCACAATGATGGGGGAAAAAAGCCCTACCCTACCACACACACACACACACACACACACACACACAATTTAATGAGGAGCTATTGACACAATAACTGTTGGGAGAGGGAGAAGGTTCCTTAAGATGTGGCCACTGATTTCTTCTTATGTGTGTATCCCCTCAGCCCCATGCACATGTGGACTAATAGCACTTGCTGGAGAGTAAAAAGAAACAAAGATAGGAGAGTGGACTGCTGGGAGAGAAACAGAAATTTGAAAGAGTAAAATGAAACATGATTACATTATTCATGTTATATTTGTGTAAAATTCTCAAAGGTTATAAAAACATTGATATTTGGAAAGATAAAAGCATTAGGTTTTTGAAACATCCTATATGGTGCTATAAGGTTTTGTATAGGTTGGTTCCGCTGCATCATCTGCTATTCTTTTTTAATATTTATTAAATTATTTACTTATTTACATTCCGAAAGTTGCCTACTTTCTGGTACACCATCTCTGAATTCTTACCGTTCCTTCTACCTGTGAGAGGCTGCTCCCCAACCATAGAATTCAACCCAACCTCACCCCCACCAGCACCTCTCTTTCCCAGGGCATCAGGCTTCTACAGCATTAACTGCATCCTCTCTTAATTGGGCTATCTAAGGTAGTTAGCTCTCTCCTATACATGTTCTTGGACCATGAAGCAGCCTGTGTATGGAATCTTTAGTTTGCTCTGAGAATAATGTCTGTGGCTCCCATTAAAAACTTCCTTATAGATATAGTCTACTTATTTTAAAACAACTCTAAACAATGTATTCAGGTTTTAGTTTGTAAAATTTGAAGTGTTGTAATTTCTTCTTACATTATTACAACATATGAAAACATATTAACAAAGTATTTACTATCCTAGAAAACCCAGTCTATTTAGTTTTGCGTTGTTTTCAGTTCTTTATAAAGAAGATTGTACTATGTTTCGTTCCATGGGTTGATAGACCTTGAGATCTTTGTTGATTATTTCTTCCCCCAGTTGCCCTTGACCTTGCAGTTCTTGCCCTTTCCCAACTTCCTCTTTGGCTCATCATTGAAGACACGTTTGTTTTCTATGCTGATAGATTTCTGATGTTTGGCACAGAGTAGATAAGTTCTGTCTAGAACTTTCTAAAAGGAACAACTGTTCTTTATCACACAAACAGAGGACACCTGACACAGAGCTGCTGAGGGTTGGAGTCAAATATGAATGGTGGGCTCGGGAAATAATTTTTTTAAACCTAAGCCTTCATTAGAGGTAATAACATAGCATAACATTTCATGATTTAATGTTTTCCAGATTGTGTGGGAACTCATGTAGAGTTTGGGTTCATTAACTCCTCTTAGAGATCAAGAATATAATACCCTCTCTTTAAGAAAGTAGTCTTTAGTAAACCCACAGTATACAAGAAAATTATGCCTCAGTCCTTCTTAGAAAAGAAAGGTGTATAGCACCATCTCAGAGTGGGGTATACCTAGATATTAAATCATTAATGATTCAACAGCTAAAGAAAGTAGCCTTGTGGCAATTTTTTGTATTTAAAAATTATGTTTAATCTTTACAAACCAAAAAAATTTTGACTATTTTCATGTTATGTTTTATTTTACATTTTCTTTATGCTCACTGTAACTAGTAAGATTTCAATGCATACTATTAAACCTTTAAAAATATTAAGTACTGACAAAAATATATTCATATAATTTTATGCAAAAATGATTTTGAAAATATGTACGTTTATCTGTTTTTAAAATAAAGTTGTTAAAAAAATTATACAGTTATGAATTTTATATTATATATGATTTTAAAAATTGTATTATTCATCATTAATAGAATACAGTTCTTAGAAAATGTATTTTGAATGAAAGATACATTTATTAGATGTTTGGTGTGGTCCAAATATATAAGAATATTTTATTTTAGTAGGATATAATTGAATCCTTTCCATGTTTGCTAATAGACAATGCCCCAGAAAATTGCCATCCACAAAATATATAGTTGAAAAACATGGAATGAAATTGCAAAATTTTTTTTTTTTGGTTTTTCTAATCTTAGAGATAAAATAGTTTTTTTTTAAACAACTTTATTTTACAAAACAAAGATAAATGTACAGATTTTAAAATTTTTTTGCTTAAAATTATAAGACCCAGCTATTCCACTTCTGGGCATATACCCCAGAGACACTTTAATACACAACAAAGATATATGCACCACAATGTTCATAGTGGCTCTATTTATAATAGCCAGAAGCTGGAAGGAACCCAGATGTCCTTCAGAAGATGAATGGATACAAAAATTGTGGTACATATAAACAATGGAATACTACTCAGCCACCAGAAACAATGACTCAACCAAATTCTTAAGAAAATGGCTGCATCTAGAGAATATCATCCTGAGTGAGGTAACCCAGTCACAAAAGAACAGACATAATATGCAGTCACTGATAGTGGGATGCTAACCCCAGAGGCTTGCACTTGCCCAGAAACAACTCACAGACTGTATGAAGTCCAAGAAATAAAGAAAACAAAACAAAAAAAATATTTACAAAACAAGAAAACTTTAACTATTTCCATGTTACATTTTGTTTTACATGTACTTTATGCTCATTGTAACTATTAAGTTTTCAAGGCATACTATAAAACCTTGAAAAAAATCAAGTAGTGACTAAAAAAATATATTCATATAGTTTTAAGTAAAAATTATGTTAAAATCTGAAAAAAAGTACTGGCAAAAATATTTTTAAAAATTCATAATAGGGAACAAACACCCAGGCCATCTGACACCAGGAACAGCAGAAATCCAGGGACAGAGAGAGAAGGTACACTGGAGAGACAGGAAGAAATCCCTAACAACAAGACCACGCATAATTACAGAAAACAAGATGGCAAGAGGAAAGCAAAAGAAATTAACCAATGGTAACCAAGACAACAGGGCAACACCAAACCCCTCAAGATGATGATTGAGATCCTTAAACAACAATGAGAGTAAAAGCATAAAGAAATAGAAGCTTTTATAGAGGAAACAAGAAAACACTCAAAGAAATCAAAGAACTAGAGGAAAACAGAACCAAAGAGATGAAGGAATTGAAAAAGGAATTTCAAATGGAAATGGAAACAATGAAGAAAACAGTAAAAGAGACAACCCTGGAGGTATAAAACTTATAAATCAGTAATCACAGATGCAAGCATCTCCAAATGACAACAAGAGATGGAAGAAAGAATCTCAGGGGCTGAAGACAACATGGAAAATATAGACAATACAGTCAGAGAAGATGCAAAGCTAAAAGGTCCCTATCAAACAAATATCCAGGAGATCCAGGACACACTGAGAAGACAAACCTAAGGATAATAGGAATAGAAGAGGGTGAAGAATATCAACTAAGAGGCACAGTAAATATCTTCAACAAAATCACAGTAGAAAACTTTCCTACCCTTAAGAATGAGATGACCACGAGCATAAAACAAGCCTACTGAACTCAAAATAGAGTGGACCAGAAAAGAAATTCCTCCCAACACATAATAGTCAAAACTCCAAGTGCGCAAAGCAAAGAATGAATACTAAAAGCAGTAAGGGAAAAAGGTCATGTAACATATAAAGGCAAACCAATCAGAATCTCACCCGATTTCTCAACAGAGACTCTGAAAGCTAGAAGATCCTGGACAGATATCATACAGACCCTAAGATAACACAAGTGTCAGCCCAAGCTGCTATACCCAGCAAAACTCTCAATCACCATAGATGGAGAGAAGAAGATAATCCATGACAAAACTAAATGTACAAAATATCTGACCACAAACCCAGCACAACAATGAATTATAGGTACAAAACCCAATGCTAGGAGGGAAAATACATCCTAGTAAAACCAAGAAAACTCCTAAGCAAGAAGACCAAAAGGAGAAAGAGACACAGTCACAGTTCAACCTACAAAAGCAATAATAGCAGGAAACAGCAATCACTACTCATTAATATCTGTTAACATAAATGGACTCAGTTCCCCAATAAAAAGATATAGGCTTTCAGATTGGATACATAAACAGAATCCAACATTTTTCTGCATACAGGAAACTCATCTCAGAGATAAAGACAGACAATATCTCAGAGTAAGAATTTGGGGAAAAAAAAAAAAAAAAAAAAAAACCTTCCAAGTAAACTGCCACAAGAAGGAAGTTGGAGTGGCCATTTTAATATCAAAAAAAAAAAAAAAAAAAAAAAAAAAGATTTTCAGACAAAAGTTACCAAAAAAGATAAGGAAGGACACTTTTTACTCATTGCAGGGAAAATTCGTCAGGAGGAACTCTCAACCATTTACATATATGCTCCAAATACAAAAGCACCCATATTCATAAAAGAAATACCATTACAGCTCAAAAAATACATTGCATCCCACATAATAATAGTGGGAGACCTCAACATCTCATCAATGGAGAGATCATGGAAGCAGAAACTGAACAGAGACACAGTGAAACTAGCAGAGGTTATGAATCAATAGGAATTAATATACATCTACAGAACATTTCATCCTAAAACAAAAGAATACACCTTCTTCTTAGCACCTCACTGCACCTTCTTCAAAATTAACCTTATAATCAGTCACAGAATAAGCCTCAATAGATATGAGAACATTGAAATATTCCCATGCATCCTATCAGATCACCATGGACTAAGGCTGGTCTTTAATAACAACAGAGACAACAAAAAGCCCATATACACATGGAAAATAAACAATGCTCTATTTAAAGATACAATGGCCAAAGAGGAAATAAAGAAAGAAATTAAGGATTTTCTAGAATTTAATGAAAATGAAAACACAACATACCAAAACCTATGGGATGCAATGAAAGCAGCACTGAGAGTAAAACGCATAGCTCTGAGTCCTTCCAAAAAGAAACTGGAGAGAGCATACACTAGCAAAGTGACAGCACAGTTGAAAGCTCTAGAACAAAAGGAAGCAGATACACCCAAGAGGAGTAGACGGCAAGAAATAATGAAGCATAGAGCAGAAATTGATTAAATAGAAGCAAAAAGAACCATTCAAAATCAACAAAACCAAAAGCTGGTTCTTTGAGAAAATTAACAAGAGTGATAAAGCATTAGACAGACTAACTAGAGGGCAAAGAGAGAGTATTCAAATTAACAAAATCAGAAATGAAAGTGGAGACATAACAACTGAAACTGAGGAAACTCAAGAAATCATCAGATCCTACTACAAAAGCCAATACTCAACAATGCTGGAAAATCTCGAGGAAATGGATGAATTCCCAGACAGATACCAGATAATAAAGTTACACCAGAACCAGGTAAACCATCTAAATGATCCCATAACACCTAAAAAAATAGAAGAAGTCATCAAAATCCTCCCAACCAAAAAAATCACTGGTCTAGATGGGTTCAGTGCAGAATTCTATCAGACCTTTATTGACCAACTAGTACCAATACTTTTTAAACTATTCCACAAAATAGAGTCAGATGGAACACTACCTCACTCATTTTTCAAGGTCAAAGTAACCCTCTTTCCTAAACCTTACAAAGAGCCCTCCAAGGAAAGAGAACTTCAGACCAATCTCACTTATGAACATTGATGCAAAAATACTCAACAAAATCCTTGCAAACTAAATCTAAGAATACATCAAAATGATCCCTCACCATAATTAAGTAGACTACATCTCTGGGATGCAGGGATGGTTTAATATACAGAAATCCATCATACTAATTCACCATATTAACAAACTCAAAATAAAAAAAAAAACACATGGTCATCTCACTAGATACTGAGAAAGCATTGGACAAAATTCATCACCCCATAATGTTAAAAGTCTTGGAAAGAACAGGAATCCAAGGCCCATAACTAAACATAATAAAAGCAATATGCAGCAAACCAAAAGCAAACATCAAACTTAACAGTGAGAAACTTGAAACATTCCCACTAAAATCAGGGACTAGAGAAGGCTGCCCATTCTCTCCCTACCTATTCAACATAGTACTGGAAGTCCTGGCCAGAGCAATTAGACATCAAAAAAAAAAAAAAAAAAAAATCAAAGAGATAAAAATTGTAAAGGAAGAAATAAAAACATTACTATTTGCAGATGACATGATAGTGTATATAAGTGACCCCAAAAATTTCACCAAAGAAATTCTGCAGCTGATAAACAAGTTCAGTAAATTGGCTGGATATAAAATTAACTCAAACAAATCAGCAACTTTCCTCTACTCAAAGGACAAACATGTGAAGAAAGAAATTAGGGAAAAGATACCCTTCACAACAGATGCAAAAATGAAATACCTTTGTGTGACTCAAACTAAGCAAGTGAAGGAACTGTATGACAAGAATTTCAAATCTCTAAAGAAGGAAATCGAGAAAAACTCAGAAAATGGAAAGATCTCCCATAGTCATGGACTGGAAGAATCAAGATTGTAAAAATGGCCATCACACAAAAAGCAATCTACAGATTCAATGCAGTCCCCATGAAAATTCCAACCCAGTTCTTCAAAGAGTTGAAAAGTGCAATGTGCAATTTTTTCTGAAATAACAAAAGACCTGGTATAATGAAATTCATCCTCAACAACAAGAAAATATCTGAGGGAATCATTATCCCTGACCTGGTACAACTACTCTAGAAATCAGTCTGGTGTTTCCTCAGAAAATTGGACATAGTACTACCTGAAAACACAGTTATTCCACCTCTGGGCATATACCCTAGAGAAGTTCCAACATACAACAAAGACACATGTACCACATTGTTCATAACAGCCCTATTTATAATAGCCAGAAGGTGGAAAGAACACAGATGTCCTTCAGTAAATGAATGGATACAAAAATTGTGGTATATTTACACAATGGAGTACTACTCAGCTATCAGAAACAATGACTTTATGAAATTCTTAAGAAAATGGATGCATCTAGAGAATATCATCCTGAGTGACATAACCCAGTCATAAAAGACCAGACATAATTTGCAGTCACTTATAATGGGATACTATCCTCAGCAAGCTCTGAACTCCCCAGAAACAACTTACAGACTATATAATATTCAAGAAAAACAAACACCAAAAAAAAAAAAAAGAAAAATCTTTATGTTTAATCTTTATATACCAAGAAAACTGACTATTTCCAAGTTACATCTTGTTTTGCACATACTTTATTCTCATTGTATCTAGTAAGATTTTAAGGCATAGTATCAAAACTTTAATAAATCAAGTACTGACAAAAATGTATTCATATACTTTTATGAAAAAATGATTTTAAAATCTGTACATTTATCTTTGATTTTTAAAATAAAGTTGTTCAATTAAAAATAAATAAGAAAAGATGTTTTGCTGCCATGCTCAGCAGCGAAACCTTTAAAATTTATATTTTTTCTGTAGTTTGAGATCTCTCTCATTATATATCCTCATTTTTTGCAGCTTTTATCTATCGTCCTATTTCAAGGTAATTTATATATTTGTAGATAATCTATTGCAACAGCATACTACACCTTGCTAATGAGACCTTTATTAGGTGTCAAATGCTGATTATCTGGTCATTTAAAACAATAGAAATCATTTTCTGACCATCATAAAAGCCAAAATTCTTGAAATGAGGCTTTATCAGGAATGAGCTCCTTCTGCCAATTTTACAAGAGTCTCATTGACTTCCTCCAGGCAGAAGACCGCAAGAATACCTTGGTTTGAAGAGCACAGCCACATCTGCCCACATGTACATGTATCCAGGTCTATGTGCCTTCTCTTACAAAAACATAGCAAATATGACAAAAATCTGCCTGTATCTAGGATGGACTCATCTTTAAATACTTTATAAATAATTGTACTTTCTGTAATGTCATAGTCACATATTTCAATAAAATAGCATAAAATAACATATGAGTTTTGTTAGAGTAGATGAAAGGGTGTCCTTGAAAAGTATGTAAGTTATTTTGGTGTTATATGAGAGAAAATGGCCAGCACTTCTTCTGTCATTTTGCACGCTCTGAAAAATTATACTCAGTGTGTGCTTAATTATCTTGAACCTCAAAGTTGTGTTTGTAATGTGCAATTAAAATTCTTCTACAAGTTTAACAATTGATGTTAATTTTAAAATTAGCACATGTAACAGGAAACACTATGGTGTCCCATGATTTAAAACATGAGTTTATCTTCTCTTCACAGTGTAGAGCATTGACTGTGTTTTTAAGACTCTAATTGTATGAAAAAGAAATGGGTCTTCATATGATGTGAGATATGTGGGTATAATAAAGAAATTGTCTCACACTAAAAAAATAATTCATAATAGGAAAGCTGTAGTAGGTGATCCCTCAAAGAAATAAATGCGCCCTTCCTTGACAGCCATCCACTGCCACTGATTTAACAATATCACTTGCACATATACATGGCACTAATTGGATTAGGGGAGTTATTAAAAATAATCCCAAAATCAGGAGGAAGTGATGAGCTTGAAGCAAGATAGTACAAAATAAATATGATCTAGATACATTACATGAGTTTTTGAAATATTCAAAATTTTGAATATATTATTTTAATAAATTTATGATTTTGAGCATGTGTAGCTATTCTGGTTTGCACTTTGCTCTGCAACATACAGAGCCTCATGGATCTCTTGGTTCTGAGCTATTTGATCCTCTTATAATTATTTAATATTTTAAGTCCTATTAGAAATATTTGGAAGGAAAAGGAAATTATTATGTACCTAACACATTACAATAATCATTATTGAAAATAATGTTCTAGGAAATACCCGGGACTAGGAACACAAGGCTATGTGATTCTTTTGAGTTAAATTCAAACTTAGTGCATACATTAAACTCAAAACAAATTGATACTTTTTTAAAACATCATACCAAAATGACACAAGAAAAGAGAGAATAAATGTGATATCTATTATTGCTAATATTGGTCTTGGAACAACTAACGAAATACACAACTCAGTTGATGAGAACCAGACAATTGTCATGGTTGTCTGACTATGTAAAAATAAAGGAGGAAATCATTCAAACCTAAATCCCAGAGATCATTACCTTTATGACAATGGAGCAATTTATCTTAAAGCCAGTGAGGAAGAAAGTATTAACATAGGGAGACAAATAGGCATCTGTGAAATAATTTATAACCAAAAAGAATTAGGGAGATTTGGTGATGAGTATTGTATATACAATGGCATCACTCAATAGAATTCATTTTTATTTTAGTCATATTAGTATAAGCAGCTATGTGAATCTCATATGCTCAGATAAATTGAATTTTTGCATAAAATGCAGTGTTAACAATATGAGACACTGGAAACCATCAGGGTCCATTTCTTGTCTTTGCCTTGCTAATCTTCTCAGTTTTTGGAAGGCTTTCATTAGAGTGGATCTTGATATGCATAATCAACCTGCTTAGAAAGGACTCACAGAACTGCTGGCCATAAAAAAAAAAATGAGATGTGAAAATATGTTAAAAAGAGAAAAAAATCATAGATATTTACGTGAACACAAACAGTGAAATCTAGAGAGATTTCAAACTGGATTCAAGAAAAATTAGGAAACCAGATCAATTAAACAAAGTTGGATCTATGCACCCAAGAGGGAGATGGTAGTGTAGGCAAACATATTTCAAGGACTGACTAATCTAACACAACCTAACTGATAACTTTTCTTCTAACGTGGCAAGTGGAAGAGCCCAAGTAGCCCATGCTAAATCTCGAGTAGCAGACCCATGCCAGAGCAGAGAATGGTGCTGTGCTGGTTCCAAAAGAGCCTTGGGGGAAGTGGGAACTGCCTAAACTGCCATCTGCTGCTTGTTTTGCTCTTTATTTCCACGTTTCTTTTTCTTTCTCTCTCTCTCTTTCTCTCTCTCTCTCTTTTTTTTTTTTTTTTTTTTTTTTTTTTTTTTTTTTTTTGGTTTGGATCTTTCCTTGTGGTTTGAAAACTGACCAATTCCTAGTCAACATCCTAGTGATGTTTGAAATAAAATAAAATTAATAAGCTTGTGCACCAAGTACTGACTTTCACATTTTGTTATTTAATATCATTTAGTTATGCTTTTATAATATATAGAATCATATATTTGTAAAAACATAAAAATAATATATAGTAAATATATCTTTGAATTAAATAAAATGAATGCTTACATTAAACATTTGTCTTTTCCTATGTGGTTGAGGCAAAGCAAAATAATCTTAAATCAATGCACTAATTTTTGAAGAATAAATTCAATTCAATATATATCAGTTTAGTACCATTCTTGTGCTTGAGACTGTAAATAAGATAAAACATTAATTTGAATATAGAAAGCACTCAGATGTTCCAGTGGAAAATACACTCATGTAAATGGCATGGCTCCCGTGACTCATAAAGAAACTGTACCTCACTGTCATGACGTGCTGCAGGTGTATGGAAGAGGATCTAAACCTCAGAACGAAGGATCCGGACTGGAACTCTGAAGTTACACACGTTAGTGGTATGATGAGGTATTCTTTTTTAATTTTTTACATTTTTATTATTGAAAAAAATTACATTTAATATATTTTTCACACACTTTCCCCCTGCATTTACTTCCAAACACTCTTCTTCCTGCCTACCCAACTTTAAGTTATTTCTACAAAAAAAAAAAAAAACCACAACAAAAATTCACAATCCAAAAAGAAAAAAAAAGCTAACAAGCAAAAAGAAAAAAATTTCAACCAAAAAAAAAAAGATTTATTTCCTAAAAAAAATAAAATAAAATTCAACCGAATAAAAGGACACAAAAAAAAAATCTTTGAGTCCTCCTTTAACACTGAAGTCTGCCTTTATATACCCAGTGACTTTTATTTTGAAAAAAGTGATTTTTTTTCTCTTCCAGCATGTGTAAATGAAAGTTTACTTCTTAGCATTTTCCCTAGTGGCTTTGTTGCCTTTCATTTATTCATCCACCAATTACATTAAATAAATAAATATATATATATACATACATACATACATACATACATACATACATACATATATATATATATATATATATATATATATGTATATATATATATATATCAAAGTATTGCTCCAGTCTAAAGAAAATGTAGGAACAAAGAGTGGAGCAGAGACCGAAGTAAAGGCCATCCAGTGACTGCCCCACCTAGGTATCCATTACATCTGCAGACACAAAAACCCAGACACTATTGCCATCATCAAGAAGCTCTTACTGACAAGAGCCTACTTAAGCGCTCTAGCTGACAAGTATAGCTGTCACCTGAAAGACTCTGCCAGAGCCTGACAAAAACCATTAGACTGAGCACAGGGACCCCAATGGAGTAGTTATTGAAAGGATCTTCTTTCAAGACTTTTTTTTTTTTTACCTAATCATGACTGTCCAAACTGTCTCTTTGTTTGCATACTATATATTTCTTTATCCATTAATAATTGGATTCTTCTGTTAAAGTGACTTCATGAATATGTTTTAAAATAAAAATATTTTTCTAATTAATTATTTATCAATTTACATCCTAAATGTTACACCATCCCCCATCACAGAGTTCTTCCCCCATGTCCCCTTCCCTTTGCCTCTAAGAGGGTGTGTCTTCTGGTATCTTCTCATCCAGAGGCATCAAATCTTTATAGGATTAGGTATACCCTCACCCACTGAGGCTGGACAAGTAAGTCCTCTGCTGCACAGGTGTCAGGGACCACAGAGTAGCCTGTTTGCTCTTTGGTTTGTGGTTCAGTCTCTAGGAGCTCGAAGGGATCAAGGTTAGTTGATACTATTGATCTTCCTATGAGGTTGTAATACCATTCAGTTCCTTAATCCTTTACCTATTTCTTCCAAAGGGCTTCCTGATGTTGGTCTAATACTTGGCTGTGAGTGTCTGTTTCTGTCTTAGTCAGCTATTGCTAGGGAATCTCAGAGGACAGCCATGCTAGTTTTCTGTCTGTAAGCACACCAAATCATCAATAATAATATCAGGATTGGTGACCAGCATGGGATGGATCCCAAGTTAGGCTGGTCACAGATCAGCCTTTCCTTCAGTCTTTGCTCCATTTTGGACCTTCATTTCTTTAGACAGGAAAAATTTTGTGTTAAATTTTCATATGTGTGCTGTGTCTGATTTGTTCACTGAGGATGCTGCCTGACTATGGGATGTGGTCTCTTCAGATTTCATATCCCCACTGTTGAGGATTTCAGCTAAGATCAGCTACATTGACCTGAAATGTGGAGACCTTACCCATCCCTGGTCTCTATGACTTTCTAGTGGCACCCTACCCTACCCCAGGCAGCTGTATATTTCCATTCATTCTCCTGGCCCTCTGGGATTATCTCCTATCTCTCCCCCATACCTGATCCTAAAACTCTTTTCCCAACCCCTTAACTCCCACTCCATCTTCCCTATGCTTTGATTGTTTTGTCCCCCCTTCTAAGTGGGATTTAAATTTTCTGAATATAATACCAGTGGCTCAGGCACTAAGATAAATAATTGATAAATAAGACCTCTTAAAACTGAAAAGTTTCTATAAGTCAAAGGACAATGTCAATAAGACAAAACAACAGCCTACAGATTAGGAAACGATCTTCACTGTACCTATATCTGATAGAAAGCAAATATCTAAAATATATAAAGAAATCAAAAAGTTACACTCTAAAAAAAAAACAATTAGAATGGGAGACAGAGCTAAACATAATTATCAGTAGAGGAATCTCTAATGGCCGAAAAACACTTAAAGAAATGTGCAACATCCTTAGTTATCAGGGAAACACAAGTGAAAATGACACTGAGATTCTACCTCACACCAATCAGAATGGCTAAAACCAAAACTCAAGTGACAACACATGCCGGCGAGGATGTGGAGCAAGGGAAACATTCTTCTATTTCTGGTTGAATTGCAAACTTGTAAAATTACTATGGAAATCAATTTGACAATTCCTGAGAAAATTGGAAATATCTCTACCTACAATATCCTTGACAATATCACAAGGACATATGCTTCACTATGTTCACAGCAAACTTATTTTAATAGCCCAAAAACTTAAAGCAACGCATATGTCCTTCAACTGAAGAATTGAAGAATAGATGTAGAAAATATGATTTATTTACACAATGGAATACTACTCAGCTATTGAAGTCAACACCATTTTCTTCACAGCACTAAAAATAGTACTGTCACCCACAGTACAAACTCCAAGAAAGCTAGTGTATCAGATACAAGATTTTTGTCTCTTGTGTGGACTAGTAATACACAGTTCAGTTGCTAGAGAAATTATGTGGGATGCAGAAAGAGTTGAACAGAAAAGAAGCAGAAGAGTACAGCCTGCCTAAGATATGAATTTGAGTCAACAGGGAGCAAGAAATGTAGGAGTGAGTGGGGTCAGGACAACAAGTGAACAAGACTCACAGCATTAACTAAGCAGGGCTCATGGGACTCACAGATTGACATAACAATCAAGCAACATCTATGCTAGTTAAGATTGCTGGATCTTCTACAGGATCCCCTTCTTACTCAGCTTCTTCTAGCTTTTCCCTAATTCAACCACAAGGGTCAGCAGCTTTTGTCCATTGGATGAGTTTAAATAGGTTGAAAAGTCAGAGGGTGAAAGAGGAGGTGAAAAAACTCTGGATTGTAATAAAAGATGTTTAACTTGCTTGGTTAGAGTCACACCAAAATGTTATATTATTTGTGACTATTGTGAAAAGTGTTGTCTCCCTAGCTTGTTTTTTTATTTTATTTATTTTTTTATTTTATTTTTATTTTGTTTATTTTATTCATTTTATTTATTTAAATTTCAAATGGTAACCTTTCCCAGGTTACCCTCCAGAAGCTTCCAACTGATCCACCCTTCCCTTGCCTCTATGTGGGTGCTCCCCCACCCTTACACCCACTTGTTTCTGCATCCTCGAACAGGCATTCCCCTACACTGGGGCATTGAGCCTTCACAGGACCAAGGATCTCCACTCCCATTGATGTTAGATAAGGCCATCCTCTGCTACATTTGCAGCTGGAGCCATGGATCCTTCAATGTATACTTTTTGGTGGGTGGTTTAGGCCCTCGGAGTGCGAAGATTCTGGATGGTTGATAATGCTGTTCTTCCTATGGGGTTGCAAACTTCTTCAGCTCCCTCAGGCCTTTCCCTAACTCCTCCATTGGGGTCCCAGTACTCAGTCCAAAAGTTGGCTGCAAACATCTGCTTCTGTATATTTTATTTTCTGGCAGAGCATCTCCAGAGACAGCTATATTATGTGCCTGTTAGTATGCACTGTGTGGCATCACAATATTGTAAGTGTTTTGTGACTTTATATGTGTTGAATCTCCAGGTAGACAGTCTGAATCTCCAGGTAGACAGTCTCTGGATGGCCTTCAGTCTCAGGTCCCCGCTTTTTTTTAGTATTTCCTCCTGTAAATATTTTGTTCTTACTTTTAAAATAGACTAAAGCATCCAAACTTTGGTCTTCCTTCTTCTTGAGTTTCATATGGTCTGTGAATTGTATCTTGGGTATTCCAAGTTTTAGTCTAATATTCAATTATCAGTGGGTGCATACCATGTGTGTTCTTTTGTGATTGAGTTACCTCACTCAGTATGATGTTTTGTAGTCCCATTCATTTACCTGTGAATTTTATGAAGTCATTGTTTTTAATAGGTGAATACGCCACTGTATATTCTGTATCCATTCCTCTGTTGAAGGACATCTAGGTTCTTTCCAGCTTCTTGCTATTATAAATAAGGCTGCTATGAATATAGTAGAGCATGAGTCCTTGTTATATATTGGAATATATTTTGGGTATATGCCCAGGAATGGAATAACTAGGACCTAAGGTAGCACTATATCCAATTTTCTGAAGAACTGCCATTTTGATTTCCACAGTGATTGTACCAGTGTGCAATCTCACCAACAGTGGAGAGGTGTTCCTCTTTCTCCACATGTTCCCCAGCATCTACTGTCACCTGAGTTTTCAATCATAGTCATTCTTACTGGTTTGAGATGGAATCTCAGGAATGTTTAATTTGCATTTCCCTGATGTTAAGCTTATTAAATATTTCTTTAGAAGCTTCTTGGCTTTTCAATATTAGTCAACTGAGAATTTTTTGTTGATCTTTGTACCCCATTTTAAACAGGTTGTTTGGTTCTCTGTGACTATCTTTTTGAGTTCTTTGTAAATATTGGATATTATCCATCTATGGGATGTAGGATTGCTAAAGATCATTTCCCAATCTGTTGGTTGTCATTTTGTCCTATTAACAGTGTCCTTATCCTTACAGAAGCTTTGCAATTTTATAAGATTTGTGTATAATTGATCTCAGAGAATAAATAATTGGTGTTCTGTTCAGAAAATTTTCCCTTGTGCCCATGTGTTTAAGGCTCTTCCCCACTTTCTCTTCTATTGGTTCCAGTGTATCTGGTTTCATGTGGAGGTCCTTGAGCCAGTAGGACTTGAGCTTTGTACAAGGAGAAAAGAATGGATCAATTTGCATTCTTTTACATGATGACCTCCAGTTGAATCAGAACCAGTTGTTGAAAATGTTTTCTTTTTCCACTGGATGGTTTTAGCATCTTTGTCAAAGATCAAGTGACCAGAGGTGTGTGGGTTTATTTTCGGATCTTCAATTCCATTTCATTTATCTACCTCCCTGTCTCTGTACCACTCTTCTACACATTTTTAACCCAGAAAATCTATCTAAAGGAAATAACGAGACATAGTGAGGAGGAGAGACTGAAAGAAAGGCCATCTAGAGACTGCCCCACCTAGGGATCCACCACATACACTGTTGTGGATGCCAAAAAGTTCTTTCTGACAGGAGCCCGATATAGCTGTCTCTGGAAAGGATCTGCCAGAGCATGACAAATGCAAAAGTAGATACTTGCAGCCAACCATTGGACTGAGTACCTGGACCCCAATGGAGGAGTTAGAGAAAGACTTGAAGGAGCTGAAGGGGTTTGCAACCCCATAGGAAGACCAATAATATCAACCCACCAGATCCCTCAGAGTTCCTAGGGACTAAACTACCAAGCAAAGATTATGCATGGAGGGTCCCATGGTTCCAGCCTCATATGTAGCAGAGGAGGGCCTTATTAGGCTTCAATAGGAGGAGAGGCCCTTGGTCCTATGAAGGCTCAGTGCCCCAGTGTAAGGGAATGCCAGTTATGTGATGTGGTAAGGGATGGCTAGGGGAGTACCCTCATAGAAACAAGGGGATGGGTGATGGAATAGGGGTTATTTAGAGGGGAAACTGGGAAAGGGGGTTGTAGTTGAAAGTAAATAAATAAAATATCTATTAAAATTAAATTATATTTTAAAAATAGAAAGCAATTAGGAAAGGAGGAAAGAAAGAGGGGGGGAGAGAGAGAGAGAGAGGAAAGAAACGTCCACTCCTCCACATGGCTGTGCTATGTCATATGCATACGACTCCTCCACATGGCTGTGCTATGTCATATGCATACGTGTGAGCTTATTGTTCTGTTAGGACTTCCAACAGTGGGACGTGAGATTGTCTCTAATTTTTTGCCTGTTCTTATTACCCCTTTTCCCCCACTGGTTTACCTTTTTAAGACTTGATTTAAGGGTTTGTTTTATTGTAATTTTCTGTGCCCTGCTCAGTGGCTGCTTAAGAACAGATGTTCTTAAGATGGCTGCTTAGTTCTAAGGATAAATGGACGAGCAGCAGGTCTTGAATAGGAGAGAGGGAAAGAAGACTAACAGTGAAGCAAGTGCAAAACTATTGTCTTATGTAATACATGTGAGGAGAATAATATTTTTTAAAATTTCCTTAATATATTGATTTCTAAAAGATAATTATCTAGAAGAATAATTAACTTAGCATGCATATATATGAATATATCCAAAATTTTGCACTTTTATTTATAAAAATATCTATGATGTTGTAAAGAGAATTCAAGTGTGGTAAATATTTTATTTGTTACTTAGTATATTTGAAAGAAATCTTGTTTTGCTAAACTCCTAATATTTGGATTTATCAAATTCATGAAATAACCTACATGTAAATATGTAAATGTAATACATAACATGAATATACATATACTATATACTTTAAATAGCAGACTATAAATTATTATTTTTTCAATTGTGGAGAAGGAGGGGTTCAGTGAGCTGCATTCATCAGTAACATTCATGAGCCAAGCTAAGTCTAGCTAGCATAATGTATTATGCTCTGTAAGGAAACCTCCCACTTAAAATGAGACAAGGAGAGATGGAAAATAAACACAAAGCATTGATAGATTACCACACTAAAGGACTTCCTGCTAAGAAAGGCAAGGATTGATCTACATTAAAAATGTGATTTACTACAGAAAGAGAATAATTAAGCATTAGTCAATCGCTAAGACATTTTAATAGTAACCTTCCAACAGCTGAAAGTGCATTAAAAGACTAAAAATCTGGACCTGGGGAAAGATTCATTAATTAAACAAAAATCTGTTCTCTTCAAACTGTGAACCTGTCAAAATGTTTTCAAGTGTGGTTGTCAGCTAAAACAGATACTTACTTACATCCAGAGATGCTGTGAATTTAATTGGTCCTAGGATCTGCAAGTGTTAGCCATTTAAAGAATTGAAGCAGAGTGATTAATTCAGAGTACAGAAATATCTTGCACATGTTATAATGAATTAATGAAATGTAGTGTATATTCAGGTCTTCTGTACTTAGCTGAATCTTTTATGGAATATCACATAGGTTTGAAAAAATGTTCCCTCTCCTCAGGGTGCCTCAACCTCGAATGGGTAAACAAAAGGAAGATGGGTGAAGTAAATCCTGTGATAATATCATCTAATGAGCATTAAAGGGGACCTACCAGTATGGACTCAGAGTCTTGTATGGAAAAATGCATGAATTAAACTCAGTAGTGATTAACTCCAAGTCATCAATAATGTATTGGTGTCACAGCAAGGAAAAAGCAAAAGAAAACAAAACAAAAAACAAAAGGGTTTCCCCCTGGAGCAATTCAGCTAGGAATAAGTTCAGATTTGAATTCTCTACCCCATGATCCTTATGTCTTTCATCCTGCCTATCTGTTGCATGAGTCTGAATCTGTGCATACATGTGTGTGCATGTGTGCATTTCTGTGATATGGGTCTGTAACAAACAGCTTTACTCTTGTCTTCAATCAAGAACACAGAAACCATTCCCTGGGGTAGGAATTCTATATTTTCGAAATTATTGTTATTATGATTATTATTATTATTATTATTAGATATTCTCTATATTTAAATTTAAACTGTTATCCTCTGTCCTCTGCTCCCATGCCTCCTCCCTCTCCACTTGCTTCCACGAAGATGCTCCCTCTCCCAAACACCCTGTTCACATAAGTGCCTTGGCCTTCCCCTACTTTGTGAAAGCATGCCTTCACTGGACCAAAGACCTCTTCTCCCATTGATGTTAGACAATGCTATCCTCTGCTACAGAGCTTCCAAGGGATTAAGTCACTGGCTCCAATTGATGCCAACTGACCCACTCAACAAACAATACTATAACATCACTCTCTATCAACTTGTATTCATAAATGGATATTTTTTATGATGTTGCTTTCGTCCTTTTTATGACATATGTTCAGATTTCAGAGAGTGTTATGCATGTGCTATTCTGGTTGAGAAGCATGGAAGCTTACATAAGGTAAGATTAGAGCTTCGTATTAGCCTAGGCTTTAAAAGATGATTACAGGGGAAATTCAAGGCACGCAAGGTCAGCTCATACTTAAAGGCACATTAAACAAACGGGCTGAGTACACAGAAAGCTGCATCTTGAAGACTTTCCTGAATGTAAGGAGTTTTATACTTACATCGGTGCATGCCAGTAAAGGTTTCAGTCTCTGACTTGGAAGGCAAGAAAGATTTTTCTATGTACCATCTTCAAAGTAAACAGAAAGTACATAGATGTAGGTGTGTGTTCCTCTGGGGCACTATTTTCCAGATTTTAAGCATGGTGAAAAATGAAATGGATGAGAAGCTTGCAGTGTTTTCAGAAGGGCCAATCTATCTATCCGAAGACTGGGAAAGAATACACCAGATAAAGAGTGAGATGAGAAATACTTTGAATAGCACAGATTCTTTGCCTGATGTAACCCATGAGGCTGCAAGATTCACTACAGCCTAATTAGCATGTGAAGCAATCTACAAAGTAACAGTGCTATTGAAATTACAAACAAGTAATCTAATATGTGATATAATTAGATTACTTTTTATGTTTCTATACATCATTGCATATCACCGGACTAAAACTTATGTTTACACATATTACCAGCTGCAAACACCATCTAGGAGAACAGATGACCATGGAAAGCTAGGCTTCAGTTGGTTCCAGGTTTAGCCAATGACAAATGTCAGGTTTGGGTTTTGATCAGTTTTACACGATGTTCATTTTAGTCTCTTCGATCACATTACAGGTCACTTTTTTTATTGCTGGATTTCTGATCTGAATAACCATATTTTCTTTACTTTTCAATGTATAAGAACCTTGACATATTTATATTGTTTAGTCACTAGTCATTGTCGCATCTCCAAATGAATTCCATTGAGGAATTCATTCTTTAATACCAGTTTGGAACCCCTTCATTCCTGAAGATGTCTAGATAATTCTAAGTGACGTTGCTATTTATTTTCTCTGTAGTAAGAGAACAGCAATGATGTAGTAGATAAAGAATTACTGGTATTCTAACTCCATATAGCTCTGGGACTAAGTCAGATAGATGCAGATATAGAACTTTTTTTCTGAAAACAATCTTTGCTTTCAAAAAATGCATGCTTTCCAGATCATGCAACCAAGTTTATAACATCGCTTGAGATCACTAAACTACACTGAATCTATTTTTCTAGTGTGTACCCAAACCATTAAATTTAATTTGCCCTTCAGAAGAAAAAAGCCATGAAACCAACTTTACCATGCCTTGGATTTCCCAATGATCCATATTCCGTGCTAATCCAGAGCTTACTTTTGTTTTACATGTACTTTAGCTCATTGTAACTATTAAGTTTTCAAGGCGTACAATCAAACCTTGAAAAAAAATCAAGTACTGACTAAAAGATATATTCATATAGTTTTATGTAAAAATTATGTTAAAATCTGAAAAAAAGTACTGACAAAAAATGTATAATTTTAAGCAAAAAATGTTTTAAATCTGTACATTTATCCTTGTTTTGTAAAATAAAGTTGTTTTATAAAAAAAATAATGTATTTTTCTATATCACTAGCCCAGAACAGTGTGTGTCTGTGTTGGTTTGCTGAAAGCATCTTCTAAATTAAAATCAACCCAATAGAAAGCTATAGTGTCTTCTACAAATGTTCGAAGCAACAAATGGCTACAGATTGATAATATGTATCAATTTTGAGCTTTATACTGGATCAGTAGGGTTCAGTAAAGTAAATAATTTCCTTGTAAACCATAATTAATGAAATAATAGAACACATTTATTTTTGCCTGTGCCATATTTTGGATGATATTTAATTATTATGTAGATAAACCTTTTAATTTTTAATTATTTTGTTTTGTTTTATTTGGTGTTTGGTAGTGATAGATATTGGGCACAGAAGGAAGGCAGCAGAAAATAAGTGGATGATTCCACTTTGAGCTCACTGCCTCTATGCCCATGAAGAGTCCCAGTGTTTCCAAATCTGAGACTTTTGTTTTCGTTAAATTTCTCGCAGAAGTTTATAAGTAATCTATAAGAGCCCATGGGTTTATTGCAAGGCATCCACTGCATACAACTTGTTGAGTCAGCACTTGTAAGGCTCCAGTGAGTCTGAAGCTGTAACATGAGTCACTGATGTAACACTGTCACATCAGTGATGTTTGGTATACTAGAGTTGTCAATAATCATTTAATGTATAGGTTTCTAACTAGTAACATTTTAAGAAGATGAATGCACACAATATTTATACCATGGTGTATAAGATAGATAAATAAATACTAATCACAAAATTAATTCTGTGATATGTTTCTGTGGTTTTTGAGGCAGCTATACATTTGAAATCTTTCTCATTAATGCCCACATTATACATTAAAAAGCAGATAAAACTAGCAGACATAGATTCATTCATAGTTATCCATCCTCACTTGAGGGAAGTGAATACATTTACATGTAGCAGTTATAGAACAAGTGGCTTTTGCCACCATACCAAGGTAAAGCTGAAATCAAATCTAAACCTCTTCTCTTCTACGTTATGAGTATCTACCACATCTATCCAATATCTAAGGATAGTTTATTTTTTTAAAAAAACTTTATTTTACAAAACAAATATAAATGTACAGATTTTAAACATTTTTTGCTTAAAATTATACATTTTTGTCAGTACTTTTTTCAGATTTTAACATAATTTTTATATAAAACTATATGAATATATTTTTTAGTCAGTACTTGATTTTTTTTCAAGGTTTGGTTGTATGCCTTGAAAACTTAATAGTTACAATGAGCTAAAGTACAAGTAAAACAAAATGTAACATGGAAATAGTTAAAGTTTTCTTGTTTTGTAAATATTTTTTTTGGTTTGTTTTGTTTTTTTATTTCTTGGACTTCATACAGTCTGTGAGTTGTTTCTGGGGAAGTGCAAGCCTCTGGGGTTAGCATCCCACTATCAGTGACTGCATATTATGTCTGTTCTTTTGTGACTGGGTTATCTCACTCAGGATGATATTTTCTAGATGCAGCTATTTTCTTAAGAATTTGGTTAAGTCATTATTTCTGGTGGCTGAGTAGTATTCCATTGTGTATATGTACCACAATTTTTGTATCCATTCATCTTCTGAAGGACATTTGGGTTCCTTCCAGCTTCTGGCTATTATAAATAAAGCCGCTATGAACATTGTGGTGCATATATCTTTTTTGTATATTAAAGTGTCCCTGGGGTATATGCCCAGAAGTGGAATAGCTGGGTCTTCAGGTAGTACTATATCCAATTTTCTGAGGTATCGCCAGACAGATTTCCAGAGTGGTTGTATTAGCTTGCAACCCCACCAACAGTGGAGAAGTGTTTCTCTTTCTCCGCAGCCTCACCAGCATCTGCTGTCATCTGAGTTTTGGATCTTGGCCAATCTGACTGGTGTGAGGTGGTATCTCAGGGTTGTTTTGATTTGCATTTCCCTGATGGCTAAGGATGTGGAGCACTTCCTCAGATGTTTCTCGGCCATTAGGTGTTCCTCAACTGAAAACGTTTTGTTTAGCTCTGTACCCCATTTTTTAATAGGGTTATTTGATTCTCTGGTGTCTAGCTTTTTGAGTTCCTTGTACACCTTGGATATTAGGCCTCTATCTGATGTGGGGTTGGTAAAGATCTTTTCCCATTCTGTTGGTGGCCGTTTTGTTTTCTTGACGATGTCCTTAGCCTTACAGAAAATTTGCAATCTCCTTAAGTCCCATTTGTTAATCTTTGACCTTAGAGCTTGAGCCATTGGTGTTTGGTTCAGGAAATTTTCTCCTGTGCCTATATGTTCTAAGGTTTTCCCTATTTTCTCATCTAATAGATTCAGTGTATCTGGTTTAATGTGGAGATCTTTGATCCACTTACACTTGAGCTTTGTACAAGGAGATAAGAAAGGGTCTATTTTCATTCTTTTGCATGTTGAGTGCCAGTTGGACCAGCACCATTTGTTGAATAGGCTGTCCTTTTTCCATTGAATGTTTACTGCTCCTTTGTCAAAAATCAGGTGACCATATACATGAGGGCTCATTTCTGGATCTTCTATTCTATTCCATTGATCCACATGCCTATTTCTGTACCAGTATCATGCAGTTTTCAGCACAATTGCCTTGTAATATAGCTTGAGGTCAGGGATAGTGATTCCTAAGGATAGTTTAAACTTCCCTAAATAAAGTATCTACTGAGCAGCGTCTATGTTCAGGAAATTGAGCACGGGGTTTGAGATGGCATTCTTCAAGCTCAAGGAGTTCAACTTGCTATCGTTGAAGAAGGAAGAAAACAAGGCTGGAGCAAACAGTATATAACTAATATTAAACACAGAAGTATATAAAATGAATAACAAATGTATGGAGCTGTATTTTAAAGTGGAAAAATATTAAGAAATATGAAAGATATAAGGTGATAGTTTTATATTCTCTAGAGCCTTTTTGAATAAAATGATAACAACAGGAAAATGTCAACTTTTTCCCTAAATAAAACTGATTTGTTTTGGAGAATTATATTTGATTTGTTTTTAGTACATTACTTTTATCACTGTATAGAGATAAATTGGATAAAGCTGAAATCAAAGTAGATAAACGTCCCAGAACATATTATGCGGGCGATGAAAGACAGTAGTTTGGACAAAGAATATCATAGTGGGTATCATTCTTCACAGTTTAAGATGCTTCTGCATCGTTGCTTTTTTTAAAAGTCTTTATCATGAGAGTTTGGATGGATGCTCTCAGTCTGAGTTAAAGTCCCACACTCCTTCCCCATCTCCCTGCAGACACACATGTGACCCAGGCAGCCTTCTAGTCCTTCTCCACATTCTCCTTTCCTTGTCCTTCAAGGAGGTTTCTCTGCTTTTCTGTATCTTCTCCTGCTCTAGTGTCCCAGGCCCTTTCTTTAAAACACTGACAGAGTCATAGATAGAAGTAAAGAGACTTTCACAAGGCAGAATGAAAGGAGGCTGAAGAGAAGCACAGTTACAGATCAAAGTTGAGGCACACAGGTTGCATGGTGACAGCTGCTGTGAAGCGTGCCTACAGCCTTTTGTTTGCTCTGATTCAAATACACAGCCGTGGAATTCTTTTTAGATGGCCAGGTCACAGGGGCACATGGTATGAGCAGGAGATATCAATAGGTATCATCCAACAATTAAACACAGAACCTCATGACCCAATGATAGATGAAGGGAAACACAGAGAGAGAGAGAAGCTGCAGTGTCTGACAAGTTACGGAGACAAATGTTTTACCTGACTGTGACTTGAGCCATATAATATGCCTAGAAGTCTATTGACATGACACCAAAGCCCAGAACATAACTGTCATTCTATAATACGTAACCAGCTAACTTGCAACATACTTCTACATTGGATGTTTCTGTCTTCTTCCTTTTACACACACACACACACACACACACACACAGAGAGAGAGAGAGAGAGAGAGAGAGAGAGAGAGAGAGAGAGAGAGAGAGAGAGAGCTCAGAAAGGGAAATTCTCAAGAAGCACATTGTAATTAATAAGCTAATTAGATATAATAAGAAACTTATCATTCACTAAGTAAAACTAATTGGAATTATTCATTGCAGGGGTAAGATGACTTGACTGTTGACATGAGAACTGGGAACAAGCTTGTACTGAGGAGTCACATAACAACAGCTCTGGAGACTGGGTAAATTTAGAAGACTAAACACAAGACCAACGGCATGTCCATGACTCACAGTCCATCAGAGGGAACACAGCATGGGGGATACTAAATAAACAGGTTTTAAAGGGTGTTATTTTAAGAAAAGAAAATCTTTTTTTAACTTTATTTTAAGAAACAAAGATAAATGTAAAAATTTTCAGCATTTTTGCAAAAAAGTATACGAATACATTTTTTTAAGGTTGTAATTAAGTATTTGTGGGTACATATACATACACATATGTATATATGTAACAATAATATAGGAAGAGGCTATTAATTTGAGGGTATAGGAGAGAAACTAGGAGGGGCTGTAGGGAGGAAAGGGGAATGTGATACAGTTCTATTTTAATTAAAATATATTCAAGAAAAGAAAATTTTATAAAAATATTTTTAATTTTTTTCATTGATAAGAATATGCACTAATACATTCGCCTGTGGTTTTTCACTTCTCCCTGAGGCATCCTCACTTGGGCCCTTCAGCTTGTTGAACTTTTTGAGTTCTGTGAACTGTATCTTGTGTATTGTGTCCTTTATTGGCTAGTATCCACATATTAGTGAGTACATATCATGCATGTCATTTTGGGTCTGAGTTTCCTCACTCAGGATGATATTTTCTAGTTCCATTCATTTGCCTGCAAAACTGAGGATATCCTCATTCTTAATAACTTAGTAGTATTCCATTGTGTAAATGAACCATATTTTCTGTATCCATTCTTTTTTTGTGGGACATCTGGGTTTTTTCCAGCTTCTGGCTGTCACAAATAAGGCTGCAATGAAGATAGTGTAACACGTTTTCTCTGGCATGGTAGGGCATCTTTTGGGTATATTCCCAACAGTGGCATTGCTGGGTCTTCAGGTAGATCTATTTTCAATTTTTTTTATCTAAGTTTTTGTAGCTTGGAAACCTTTTGCCACATATTTATTACAATTCTTATGCCCTCCTAGTAAAGTATCTCTTATATTATCTTTTAATTGTTATATTAGTGGCTTAAAATTATTGGAATGGTTGGCCATCACATGTGAAGAGAACAATTTTACTATACAAGTTTTAATCCTTTCTCTGCCTAGTATTTTCACTGTCTTATCTTTTGTGCTTTATGTATGCATCTAGACTGGCCAGAAAAACTATGTAACTATGTGACCCAGACTATGTTCAGCCTTGTTGGAAACTATACTCATGTGCCACCACAGACAGGTTACATCACCTGCCATGTGTCCCTTATTCCTTTTCATTTGTTTTGTAGACATTTTTCACTTTCCTCCATGAATAGCATAACGGAAAAAAAGTATTTTAGTTTTTGTCTACCACCTCAATGTACTGCAGATATAATCATTTAAATTAATAATGATCTATCCCAGATTTGAATTGTGTCCTACGTATTTTTCAGCAGAGTGAAGCATTTTGTATTGTTCTGCTCTGTGGATGACTATCTCAAACACAGACTACCAAAGTTCCCTGAACCTTCCTTACTCAACATGCATAGAAAACCAAGGTAATGTACACACCTGTTCTCCTATGGACAAAAATGATGCATTTTTTCTTGGCAACCCTTCTGGGAGATTCCTAATTTCCTGAAATGCAACTAGGAGTGCTCTTTAAATCATTCATTGTTTAAAAAAATAGATAGGCACACAAATGGGAAAAATGAACCTGCATTCAGAGAAGGATATGTTGAGTAGGTGTGCATGAATGCATGCATGAGTATACCCATGTATATGGATGGGACAGTTAAAGTGAGGTGTCCTCTTCACATTCTTGGCCTCTACAAAATGAACTTTTCTGTGTTCTTCTGGTTGTAAGTCCTTACATGTTATAAGTTCCGTGGGCATATTTTATAAGACTTTGCTATCTTCCCCACTAGTTCTGTGAACCTAACTATGAAATCTTATTTACCCAAACAGTATATAAAATAGACAAATTTTCTACAAGCATACATTATAAGAGCTTTGGTTCCTTGAAAGGGGTTTACCATGGTCATTTAAAAAGAATAAACAACTCCTAAAGGTTTGTGGGTAAATGAATTTAATGGCCTGTGGACTGAATTTAGCATGGACCAGGGAACAAAAGAGGAGCTTTGGCTGCTTTCCCAAGGATGGGGGGTGGCTGATAGCTTGATGGCAGCGGGCTTGGGTTTGGATTGGTCGTTGAGAGTGAAGAGAGGCCTTCTACAGGAGATTAGACAGCAGCTCTATAGGAAAATGCCATCTCCACGATGAAAAGGGGTAGTCCATTGTTTTTTGGTTTCAAATTTATTGGATATTCTCTATATTTACATTTCAAACGTTATACCCTTTCTCCCACACACACATTTCCCGCCCTCCTACCTCTCACCTTGCTTCCGTGAAGGTGCTCCCTCTCCCAATCACCCTCCCCACCTCAGTGCCTTGGCGGGTTGATGTTGTTCTTCCCATGAGGTTGCAAACCTTTCAGTTCTTTCAGTCCCTTCTCTAGCTCTTTAATTGGGGTCCCTGTGTTCAGACTGATGTTTAGCTGCAAGCATCATCATTTGTATCTATATGACTCTTGGAGTGCCTTTTAGGAGGAATCCGTATCTGGTGTCTGCCCGTAAATTCTTCTTGGCATCAGCAATAGTGCTTGGGGTTGGTGGATGCATATGGGTGGTTCTCCAGGTGAGGCAGTCCATTGTTTTAAGGCATTTATTGTCATGGTGGAAAGTGGAGTGTAAAACCATACCCCACTTCTCAGAGTAGGCCTAAGACTAAATACTTTTTGCAGGGCATAATGTCTGGGAAGGAAAGCTAATGGCTAAGCCCTCCAGACTGTTAGGTACCTCATTAGCTTGAAGATCTGTTTTGAGCCTATGTTACCATAGGTCGCCTCCTTTCCTACCTGTGGGGGTCTTTGGGCATTGCCTATATGAATGATGGCATCAAAACTATGGGGGAGCTGCGGCTAGTGACAGGGGTCTGGTACTCAGGAACAGGCAAAACACCTACCGTCCCTTCAGGGTCTCTGGGACTTTTAGCCTTAACTCAACTGGGACCTCACTACCTTTCACAGTCCCACATACTACCTTAATCTAACACCAACATCGAAAAAGATACCCTTGTGTGTTAAGGGCTCAGCCTTGTAGCCAAGACTCTGTCACCCCTCACCTCTTCCTACTGCCACCAATCTCACCACCGTCTGAGGAAAGGAAGCTCACACTCAAGGGGTGTGGAAATATTTGCTTGTCTACCTTTACTTTCTTAATTTCTTCAGGTACAGAAACTCACGCAGAATCTCTGGCCAGTAACATGTGCTCCAACTTCTTCTGCATCTATACATTGTGTGTTTGGGAACCTGAATTACTGAAAATTTGTTTCTAGTTATTCTGAAAGCTTTTTGCAACACGACCTATCACCAGTGCTTCCCCACTACCTTTTATCCGTGATCCTGAGGCACATGAATTGAAAAGAGAAGGATGTGCCAAGACCTAAATATATCTCAACATAGGAAGCTGAAAATGTGCTTCCCTGGGTCTTGATCATGGCCTGAAACTTCTCTCATATGTAGCCAAGACATTTACAAAGGAGAAATCTCTTTCGTATGAGAAGTCTTTTGTCAGCAGCAACTTTGAAGTAAAAATGGAATACAGAATGATGAAGTGCTGATTCATTTGAGATGAAAGTTTCTGTGCAGGAGGTTGCCCTAAAATGCTCTCTGTCCTTTTATCTGAAACCTTGAAGCCTTTTCCAAAATTGTAAACACTGTAGTTTGAATCTATAGCTCCCCTGTAGCGATCTGATCTCAGAACTCACTTATCCTCTGTCTTCTTGTGTTTAAAATGAGGTAGGAACTAAACATAAAATGACCCTCTTTTAAAAATGTATAAATGAATTATCAATGCTGTTAACTCTATGTTGCAGAGTAGGTCTCTGGAGTTCTAGCATCTTGCATGCCTTTTAAAGTGTGTTCTTTATTAAATAAAGGGAAAATTTATTCAATTTTTCATACTATTTTAATTTTAAAAATTTAAGATTTCCTTAAGAAACAAGGTTGCTTATACTTAGTTGTAAAAATGGTCATATGATATGCATGTATACTCTGAAATTACTGCACTACTGAGGTCTGTTCACAGACTCTAAGAAATCACAGTTATGATTCCTTTATTTATCTTGTTAGTGGCATATTTTAGTTTTCTACTATAATTATTGATTTAAATTTTCTTCAGTTCTGTGAATACGTACCACTATTTTCTTACTATATTATTTTATGTTTGTAACCCAAGAATGTTAACCTTATTGTATAGTAATCGTATTTTATTTTTTTGGTTAACTTTGACTCAACATATAATTGATGCCTGAAGTCTTTAATTTTCTATTTATTTAATAATTTTTATTTATATCTTGATATTTCCTCAATTTTAGACAGTCTGCCTTCATTTATCCTTTCATTTTCTCTCCATATATGTATATGTATATATATATATATATATATATATGAATATTTATGTCTATCTATCTCTATCTATCTCTATAAGAATTCTGTCTTATCTATCATAGGTCAACTAGTAACAAATTTTAAGCATAGATTCTATGCCATCTGTTTACTTAGTAAATTGATCCAAATACATAATAATAGATTAGAATTTATTGCTTTTCTTATGTTAAGTTGCTTTAAACCTTTGTCTTTTTGTTTATGCACAAAATTTTTCTATTTTTTCCTCTTTTATATAATATATTGTTATATTTTTAAGCCAGGGAGAAAACGGATTCTGGTTATTTTTCTCTGATTGTTCCATAAATAATGAATATATAAGTTGACCTCACATCTTTTCTAGCAAAAGCAAAATGGCAATACATGCACTGCATTACACGGAGTTCTGTGATGTTCTGAGTATCTAAAACATGTTCCTCTATTGTCATTATTATATAAAGTCTTGCTTTTGATTCTTATATTAAAGATGGTCATTGTTCCTTTGTTCTCTGAAGTAAATTCTTCAGCAGAATTTTGTCAATTCTTTGTTGATAATGCTTTCTTTACAATTTACTTCTGTATTTCTTGTCAGTCAGTAATACATGTTTTATAAATTTGTCAAGTTAGCTGAGGATTATGGTATTAAAGTCAGCCAAATATCTTTTTCCCGCTTTTCACTCATATTGGGCAGTTTGCGTAGCTCTGAAGTTTTATGTAATCATTATCATTTTAAATAACAGGCAATATCTTTTTGCAATATTGTACATACAGTCATGGTATGAATGAAATGGCAAACTCTGTCATGCGCCCACGCATCCCACCGATAGGAACAGGCATGCAACAAACAAACAGATTCTTCTGTGGATAACCTTTATTGTACAGCACTTTGAGCAGGGGACTTCTTGAGCAGGAAACTTCTCTCTGAGCCGGGGACTCCCTACCGAGTTCTACTGTCTAGGCGACCTCTCACGCGCAGTCCCCCACGTGCGATCTCTCTGTCCATTCTCTCTCCACGTGGGACCTCCCGCAATCTCTCCTACGGGTCTCTCTCCACGTGGTATCCCTCTGCCATCCCTCCACGTGGGGTCTCCCGCAATCTCTCCACTGTCTTCCTCTTCTCCTCCCGTGGGGGAGAAATGCACTGCTATATATGCCTAGGAGACTCGTGTCGCTACCTGATTGGTGCGCCCTCCAGTAACTCAATAGTATGCCCCGAGAGTGGGCTATGACGTATGTGGCGCATGCGCATTAAGTCTCTTGGCTGGGCAACAGCTCTGTTTGCTGAGTTCTCAGCATGTTTGGGTGTGGCACAAACGGCTCCCTACATCTCCCCCTACTTTCTTAAATAAAAACATGGCCGATCAACCATCAGGCTCTTGTTGGACCTTTAAGCCAAACAGAGTATGACCACTTTGTCACGTTATTGTTGAGTACGGAGTTTGCACACCATCTAGAGCAGAAACACAGTCTCTGTACACAAAAGCATGTCAAAATTACTTGATAAGGCAAGAGTTCTAATCCCCATAACCCTGCTATCTCTGTGTCTAAGGGCAAGTACAGTACATCAAAGGTTACAATGGTGACAAACAAACAAAAAAATAGTTTTACATTAAGGCAAAAGGGCATCGGTTTTGGAAACCCCGACAGAATCGCCCATCTCGCCTTCTCCTCTAACTCTCTGGTTCCAAAGCATCAGGAGCAGGGCTGTCATCACCCCAAACTATCTAGCCCATCTCCTTATATAGGAATCTGTCCTCGCCTTGGACGTGGAGCCCCCTGATTGGTTGAAACTCATTAGGCCCTATGATGCCACCGGAGAGGCAGAGCTCAAGGAGTGGAAAGTTACCCAGCACGTGCGCACATGACTTGTTTACTGCTAACTCCAGCCAGATGTCAGCGCCATCTTGTAATGGAGAATGTGCAGGCAGCGCCCCACATCTCCCCCTATCTTTTATTCTTTAAGCAAAGTAGGACACCCATATTAGGAGGGCGGAGATAGAAGTCAAATCCTCATTAAGGTGTATAAAGACCATGTACAGGAGTAACCACTAGACTTTTTGTAGCCCGTAGTACTCTTGACCTGTTACTCTGCCATTTTTCTGAGGGAGGGACACTGGGGCAGGGAACCCTCATGCAAAATGACATACCTCCCAGAGATACCCCGCGACAAGGGGCTCTCAGTGCGATGCTTTGCTCGGCATCCCTCATGGGCTGCTCAAACCAGACACTAATCCTGTGCAATGAACCGAAGTTCTAGGAGTGCAAGAGCTGTCTGGCCGGCGACCTACTGCTTAAGCATAGACAACCAGATATCGGCTGATGCTCTATGTTCTAGAGCGACAAGCGCTTGGGCAATAACCACCTTGTCTCTTTTTGTTTGGGCCTTGAGCTTACAAGCCAGCCAGAGAAGCAACACAAGTCCGCAGCAAAGGATTGCTCCAAAGAGTCCCACCCCCACCCAATTTGATATTGGTGGTGAAAAACTTAGGGAAGACTGTAGCATCATGTTCCACTGGAATTGGTTTTGGAAACACCGGGTAGCACTCGACGTGTTAGACATTCTGGGATCCAAATTGGACTTTCTTCTCCCTGTGGAAAAACACAAATAGCTTCCCTGGATTGTATTAAGATAGGATCCGGGTCTTTCCGATTATCAGTGAGGACATCTTCCCATTTCACTAGCTCTTTAGGTGGCACAGGCCATTGTCCATGGCGCTCGGCAGCTGAATGGCCATGAGCATCCAAATTTTAAAAATTTAAAGTAAGAAGTATAGTAGAAATAGCCATTTTGGGCGTAGGGGGTATCTCTTCAATCCCCCCCTTTTGTTTGTTTAAATAAACCTTTAGGGTTCGATGAGCACATTCAATGATACCTTGACCCTGAGGATTATAAGGCAATCCTGTCAGGAGTGAAACTCCCATGTGATGGCAAAATTGCTTGAATTTTGCTGAGGTATATGCAGGAGCATTGTCTGTTTTTAACACTTTAGGAATGCCCCATGCACTCCACACTTCAAGACAATGAGTAATAACATGAGAAGCCTTTTCTCCTGATAAAGGAGAAGCAAAAATAACTCTTGAACAAGTATCAATGGACACATGTAAAAGATACTGAGATAATGGTTTAGAATAATGTGCAGATTTAGTAAAATTTTTATACTGAATAGTGGTCACATATAATCCTGAGAACTTTTATTGGCAGCCCTGCTGGGCGACCTGCCACAATATATCCATCCGTTTTTTAACCAGATCAATTCTCTAAGATATTATTATAAACAGTTTTTATATTAGAAGAAAAGGTAAAGAGGCCCTTAACTGCCCAATGTACTCTCCGAGATTGACAGCCAATCTAAGGATGCAGGGCTGAATCTCTTTTCCTTATACAAAAATGTGACCACTTAGGTTGGGCTGGAATAAACAAATTACCCTTTGGCTGGAAATTATGCCAGTGACCGGCAATCCAGGTGGCATTAGCCTATCCAGGTTTTTTGTATAATTAGCAGTGATTCTATAAGTTCGGACTGAATCTGCCAACTCTTTAACTTGCTTGTGTTCGGGGTGATCATCCTCGAACATGGGAAACATTTGCCAGATGGTATGGCGTGTCTCCGGAGTACAAAAGAACTCGCACTTCTTCTCTGGGTAAAGCAGAAGAGCAGAGAAGGCTGCTTTAAGAGCTTCTGGTTGTGTTACAGGAGTCCTCTGTCCGGGCTGAAACCGCTCTGCCTCACATTCTTTTGTCTCTTGTTTTTCTAAATTTTCCTCAAATTGAAATTCAGTTTGTGATCCTTTTTCTGCCAGCTTTGGGGCCTTTTGTTCCTTTAATGGATACAAGGCATTCTCTCCGGGAAACTTGTACTCTGTTTCCCTGGACGAGATCCTCTCTTTTCCCGGCGGTTTTTCCGCCATTTGTTCCTTTAGTGGATACAAAGTATTGTACTCTGGCGCAGTCCTCTCTTTTCCCAGCGGTTCTTCCGCCACCACCTCTCCGATTCTGACTTGTTTTGAACAAGTCTCTCGGAGACTATCTTCCTTGTCCTTTTCTTTATCACGTTCTGTTTCTTACCCACCCTCTAGGTGCTGCCTGCTAACTTTTCGTCTAAGTAACTTCCACAACAGTAATGTTATAACAGTTACCACAAACGCAAGCAATAACCCTTCTACTGCCGGAGAAAATCCAAGAAGAGACATGCCTAAGTTCTTGGCATGTTCTTTTGGCACCCCGTAAAAGCTAAAGAGTGACATGTCTCTCAGAACTTACCTTTTAATTCTTCCGCAATTCTGAATCTAGTTCAGCGGCCTGAAGGTTCCCCTGGGCGCTCCCGGGATTTCCGGCACCACTTGTCACGCGCCCACGCTTTCCGCCGATAGGAACAGGCGTGCAACAAACAAACAAAACTCCACCTTCTTTTGTGGAAATAAAGAATGACACAGGGATGCTGAAACGCCCTTGGAAATAGATAATGGTCATAGTCTTCCTGTTGCTATGAGGGAAAAAAAAAAAAAAAAAAAAAACACAATCTCCCAGAAATAAGTTTTGTCTTCGCTCATAGTTTGAAAGGATACAATCTACTGTGCTGTAGAAAAATCAAGGAAAACCAGGAAAATGCTTTCAGAGTTAGATTGAAGAAAGAGTGAATGCTGGTGCTCAACTTCACTATTCTTTCTTTCTCTTTCATTCACCTTAGGGAACCATCATTTGAAATGGAACCCATACACATTTAGAGTATGTTTTGTCCTCATTTAAATATCTCTAGAAATGCTCTTACAGACACATGCAGGGTGATAACTCCTGGCTAGTTCCATATAGTGCCAACTTAATGATCAAGATAAATCCATTACATGTCCAACTTTTCTCACTTGATGTCCAGCTATCCCTCTTTCTATGATTTTTAATTGCTAAATGAAGCCTTTAACCTGGACAAAATAATGCTTAACAGGAGTAACTCTCCAACATATGACTCAAAACATATTTACACTTACTCTCAAAGTAGATTTTAAAAGTCACTTTAGGAATCCTTGCTGTTTTTATATCTCATTGCTTAAAAATAGCAATAAAGTCATAACACTAAAATATTGATATTAGCCAATTGATTATTATATTATATGGTAAGGAAATAAAGATAAAATTACTTGTGTGTGTGTGTGTGTGTGTGTGTGTGTGTGTCTGTGTGTGTATCTTGTGGCTATACCTGGTATTTTTAATTACATTCTTTTACTTCATATCATTTGATTCTCAGAAAACATCTAGGTAGGTTTTAGTACTTTATCTGTAGAACAAACTAAGATTTTTATTTCTGATAGGTCTAGTCAATTTTATCATCATGCCTAAAGTGTGTTGTTTGGTTTTCTATTGATCTACAATTATAAAAAACTATTATTTATTATACAGGATATATTACAATCTAAGCTTATTCTTTATATCAATACTGTGAAAGTAGAATTCTCTTATTTCCTTGATAATCTGGATCAATCATTCTTGTTAACTATTAATTTGTTTCTATTCTTGTTGACACAAAAATACTGGGAACCTGAAATAGCCAAGAGAAAAATCTTAGATTTGCAGATCAAATCAATATTTATTGTATCCCTTGGCAGAAACACTTCTATAGAATCAAGATTTCTAAGAAAAAACAGCATGAATTCACAGGGGCATGAAGAAAAGAACTTGCTTGTGAGTAACTAAGAATAATGAACAATGCCATTCCATTTCAAAATCTTATTCCACGAATCAGGCCATGGGAGAAATGGGGTCATCCATTTAAATAGTTGGTAAATTAAAGATCTTGATTTATAAAAAAAATTTATAGGAAGAACATAGAAAAAACAGGAAAGGGCTAGTTTTAATAATTCATTTTACTTGTAGCATCTCTCAGTTGAAACATTAATAAAATTTAAATGCATAAAAAAGTAATTTCTTTAATGTTTTATCTCAGAATTTTGGAATTCATGACCTAAGGAGGTGCTTGTGCTATTTTTTTTTTCATAACAGAGAACTGAATCGTTCACTGAGTGACCAAAGATTTTTATTTGTTTACAAGTAGATATCATCAAAGTCATGTATGGTAACCATAATTTACCTCAAAAAAAAAAAAAAAATGACGGCTATTACTTCTGGATCATTGTATGAACATCTCAGTCAATATAGAGGAGACCATTAATCTTAACCCAACATCCTGAACTGAAAAAAAATGTTCTTTTCATATATTTTCATCTAAAAATGTTTTACAATATTTTTTATTGAGATTCCCCTCCATCAACTCCTCTAGATCCTCCTGTGGTCATTTGTATGAAAATAGCCCCTATAGATTCCTGGATTTGAATGCTTGGTCCCTATCTATCCCAATAACTGTGTTATATAGGAACACCTTGGCCTTGTATAAAAAGGGATGACACTGGTGGTAAGTTTTAGTGTTTCAGAAGCACAGTCCAAGCCCAGTTTCATTCTTCATTTTTCTGTCTACAACTTGAGAATCAGATGTTTATGAGAGAGAATAGAACTATCAGCTAGAACCAGACCTGATGGTTCGCCTGGCCATGATGTTTATGGACTCTCGGAAACAGTTAGTAAGTGTAGTGGAAATGTCTAGTTTCTTAGGAGACTCACTTGTGTCCTGTGTTGTATTTTTGTAAAGTGTCTTAAGCAAGGAAGTTTTTGATAAAGGAGATATATGTTTTTTTTTTTTTGAAAACGGCCTGGAAAGGGGTATTGTAATGTTTTGCTAGAACAGATCCTTGAGAGATCATGTGATGTTTAGAAAGTATATGACTATAACCAAATAGACAGTGGACAGTGCTGAGTGTTATTGGTATGCCTTACCATTCTTTGCTGGTCATTATTGGCCTTTGCTGATGCTGGTCTTTGCTGACAATGCTATGAAGTGTTGGTTCAACTTGCTATTCTAAGCTGGTCTTCACTTACCATGACTTCATAGAGAGAAAAACACCAAAGAATTTCTGGTGGAGTTTTGGCAGTGTCTTGTTATTATGCTAACTTGTGCCAATTGGCAAAGCTTTGCAGTTTCTTCTGGATTAAACTGCCGTTGCTGATTCATGAATAGTGTTTGCAACTGGATCAAGCTGCCTCTTCTCATTCAAGTGAACTGAACTGCTGATACTCTGACAATGCAGATTAGATTCACTCCAAAGAACTGTTTCTGAACAGGTCCTCATTCTTGTTTGCCCAAATAACCTTTGCTTTCTACTACTTGTAGTAGATGGTGGGCTAGATGGGATTTTAAAGAATTTAAGCACCGTTATTAAAATAGGATGTCAAGAAATGCTTAATGTCAGGGACTAGATCTTGATGCCTCATCAGAGGCTCTGCCAGAGTCATTCAGATACAACTGAGGATACTTGTGTCTAACCATTGGACTGAACATGGGGACACAAATGAAGGTGCTAAAAAAAAGGAGGAAAGGAGCTGAAAGAGTCTGTAACCTTCTGGGAAGAACAACATTATCAACCAACCAAACCTTCCTCAACTCCCATGGACTAAAACACCAACCATTGAGCACACATAAAGAGAACCATGGCTCCAGTTGCATAGGTAGCAGAGTATATTTTTGTCTGGCATCAATGGAAGAATAGGCTTTTTGATAATGCTTTCTTTACAATTTACTTCTTTATTTCTTGTCAGTCAGTAATACATGTTTTATAAATATGTCAGGTTAGCTGAAGATTATGGCATTAAAGTCAACCAAACATCTTTTACCCACTTTTCACTCATATTGGGCAGTTTGCATAGCTCTGAAGATTTATACAATCATTATCATTTTAAATAACAGGCAATATCTTTTTTGCAATATTGTACATACAGTCATGGTATGAATGAAATGGAAAACTCCACCTTCTTTTGTGGAAATAAAGAATGACACAGGGATGTTGAAACGCCCTTGGAAATAGATAAGGGTCATAGTCTTCCTGTTGCTATGAGAGGAAAAAAAAACTCTATTTGATCTTGCATTTCCTCCCATGAGAGTTTTGTTCTCTCTTCTAAGGACTGAGGCATCCCCATTTTGGCCAGCCTCTTCAACAAATTGTGTTGGTTCAACTGGCAGTCAGCATACAAATGAATGCAAATAAATCCTTTCCTATCTCCTTGTACAAAGCACAAGCCCAATGGGATCAAAGACCTCCATATAAAACCAGATACATTGAAAATATTAGAAGGAAAAGTGGGGAAGAGCTTAGAACACATAGACCCAGAGGACATTTTTCTAAACAGTACACCAATGGCTTATGCTCTGAGATCAAGAATTGACAAATGGGACCTCAGGAAATTGCAAATCTTCTGTAAGACTAAGGATACTGTTAAGAAGACAAAATGGCAATCAACAGATTTGGAAAAGATCTTTATCAATTCTGCATCTAATAGAGGGCTAATATCCAATATATACAAAGAACTCGGGAAGCTAGAATATAGAAAATCAAATAATCCAATGAAAATTGGGGTACAGAGCTAAACAAAGAATTCTGAGCTGAGGGATATTGAATGGCTGAGAGGCACCTAAAGAAATACTCAACATCCCTAGTCATCAGGGAAATGCAAATCAAAACAACCCTGAGATTCCACCTCACATCAGTTAGAATGGCTAAGATAAAAAACTCAAGTGACAGCAGATGCTGGCAAGAATGTGCAAAAGAGGAACACTCCTCCACTGTTGGTGGGGTTATAAGCTGGTATAACCACTCTGGAATTCAGTCTGGCAGTTTCTCAGAAAATTGGACATAGTACTACCTGAAAACCCAGCTATTCCACTCCTGAGCATATACCCCAAAGATGCTCCAGCATATAACAAGGACACATGCTCCACCATGTTCATGGCAGCATTATTTATAATAGCCAGAAGCTGGAAAGAACCCAGATGTCCTTTAGTAGATGAATGGATACAGAAATTGTGGTATATTTACACAATGGAGTACTACTCAGCTACTAGAAACAACGACTTTATGAAATTCCTAGGCACATGGATGGATCTAGAGAATATCATCCTGAGTGAAGTATCCTAGTCACAAAAGAAAAGACATAATATGCAGTCACTAATAATTGGATTCTAGCCCCATAAAACTTTGAATACTCAAGAAACAACTCATAGACCATATGAAGCTCTAAATAAATAAATAAATAAATAAATAAATAAATGAAGCAAACTTATTTATAATAACCAGAAGTTGGAAAGAACCCAGATGTTCATCAACAGATGAATGGATAGAGAAAGTGTGGTACATTTACACAATGGAGTACTATTCAGCTATTAGAAACAATTACTCCATGAAATTCATAGGCAAATGGATAGAACGAGAGACTCTCATCCTGAGTGATGTAACCCAGTCACAAAGGAACACACATGGTAAGTATTCACTGATAAGCAGATACTAGCCCCAGAAAGCTCTGAATACCCAATACCCAAGAAATAATTCGCAGACATTATGAAGCTCAAAAAGAAAGAAGGCCAAATTGTTTGTTCATTTTTTAAAGGAACGAGGTTTTGTTTTGTCTGATGGTCTTTTCGTGGTCAAGTAAACACTAAGAAAAAACTCACAATATAATTCAGAAAACCATAGCTGAGTCAAACCTAGGAAACCAACATAAGTTGCCACTGACATGACTAGACTCACCTATATTTCAATTTGTAAAAGACAAAATAATGTTACATTGGGTGGCATGGCTTAGCTAAATCTTGCATTGTGTCTACAAAATAATAATGTAACATACATCATCAACGAGTTCAACAGCCTTGTACACAGATGACCCGATCATTCTGTTCCTAGTGTTCATCGTTTCTGTAAAGGATATTGGGTACTTAAATGATTAAATTCTTCTATTTTTTAAGACTCTGTGGTAAATGCATTTCTTTTTTAGATTGGTCTCAATGGTGACAAAGAAGTTCAGTCTACCATGGAAGAGATGATGTGACATGTGTGTAGAGTATGGAAGAGAAGGCATGAAGCCACAGGTCTGTGGAGGGTAGAACATGTGAAAGAAGATCTTCCACATTATGGCTACCAATCAAGAATCAGAAAGAGCTAGGACAGACCAGGTCATGGTGTTTTATTGCTACAATAATAGAACAGTAACAAAGATACATGCCCACCATCCTATGTACTCAATATTGTATTCTCTCACACAAAGTAAAAACCAATTAAAATTAGACAAAGTATCAGAAGAAGAACATGGTATTATCTCATTGTGCTATCCACACACAAAATCTTAGAAGTCATTTTGCGTCGGCCAACTCCTGGGCATGGGACCTATCCTGAAGTGCAGTTGAAACACTTAGTGACAAAATATTCTGATGGCAAAGGTTTTGAGATGTAATGGATTTGAATAGATTTAGAGATAAAAAAGATAATTTTTCACAAATATGATATTTAATAATCTCTACTTCTAAAATTATTTTATTTAAAAAAGATCCATAAATCCTATTTTCATTTGGAAATAGAAAGCATATAGAAAAATAAAACTAGAAAGAGCACATTTTACAAAGGTGAAAAGATTGGGATTTGTTTTCCTCTAAGTAATAGATAAACATTTAGCAAAAAGAATCAAACTGAGACACAGATCAAGAGCTACCAGTATTCCTTTGTGAGTAGCAATTCATCTACAGACAGAAACTACAAAAAGCCTTATCTACCAAGGCATTTTTCCAGCTCTTTCAATATTGAAAATAAAATCACTGTAAAGTGAGCTGTCATACCTTGTATATTTGAAGTGATACAGCAGCTCTCACACTCGTTTTGTTCAACTAAAATACATTTGTACCACATAAAAATCCAACTAATGGAACAGAAGATATGTGGATTTAGTATTTATTATATGGGACAATATGCCAATTCAGGTCAAGGAAATGCCAGAGATAAATGTGACTTGATGTATTTCAGAAGATTACATGGATATTACTATATAGTAGATACAGTGACAATGCCTTCTTGATTCTCTGGTGAGGGTCAACTGAAATAAGGCACATTTCTTATCTCAGGAAACTAATACAAGTAATAATGCATTTACTGCTTATCATTTTAGGATATGTGATTATACTGCTCATGATTAGAGTTTTTCAGGCAAGAGTGAGCTCCATTCTTTCCAAATTATATTTGCTGCTTTTTGTAAGTACCCAGGCTACTTCTTCAGAACCCACATCAGAAGGTGCATAACCTCTTATAATTCACACCACATATATATTTGTTGTTACATATTTATATGTGTGTATACACACTCAATCTTAGAATTATCTGAACCACCTTACCACACAACAATGGGCATTTTAATATCTGCATCTCCTTTGCCAACGATACTATACTCATACTCAAGCATCTGCTATCTGAGCACATACCATTTTGAAGCCCTGACTGTTTTCTGCTCTGATGCTGTTGCCTATGTTATGGTTTAGCTCTCACTGATGCTCTGTAAGGTAGTCTACCAGATACCCAATGTAATCTCGCCCCTGGAAAGCAGTCCTAAATTTCTCTTTATCTAACAATATCGGGTGTCCTAGGGTGATCAATTCGTTCTTCAAGAAGCATAATGCCTCATCATAATGAATATCATACTATTCATACCCTCACTATAAATGTGCTATGTAAACCTTCAGCATTTACTCTATGCAGTAAGATCACGATTACAGTGATAGGCCACCTGCAGTGTGTTCTGTATTTAACTGTGCTGTCTCGGACAAGAACATCTTATTAGAAAGCTAAATTGGAAATCCAGATATACAGTTTTTGTTCCAATTTTATAATGTTCTGATAAGGTTAACCCTTATGGACTGAGAAGCTTAGGGTGATATTTAAGAGTTCTTTTTTAAACAACTGCAAAAACTTGTGAGTGGAACAAATAAAAGAAGCTGGTATTGGCCATTGTCGCTTTGTTCAAGTAAGGGCAAATTCTGGTCATTTCATATTGATCTCAGAAACCCAAAGCTGATTATACAAGGATACCTGGGCCTTACACTCTTTGGTTAGCAACTTTACATGGGTCACGAAAAGTACCAGTTCAAAAATTAGGTACAGGATATCAAAGAAGCAGGCTTTGTACTATGCTTAGAACACCACTGTATGAAAAAGAAAGATTAAACGGCGATCATTCACAATCAGCATCTTGCTTTTCCTCAACCTCATTATACACAGTTCCTACTTTTTGGGAGCCTGAATTCCCTGCAATTGTGGATGTCTCAGATGTAATTTATTAGTCCACATCATAGTTATCTCAAGTTAATTTAACTTTAAAAACCTTTCTGAGGTTTAAACAGAAAAAGATTTTTTGCCCCTAGGAAAAATATGATGGAATAATAATAGTCAAAATGGTAATAAACTATGTAATTTCAACATTTTAGATATGAAAGGTGTTAATGGGATTTTGAGATCGATTCAGCCCTTTCCTCAAAATCTGGGAGCTGTGAAAACATCCCTTAAATCAATTGAGCCATTTATTTCCTCCTGTTCTCATCACTCTCGTGCTCCTGATGACTCTGCTTCTCTTGAATAACTGCAGATTGCAAATCATTTTAATGTTTATTTCCCCAATTGACTTTCCTTCCAGATGTGAATAATTCATCTATACTTCTTTTGGAAAGACTGAAATGCCAAATCCTATTGTATGCATCGCTAATGTAATCTTGATGTGTTTTTTGGGGGGAGAAGATGAAAGAGTGAATTGATAAATATTAAAATATGTTCATGTATGTCTGTGTAGGTATGTGTGTGAACATGCATGTGTGTGGCATTACCTGAACTTTAGATGAACAAGTGAAAATTAAATTAATTGTAAAAATAGATTTGATTCATTAAATAACTTTATCTAGAAAGATATTTGGGATTTATGACACATTTCTGGCCAAAAATGTAGCCAAAATGCTTCTTTATAGTATAAATAAAATGGCATTTTTTCTAAAATACAGAAATCAGACTTTTGTACTGTGAATGAATTATCCTCTGCTCTGGGCACTGGAGAGTATAACTGTAATGTGAGAATTGTGAGGTGGAGCAAGTGGGATGCAGAGCTTGTTATCTTCAGCTAGATAGCAAATGTAGGCCATCCTGGGATACAAGAAAAGCCGCCTACCTCCTAAACTCCTCTTCTAAAGGGTTAAGGCATTGGGTTAAAATTTAGGGAAATAAATGGTATAAGACTTCACAAACTTTGGTAGATGTCACATATGATATTATCCTTTCTTAAAATGTGCCCAAAATATGGAGTGTCTATGTATTTGTTAAGAAGTTACATTTACAATAGGCAGCATTCTGAGACTGTAAGGAGAGATAAAAGGCTGGAAAAGAGAGAATGGAATTAAGAAGTTGGTGCATCTTTACAGTGATAAATGCTACCACTCACTAAAGCTGGTTTTCCTTCCCTGAGAACAACTGTGCTTCTTCTATACAACCAACTGTGCACAAATAGAGTCACAAAAGCATAAGGCCTTGATAAGAACAGTAAGCCAGACTCTTCTAACTAGGTCAATAATCAAATCATGGGCAGATGCTCTAATGTTAAGAACTGATGAAATAAGATAGAATTGTATTTTGGGCAATTTTGTCTCAAATTTTTAGACTTCTTGCCCACATGTGTAAATTATAATTAAATAGAAAAGGTGGTTTATGCTGTTTAATTGAATGTTAAGGTAAATAAAGATAATTACATGGTTATGTATTCTTCAAGATTTCCAAAGGATTTTAATTTTTTCCAATTTAATGCTTGTTATGACAAAGTAATATTCTTATTATAGCATTATCATAGCATGGTGTAAACATGTATGAAAGCATCACAGATTACCTAAAAAATATTTGCAAATATTTGTAGTCTTAGATTTTTTTAGACCTAATTAAATAAGGGTTGTCCAAAACTTTGATCTCCCTTCTCCCCCGCAGTCCAAAGGAAGAGGTATAAAAATGGTAAATAGAAGAAAGGAATGTGGAAGTATTTAAAATTAGTTCTTTGGTCTGCAGTGTAACTTGAGGTCAGGGAAGGTGATTCCCAAGCAGTTCTTTTATTGTGAAGAATTGTTTTCACTGGTTTGGGTTTGTTACCTTTCCAGAAGAATTTGAGGACTGATATTTTTATGTTTTTAAGAATTATGTCGGGATTTTGATGGGAATTAAGTTAAATCTGAAGATTGCATTTGGTAGAATGACCACTTTCACTATGCTAATTCTGCCAATCCATGATCATGGGAGATCTTTCCATTTTCAGGGATCTTCTTTGAGTTTTTTCTTAAGAGAATTGAAGTTATTGTCATATAGATCTTTCACTTGTTTAGCTAGAGTTACCGCAAGATAATTTTATTATTTGTGAATATTTTGAAGGGGGTTGTTTCCATAATTTATTTCATCCAGTTTATCATTTGTATAAAGGGGGGATACTGATTTATTTGAGTAAATGTTATATCCAGCCACTTAGCTAAAGTTGTTCATCAGCTGTAGAAGACCTGTAGTAGAATTTTTGGAGTCGCTTAGTCGCTTTATGTATACTATCATATTATCTGCAAATAGTGATATCTATACTTCTTTGCCAATTTCTATCCCCTTAATCTCTTTTTGTTATTTTATTGTTCTAGCTAAAACTTCTAGTACTATAGTGAATATATATATGGGGAGAGTGGGCATCTTCGTCTTGTTGCCATATTTTAGTGGTATTACTTTAAGTATCTTTCCATTTAATTTGATATTGGCTGTTAGTTTGTAGTAATTTATTTTATTATATTTACATATGGGCCTTGAATTACTGATCTCTCCAGTAATGCTAAGATGAAGGGGTATTGTATTTTGTCAAACAGAGACACAGATACTGATGAATGGAATAGAATAGAAGCCCCAGAAATAAAAACACACACTTATGAACACTTGATCTTTGATAAAACCAAAAATATACAGTGGAAAAATAAAGCATCTGCAATAAATGGTACTGGTCTACCTGGTAGTCTCTATGTAAAAAATGAAAATAGATCCATATTTGTCACCTTGCACATAGCTCAAGTCCAAGTGGATCAAAGACTTCAACATAAAACCAGATACACTGAATCTAATAGAAGAAAGAGTGGAAAAGAGCCTTAACTTATTGGCACAAAGGAAAGTTTCCTAAATAGAACTCCAATGACTCATGCTCTATGATCAAGAATTGATAAATGGGGCATCATGAAATGGAAAGCTTCTATAAGGTAAAAAACATAGTCAAATAGGACAAATCAGCAACTTACAGACTGGGAAAAATAAACTTCATTAATCACACATTTGATAGAGGGCTCACATCCAAAATATATAGAGAAGCTAAACTAACTTCAATAACACCAAACAACTCATTCTAAACCTTGTGTATAAAACTAAACAGAGAATTAACAACAGAGGAATCACAAATGACTGAGAAGCACTTAAAGAAATGTTCAAAGACCTTAGTGATCTGGGAAATAAAAATCAAAACTACCCTAAAATTCTACCTTATACTAATCAGACTTGCTAAGTTCAAAACTTCAGTGACAGCACATGTTAGGGACAACATGAAGAAAGAGGAACACTTCTCCATTGCTGGTGAAATTGCAAACTGGTACAACCACTCTGGAATTCAATTTGGAGGTTATTCAGAAAATTGGAAATAGAACTCCCTGAAGATTCAGCTATAACATTATTGAGAATGTACCCAAAAGATGCCCCACCATGTCACAGGGGCACACGTTCTACTTTGTTTATAACAGTCTTGTTTGTGATAGCCAGAAGCTGAAAACAATCCATATGTCTTACAACAGAAGAATGGATACAAAAAATGGGGTTCATTTACACAATGTGATACTACACAGCTATTAAGAACCAGGACATCCTGAGTTTTGTTGGCAAATGGATAGAACACGAATACAACATCCTGAGTGATGTAACTCAGACCCAAAAAGACATGGATGGTATATACTCACTAATATGGGAGCATCAAGCAAAAAAAAATTACAGAATGCCAGGGATATAGTTCACAGAACTCATTAAGAAACTGAGGAGCCCAGGTGAGGACACCGCAATTCCACTTGGGAGGGAAAAGAAAGTAATCAAAGAAGAGGTGAGGGAGGAAGGGACCTGGATGGGAAAGAGGACAAAGAGGAGAAGAGGAAAACATGGTCAGGATAGGAGAAAATGACTGAAGCCCTGATGGCCAGCAGAAAGAATGGAAACACGCACCCTCAGGATGTAGTAGATAAGGGGAACCTCCAGAATGCACCAGAGACCTGGGAGGTGAGAGACTATCAGAATTCAAAGGGAAGGACTTTAGGTGTAATACCCTACAATGGGTAGCAGGAACTTGGAGAGCCCACCTCCAGCAGAAAAACAGGACATCAAGTGAGGGATGGGGTTGCCATCCCACAGTCTAAAATCTGACCCATATTTTTTTCTGACTGATAGAACTGCAAGAACAAATATGGAGAAGAACCTGAGGAAACAGAGGTCCAACAACAGGCCCAAAATGGGATCCAGCTCAAGGTGAGGTCCCAAGGCCTGACACTATGACTGAGGCTTTGAAGCGCTCACAAAAAGGGCCTATCATGACTGTCCTTTGAAAGAACCAACAAGCAGCTGAAAGTCAGACACAGATATTTACACCTGACCAATGGCCACAAGCTGATGACCCCTGTGATTGAATTAGGTAAAAGATAGAAGAAGCTGAGGAGGGTGACCCTGTAGGAGGACCAGTAGTTTCAATTAACCTGTACTCCTGAGATATCTCAGACACTGAACAACCAACAAGGCAGCATATACCTACTGATATGAGGCCACCAAAACATATACAACAGAGGACTACTGGATCTGGTTTCAGTTAGAGAAGATGGACCTAACCCTCAAGAGACTATAGATCCCAGGTATTGGGGAGGTTTGATGGAGTGTGTCATGGGGGTTCATCCTAGTTTCGGCAGGGGAAGAAGGTATGGGATTTGAAACATTGAAGTGTGGAATGGAATAGGAATAAGATCTGGAGTGTAAAAGAAGAAAGATTAAACAAAATCAAAAATAAATAAATAAATGAATGTGCTATGGGTCTAAAAATTTGTTCTTTGGGGCAGTTACAATGTTTATTTTTCAGGATACTAGTGGTATGATCCAAGAGGGACAGAATCAGGTATGAGAGGAGAAGAAGAAAATGTACAGGGAGTCAAGAAATTGAACAGAGTTGAACAGCAATTGGGGATGAGGAACTGGGGGCAACCATAAGAAAGACACATTTTCAAGAAAAGAAGAGCCTCCCAGGACCCCATGGAAATGATATTAGTTGAAATACCCCAGAAAAAAAAGAGAGAACCTCTTGAGACCATATCCAGAGGTTAGGCATGGCCACCCAGTTGAGTAATGGGGCCACCCATCTTCAAAATTTTAACCCAAAATTTCTCCTGTCTAATGGAAATACAGGGACAGAGAGTAGGGTAGAGCAGAGACTGAAGGAAAGGCCATCAAGAGACTTCCCTATCTGGGGATCCATCCCTCATGCAAACACACCAAACCCAGACACTATTGTTTATGTCAAGAAGTGCTTACAGAAAGGAGCCTGATACAGCTGACTCCTAAGAGGCTCTGCCAGATCTTGACCAGTATAGATGCAGATGCATGAAGCCAACCATCGGACTGATCACAGGGGCCCCAATGGAGGAGTTAGGAAAGTACTTGAAGGAGCTGACAGGGTCATTATCTGGCATCAATGGGAGGCCCTTGGTCCTATGAAGGCTTGATGCCCAGAGTAGAGAAATGCTTGGATGGGAAGACACCATTGCAGGGTCAGGGTAAGAGGAGAGAGGATAGGTTTATGGTGGGAAAAAAAGGAGAGGAGATAACATTTGAAATGTAAATAAATAAAATAACTAATTTTTAAAAATTCTGAAAGAAGAAAGATCCCAGACTCAAATAGCAAGCAAATGTAATGATTGTTTTTTCAGCTGAATTTCTTGATTGCAGGGATTTTCCCATTTGGGAATGGAGACCTTTGGTGGACTTACAGGCCAAGAGATAAATACCTGTATGTATGTATATATATATATAGTATCTCTAGGGGATCTGACTAATTCTATAATTGGTTAGGACTCTGAAGAGTTTATAGGGTGGTTACTTACTCATTCTCGCTACCTATTCTTGCTTCAGACCAGATGAGAATGTGTCCTTGGATTGGTGCCCATAGGTGTGTTTGGCTGATCACAGGTTACTGGATCCTGGTTCTCATTCCTGGGAAACAGTTTCCTAAACTTCCATTTTGCAGCCTGTCATGGATTCAACCTCGCCTGAGATAACTCAGGCCTCTCACCAGAAGTCAAGTGAAGTAGTGTCACAAACCAGCATCAGCAGCACAATCAAGCAGAAATCACTAGGCCTCCAGAAAAAGGCACAATTCAGGGCAGTAACCAGGACCAAAAGGAATGCTAGGAGTCCTCTTCACTGCCTTTCTTAACAAAGTGAAGATCAGTGGAGATATAGGAATGAGGATTTGTTACAAAGCTAACTATGCAAGCACCCTGTTATTGTTCCTCGACTCCTACATATGCTCTTTCCAATGATAACGTGTGCTTTCTTGGGTCTTGCCTCAGCAAAATATCACGTGAGTCGGCATCATATGACACAACCAGATTTCCACTTCAAATATTATGTTTATCTTACATGTAAGTGTTACAGTTATGGTAAACCAAGTAATAACAGAAATACACTTTGCATTGACAGTTGCTTCGAAATTGCAAGAAACGTCAAATATGTAGGGTCATGAAAGGACTAACCTCTCCCAACCACCCACTCCTACATCAGTGTCTTAGCATTTGCCTACAATTAAAAAAAAAAAAACTTGCCTTCACTGGACCAAAGGTCTTTTTTCTCATTGATGCCAGACAATGCTATTCTCTGCTAAATATGCAACACTGGCCAACAGGTCTTTCCATGTGTACTCATTGGTTGGTGTTTTCATCCATGGGAGCTCTGGAGGATTTGGTTGGTTGGTAATACTTTTCTTTTCATGTTGTTGCAATGCCCTTCAGCTCCTTCAGTCCCTTCTCTAGCTACTTCATTGAGTACCCATGTTCAGTCTGATGGTTAGCTGCAAGCATCTGCAACTGTATCTATATGACTCTGTCAGAGCCTCTGTACAGGAATATATATCTGGCTCCTACCAGTAAGTACTTCTTAGCATCAACAATAGAGCTTGAGTTTAGTGGCTGCATCTAGGGTAGATCCCCAGGTGAGGCAGTCTGTGAATAATTTTTTCTTCAATCTCTACTCCTTTATTTGTCCCTGTATTTCCTCCCATCAATGTTTAGTTCTCCCTTCTAAAAAAAACTGAGGCATCCCCATTCCAGCCAAAACAATTTTTAAATAACTTTTGAGTAAATCACCATCCCTGACTTCAATAGTGATAAAAACTGAGTGGTATTGAGACAGAAACAGACAATTCAATTAATGGGTTAGGATCAAAGACCCAGAAATAAACTCATACACCTACAAGCAATTGATATTTAACAAGGAAGACAAAACCGTACAGAAGAAAAAAAAGAAAACATCTTTATAAATGGTGATAGTCTAACTTATGGTTTGTATGCAGAATGAATGTTGGTTCATGTTTATCACACTGCACAGAGCTCAAGTACAAGCAGATCAAAGATCTCAACACAAAACCAGATACACTTAATCTAATAGAACAGAAAGTAGGAAATAGCCTCAAAGGCATTGGTACAAGGGAAATTTTCCTAAACAGAACACCAATGGCTCATTCTTTAAGATCATCAACTGATAAACAGAAAAACTTCTGTAAAGCAAAAGATACTGTCAATAGAATAAAATGGCAGCCAACATTTTGCGAAAGGATCTTTACTAAGCCTACATCTAATAGAAGGCTAATATCCTTCATATGAAATGAACTCAAAAAGTTAGACCTCACAAAACTAAATAGTTATTAAAAAGAGAGTACAGAACTCTTACCAGAGGGATTTTGAATGGATAAAAAGCACTTAAATAAATATTCAACATCCTTAAACATCGACGAAAAGCAAATCAGAAAGATCCTAAGACTCCACCTTATGCCAATCAAAATGTCTAAGATCAAAAATTGTGGTGAGAATGTAGAGAAAGGAGAACAGTCTTTCATTGCTGGTAGGATTGGAACTGGTATAAAATCAATCTAGCAGGTCCTCAGAAAATCGGAAACAGTTCTAATCGGAAACTTGAAAGCCCTGTCCTGCTGCTACCAGGCATATTATACCAAAAAGATTCTCCCGCATATCACAAGAATGTGTGCTTACCTATAGTCATAGCACCCATATTCATAATATCCAAAAACTGGAAGCAACTCAGATGTTCCCTCAGTTGAAGTGTGAATAGAGAAAATGTGGTTCATGTACACAGTGAGATACTATTCAGCTACTGAAAATGAGGACATTATGAATGTTGCAGGGAAGAGGTGGGAGTTAGAAAATATCATTCTGCGTCAGATATTCCAGCTGTAAAAGGACAAACATGCTATATACTTGCTGATAAATATATATTAGCCCAAAAGTACAGAATACCAACAATATACCCTACATACAGTAAGCAGTTAAACAAGAAGAATGGCCCAAATGAGGATGCTTTAATCCCACTTGGAAGGGGGGAAATAATCATGGAAAGCTAAGGGAGGAAAGAACCTGAATGGGAGAGAAGAGAGATGGAAAGAGATGGCAGGATCACATATGGGAGGAGGAAACCAGGAGAAAAGCACAGAGGGCTGGGAAAATGGAAATACTTAGCCACCATGGGTGGCACACTCAGTGTGAGTTACCATAACCAAAGTGCTCAATAGTGAGAAAATGGAACCTGAAGAGACCACATCCAGTAGTTAGGCAGGGTCCCTACTGCAAGGATGGGAACACCAACTCACCTTAAATTTTTGATCCAGAACTGTTCCTGAGTAAAAGAATTGCAGGGACATATATGGAGAAGACATTGAAGGAATGGCCTACCAGTCACCAGCCCAACTTGGGATCCATCCCATGGGTTAGGCACCAAACCATGATGCTATTATTACGTGCTTGCAAACAGGATTCTTGCATGGTTGTCCTCAGAGTGGCTATACTAGGAGACAGATGCAGATTCTCATAGCCAAGCACTGGACTGAAGTCAGGAATGTCTATGGAAGTTAAAGATAGGATCGAAGAAACTGGAGGAAATGGCAGCCTAATAAAAAGACCAACAGTGTTAACTAACCTGGGTCCCTGGCAGTTCCCAGAGACTGAGCCACCAACCAAAGAGCAAACATGGACTGAACAAAGGCCCACGGCACATATATAGCAGAGGATGGACTGCCTTTTCCAGATCCAGTGGCATAGGATGCCCCTAATCCTGTAGAAACTTGATGGTCCAGAGAAAAGGGATGCAGGGAAGCACCTTCTCAGAGGCAGAGGGGAGGTGGGATGGGGTGAAGAACTCTAAATGTGGGTGTCTGGGAGGGAGGAAACAAGGTTCACAAAAGGCTTACTTCAGACTTTAATGCACCAGTGATGACCTGTTTGTTCAGGCATTTGTATTCTAGCCCACGGATAATAAAACAGAAATCCTTACATGTACCCCATTCACAGAGAAGAACATAACTGTTATGAAAAACCCAAGATGGATTAGCATAAAATTTAATCAGGAGAATGGCTTTGCTTCTTCATAGCTGTCAAATGGGCTATCAGTAGCCATCTTCAACCTGACAGCATGCCTTAGGAAGGAGTTTTTTCTGTCTGCTGTGTTCAGGCATCTGAGCCTTTAAAAAGGCAATCAGAGTATGTGAAGCATTATAAAGCAGGCTTGTTGGATGCAGAGCTTTGTGCCCAAGTAAGAAAAGCTAAGCAACAGCAGAAAAGGGAAATTCAGACTTCATTCAGGCTTCTTCCTTGAAGTTTTCAAAATGCATTAGGGTTGTGATCTGACCTGAAAAACAGAATAACAAAATTAAATGACAAAGAACAAGAAACTTTGTGTGTGTGTGTGTGTGGAGGGAGAGAAAATGGAGAGAAAGACAGGACAGAGGGGGAGGAGCGGAAGGGGCTGATGGCAATAGTAAGCATAAATAACTGATATTTAAAACCAAATACTAATAGGCTCCAGAAAAGTAAAAACTCTGGGGAAGGAAGGAGAAAATGTGGTGTTGAATATAATGTCCAAAATGTACGCAATGCATGGTCACAAAAAACACAACTCAGCCACCTTGATAATTGTTAGTAGCATTTATTGAGCATTTAAAGGGTAATTAAATAATACTCTCAAAGTGACTTCTAATTATCACATGTGGGCAGTTTACTAGCCAGGCAGATGTGAAATGAACTTCTCCAGGCAGATGTGAAATGAACTTCTTTGACAAATGAATTTAAAAAGTATTGAGGAAAGTTGTAGAATTTTTAGAAGGGGGAACCTTACCAAGCAGATGTCACTAGGGGCAAGACTTAGATTTTACTGCCCAGACAAAATTCATTCTTATCTCTGTTTCCTTACTGGGTGTAGAGACCCTCTCATGTCTGCCCCCATGCCTTCCCTTGAGCTGTAAGCTTGAATGAAGCCTTTCTTCTTTAAATAGATTCTTTAGGCATTTTGTCCAAGCAGGGAAAAACGTAACTAAGACAGAAAATACAATCTATGAAGTGGATGTAGTGGTGAACTTTATATCTGAAAACCACATTGCAGCTGTATTTAAGTTTCTGTTTAAATAGTGGAGAAAATGGGGTTGCTTACAATACCACTGCTGCCTCCCTCTACCTCTTGTTTATAAAAGAAATTCATTGTCTCCAACATTGACTGAAAGATGCTAGGAATTCTGGGAACTCTGTGGTTCAGCCATAAGGTTGCCACATCTTCAGACTGCCACCGCTGTCTTAGAGAGAAGACAAAAAATTTAGTAGCAGTATGTTGGTACATGTGAGCCTTGTCTAATATTAGAAACATCTATTAATTTGTTCAGCTTATCAAGTTATATTAGAGGAAAAAGAACTTAGTTTGGCTCATTGGTATTCGATTTACCTTGTTCCCAGAAGGGAACTTGTTGATAAAAACTTAGTAAGTAAATGAATGACCAAAACCAACAAACATTCAAATGTTCACATCAAAAGACTGGGGTAAGCTCTATTCTAAGTTTTTTTCCAAGAAAATAAAAACATACACACATGATGTTTGCTATTCATAAAAAATAAAAATTAATAATAGTCATAAGATTAATTATATTATATTATATTAATAAGGGTCATTGGATGCTAGGTCTGAGTTCTTTTTATAATGCTACTTTATTCATTTAAAGTACTTTAAGATCTATTAGATGTCATACAAATTGAAGATTTATCTTTTCTAGTTGCCTAAGACAGAGAAGGAGGTAAGAGTGAATGGGGACATTTATATCCACTGAGAAGGAACTGGAAGCGTGCAGAAGTTATGGGCTGTGAAACACAAGGTCAGTGAAAGGCCATCCAGTCTAAAAAAGTATTCTCTCACGATGACCACGGGACTAAAATCAACAAGATCAATAGGAAAATCAAATGCAATATTGTTGTTTATGTCGCTGGTACTGAAGTCTGAGAGTCTTTGGCGAGCACTGGAGACGGACTGCCAGTGATGGATGTTTCACTTAAGCGATGCTTTGCAAAGTCTCCATCCTGTGCCGGCAGAAGAGTCACAGGAGGATAAATAACTTTCTTTCACTTTCCAAGAGCAGGAGGTTAAAGGAGACAGACAGTGTGAATGTCATAGTCTCTGTTCAATTGATTTCTCAGCAGCCGATGTTAAGAAGTCCCCAGAGAGGAAAGCATCTCACAAGTGCACAGATCAGGGGAAGTTCACTTTCTCAGTAATAAAACTCATCACATTTTAATGCTTTGTCATTTCTTATAAAACATCATCAACCATTATCAAAGTGGCTCTAAGATGGTAAATCAGAAGAGAAATGACCATTGTTATTTCCTATCCCTCCCTCCGCTTTCTAGTTTGTATTGCATTGTTTTACTTAATAGGACTGTGTTTCAGGCTTTGATATACATGCTGTGTACTAAGAGTTATAAATATGTTGAAGAGCAGAATAAGGATAAGACAGTATAATTAGAAATCATATGACATTTTAAGGTAGTTCACTTTATTTGATCATTCTCTGCTCTCCTTGATAGTGCACAGTCCTTGTGCACGCAGGATTCTTCTAGTGATTGCAATGTTAATAAAAACGTAAAGGGGTGGGATGGCAATATCCACATAGCCAACAAGTCCAGAACACCACTCCCCTTCAAATTATCTCCCAGGCCTCAATTGTGTAACCGTAATCTAGAAGAAACTAGAATACAAATAATAAAAGGCAAATGAGCCTTTTCTGAACTATAGCCATCATGACAAAGTTGGGTTATCATAACTAATCCCCCATTCTAGAGAAGGAGAGTGTCTTGTGTGAAATGGGTAGACTGACTCTAGGAAATGAGGAAAACAAGCTACTTTTAAATCAGGAGGAAGAGGCATGCAGATCTCCGAGTTTAAGTTCGGCTTGGTCTACAGTGACTTCCATGACACCCATGGCTAGCTGTACAGAAAGTCCTTAGTTTGGTTTTTGTTTGTTTGTTTGTTTTTGTTTTTGTCTATTTTTGTTTTTTAGACTCATTGTACCTTGTATAGAGAAAGCTTGTTGTAAAAGACTCTTTGTTCCTTATATATATTTTCTCTACAAATACTTGTTTTAAAAGATATCATGTATTTTTTTTTACTTAAGTTCTGAGTTCTATGTTGGGATTAGAGATACAGTGATTACAGTTCGATCTTCCTAGCTTCAAGTTAAAAGACCGGAGAATTTTAATGCAAACAAGAGATCTCATTTCTGCACAAAGAACTGGTTTATCAAGTAAAACCTAACAAATGGGACTATAGAGCTTAGAGCTCCATAGGAAAGATATGAATTTGGGGGCTTCTTTTGTTTCACTTTGTTGTATAATCTCCAGTAGTATCTGAAGGCTCTGCTTAGGAGAACAAGGCAGACATTTGGTGTGATTCTGAGACTTTATTCATGTGAACACAGGATTTGTTAAACTCAAGTTTTAATTCAGCTCAAGTAATTTCTATATAGCTAAGTGAAGGGAAGCCATAGAATGTTAATATAATACCTCTGATATTTGATGTAGAGAAATCTGTCCATTATCATTCTGCACATGTCTTCAAAATATAAAATTTCTGTATTGCAAGTATTTTCAGTCTCATATGTTACTATTATATTTATCTAAAAAGGAAAAATATATCTACTTATGCATCAACTTAATATTTATGGATTAGTTTTATTCTTTAATTTTATTAGAAATTAAGGCTTTGTTTATTTAAATAGAAAAATATGCACTGAATATTTTAATTACTTAAGACAAGTTTAAGAAGAGAATTAAAAATATATAGCAAATATGCTTATTTAAAATTCATATTATTATTATTATTATTATTATTATTATTTGAACATTTATTATTTTAAAATGGTTTTGAGACAGTCACCTAAAAGGAAAATAAAATAATTTGATTTTAAATTAAAAAATAAGAATACTAACTGTATCATTGAAGAAAGGGAACAAAATATAACTGCCATCAAAACCAAGTATATTTTTGTAAGTATTTTTGGTTCATATAATGTATGACTCCACTGATACTTTTGGAGCACATAAGCATGTTGTTGAAATGTTTTACAGTGACTTTTAGGAAGAAGAAGCTGAAGAGATGAATGTATGTTTAAAAGAGTTTGCTGCTTTTTTACAGAGACCTAATTTCAGTTCTTAGCACTCACACTGGAAAGTTTAAAATCACCTGTCACTCCAGCTATCAGAGTATCACATACAAGAACATGAGTGTGAGTGTGTGTGTGTGTGTGTGTGTGTGTGTGTGTGTGTTTGTGTTTGCATAAAAAATAAATCTTAAAACAAAGGATTATTGTATTAAAACAGCTCAATGAAATTATTACTTTTTGTACTGCAAATGTATATTCAGTTAAACTAAGATAAAACACAAATACTCTACCTTAGCAGAATTTCAACATGAATGTTGTACTAACATCTTTTCTCTTAATGGTGGTTTATTTATACCTATTTTAATACTCTGTGGGATACTTAATTATAATAACAGCCCTCAGACACCAATATAAACCTTTTAAGAACACTACATAAAAAATAATCATGGGGCAACAAGTGCCTTAAAGACTACAATGAAAAATAAAGTTACTTTTGAGGACACCAAAAATATTCATGCAATACATTGATCCTGACCCGCAAGTGGTAGAAAAAAATTAAAATTATTAAACAATTTTAAATGTTGTTATAATGTCCTATAAACTAAGGAGCTTTTAAATATGCTATGTTTTCTCTAAAATAACAGAAATAGTTGTGTCTTGAGGATTTATTCAGCTGCACTCTTGGTCATAAATTGTGTGAGCAATGAATAAAAACTGTTGAGTACTTCTGCGGGAGAAATGGATAGTGTATTGGGCCAAGATACTCATGAAGGATTGCTTCCCTTTAGTGCAATTTCATCCGAAGATATAATGTACACATGATAATTCAGAAAAATGAACTACCAGCAAAGATCCTTTAAATGTATGCTTCTTTGTAATAAAAACACTGGGAAACATCACTAAGATGCAAGAAGAAGATTATCTTAATTGAACCACAGTGGCAATGATTATAGAAATGTCAGATAGACTGCATTTCTGCTCATGTGTTTTTCTATCAGTGATAGAGGTATCTCTAAGATATGTTTATGTGACATTCTAACAATAAAAGACTATATCCAAGCATCATTCATCTACCATTAATCTTGCAATAATGTTTACCTACACACTCAACCAGGTTATTTGAATATAAAATAAGATTGCTAAGCAATGCAATTAGTATTTTTTTAACTTGAAAATATGTCATGGTTCTAACTGCAGCTGATAGAGTTTATTCATCCGGTATAGCTATGTTAAAGGAATAAATCAGTCAGAAATATGTCCATTGGAACTATTTGTACTACTTTAAGAGGTATTCCTACCCACTAGTCATTTTTCTATCTCTTATCATATTCAAGACAATTTACAATTTTAAATTGATGAGATTGTTATGATTAACATAGGTCCTAAAATCCCAAAACAAATAAGTATATAAAATTGAAACCTGAGTATAAAAAGGAAAATAATATGACCCACTTTTTTGACACAAAAATAGTCAACAATTGAATGAAACAGAAAAAATATCTCTGTTAGGTCAATGAATCTGAGAAACATATCACTTAATTCCTTTATTAAAGTGAGGGGGGAAAATCTCTCAGGAATAATTTGTTTTTAGTTAGTTTATTTATTCTTTTGAGACAGCCCATTCGGTCCTCCAACTCCCCATTTGGCTGAGGATGCTTGTGTTACCAATCCCCCTCTCTCCACCTCTCTACTACTAGAATCACAGGTACACAACATCACATCCATTTTATATTGAATACTCACATTACCACCTGAGCTACATCCTAGCTCCTCAAGAATCCCATGTTCTGTCATGTGCTGTCACATGAGGTTTTGCTCTTTGTCATTCTGATGGGTGGAATCTTAGGGTCGCTTTGATTTGCATTTTTCTGATCACTAAGATCATTGAACATTTCTTTAAGGGCTTCTTAATAGTGTTAAAAAAAGGCAAAAGCAAACAAACAAAGAAAAAGAAACAAAACAAAAAACCCACAGACTTATTGTAATGAACATTTGCAAGTAAAGTAAAGATGTGTGGAGAAAGGAATATACTGTGTGACACACTGTAACCCCTACAACTTCTATAACAAAAATTTTTAAATTTCTATCTTATTTTATTTTATTCTTATGGGGGAGATTGCAATGATAGAGAGCAGATGTGAAAAGTCAGGGAGATGAGGAGCTGAGGAAGCATAATGTGAGATTAACAAACACTCAATAAAAATTAAAATAAAGTATATGTCAGGGTCAGATACAGTGGAGAGATCAGAAGACATAATTTTTAAAAAGCCAGGACATCAAGACCAACCACTAGCAAGTAACAGCAAATATAGTGGCAACTGAAAAATATCAAGCTTTCAGCTGACTAGACCACTGTAACCTAGAAGATAAAATGATAAAATCACCAGTGTTCTGGGGAGAAGTCCATGTCAGTTTGAAATACATATCTAGTTAAGACATGCAAGTTGAAAACTTACCCACAACAGTAAGTATATAAAGTAAAGGATATACTTTTAACAGTTTTTGTTACTTTTTTTTTTGGAGATTATAATTAGATTACATTTTCTTTTTGGTTTTTTTTTCTCACTTTATACTCTCTCATAACCCTTTCCTCATTCTCCTTCAAATTCATGATTTTATTAATAGTCATTATATATATAATATATAGATATATAATTTAAGAATACACACACACACAAACATATATATGTATATATATATATATATATATATATATATATATATATATATTCTCAAATACAACCTGCTCTCTTCACATAATGCTGCTACCTGTATGACTTCAGTGCCGACCCCATAGCACTGGACAACCAACTGGACTGCTCTTTCCAAGAGCAGCTCAATTCCATTAATACATTCATATTCTACATGTCTCAGAGAAAGGGTTAAAACATTTTAGTTAAGAAACACATCATTCCACGAAGCAATTCAAGACCATAAAAGACAGAAGTCCATGCTAATGAAGATACTAGCACCTTTAATTTTTAAGACATTCTGTTACAGCATTGTGCTGGGACGGGTATTTATCAAATTATTTTTGGAAAAGAAAAAAATATTTATGAATTATTTTTGGAAAAGAAAAAAACATTGAATGTAATAGTTAAATGCTTTATAGAACAAACAGGTATCTTGAGATAGCACTTGAATGGAAGATCGATATAAATAAATATTGGCTGGACCCAGTTTTGAAGCTACGAAACATTAACTACTAAATCTGTTCTTGTCACAGTGCTTCTGTGAAAAGGAGGGATGAAATAAGAAACAGATGGATCAGTTGAGAAAGGGTGGGACACTTCAAAAATATACCGAAAACAAGTCTGTTCAGAATAGTCTTATTCTGAGAATCTGATGTGCCAAAGATTCCCCACAAAGTCGTGTGCCTGAATGGGTTATATGTTTCTATTCATCAAGCTGAGTTTGAGAAAAAACCCTCATCATTTTTGTACTTATATTTTGACTGAATTTGTGTTTTCTTTATCATCATCTCAAGGAATATGGTTATTAATATGCTGGGTAGCTTTCCTGTTGATTCTTGTGCTTGTTCGAGGACCATTTGGGGATTTGTGATTTACAGTTTTTCATCATATTTAAGTATTTAAGTCATTATCTTTTTCCTATCTTTTTCTTTCCCATTTACCTAATTCTAGTTACATTAATGCTTGAAGTTAGCACACATTTTTTTTGTATTTTCTGTGGTTTCAAATGTTTATATAATCTGTATCAACATCTATACCTTACTATTTTTTTATTATTTTGTGCATCATTTACTATTTTTCCTACCAAATTTAATTTCTAAGATGATGAGTTAAAAGAGCAAAAAAAAAAAAAAAAAACTAGTCTCAATATCACCCAAGTTGGTGAAAGGTACAGATGTCATTAATCCTGGATTTAAAATAGATTTAAAAAATAAATATAATGACTATAATAAAAAAAAAGGTAACAAGCAAAAATTTAGGTAATCTATGTCATTGCTAAAATAACTTATTTGTAGCAATTTTGGCAAAATTTTAAAGTATAAATGTGAATAAAGAACCTGATTTTACAAATCAAGATTTCAAAACTACAACAGAAATGAAACAACTCTGACACATCACATAAATAGTAAGATGAATTTATGTGATTTGATGTTTATTTATTGAGTAAAAACACAAAATCAATCTGGAAAGAAGCTCATTTTACTGAGATAAATGCTATTACTGCCAAAAACAATATAGAAAACAAAAATGTATTTACAGATAAGGTAATTTTAATAGCCATGTAGAAGTTGGTAAGATGTCTAATAATTCCAGCTACCTTTCTTCACAAATGAATGAATTAATTTATCAAATATGTGAGAATTATCCTATGTAATTAATAATATTTATGCTTTTATATATATATGTATAATTTGTATTTATATATAGTGTGCATGTACATGTGTGAAAAAAAGAGAGAGAGACCTTAGCTATCAAAGATGTGGATAATTATGGTGGGTAAATATGAGCATTAGACAGTGATAGACCAATAACAGATCCAAGAACTCTCACCTGTAAATTATCTTACTATCTCCGGACATAGTCACTTCTTGCCATCTTAGCAACACAAGTTGTAATAATCGTCAGTTTCAGCAGTAGCTTCTCAGGTTTACTTCCCATTTCTACTGTTGGTATTGGAATTGTTGATATTGACATTGCTTCTTTTGACTGCCTGATCTATCGAAAATTTCTCATGAGACTACTTACAGGGGAAAATATGCCTACATATTGCATTGGATTTGACTCTTATCATCTCAGAGTTTTCTAGATATAATCTGCATAAAATTAATTACTTCTAGTGTCCAATCATTATTAGTCCCAGACTAATTATTACTGTTATGAAAAGAATGTCATTTGGCACAGCCCTGGACCAAAAAAGTACTTTACATTAAATATAAATAATATAGCAGTGCCTAATGACTAGTCAAATGATTTTCCATGTAAGATTACAGGTAGTATTCAGTATTCATCGATAACTTTATGGGTAGTACTTGTGGTCGTTTGAATGAGCATGGTCTTTTAGGCTCACATGGAGTCTTGTTATTAGGAGGTATGGCCTTGTTTGAGTACATGTAGCATTGGTAGATGGAAATCAAGAACTTCTGTTGTGAGTGAGGGAGAGTCAGAAGAGGAGGTTGACCGCATAGGAATAGAAGCTGTTTCAATTAACCTGGACACATGAGATCTTTCAGACACTCAGCCACCAACCAGGCAGCATACATGACCCATATATAGCAGACGACTGCTTGATCTGGCCTCAGTGAGAGACGATATGCCTAACCCTCCAGAGAGTAGGGAGGACTGGAGGTGGTGGGAAATGGGGAATGCATCCTCTTGGAGAAAGGGGGAAGGAGAAATTGAGTTGAGAAACTATGGGAGGATAGACCAGGAGGAGTGGGCAATGACTAGACTGTAAAAAATAAAAATAAAAGTCATAAGAAAGAAAGGAAGGAAGGAAGGAAGAAAAGAAGGAAGGAGGGAGGAAAGGAAGGAAAGAAAGAAAGGAAATAAGGAAGAAAGGAAGGAAGGAAGGAAGGAAGGAAGGAAGGAAGGAAGGAAGGAAGGAAGGAAGAGTGAGTGAGGCTATGTTCTCCATAATTTCTCTCTAAGGTTGTCAGTTGCTTTTTTTCTTTTAATTAATCAAGAGTTTTATTATCAAATGTTACCCCCATCCCAGTTTCCCCTCCACAAAACTCCTATTCCATCATCCCTACCCCTGCTTCTGTGAGGGGACTCTCCTACCTACCCACCCACTCCTACCTCCCTGCCCTGGCAGTCCCCTACACTAGGGCATCTAGCCTTCCCAGGATCAAGGGCCTCTCCTCCCATTGATGTCCTAAAGTGCCATCCTCTGCTACATGGGTCACTTTGTGTACTCTTTGGTTAGTGATTTAGTCACTGTGAGCTCAGGGGGAAGGGGGTCTGGTTGGTTAATATTGCTGATCTTCCTATGAGTTTCAAACCCCTTCAGCTCCTTCAGTCCTTTCTCTAACTTCTCCTGTGCTCAGTTCAATGGTTGGCTACAAGCATCTGCTTCTGTATTGGTCAAGCTCTGGCAGAGCCTCTCAGAGGACAGCTATATAAGGTGCCTGTCAGCATGTACCTTTTGGCATCTGCAGTAGTGTCTGGAATTGGTGTCGGTATATGAGATGGGTCCCGAGGTAAGGCAGTCTCTGGATGTCTGTCCCTTCACTCTCTACTACACACTGTCTCTATATTTCCTCCTTTGAGTATTTTGTTCCCCTTCTAAGAAAAACTGAAACATCCATCTTCCTTCTTCTTGAGCTTCTTGTGGTCTGTGGATTGTATCTTGGATATTCTGAGCTATTGGGCTAATATCCATTTATAAGTAAATACATACCATGTGTGTTATTTTGTGACTGAGTTACCTCACTCAGGATATTTTCTGGTTCCATCTATTTGCGTAAGAATTTCATAAAGTTATAGGTTTTCATTGCTGAGTAGTACTTCATTTTGTAAATGTAGCACATTTTCTGTATCTATTCCTCTGTTGAAGGACATCTGGGTTCTTTCCAGCTTCTGGCTATTATAAATAAGACTGCTATGAACACAATGAAACATTTTATATATGAATATAATGTGTATTAATCAAGTTCATGCCCCACTCTCTCACTCCAATTTCTTTCATATTTTCATCAATATACTTTATTCCCAAATTCAACTGTTTTCTGTGTAATTGTTTAAAATTGTGAAATCCATTTAGTACTGTCATTGCTGGCAAGGATTCGCAATGATCCGGGGTTTGGCCTAGACCCTTAGTAGCCTGTCAGTAGATTCCTCACTAGGAGAAAAAGAAAAACTATTTTTCTTCTAAGCAGCCATCCATTGCCAATAAGTCCTTTGTTAGTGGGACGATTGGCTGACCTCATCCAAACTTCATGATGGAGTTTGGCTGAATTGATCATGTTAAGTTCCTCAAAATATCCCAATTGTGAATTCACATGTGTAACTTCCTATTATGTTAAAAAAAAAAAAAAAAAACTTTCATTTTTGCCATTCACTACTTTTGGCTCTTACACTGTTTTCTCTCTTTTGGTTAAGTTTTTCTTCCTTCCTTCCTTCCTTCCTTCCTTCCTTTCTTTCTTTCTTTCTTTCTTTCTTTCTTTCCTTCTTTCTTTCTTTCTTTTTATTCTTTTGTCTTTTTTTACAGTCCAGTCTTTATCCCCTTCCTGGTCTGGTCTCTGACTATTCCACATCTCATACCTTCTACCTCTGCAGTGATCCCTGAGACTGGTGAGGGTAGGGTGTGATAGAAATGTCCCATTTAAGGATGATCAAGTCATAATTTCTTATTATGTGAAATTATAATAAGGATTATATTATATAATAATATAATATTAATATTATATTAATAATAATGTGAACAGATACTGTATCACTGCTTTAATTTGCATCTCCTGAAGATGCTTCTCAGATGAGGAGTGAGAAATGCATTTATCTATGGCTATAATGAAGTCTTTATTTCAATCAATCAGAGTAATGGTAGTATATTCTGCCATAGGACCCATGACTTACATGACCCAAAAGCCTTTGGCCTCATTAGTAAACAGTGACAGGCATAAATTCTGCCTTTTGGATCAAGTATTATTAAGTCCAATCAGAAAGCAGTTGTTACTCACAACATTTATACTGCTATTGTCCAGATGTTCATATCTTGACAAGCTGTTCCTTGTGTTACTCTCAAGGTTCACAACTTGGTAATACTGATTATTGTATACTACACAATATAAGACTTATTGAACTGTTTTAATCCTTTAAGCTACCTCCCAGTCAAAATCTCCAAGATACTTGCACTTTATTATTGGTCTGGCTCTCTGGGCTTCAGATTTTCCCATGATGTCTGTTTTGCCCTCTAATTGGCTAACAATTAAGAAAAAAAAAAAAAAAACTGAGGTCATCATAACAGCTCTGCCTTGTTTATAACTATGACAGGTTGTAAAATTGTTTAAGGTGGTGGTGACAATGGATCACAAGCAAGTCTACAAGTTACAGCTTTTATGAAAATAAATTAATATAATGAATCTGTAACATAAAAACAGAAACTTGGAAACACTGTGTTCAAGAATGACAATTTTATGAGAATGGCTGCTTAAGGCATTTAAAAATACCCACAGAATATTGCCAGCTTGGCATTATGCTAAAGGGAAAAAAGGAATTTATCTCTGTGAGACGAAAGGAAGGGACATTGTCATTATCTGTTGCCATACTGTGAAGCTCTATGAGAAGAATTTGTACCTCTCCTACAAACTTCAGGGTCAGAATTCCTCCTGGCAACAAGCCCAAGCACTCACACTTCTGTGCCAGGAAACTACGAATTCAGGAATGATGGCTGGATTGGAAGAGCGAGAATTTCTCACGTACATCAGTGTTGTCTCTTTAGATTTCAGAGGTGAGGTAAGACCAACAAGAATATTTTAATTACATGTTTTTTAAAAATCTTAACAGGCATCTTGTGAGAGTGCAATCAGTCTAATACATATATGATTAATTCCCACATAATATTGAGTTTCCTGTGTTATTTGCTAAATAGCATAAAATATACTATATAGCAAAAGCAGAGTCAAGTTCAAACCTGTGAAAAACATTAACATATGACACACAGCTACATGAAAGATTAAAATAAAGGAATCTCAAAACACTTAATGGTATTGATAATATGTGTAAGAGAAAAAAAAAAGCCCAACATAAACACTGTAAATTATCATACGGGGGAATATAAAACAGTGACAAATATTCTCAAAACCCATTCTCAAATCTTGACAGTGTATTGTACAGAGAACAAAAACAAAACAGATACAAAATAAAATTTTAACAGAAAATATCTCTGCAGTATCAATATAATGAAGATTTGCTTGCCAGTTGCTGGAGCTTTGGAGAGTTCAATACTTAATGAGGAATCTTATTTCATCAATGAAGTGATTCCTTGGTAAATGTATAGCTAACTGCCCCATTAAGTAGAACACATGTGGGAGGACTAGGTCATAGAAGACATGTTCCTCAACAGTCTGTCTTTTGATGGTTGGTTCTTCCTCTGTCTCTTGGCTTGAAATCACTATAAGGAGGGTAGTTCGCTTTGGCATACCCTTCTATTGTGACTTTCTACTTCAGCCCAAACACAAAACAATGCCATCAGACACTGAGACCATGTGCCTAAGAAAATAGAGCCAGAAGCTAACCTTGCTTTCTCCATACTAATTTTTCCTATTCTTCCATAAAATTAATCTCAAAAGCAAGATTTTTAAGTATCAGATAGTTTCCATGAAAGTTAACTGAATTTCATAAAATCCAAGAAATGACTCTCATATAAATATAGAATGTGCAATTTACGTACAACTAAATAATGTAAATGCAGTGTGTTAACGTGAAAAAAGTTATGCATTCAAAAACAGATGATTGTCTTCAAACATAAGGAGAAAACTAAATCCACATCCACTCTGAACTAAAAGATATATTAGAATTTTTTAATTAAATTATGCTTTATAACCATTTTTATCATGCCTTCAAAGGTAGGATGCTGCTCCTGCACTGCAAACAGCTACTCAGAATTGGTCGAAGGCCTGAGGATTTGAAAGACATGATTCAATTATTTCTGTTACCGGGAATACTGCTTTACTCTGTCTCTCTCTGAAATATACACTTACAAAAAACCAACCAACCAACCAAACAAACAAACAAACAAAAAGATATACACTTACAAAGGCAGTATGCAAATTCCCTAGCTGCTCAGTGAAAGCAACACCCCCTGGGGTCAGTCTGTAACTTCAGGCAGTAAAAACAATAGGAACACAGCTGTGGATCAACTCAAGACTGGGCTCATCTAAACTGCTTGGAGGGTGTGTCCTATTCCCAAAGTCTAGGCTTACAAGAGGGCAGTTCAGCTAACCCTTAGCTGATGGTGGGTGGGCATGACTCCCAACAGTAGGAATAATATATAGGACTTGTTAAATAACAAGTTTAAAATTAAAATGCCAAGTGAGAAGTTATCCTCCATTGGATCACTATCAAAGTTGGCAGAAAGACTAACAAAAGTAGGGCATAAGATCTTTGATGTAAACAGAAGGAGTGTGTTTTGAGCTGTGGTGTTTTAATTCTGTATGTGTGCATTGGGCATCAGTGTTGTTCATAGACTGATATTTGGCTCTTGGTCTGTGGTTTCCTTTCATGCTACTTAGCAAATCTGATAAGAATCTCAACCAGCACAACCTGGGTGAGTACCTCTGCACAGCTGCTGTTTCTCTTAAAACAATTAGTATTATCAGTTCTTCAAAGGATATTGAGTGTGATGTGTGTAATAATAATTGAGTTTATTGAAATCTCCTGTTTAGAAAGTATCAGGTTTTGAACTGGTGACACGAGAAACAAACAGAGTTAGAAAATAGGAAATCAGTTATGCACATGGCTACATAAGACAAATGGAACTAGATTTGGGGTCAATAATATCAGGTCAGAAATGGACAGTGTTTTGCCCGGGGGGGGGGGGGGGGCTCAACATCTGAGATGTCTACACCCACAGAGACACAGAGACAGTGAGCTATGCAGTAACAAGAGGTGGGGTAATTCCAGTACACTGGTGATGTCCTATAATCAGTACAGTGATGACAATGACTTCCCAAAACATACACCTTTTTTACACTTTTGTGAAGTAGGATTAACACAGCATGAGTCGGCTACTTTCCTTTTGAGTCAGTGTTGACCTTTTACAGGATTGGAGACCCTTGGAGGAGTGATGTAGTTATCTGGCTAAGCTGTCACACCCATTTTGGGTCATGGCAGAAAGTTTCTAGCATCATGGAGTCCACAATTGGAGACCCTTTGAGGAAAGATATAGTTATCTGGCCATTTTGGGTCATGGCAGGAAGTTTCTAGCATCATGGAGTCCACAATTAGAGACCTTTAAGGAGTGATATGGTTATCTTGCCATTTGGGGGTATGGCAGAAAATGGGGTCCTCAGGTATCTGGCTCCACTTTTTACTTCTCACAGTAATTACGGGCTTGACTCACCAGATCCTCCTTGTCCCTTAGGGCCCCACAACAGTTAATAAGCAAGTGCAAGAAACACAGTAATGATAAATGTGGCAGGGTTGTAGAGGAAGGGCATGAATCTTTCAAGCCTTTAGAAACAAAAGTACAATGCCCCTATTCTGCAGGACTATGCAAATACCTACTCATGCCAGACTTCTGTCCTTCAGTACTGGTGGAAGGTTACTATGTGTTTGTAAACCTTCTAATTTTTGGTAATGTGTGTAAGTAAAAACAGCAAAACATTGTCATTTTCCAATGGCACAGCTAATATGCCCTGCAATAGTATTTTGTCTTTTTTTTTTTTACTTTGAAAATGTATATATCTATTCAATGTATCTTAATTATATTCACCCCTTACTTTCCTTCCTCCAAATGTGCTTAGGATTCCTCCCACGCCATGCTTCTTTCAAAAGTTCATGTACTTTTATTTAAATTATCTGTTTAGGTTTTATTTTGAAATACTGAACTCAGGTAGTGTTTTCCTTATGTTTATGATGTGGAGTCATCCTCTATGATCTGAAGAAATGTAGAACGGCCAGACTCCTAAAGGTGAGTTTTCTCCCCAAATACTAATCAACTGCCCATAGCTCCTCCACTAGAGATTTGCTTCCACCATATGCTGAAAATCTAAAGTGATTTCTGCTTTTGGGTATTATATGAGTAACCACAGCTGCTGTGGACTCATTTCTCTAAAGTTTATGCTCCAGAGCACATTTCCCTGCTCTTTTAAGCCCTCCACTTTTTACCTCCTTTCTATCTCTTCTTCTGCAATGTTCTCTGAGCCTTCGAGGGAGGGATGTAGATAGAGATGTCTCAGTTATGGCTGACTATTCATGGTTGTTTATTCTCAGTACTGTGAACAGGAATGAGTCTCTGCTCTACCCATTGCAGCTTCCGTAATAAGAGGTTTCTCTGACCAAGGTTGGGGAAACAGATATAGTTGGACAGAAATATAAACAACTAGAAGAAAATTTGACAATAGGACCGTTTAGAAAAATCAACATCCATAGGCTCTCCTTAGGCTCTGTGACTCTCTAGCCATGATTTTTGATGATGTTTACATTACAGTATTAGGAATCAATTTTCTCCCAGTGGCTTGGCCTAAAATGCAGTCAAGGGAGCAGCTGTTTACGCCCATAAACAGTCTCGCTACTATTACATGATTAGACATCTCTTCTTTGACAGGTCTAACTCTGTAAATTTTATTTGTGTCTATATTGGAATCAATTATTCCCCTCATGCATTTCTGAATTTATAGATGTATGTACATATACAGATATACATTGTGTGTAGAGCTATAAATTTGGAGACAGTATACATATACACATAAATTGAAGATATTACATACATGCCATGTTTTCTAAATTATTTTGGGTATATTATTTTTTATTAATTTTACTATAAAAATGAATATTTCTATTTTTAAATAAAATATTTCAGTATGGTATGTCTTGTTAAGTTACAGAAATATATTTTGCACAACTTTGAGATCTAGTTTTGCTTAATTTATTGCCTAGGTTTAAAATGGCATGTGATTTTTCCTATGGACTGCATGATTATATGGTTGACATGATTGGGAAATAGAAAAAGGCCCAACAGCAAAATAAATGGCCACTGAGAGAGAAAAATCTCTTTAACTAGGAATAAACTTTTTATAGGCAATGTAATTCTATGTGGTCAGGCCTAAATACATGTACAAGCAACATTACTAGAATATATACATCAGATATGTATATAGATATACTCATTAAATTTACGCAGATACACATAATAATGATAATTTAGAGAGGGAATGCATACCTGCATGAGGAAGAACAAGTGTTGGGAAATTCAATAAGTACTATACTCATGTATGAAACTCCCAGAAGAATAAAGTGTGCAGAAATTTTTGCATATTGTCCACTCAATAAAAGTTTTATTAGTGCTTTCAAATAATTCTTTATGGTTCATTATAATTTCTGTAAGAAAATTCTTCATCTACTTGGACTATTGTATTTAATACTTAAAAAGTATGTTTATGTGATACATACATACACATATTTCACATAAATAAGTATTTTTCTAGAAAGGAACATTCACAGACTTATTTCCCATTTGACTTATCACCATTGATATTTGACTCTTTACCTGAATATGATACTTTGGGCTTTTTGATTATAATGTGAACTGTAATACAAGTCAGGATGTTTCAACTATATCATGTCATGTTACATTTTTCCTTAAAATATCTTGTTTTACATTGATAATAAAAATTGCATTGGTTTTCCACTAATATTTTTTTCATTTTTGATTTTGTTCAGACATCCTTGCTTACCTTTAATAGATTTTTATTATTCACATTTTCCTTAGTACAGCTACAAAGTCTCAGCTAGTCACATGACTGACTGATGATCAATATCTGAGCATAACTATCTCCTAAGTCTGAAATTATGCCTGCTTAGGATAAAGTGAGAATTTGTTTTAATTTTCAACAAAATTGCTGTTTGTCTGGGAAAAAATGGATTGCATTTTAAAGTAGCATAAGATAACCATATTGCAATATAGAAGGCAATTTCATTTTTCAAGCCAGTGTTTATTTAAGTTATTTTACTTTCTCTCTGCATATCCCTGGCTTAGTTTCCTCAGCTCTTTGCTCTTTTATAGCAAATGAAAATGTGTTTGCACAAACTGCATGTAAAACTGTTTATTGAGACTTAAATCTTCAGAGCCTATTTTGTTTGGTTTAGTTTGGTTTTCTCTTTCTCTGAACTTCATATTTTCAGGATCTCATTCCACTCTGTTTCAGGTTTCTGTAAATAATTATTTGAAAATCTTGTCCTTTGTAGATTGATCTACGTCACTTATCCTCTTGCACAAATGACTCCATTTTTTTTTGTTCTTAGCTCCTTTTTCATAATCATGTTAATGTTATTTTAGTGTGAATAGAGGGGCATATGTATATGTGTTTGTGTTCATAGGTGATTGGGCACATATATGCATAGGTATATGTGCTTAGGTATATATATGGGAGTGTATACAGAGTTCATAGGTCAAAACCAGGTATAATCCCCAACAACTCCACCTTGTAAAATAAAAGACAAAGACTCTTAATAGCTCTTGATTTCTGTCTCAGGTTTTTACTACAGTTATATACTCATAACCAAACGCCACCTGGAGGTTGAAAAAAAGGTTTACCTCATCTTCGTTATTATGTTTCATCTTGTAAGAGAGTCAGGGCAGAAACTCAAGGCCAAATCCTGGTAGGAATTAAAGAAGAGGTTAAAAAGTAATTTTGATTGCTATCTTGTTCTTCATGTCTTGCTCACCCTGCTGTCTATTACAACTCAGAACCACATGCTCAAAGTTATTTTTATGATTGACAAAATAAAAATGAGTCTGTTTTCTCTGAAGAACAGAGAAGATAACCAGCATGGTGCACGGCAATATGCCAGTGGATACTGAAAACATTTGAGGGATTAGTTGTTTGAACTAAGTCTTGAAGAAGAAAGATGAGAATGGAGAAGAAGGAAGGGAAAAGTCCATCCCAGGCTCATATATTAACATCAGGAGCACTCACGGGACCTACTATGTTCTGCAGCTATTTCTTTTCATATTAAAGCTTAATTTCTTAGGACACAAATTGTATCAAGTTTGGGTGAAACATCCTATCTGACAGAGAACCCAGTCACTACTCATAAAGCAAATAACTCATTAACTTCAAAATCCCCATGAAATCAGGTAGTTTCACTGGGACTATGCACTGCCAAACTTATGTATTGAGTAAAAGCATATAAAAGACTTCTTAGAGAAGTAGAGCTGTGTAGAAGACTAGTGGAGAAGACTGAAAGACAAAAACAAACTAACAAAACTATCCAAATTGCCTAGAAGAGACAATGATTAGTAAAGCTGCTTGGAAATGAGAATTTGTTGAGCTGCTGAAAGACCAGGATAAAGCCTGACCCCCTAACAGGTAAAGTAGAAGACGCCTAGCAGGTAGAATAGAGCCAAAAATGTAGGCTTGCCTTTTCTGCAATACTATCCTTCTATTCTAGGAACTGGCTGCCCATAAAAGTATTTATGGTCCTAAGGTCAGGGTGACTCTGTTTCAGAAACTGACTGTCATAAACATTAAAGATAATTAACACATTATAAACGATCTTGAGAAACCTGGATGTTCCCCTTGTGATTCTTCACTGGTAATTTTCACCTTATAAACAATCTTGAGAAACCAGGTATTTTCCTTACATTTCTTCACTGACATATTTGGTATTCTCCAATGACATACCCCCCCCTCCATTGTGATTTGTTTTCCTTAAAAACCCCTTCTCTCAGCCACTCAGGGTCAGACTCTTTACCCCTGAGTGGGATATAAGTCTCAACTCCAGTGCACTGGTTCATTAAAAAACCTCATGTAATTGTAGCAAGGACAGTCTCTCGTGAGTTTTTGGGGAGTTGAGTTATCCCAAGGCTTGACTGAGGGTCTCCCCTCTGTGGGGGTCTCTCACTGCCTACAAGTTGTATAGAATGCTTGAAAATATCAGCTCTCATAGACCATGTGGAACTTGGTTGTCTTTAAGTGCCAGGTTCACTCTTTTAAAGAACAGACAAAGGAACTGATGTGCCAATTAGAGTTTCAAGTTATCGTTACTTTGGTCTACTGTCAGCTTCTTGTGAAAAGGCATGTGTTGATATTTCTCAAGAAATAGTGTCATATACATGGTACATTGAAGGACACAGTGGATAAATTCTACGGAAATCTATCCAACTCTGTTGAATGATATAGGTTTTTTGAATGTTATGAGGAATATAAAAGTAGTAATGATACTTGTACCTAATTCTAAATGGTTTGCATATTGTGGTGAAGACATTTTAAAAAAAACATGAAATATGTTTTTAAGAAACAATTTTTACCAGAAGCTGGAAAGAACCAAATGTCCTTCAAAAGAAGAAGATACAGAAAATGTGTATCCATTTACAAAATGGAGTATTAAACCCAGCTATTAAAATTAATGACTTCATGAAATTCTTTGGCAAATGGATGAAATTAGAAAATATTATCCTGATTGAGATAACCCACACACAAAAGAACACACATGGTATGCACTCACTGATACCGATAAGTGGATATTAGCCCCAAAGCTCAGGAACACTGAAGATATAATACACAGACTATTTAAAGCTCAAGAAGAAGGAAGATCAAAATGTGGGTGGATGTTTCAGTCCTTCTTAGAATGGGGAACAAAATATGGGAGGAAATACAGGGACGAAGAGTGAGCAGCAACTGAAGGAAAAGTCATTTAGAGACTGTTCCATGTGAGGATCCATCCCATATGCAGCCACCAAACCCAGTCACTATTGCTGATGCCAAGAAGTGCTTGCTGACAGGAATCTGATATGGGTCTCTCTTGAGAGGCTCTGCCAGAGCCTTACTGTTACAGATTAAGATACCCCCAGAGCTCTCAGGGACTAAACCACCAACTAAAGAGCACACATATAGGGAACCCATGGCTCCAGCTGCACATGTAGGAAAGGATGGCATTGTCTGGCATTGATAGGAGGAGAAGCCCTTGGTCCTGTGAAGGCTCATTTCTCCAGTACAGGGAAATGTCAGGGTGTTGAGATGGGTGGAGGAGAAGGGCAACATCATCTTAAAGCAGGGGAGAGGGAATTGTAGAGGGGGGAACTGAGAAGGAGAAAAATATTTGAAATAAAAATACATAAACTATCCAATGACAAAGAAAAATGAAGCCATACAATACTTAAGTTTACTCTGTGAAAGTATTTCTTTAAAACAGTGATATATTGAAGAATGTTGAAATTGAATGCTGAAGACTATTGCCTGTCATGTATGTTATTTCTCGGTAAATAATAATTAAGTGCAATTCCAAGCAAAAATTTCTTTTCCATTTTCTGGAAAAATTGCTGTCGTTTATTCTTATTTGCTCTAAATCCTCCAACTAGAATTTTCTGAGTGTCATAATAATATGGTTATGTCTATGTAAAGATGATCTTGATATCAGTAATCAGTTGAATTCAAGAGGCACTTAAAAAAATTGGAATGTTGCATCGTGTAACTGCCATTTTCCCTTTCCTGTTAGCTAAGGTAGGAAAGTGTGTGTGTGTGTGTGTGTGTGTGTGTGTGTGTGTGTTAAAAACAAAAATGTACAGAGAGAGTAGCAGAACTCAGGAGAATGAACATGGAACATATGAAATATGAGAGGGGAAGAATTATGCCACACTTTAACTTTGAATCTAATTTGTGAGTTTTACTTGAGAAGTCAGCCTGTGATGCTTCTGTCATTTAGCAGGAGACATGTGACACACATCACCAGGTAAGTGTTCCCCAAATGGCAAGATTCTAAACAATGGGTCTCATTTTTCCCTTGGCCCAAAGTAGGAGTTCATGGGAAAAGAAAATCTAGTGATCTGAAATGATTAATAGTGCAGAGTTGCGTTAAGATGCATACAGAATCTTTAGGGATAGAAATAACTTCTAGTAGTCCTCTAGGGTGGTTATGTGACATCAAGTGTTAGAAGTGATCCCTTTCATCCCCTACTTTATTTCACCTGCAATGAGAACAAGTTCTAGCTGTAGTATAGGTGGTAGGGAGTGACCTGGTTGAAAATAGTGGAATGGGTTTGGGGAATCTAATGCAGGGCATGGGGCAGTTTTGTAGACAGGCATCTTACTTTTGTGCTCTTATCACTGGTGTTAGAGGCACCAGTTCTTGTGACTGCTGTAGCCTCCACCTTAGAAGTAAATATCTGCCTGTGTTGAGGCTGGGAGACACACCTTTTCCTTGCCCAGGTATTGGCTTTAAAGCATTTCCTTATTGCCAATCAAATCTAGCTATGGATAGGATTAGGATTCCTTTATTCTGAATGTAGGACACTGTGAAAATATTTCTTCAGTAACAGAATTAGCAAGAGAACACCAGCTGTTACAAATTCTAGCATGACTCTTTATGGATCTTGAAAGAACTATATTCAATTTTAACTGGGAAAACAAACAAACAAAAAACAGAAAAGTTAAAATGATCCTTTAAAATAAAATAATTTCTGGAGGTATCATGATCCCTGATTACAGAGTTAAAGTAATAATAAAACAAACAAATAAAAAACCAGAAAGCAAGAACAAAAAAACATGGTATTGGTGTAAAAACAGACATTGATCAATAGAATGAAATTGAAGACCCAGATATAAAACAAATATATGACCACTTGACTTTTAAAAAAAGATTCAATTAGAAAAAAGGAAGGATCTTTAACACATGGTGCTCATCTACTGGATATCTGAAATGTAGAAGAATGCAAGTAGATCGTATCTATTACCTGCACAAAACTCAAATCCAATTGGATCAAATACCTCGACATAAAACCAGATTGACTGAACCTTGTAGATGAGAATGTGGGGAATACACTTGAATGCATTGGCACCAGAGACAACTTCCTGAACAGAGCACCAATAGTGTACCTATTAAGATAACCAATTAATAAAAGGAACCTCTTGAAACTGAAAAGCTTCTATAAGGCAAAGTCATCATCAGGAAAACAAAATAATAGCTTACTGAATGGGAAAATATTTTTACCAATTCTACATCCAATACAGGACTAGCATTGGGATTCTGTAAACCCCACCCCTCAGTTACCTAGCAACAACCAGGTATACCCCATCCCTCAGTTATCTGGCAATAGCCAGGTATGCTCCGTCCCAGTGGCCTGACACTATAAAAGGGGCTACTTGCCCCCTCTTCTCTATCTTGTTCTCTTGTTCTCTCTCTCTCTCCCACTCTCTTGATCTCACTTCGCTTACCCCTTCTCTTTCCCTTCCCTACCCCTCCCTCCACATGCTCATGGCCAGCCTCTACTCCTCCACTCCTTCCTCTACTCCTCTATTCCTCTTCTCTCTCTCTCTCTCTCTCTCTCTCTCTCTCTCTCTCTCTCTCTGCCTCTACTACCCTCTTAACTCCTCCATGACCTAAATAAACTCTATTCCATACTATACGGTTGTGTGGCTGGTCCTTCAGGGGGAAGAAATTCCCAACATGGATCCCCAGATGCATCCCCCACACCTCCATGGGCCTTATCACCCCTACTATCTTCATCCTTTTCCTAACATTGGTGCCAAAATCTGGGTTCATCTTTTAACAACAACTAGTATCTTCCCTAAAAAGGAGAAATGGATATATATAGTGGGTAGACTTGGGGTGGATGTGGTTGAGAACTAAAGAAATCAGGTATGGGGGAGAAAGCATACTGCAAAACCCAACTGGAATTGGAGGTCAGTTTATGAGGATATAAACATAATGCAATGAAAAGTCTATGGAGTCTAAGAAAGGAAGCTGGCCATCAATTTCCAGCAATGGGAGATATAGAGCCTGAAACAGCCATCTTTATTAACCAAAAAAGGCAACAAGTGGACATATTAGGATACCAACCCAGCCACAGAACTTAAAGTTTGTCCTGCCTGAAGAGCATTCTGGGACTGGAACCTGGCATAACTGTTATCAAAAAGACCAGAGCGGCTGCAGCCAGCAACTGCGAGCAGCAGATACAGAACTGCACAGTTAATTAGGAAGAACCGAACCGGGGAGTTATTCAGAGGAGGAAAAGGAAGGATTGGGTGAAGCGGAGAAGTCAGGGACAGCACAAAAACACTGCCAGCAGAATCAACTGGCAGGTCCTTATGGGAGCTCACAGATCACAGAGCCTGTAGTGATCTGACCTAGGTCCCCTGTATATATGGCATGCCTAAGTAACTTTGTGTTCTCATGGTATTTCTAACGGTAGAAGCAGGAAGCTGTCTCTGACTCTTGCCTGCTAGTAGAACCCGTCTCCTCCTAGGTTACCTTGTCTAGTCATGATGCCACGCTATCTGCCTGGTCTGGCTATGCTTGGTTGATGCCTCTCCAAGGCCTGTTCTTTTCTGGGCAGAGGTTGAAAAGGAATGGATAAGAAGGGAGAAGGGAGGTAGAGATGAGAGACTGGAGAGTGGAGAGTGGGAAAACTGCAGTAAGCATGTAATAATCAAGAGAATTTTTTAAAAGGTAGAAAAGCAAAAGAAAAATCTCGGGCTGGAAGGGTGGCTCAGCAGTTAAGAGCCCTGCCTTCTCTTCCAGAGGTCCCGAGTTCCAGAACCAGCAACAACATGGTGGCTCACAGCCATCTGTACGGGTCTCTGAAGACAGTGTGCACTCAGATATAAAATCAATAAATTATTTTCTTTGAGGAGAATCTGCAAGAAAAAAAATAAGGAAAAAAGACAAACATTCTAGACCAGCGAATCTGAACATTAATAAATAGAGTCCCTGGACCCACACTTCTAGTAAGGGGAGCAAGTAAACATCCACATAAAAGTAATTGCGAAGTGGTTTCTGGGTGTCTCTGATGGATGATTAAGAACATACAAGTACTATGGTGAAGGATATGACAGTGCTGGGGATTAAAAAGCAACATTTTCCAGTTCCACATTTAAAAAAGAATGACTGCCTAAATATATATAACAAACTCCAGATTTCTTGACCCATGCCTGGACAAACCACACCAAACAAACACGGTTCCTCGTGGAGAGGTTTAATAGAATGGGACGGGACAGGGGTCAGGGTCAAGGGAAGAGAAGAGAAAAAAAGGAGGAGGAGGAGGGGTTTCGGTGTTTGTAGGGGTAGTGATGTCACTTGCTCCAAGGTGGAGGTGGGATTTTGAACTGATGTCTTCTGGGAATGTTTTGGCTGTTTCTATGGCAATGGATGTGCCAGGTTCCTGTCACCTGTGGGTGGAGCCATCTCTGGGGGAGGAGCTATCCTAATGCCAACAGATATTATTATCAAGACCAAAAACGGCAATTTTGATACAATTCAAAAATGGGGTATATATGAAATATATGAAAAAGGCGAATTCTCAATATAGAAAACTCAAATGAAAGAGACACTGAGAGGAAAGTTCAGCATCCTTAGACATCAGGGAAATGCAAGTCAAAACAAATTTAAGAACCTATATTAAACTTGTCAGAATACCTAGGTGGCAACTTATGCTTAAAAGAAGTAGAACAAGGCGAACAGTCCTCCTTGGCTTATGAAACAGCTACTGTTAAAATCAACGTGGTGGTTCCTCAGAGAGGTGGAAATCAGTCTTCCTCAAAATCCGTCTGTACCACTATATGCACGCACCCAAAGCACACTCTGTACAAGGAAACATACATTTGCTCAGTCATCTTCCTTGTGACAACAATCTAGATGTCCCTCAACAGAAGAAAGGATAAAGAAAATGCAGTGCATTTATACAATGGAGTATTAGTTAGCTGACAAATAAATAAGTAAACAAGTAACAGACATCCTGGAATTATGGAATTTTCAGGAAAGTGGATGGAACTGGGAAAAATATAACCCTGAGTGAAGTGACCCAAACCCAGAAAGATAAATATGGCATGTAATTTACTCATAAGCCATTAAGTAAATTATGACCAAAGTAAAATCTGTAGATACAGAGATGTTAGGTAAAGAAGAGGGTCCTGGGAGGAAAATAGACTAAATTCTAAGGCACACTAGAACCAGGTGGTTTGGAAACAGGGAGAAGGAGTTCAGGGACATGAGTGAGGTAGAGGAAGAGACTGTGAAATTAGTCTTTCAGGGGTAGTGTAGAAATCCTGAGAACTGAAAACTTCCTGGAATTATGAAGATCATCCTAATGAGGACTAAGTTTTTCTCTTTCATTCACTTTATATTCCTACTGCTGTCCCCATCCTAGACCCCCTTACCCAGTCAATTCCCTCTCCCTTCCCCTTTTTCTCTGAGGGGTGTTGGCCCTCTTGAGTATACTTTTACCCTAACACATCAAGTCTCTGAGGGGCTACATACATCCTCTTCTATTGAGACCAAAAAAGCCAACCCAGTTAGGAAAATGTATTCTAAGGAAATGCAACAGCTTTAGAGATAGCCCCTGTTCCAGTGGTTGAGGGAATTACTAAACAAACTCTGTCATCTATCATTATCCAGATGAGAGAATTGGAAGCAAGCAGGATAAAAGGCATAGCAATTGCCAGTCACAACTAAGTTCTGGATTTAATGAACGTAAAATCCAAAAGCTGTAAGAAGACTAAAAGGTAAAAAGTCCTAGTATTAAAAAATAGCTGATGTATGAAAGCCTGGAATGGATATATGTGTGTAATAGTGACACCAAGAAACTTCAAAGAGAATGTTCTAGTTTAGTGGGAGACAAGGAGGAGCAGCGAGTTTCCGGAAAGGTTTACCAAAGTGGTTTCATGTTCTTCCATCATCATCTTTGAATATCAGCCAACCTCTCCGTGGGTCACCCTAAATGATGCTTATATATATGATAAAATGAACTAATCGAAAGGCTAAGTGGAGTCTTAATTTACTTATGAAAACATTCTCTACTTAATTTTTTTGAGATTTTCATATACTAAATAAATATGACTAAAAAGATGGTGGCAGAGGTAACGGCACCAGTCGCTAAGGCAGATGATCTGAGTTTAATCCTAAAGACTCACATTTAAAAGAAACAGAAGCAGCTCCCATAAGTTATCTTCGTATCCCTACATGTTCGGAACAACACACACTTGTTCATCTGCCTTCAAACACATACAAATGAATTCATTAATTACTAGCTAAATAAATAAATAAACTTAAGTAAATGCCACTGAACAAATATCTAAACAGTTTTTTCATCAACCAGTAAACTTCACAAATTTGCATTAACTTATTGTTGTCCGTGCCAATTGGCTCCATAGTTGAGGTTTTTCAGATCATGTTTAGTTTTGCATGTAATGTAAAGTCCAGCTATTCATTTTAGATGCTAAGGACAAAATTATGTATGTATGTATGCATGTATGCATACATAATACATATATATTATATATACATACACATTAATACATAATACGTAAAAATAATAATATATATTATTCATCTATATTGAATACATATTGATTATGTATTGAATATTATTTTTTTCAATACATAGATAATATATTAGCTTCAATAATCCTTGCTTAAGCAGACAAAACAAATTAAACAGTACTTAGCAACTTGTTAGTTTTATTGACAGAACAAGTATTTTGTCATTAATAACTATCATTGTAAATTGGAATATATTGTTTGAATTTTTGTTACTTTTTTACTTTTGTTACAGTAAAAATATTTTACTTTCTTAGTATTATTTTAAAATCAGCCAGTAATGTATTTTCATTTTATTTAATATTTCTTTTATTGAAAATTTACTAAATACCTGCTAAATATGCATCTGGGACTTAGAAGTGAATGTTTATTTTACAAGAAAATATTAACCCAGCAGCACAAAATCCATCTTGAACTATCAAATGATTGCCATTCTCTGTTTCATAAAATAGCTCGTGAATAAATGTTTTCTGATTGAACTGTGATATTAGAAGAGTACTCATCATAGGAATCATACTTCATTTCTATCTGATTTGTATATGATAGAATATTGGAGATCATAAAAGTGAGTGGTAAATAAATTTGATTATTAAATTTCATAAATTCTGCTACTCTTTATTGAATGTCGCCACATTGTTCATTGATTGCTCACAGCCCTCTTGAAAACATGATTAGGGACATTTATAATATGTGTTGTTTCTCTCTGAGGTGTTAACCGGGGCCTTCACTATCATCTGCCCAATAAAATGCAGATTTGAAGGTTCAGAATTTTAATTAAACAATTGCATTAGCTGTCTCCACATATGCTGCTTTTTTTCCCAAAAGATCTTTATGTAGCCAGGCTTATTTTACTAATGATGCCTGTGATTCAGTGAGGAGAGAGAAGAAAATCAAAGAGAAACTCCAGCTAATATAACTAACTATACCTACATTAAGCAGGGCAGTCATATCAACTAATCTGATATGATTTGGACTATGCATTGTTCCTTCACTTTGAGAGCAATGTCTTGTCTTTAGTGTCTTCTACCCAGGTGTCTTAAATGCCCTCAGGAGACAGCTGGGTAATCAGAGATGCTAAAATGCTTGCCTTGATTTCACTTGTTTGAGGTAATAAAATATGGCTCCAAGTGCATTTGTGTGTCTGCCTTTAATTATTCCCACCTCAGGTCTCCGGTTCTATTTTTCTCCAAGTTAAGATCATTAAGGTGTTAAGTGCAAAGCTGTTACTTGATGGAACAAGGCTCCAGGCAGTCTGAGTTGACAAAAACCAGTGCTGTGACTTAACAGCCATAGGACACATTAGATCAGATGGGGGGCAACTGGGTATAGCATCAGATTAAAAGTCAATAAAAAAGTCAATAAAAGAACAAAAGGTCTTCAGGGATTGTATCATAATACACAGCTTCCATACAGCTACTGGTGTTTGCTCCAAAGGTTTTTAACATTGATTTTTTTTCCATTTTAAATATAAACATTTTATTAGTATTTTGGGGAAAGCCATTCACACCTAAATCTATTTTAATCATGCTCACACCCTAAATGTTGCAATTTATTCCAAACAATAGAAAAGAAAGACATTCATGGGTCACAGGACTGAAGCATTTTTATAAATTGTTATTTGCTTTTAATAAATATCACTTAAATTTGCATTTATACAAATTAAGAATGACAATCTCTGTTTTTATTGATTGTTTTATTTATTTACATTTCAAGCATTATTTCCCTTCCAGGTTTCTCCTCTGCAACCCTTCTAATCCCTGCTTTGATGAGTGTGCTCCCAATTATATATTTCAACTCATAGATTTGATTTAGAGATTTAATCAATAACTAGGCTCTTTTAAATCTATAATAGATAAATATCCTCTGTAAACAGTGCCTAATATCAAACAGAGAGACAGATAGATTTAAATTTTAGAAACACATTATTTTATTGTATTCCCGTAGTTCTCTTAGAAATCATGCAGACATCTTCACATTTCAACATGAACTTTCTTGTTTAACTTGTCATGTTGTAAGTAAATTATATTTTTCTGTTTCTTTTTATTTGCAGTTCAGAAAGCAATCTTCTTTTTGCATAGAAAGCTGTTTGAGGACTGTCTGTCTTTGGGGGTTTTCTTGAGCAGACCTGAAGCTTTCTCAGCTTCCTGTTGTCTTGTGGTTAACACCAGAAAGAAAAGAGGTCTCATACAGGAGCTCAGAGAGAGTCTGAGGGAACCAAGTGAGCTGCAGCTGACTTGCACATAGAAATATTAATCTCTCACAGAGATTTTGCTCTCATAAGAAAATCCTATTATGTAAAAAGAGAAGCCTCTTAAGCTGAGAGAGCTTTGTGTGGCAGAAAACAAGATGGAATGAAGATCTTATTAGGAAGAGAATAACTCATTTGGAGATAAATCCGTTGTTTCAGCTGTAGCTCAGCCTTTCCCCATGAGCTCCACGTAGAACACAGGCAAAGTCAACATAACAGGAAGATCTGTGTCCTAGCTCCTGAATAACTGCTATTCAGAATCTGTATCTAAAGCCTATGAAAAACTCAGAATTCTACAGTTTCTAAAATATAATTCCCTTTTACTCTGATGACTCTTTTGAGCTCTAAGTGGGGGAAGTATATGTTCCTTCCAAGCAGCCCTGGTGTGGATATCTATCTATTTCCTAATGGATATCATACCTATTTTTACATCTGGAGTCATATTCCCCTTCATTCAAATCAGGAAATAACGGAGAACACAAATCAATATGATGCAGTTTGTGTAGCTTTGCTCATCAAGATCTCCTGTGTTTTTTCTCTACTCTATTTATTCTTCCTCTAACATAGGCCAAGTCAAGTTAGGACCCAAATCAGGAACGAATACTGATGATTTTTTTTAAAAAATCTTTTAAGTAAGTAGACATTGCCAAACTTTATGAGCATCTTTATAACTTAAAACTCAGAGATCACCATGGCGTATCCGGGACAATGAGATACTAACATCGTCTTAAGAGACTGCCTCAAATGTCCTGCAGCCAACAGGCTTCACAAGTCTAGCATTCCATACATCATGTGTAATGTCTTGGAGGTTCAGTCTCAAATTTTCTCATAACTTCCATGAGCTTCTTTAATGATTGCAAGAAAGTGAAAAGGAAAAAAGGGGTTACTTTCATAGAGGAAGGAAAAACATATTAGAGATCATGAGACCATTTATTCAATACCACTTATCAGAAGAAAATAAGTTTTATGGAGTTTGGAAGCTGAAAATAGCGATAAATCAGTGTTCTGATTACTAAGTTCACATCTTCAATCTACCATTTTCCCTGAGCTAAAATTCCCATCTAAATATCTCCACTTAATTTTTCTTACATTTTTAAAGCCAACTTATATTACAATCAGACTTTTTTTTCTAAGCAAAGAAACTTTGCTTATGAAATCCCCAACTTGAAAGAAAAGTTCATCTACCATGCTGTAGATTGTCCTTTTATAATGGATACCTTAAAGTATTTATTAAGCATTAAATTCTCTGTAAATAAGCTGTTATTGCTTGTGAATCTTTCTCAGACAGCGGTACAACAGTTGTCTCTGATCCCAAATATCATAATGTCTTTCTGTTTGCTCCTTCTGCATATACACTGCTTGTGCTCTATTCTTCCTTACAGCTAGAGTCATTGTTACACATGAACAAAATAGGATGTGGCTGCTACATTTGATATTTTACAGCAACTTCCCATTGTTCTAAGTTAAAATCTTAGGTTATTAGTTTTGGCTATAGAGCCTTTCATGGTACTGCTGGTGTCTTTTCAACAAACTTTAAGCATTGTCTCAATAAACAGCACTTATAAGTGAAAGGTAAGGGGATCCATATTCAATACTTTCTGGAGGATCCACTTGGGAAGGAAGCCCCAAGTGGATCCTCCAGAAAGGACAGGGTTCCCTTGCCAAAACACAGCTTCTATAATGTTGTGTAGGGTTTTAAAAATTAGACAGTTTGGGTTTCATTGGATATCCAGAACTGATATGATGAATACCATAAACAAAATATCTAATAGTGGTTTTAATTATGTGGCATTAAGAATAATTTTTATGAGAGCATATTTGTCTCTGAGTAGCAGGCATAGAAATGTGAGAAACTTTCTCAAGTGAATTAGTATATCCTCAGATGCTCAGTAAGGTTAGTTCTTTATTTGGTCTGAAAGAAGTTACAACGTATTTCTGTTGAGTACTTTTTATCACAAGTACTAAAATGTTGTGATGCTAATGAATATTTTGCTTACATGTATTTATGTTTACCATATCCCATGCATTCCTGCTACACTCAGAGTTGAGAGGAGAGCATCTGACCTCCTGGAACTGGAGTTATGGAAACATATGAGCTACTACTACTGCGTGTAAGCTGGGAATCCAATCCAGGTCCTCTATAAAAGCAACATGTAGTCAAAACCACCCAGTTATGCCATCTTAGCATTTTTACTGTAATCTCTCTTTAAAAGGTAACCTTTCTAGCTTACTAAGGCATATTTCTTTCTACATCTAGAACATAATAGTTTACCATGGACAACAATTATGCTTAGGAATACAGGGAATAACACCATCTTTCAAATCACATATTGAGACTAAAATCAGTGTTTCCTCCTGTGTACTTGTTCTGCCGTCAACAGACAATATTATAAAGGAAATAACATGAAACCCTGAAACCATTCCTTAAAAGCCATTCTCATTTTTTTTCTATCTTGTATTGGGTAATTTTTCTTAACATTGTCACATATCCTCCCCATAACAAACAAACAGTAACTCTTATGAAATTTTCAGTAGCAAATAGGCACCATACATCTTTAATATATGGTGCTGTTTAGTGATTACCACATTATCGCAGAAACAGTGAGATGTGTCCAGAACGGAGAACAGCCACCAGCTTCTACAAATGAGACATACACTTAGACTCTGAGAGATGCTAGTAAAGCAGAGACCTTTCAACTAACCGACAGGGACCCAAGTCTCAGAAAGAGGTGCTGACACCCGAGTCATATTCATGGTTCTTGTTCTTATTTTCATTCTTGTTGCAGGAGATTAGGTTACACTGAATGTTTCTTCACTATCCACTAAGTTTCTTCACCTACTAGGCTAATGCTAATAACTAAGTAACATTCTGAGACAGATTTGTTTATTTAACTAGAGTTGATTGGTTTTAATTTTTCTTCTGTACAGCACTATTCTATTATATTCATTAATAATGCTGGTGACTAAATCATTTTTTTCTAGAATTACTCCAGAACATGTTTTCTGGCCAGTTTGTCTAAAATATTCATTCAAAAAACAAATACAGATTTTGATATTAAGGAACAAATTTTAATATGCAAGGCAAGAGTCTGAAAAATAATTAAAGTAGTTTTTTTTTTGTTTCCTTTTATGGAAAATAGAGTTTTCTCACATAATTTATCATAAGTATGGTTTCTCCTGCCTCTACCTTTTCCAGTTCTTCCCCCTTCCCCCTCCTATCTAAACCTATTTCCTTTCTGTTTCTCATTATAAAACAACCAGGGTTTAAGAGATTATACTAAATTGGAAGCCATAATGTATTTACATTGGACTTACAGGATGAAAAAAGAGTAGAACAATATATAAATAAAATTAAAAGAAAAGAGTTGACATTGTGCTTTGTTATGCTGTATCTTGTTTCATCCTATTTGGCTCTCCTCTCTTAAAGGTCTACTCATTTTGGAAGAAGAAATGAAGCAGAAGTGGACCTGGAGAACAGGAAGGTGAACAGGGAGCTGAGAAGGGTGGAGGGTAAAGAACTGTGCTTGTGTTGTTTGAGGATGTGTTGTAGGAGAGGATTTATTTTCACTTAAAAGTAATATAATAATAAATAATTTGAAAGCAGACTTCATCAATTAAATCTGTATCAATACAATATATTTGATTACTCCTACATTTGTTGCATGCAAAATGCCACTGTAGGTCAAAAACATCTGTGGTTGGGCTGGTGTTTATATTTCTGCTTTGACAGAATTCAGAGAATCTTCTTGTATCGAAAGACACTAGCACAGATGTCTGAAGTTTCCACAAAGGGACAGGTTTGACTTCTCCATGTTCAGAGAATTTTGTAGGCAATGTCTTCAGCATGGGGGACTTGCCATGGTGGAAATAGTCTAGGTTGTTTGAGCATTCCCATTGGAACACTTTGGCTAACAACTCAACTAGATGTAACCCAATCTTCAATAACAATAGATGGCCAGTTGGTACTCTGTCTCGGCATTATTTGGCAATTTTCTTTATATTGCCTTCATATATGTATATATCTTAGAAAGTTTCTATTGTATTAGCTTTCCATTATTCCCCTCAAATGAGCCTTTAATTTGAGCTATTTTTCCTATGTTATCCCTTTGCCCCTCTTGCCTCCCATTGTTCATTGCCCCTCTTTTTACATCTCCCACCCATCCATAAGTACATGTTTCCCAATCTATTTGTACCACTCTAGATCCTAAATCCATGCCTTATCTTTGTGGTATTATGGATGGAAGCTTGGTAATTATTGTATTAATAGATAATACCCACAATATAAATAAATATATACCATATTTGTCTTTTTGAGTCTGGGTTACTTCATTCACGATGATTTTTTTCTAGTTCTATACATTTCATTGCAAATTTAATTTTACTTTTTTAAAGGCTGAATATGGATATATCACATTTTCTTTCTCAATTCTTTCATGAAGAGGTATCAAGATTGTTTCCATTTCCTATCTATTATGAACGTGGTTGAGTAAGTATCTTTGTGGTAGCATGAAGCATCCTTCAGGTGTATGCCCACAAGTGATATAGCTAGATCTTGGAGAAGTTTGAGTCCTTTCTTCCTGACTAACCACTACACAGATTTTGATAGTGAGAACACAAGTTTGAACTTTGATCATAAATGGATAAGTATTTCCCTTACTCAAAATCCATGCCAGCATGAGTTTCCCCTTGTTTTTTTGTTTTAAGCTACTCTCATGGTTGTAATATGGAATGTTATAGTAGCTTTGATTTGTATTTCCCTAATGGCCAAGAATGTTGAACATTTCTTCAAGTGTTCGTCAGCCATTTGAGTTTCTGCTTTTCAGAATTACCTGTTTAAATTTGAATCCTGTTTTTAAATGAGTTGTTTTCTGAATGTTTTATTTCTGGAGTTCTTTTATATATTTGGTGTATATATATATATATTAGACTTATATCAGATATGTAATTGTTAAAAAATTCACACTGTTTTGGAAACTGCTTTTCTTATTACTATGAGTTATAGGTCTGTTTAAATTGCTTATTTTATCCTAATTTAACTAATAATTTAATTGGATTTTTTCCAATTTTCCAGAGTAAATTTTTAAAAATTTCTTTCAGAGTAAAGATTTTTAAAGTATGTATTCATGATTTTGTCAAATTTTCAGTCCTATTGCTATGTTCTAATTATCATCTCTGTTTTAATTAGTTATGGTATACCTCTAGATATTTTAGTTAGTTTAGATAAACAATGATTTTCTCAAAGAACCAACATTTTGTTTTGTGGATTCTTTGTATTAATTTTTTCTCTTTTATTGATTTTATCCCTGGACTTGATTATTTTTTTCTACCCCCCTTGGGTGAGGTTTCTTCTTGTTTTCCTAGAACTTTTAGGTTTTTTATTAAGTTACTGGCATGAGATTTCTCCACTGCATTTGTTTTTTGTTTGCTTGCCTGCTTTTTGTGTTGAACTTTTTTTCTTAGAAGTGTTTTACTTGCCTCCTCTAAGATTAGATGTGTTCAGTGTTCATTCTAAAATGTCTTTAATTTGTTTGTAAATTTCTGCTTTTACTCAGTTTTCATTAAGTACTAAGTTGTTCAATTTCCATGATTTTAAATATATTATCTTGTTTCTTTTACTTATTGTGTCCAGCTTTAATCTACGGTGGTCAGATAGAATGCAGGGTATTACTTCAATTTTCTTCTATATGTTGAGACTTGGTTTTTGTCCAAGTATGTGGTCAATTTTGAAGAAAGTCCCATGAGTTGTAGAGAAGGCATATTCTTTTGTGTTTGGGTGAAATGTTCTGTCAATTTCTGAATCCATTCAGTTTTAATGTCATTGAGTTCCAGCATTCCTGTTCTGTTTTTGTCTAGACAACCTGTGATTGGTGATTGGTTTTGGTTTTTCTCACTATGAGAGTATAAAGGTCAATATGTGGTTTTAGCTATAATAGTATTTTGTTATAAACTATTTCTTCTAGTGTATCTTCAATGTAAGAAATTTTTTCATCTCCTGTATTCTGTTGGTAAAACTTGATTCTGAGTTTCCTATTTGACTTAATAAAATTTTCATTTCCAGATTTCTTTGTCTATATCTGATTTATTTATTATTTTCCACTTCCTGGTCTTACATTTTTTTATTCAATTACTTCCATCATTTGTGTTTTTATAGAGTCTTTAAGGGATTTCTTAATTTTCTCTTTAATGTTCAGAGAGAATATTTAAATGTCTTTGCCTTGTGCTTCAGCTATGGTGCAATGCTCGGAGTCTAATGTGGCACAGTTGCTGGGTTCAAGTGGAGACACATTATCTTGTCTGTTGTCAGTTGTCTTTATGCTGACATCTAAACATATAGGTTTGGGAAGATTACAATCCTTGGTGCTAGTGTCTGGTCTTGTCTAGGCAGATGATTTGTTCTTTGGTATCTATTGCCTTCTCCAGCTTTAGAATAGTATGGTGGCTGTGTGCTGCCTGTTAGAAAATTATCCTGCAATCTGATAGGTGTAGCCAGTGAGCATTCCAAATAAAATGTGTTCCTATGTATAGGGAGATTACAGTTAAGAATTAAGATGGATCAATTCCCAGCAACCACATGGCAGCTCTCAACTATCTGTAATGGAAACTGATACCCTCTTTTGGTGTGTCTGAAGACAGCTACTGTAAGAATATATATATATAATCTTACAAAAATTAGGATGAAATCAGAAGTGTGAGGGTCCACATTAAGCAGGAAAGCAGGATGTTCCACAAGGGTTGGCTCAGTGCCCTTAAAATGGGGGCAGAAAAGGGAGTGGGCACACAGGTACTATGCAATAGTGCTGTGATTAATAATGGGACATTAGATGTGAAAGAAAGAAGAGTGAAGATCTGAAACTTCCCTAACTGCTTCACAGGCATTCTAGCTTCTCTGGCAAGCTTGGCTAACCAGTTCCCAGATAATGCCTGATGGAGCTGGTGATTGGGATAACAGTGTGGGTGTAGAGAAAAAAATGGACTAACAAATCTGAATGGTCAGCTGGATATGGAGGTACGGAATCAGGAGAGGCTACACTTAGGGTTTGAATTTAAATGAACAGAGGAAGAGGTGAAGATCTGCAGTTACCCTACCTGCTTCCATGTTTGGAATCAATCCAGGAGTTAAACACTGAAGAATTTTGTGACAAGTATACAGATGAAGAAGAAAAGAAGAGAAGTCACGTTTGGTAATAAAAGGAATGAGATTTGTCTTAATGGAAATTTCCATGATCAGACAAAAGGAACAAAATGTTGTGATAAAGAGATGCATGTGGTTTTGAAGCTCCCAAATTTAGTCATTGGTAAAATAATATTTTAAAAGCAATTTTGTGTTAAAACAAGTAGAATATATTGAAAGGTATACAACAGATTCCAAATGTTGTCTTAGAGATGCTCTTCCCAATTTTGTGCCACATATGTGGGTGCTGTGATCTAATAACAGGTATAGTACAGCCTGGCCTTGAATGACTTTATTTCTTACATATTATCCTACCAATATTATTTATCATATTGAAATTTAATTGAATATGTATTTATTTCTGAATTTTTTTAAAAAGCAAAAACTCAGAGCGGAGCCTGGCCCAACTGCCAGCCGGAAAGGCGGCTCGTACAGGCTGAGAAACTGCGACCTGGAACAGATCTTAGGAACTTCTGTTCCCACCCGGAGACGACTTCAGGACGCAGAGCAGAGCCTGGCCCAACTGCCAGACGGAATGGCTGCTCGAACAGGCTGAGCAACTGTGACTGGGAACAGATCTTAGGAACTTCTGTTCCCAACCGGAGACGACTTCAGGACACAGAGCAGAGCCTGGCCCAACAGCCAGCCGGAAAGGCGGCTCGAACAGGCTGAGCAACTGTGACCGGGAACAGATCTTAGGAACTTCTGTTCCCACCCGGAGACGACTTCAGGACGCAGAGCAGAGCCTGGCCCAACTGCCAGCCGGAAAGGCGGCTCGTACAGGCTGAGCAACTGGTGAGTGGGAGACCTAGGCTGCGGGGGAGCAGAGGGATCTCTGCGGAGTGCACACAGAAAGGGCACCCCCTGCCCTGACCTGCCCTGTCCTCCCCGATCCAGTGACTGGGAACAGATCTTAGGAACTTCTGTTCCCACCCGGAGACGACTTCAGGACACAGAGCAGAGCCTGGCCCAACAGCCAGCCGGAAAGGCGGCTCGAACAGGCTGAGCAACTGGTGAGTGGGAGACCTAGGCTGCGGGGGAGCAGAGGGATCTCTGCGGAGTGCACACGGAAAGGGCACCCCCTGCCCTGACCTGCCCTGTCCTCCCTGACCCAGTGACCGGGAACAGATCATAGGAACTTCTGTTCCCACCCTGAGACGACTTCAGGACACAGAGCAGAGCCTGGCCAACCTGCCAGATGGAAAGGTGGCTCAGAGAGGCTGAGCATCTGTGACCAGGAACAGATCTTAGGAACGTCTGTTCCCACCCGAACGCAACTTCAGTACGCAGAGCGGAGCCTGGCCCAGCTGCCACCCGGAACCTGGGCTGCCGGGGAGTAGAGAGATCTCTGCGGAGTGCACACGGAAAGTGTACCAGGGACACAGACCAGATACAAGGGAAAGGCAAGAACATATCACTGACAACAAAATGGCAAGAGGAAAGAGAAAGAGTATATCCCAAGGAAACCAAGACAATCTAGCAACACCAGAACCCAGCTCTCCGATAGTAGCAAACATAGGAATTCCAAACACTCCAGAGAAAGAAGACACAGACCTGAAATCATGCCTCAAGACGCTGATAGAGTTACTTAAACAAGAAAGGGAGGAAAAGCAAAAAGATTCAGAAGCTTTTAAAGAAGAAACAAGAAAAACACTCAAAGAACTCAAAGAACGAGATGAAAACAGAACCAAAGAAATAAAGGAATGGAAGAGGGAAATTAAAACAGAAATTGACACAATAAAGAAAGCGCTAAAAGAGATAACCCTAGAGTCAGAACACCAAAAAAAGAAATCAGGAGTCACAGAAGCAAGCATTTCCAACAGAATACAAGAGATCGAGGAGAGAATCTCGGGGGCAGAGGACAACATTGCAAACATAGACAAAACAGCCAGAGAAGATGCAAAAAACAAAAAGCTCCTAACCCAAAATGTCCAGGAAATACAAGACACAATGAGAAGACCGAACCTAAGGATAATAGGAATAGAAGAGAGAGAAGAGTATCAACTAAGAGGCACAGTAAATATTTTCAAGAAAATCATAGAAGAAAACTTCCCTACCCTCAAGAATGAGATGACCACGAGCATAAAAGAAGCCTTCAGAACTCCAAATAGGTTGGACCAGAAAAGAAATACCTCCCGACACATAATAGTAAAAACATCAAGTGCCCAAAGTAAAGAAAGAATACTAAAAGCAGTAAGGGAAAAAGGTCAGGTAACATATAAAGGAAGACCAATCAGACTCACACCCGATTTCCCAACAGAGACTATGAAAGCTAGAAGAGCCTGGACAGACATCATGCACTCCTTAGAGCACAAGTGCCAGCCCAAGCTGCTATACCCAGCAAAACTATCAATCACCATCGATGGAGAGACAAAGATATTTCAAGACAAATCAAAATTCACACAATATCTGACCACAAACCCAGCACTACAACCAATTATAGGTGGAAACCCAATACAAGGAGGGAAAATACAGGCTAGGAAAAACAAGAAAACTCCTAAACAAGAAAACTAAAAGAAGAAAAAAACACAGACAAAACTCAACTCAAAAAAGCAAAAATGGCAGGAAACAGAAACAATTATTCCTTGATATCTATTAACATAAATGGGCTCAACTCCCCAATAAAGAGACATAGACTATCAGACTGGATACATAAACAAAATCCAGCCTTTTGCTGCATACAGGAAACTCATCTCAGAGACAGGGACAGACACTATCTCAGAGTAAAAGGGTGGGAAAAAACTTCCAAGCAAACAGCTCCAAGAAGCAAGCTGGAGTGGCTATTCTAATATCGAATAAAGTAAACTTCCAACCAAAAGTTATTAAAAAAGATAAGGAAGAACACTTTTTACTCATTACCAGGGAAATCTGTCAGGAGGAACTCTCAATCCTGAACATATATGCTCCAAATAAAAAATCACCCACGAGAGCCTGGCCCAACCACCAGCCGGAAAGGCGGCTCCAGCCAGAAAGGCGGCTCGTACAGGCTGAGCTACTGAGACTTGGAACAGATCTTAGGAACTTCGGTTCCCACCCGGAGAGGACTTCAGGTCGCAGAGCAGAGCCTGGCCCAACCACCAGCTGGAAAGGCTGCTACAGCCAGAGAGGCAGCTCTTACAGGCTGAGCAACTGGTGAGTGGGAGACCTAGGCTGCGGGGGAGCAGAGGGATCTCTGCGGAGTGCACACAGAAAGGGCACCCCCTGCCCTGACCTGCCCTGTCCTCCCCAATCCAGTAACCGGGAACAGATCTTAGGAACTTCTGTTCCCACCCGGAGACGACTTCAGGTCGCAGAGCAGAGCCTGGCCCAACCACCAGCCGGAAAGGCGGCTCGTACAGGCTGAGCTACTGTGACCAGGAACAAATCTTAGAAACATCTGTTCCCACCCGGAGGTGACTTCAGTACGCAGAGCAGAGCCTGGCCCAGCTGCCACCCGGAACCTGGGCTGCTGGGGAGTAGAGAGATCTCTGAGGAGTGCACACGGAAAGTGTACCAGGGACACAGTCCAGATACAAGGGAAAGGCAAGAACATATCACTGACAACAAAATGGCAAGAGGAAAGAGAAAGAGTATATCCCAAGGAAACCAAGACAATCTAGCAACACCAGAACCCAGCTCTCCGATAGTAGCAAACATAGGAATTCCAAACACTCCAGAGAAAGAAGACACAGACCTGAAAACATACCTCAAGACGCTGATAGAGTTACTTAAACAAGAAAGGGAGGAAAAGCAAAAAGATTCAGAAGCTTTTAAAGAAGAAACAAGAAAAACACTCAACGAACTCAAAGAACGAGACGAAAAGAGAACCAAGGAAATAAAGGAATGGAAGAGGGAAATTAAAACAGAAATTGACACAATAAAAAAAGCGCTAAAAGAGATAACCCTAGAGTCAGAACACCAAAAAAAGAAATCAGGAGTCACAGAAGGAAGCATTTCCAACAGATTACAAGAGATCGAGGAGAGAATCTCGGGGGCAGAAGACAACATTGCAAACATAGACAAAACAGCCAGAGAAGATGCAAAAAACAAAAAGCTCCTAACCCAAAATGTCCAGGAAATACAAGACACAATGAGAAGACCGAACCTAAGGATAATAGGAATAGAAGAGGGAGAAGAGTATCAACTAAGAGGCACAGTAAATATCTTCAACAAAATCATAGAAGAAAACTTCTCTACCCTCAAGAATGAGATGACCACGAGCATAAAAGAAGCCTTCAGAACTCCAAATAGGTTGGACCAGAAAAGAAATACCTCCCAACACATAATAGTAAAAACATCAAGTGCCCAAAGTAAAGAAAGAATACTAAAAGCAGTAAGGGAAAAAGGTCAGGTAACTTATAAAGGCAGACCAATCAGACTCACACCCTATTTCTCAACAGAGACTATGAAAGCTAGAAGAGCCTGGACAGACATCATGCACTCCTTAAGAGAGCACAAATGCCAGCCCAAGCTGCTATACCCAGCAAAACTATCAATCACCATCGATGGAGAGACAAAGATATTTCAAGACAAATCAAAATTCACACAATATATGACCACAAACCCAGCACTACAACGAATTACAGGTGGAAAACCCAATACAAGGAGGGAAAATACAGCCTAGTAAAAACAAGAAAACTCCTAAACAAGAAAACTAAAAAAAGAAAAAAAACACGGACACAACTCAACCCAAAAAAGCAAAAATGGCAGGATACAGAAACAATTATTCCTAGATATCTATTAACATAAATGGGCTCAACTCCCCAATAAAGAGACACAGACTATCAGACTGGATACATAAACAAAATCCAGCCTTTTGCTGCATACAGGAAACTCATCTCAGAGACAGAGACAGACACTACCTCACAGTAAAAGGGTGGGAAAAAAACTTCCAAGCAAACAGCTCCAAGAAGCAAGCTGGAGTGGCTATTCTAATATCGAATAAAGTAAATTTCCAACCAAAAGTTATCAAAGAAGATAAAGAAGGACACTTTTTACTCATTACCGGGGAAATCTGTCAGGAGGAACTCTCAATCCTTAACACATATGCTCCAAATAAAAAATCACCCACATTCATAAAAGAAACTCTACTAAAGCTCAAAAAATACATTTCACCCCACACAATAATAGTGGGAGACTTTAACACCCTACTCTCACCAATGGACAGATCATGGAAACAAAAACTGAACAAGGACACTGCAAAACTAGCAGAGACTTTGAACCAACTAGAATTAATAGATATATACAGAACATACTATCCTAAAGTAAAAGAATACACCTTCTTCTCACCACCCCATGGCACCTTCTCGAAAATTGACCACATAATTGGACACAGAACGAGCCTGCATCGATATAAGAAGATTGAAATACTCCCATGCATCCTCTCAGATCACCATGGTCTACGGCTGGTCTTTAACAACAACAAAGACAACAAAATGCCCACATACACATGGAAACTAAACAACACTCTGCTAAAGGATAGCAGGGTCAAAGAAGAAATAAAGAAAGAAATTAAGGATTTTCTAGAATTCAACGAAAACGAAAAAACAACATACCCAAACCTATGGGATGCAATGAAAGCAGTATTGAGAGGAAAACTCATTGCCCTAAGTGCTTCCAAGAAGAAACTGGAGAGAGCTCACATCAGCAACCTGACAGCACAGCTAAAAGCCCTAGAACAAAAGGAAGCAGATTTGCCCAAAAAGAGTAGATGGCAAGAAATAATCAAACTTAGGGCAGAAATAGACCAAATAGAAACAAAAAAAACTATTGAAAAAATCAACAAAACAAAGAGTTGGTTCTTTGAGAAAATCAACAAGATTGATAAACCCCTAGCCAGACTAACTAAAGGGCAAAGAGAGAGTATCCAAATTAACAAAATCAGAAAGGAAAGTGGTGACATAACAACTGAAACTAAGGAAATTTAAGAAATCATCAGATCCTACTACAAAAACTTATACTCCACAAAATTGGAAAATCTGGAGGAAATGGACGAATTCCTAGACAGATACAAGGTCCCAAAGTTTAACCAGGACCAAGTAAACCATCTAAATAACCCTATAACACCTAAAGAAATAGAAGAAGTCATCAAAAGCCTCCCAACCAAAAAAAAGCCCAGGTCCAGATGGGTTCAGTGCAGAATTTTATCAGACATTTATTAGGGATATAACACCAATATTCGCCAAACTATTCCAAAAGATAGAATCAGATGGAATATTACCCAACTCATTTTTTGAGGCTACAATAACCCTCGTACCTAAGCCACACAAAGACCCTACAAGGAAAGAGAACTTCAGACCAATCTCACTTATGAACATTGATGCAAAAATACTCAACAAAATCCTTGCAAACCGAATCCAAGAACACATCAAAACCATCATTCATCATGACCAAGTAGGCTTCATCCCTGGGATGCAGGGATGGTTTAACATAAGGAAATCCATCAATGTAATCCACCATATAAACAAACTTAAAGACCAAAATCACATGGTCATCTCACTAGACACTGAGAAAGCATTCGACAAAATCCAACACCCCTTCATGTTAAAAGTCCTGGAAAGAACAGGAATCCAAGGCCCATATTTAAACATAATAAAAGCAATATACAGCAAACCAACAGCCAACATCAAACTTAATGGCGAGAAACTTGAAGCAATCCCACTAAAATCAGGGACTCGACAAGGCTGCCCACTCTCTCCCTACCTATTCAACATAGTACTGGAAGTCCTGGCTGGAGCAATTAGACAGCAAAAGGAGATCAAGGGGATACAAATCGGAAAGGAAGAGATAAAAACATCATTCTTTGCCGATGACATGATAGTGTACTTGAGTGACCCCAAAAATTCCACCAGAGAACTCCTATAGCTGATAAACAAGTTCAGCAAAGTGGCCGGATACAAAATCAACTCAAACAAATCAGTAGCCTTCCTATACTCAAAGGACAAACATGTGGAGAAAGAAATTAGGGAAAAGGTACCCTTCACAATAGTTACAAAAACTATGAAATATCTTGGTGTGACTCTAACTAAGGAAGTGAAGGACCTGTATGACAAGAACTTCAAACCTCTAAAGAAAGAAATGGAGGAGGATCTCAGAAAATGGAAAGATCTCCCATGCTCATGGATTGGAAAGATCAACATCTTAAAAATGGACATCCTACCAAAGCAATCTACAGATTCAATGCAATTCCCATCAAAATTCCAACCCAGTTCTTCATGGAATTGGAAAGATCAATGTGCAATTTCATATGGAATAACAAAAGACCTAGAATAGCGAAATCCATCCTCAACAACAAAAAAAACATCTGCGGGAATCACTATCCCTGACCTCAAGCTATATTACAAGGCAATTGTGCTGAAAACTGCATGGTACTGGAACAGAAATAGGCAAGTGGATCAATGGAATAGAATAGAAGATCCAGAAATGAGCCCTCATGTATATGGTCACCTGATTTTTGACAAAGGAGCAGTAAACATTCAATGGAAAAAGGACAGCCTATTCAACAAATGGTGCTGGTCAAACTGGCACTCAACATGCAAGAGAATGAAAATAGACCCGTTCTTATCTCCTTGTACAAAGCTCAAGTGTAAGTGGATGAAAGATCTCCACATTAAACCAGATACACTGAAACTATTAGATGAGAAAGTAGGGAAAACCTTAGAACACATAGGTACAGGAGAAAATTTCCTGAACAAAACACCAATGACTCAAGCTCTGAGGTCAAAGATTAACAAATGGGACTTAATGAGATTGCAAAGTTTCTGTAAGGCTAAGGACATCGTCAAGAAAACTAAACGGCAACCAACAGAATGGGAAAAGATCTTTACCAACACCACATCAGATAGAGGCCTAATATCCAAGGTGTACAAGGAACTAAAAAAGCTAGACACCAGAGAATCAAATTACCCTATTAAAAAATGGGGTACAGAGCTAAACAAATCATTTTCAGTTGAGAAACACCGAATGGCCGAAAAACATCTGAGGAAGTGCTCCACATCCTTAGCCATCAGGGAAATGCAAATCAAAACAACCCTAAGATTCCACCTCACACCAGTCAGATTGGCCAAGATCCAAAACTCAGATGACAGCAGATGCTGGCGAGGCTGCGGAGAAATAGGAACACTTCTCCACTGTTGGTGGGGTTGCAAGCTAATACAACCACTCTGGAAATCTGTCTGGCGATACCTCAGAAAATTGGATATAGTACTACCTGAAGACCCAGCTATTCCACTTCTGGGCATATACCCCAGAGACACTTTAATACACAACAAAGATATATGCACCACAATGTTCATAGCGGCTCTATTTATAATAGCCAGAAGCTGGAAGGAACCCAGATGTCCTTCAGAAGACGAATGGATACAAAAATTGTGGTACATATACACAATGGAATACTACTCAGCCACCAGAAACAATGACTTAACCAAATTCTTAAGAAAATGGCTGCATGTAGAGAAGATCATCCTGAGTGAGATAACCCAGTCACAAAAGAACAGACATAATATGCAGTCACTGATAGTGGGATGCTAACCCCAGAGGCTTGCACTCCCCCAGAAACAACTCACAGACTGTATGAAGTCCAAGAAATAAAGAAAACAAAAAATATACATATATTCACAAAACAAGAAGACTTTGACTATTCCCATGTTGCGTTTTGTTTTGCATGTACTTTACGCTTATTGCAACTAGTATGTTTTCAATGCATACTGTCAAGCCCTTGAAAAAAATCAAGTACTGACTAAAAAACATATTCACATGGTTTTATGTAAAATTTATTTTAATGTCTGAAAAATTAGTACTGACAAAAATGTATAATTTTAAGCAAAAAATGTTTAAAATCTTTACATTTATCTTTGTTTTGCAAAATAAAGTCGTTTAAAAAAAATAAAAAATAAAAGAAAAAAAAAGAATAGCAAGTGGAAATGTAAAGTAAATAAATTCTTTCCTCCCCCCCCCAAAAAAAGCAAAAACTCGCAAAAAAATTTATTAGAGTGAAATTGGGTTTAGAAAACTTTTGATCTGAAAGAGTAAAATAAATACTACCACAGAATTAGACATTAAAAAGACAAGTTCAAAACTGTTTGCTGAAATGGTAACATATATCAATAATTCACAGTTAATTAAACAACCTAGTTTTTTTTTAAATATAAACTGATGATACAAAGAAATTGAACATCCTGAAATCTATAGTTGAGTCTAAAACAGCAAAACTGCCTCATTAAAAATGCCGAGAAAGAGAAAATATAGTCTTCCCCAGGGAAAGCATACCAATAGGTTATCTAATACTAAACAGTCAGACCTGGAAACATTCATACAAGTAATGTTATTTTGACTGAGTAGGTTTTATCAATGCTTCTGTAACTATATATGTATACACACACACACACACACACACACACACACACACACAATATGCAACAAAAACTAATGGAAAGTAAAACAAGGGCATGAGTACAAATGAGATCAAGAAAGGAGACCAAGCACAGTTTAGAGGGAGAAGTATGAAAGAGGTAATTATGTAACTATATTAAACCTTCTTTAGAATAATATGAAGGAATGGGTAAAGGGATGTTTTATATATAGGTAGATTTTAAATTTTTACATTTGGTAGTAAAATCATGATGAGACAGTATCAATATATGATGTTTAGGCAAACCATGAACACAAAAGTGTGACATTTGTTATGTTAGGTTTCTGTATCTTATGTGATATAAGAATAGTGACTATTAATAATTCATTCATATTAATGTGGTTTTTCAGTTCTTAGCCTTCAAGAAAGAGAATCTGTTTTAGATATTTCACAGAGGAAGAAAGATATATAACAAAAGCAAATACTTGATCATTTAGAGGATTCTTAAAGTTTTCGGAATATTTGGAGACCTTATGACTCAGTATGATAGGAGTGTTTATGAATGATCTATTTGGTACTATGCCACAAATAATTCCAATGCCAATGGTTTATACAAATAGTCACTTATCATCTAATAGGTTCAGAAAGTCAGCAATTTGAAAGCAGCATAGCTAACTACTCAGGTCTCAGGTTGTTATAAAGTGGTAAATAAACTTGTAATCTTTGTACCTGGGCTTGGGACTGAAGACATCAAGAAGAATGATTCCCATGGCTATTCTCTCGATACCTCACTCTTTATTCATCTTGACCAGAAATCTCAGGGCTTTAACACAGGTTTTTTCTAGAAGGTCACAAGTATGAGACAAGCCACAATGGAAATAAAAGGCCATTTGTACTCAAGTAACTGCAAATCTCTCTTGATATATTGACACAGAACACATTTACTATTGTTTGAAAGAAGACATAGCAATGGTTGAAACTGAAAGAAGTGGAGATCTCTGAAACTCTTTTTGAGGTTTCCCACTACAAAAAGTAAAAAATAAATTACCACATTTCAAATGGACAGATGTTATCAAATACACTGTTTATATTTTCGTGTTTCTACACTCAAACATTATATGAAACTTGTCTTAGTTAGGGTTACTTTTGTTGTGATGAAACACCATGACCAATACAATTCTTATTAAAGAAAGCATCATCACTGGGGGCTTCCTTACAGTTTCAGAACTGAATCTATTATCATCATAATGGGGGGCCTGGAGGGAGAGAGGCAGGCAGACATGATGCTGGAGAATTTGCTGAGAGTTTTACATACTGATTTAAATTTAGGGTAATTCTCAATAAGAAGACCTTCCAAATATAAAAAACTAAGTCCCTCAGTTGTATTAAATATATTTCACATTCCAAAAATATTACTAATAGCAACTGTATGATATAGTAACCATAAAAACTGTACCATCATTGCAAGTTTTACTGAGTAATCCTGCTATGAACTATGCCTCAGTTAACTTTTCTCAGGACTATGAGATAAGAATATAGGCCACATACCATAATTTGCCCAGATCTAAATATAGGCAACTCTTTAGCATTTAATGCTTAATTAAATTTGAAAGGTCACAATGAAAATTGTAATTGGTTGTTCCACATCCTTTACAAAGATAAACATAGCTGCTTAATTAAATATCAGAGAACAATTAATTAATTGAGCCAGTGCTGTAGAGAAGTAGCTCATGAGTCATTGAGTTCTTTTTACTACCAAGTTTTATTTTGGGGTAAGGGGAGAGGGTGGATTTTCCTAGAGAAAGCCTAGTGACTAAGGGAGATAAAATACTCGAGCTTCCCCACCAAAGCTTTTATACCTGTAACCAAGTTTTATATATGGGCCAACTGTTTGAAGTTCCTGTTTTTCCTCCAACCATCTGCTATCTACCAACATTACTAAGCAATCAATCTTTCTAAAAACACTAAAGGCCATCATTTTCTTTTTTTTCTTGTGTTTATGTGTTTGTTTGTTTGAAACAAAGTCTCTCTACACAGTCCTGGCTATCCTGAAATTTCATTGTAGACCAGGCTTTGCTTAACTCAGAGATCTGCCTACCTGTCTTTCTGAGTACAGGGTTCAAAGATATACAGCATCAGGCCTGGATAGCTATCACCTGTTCTCAAAGAGCTGAGATCCTAATAAATCCCAACTGTTACATTCATCCTACTAAGGCTTACAATGTACTGAATCTCTCCACCTCTGCACTGGCCTCCTGTAATACTGGCATACTCGGGACCACTGGCTTGCCTCCATTGATATCCTCTTGTACTTTTAAGATTTAGTGTGTATCATTTTATTTCTCTCCTCTAAAGTACCTGTATATTCAAAGTCTCAGGTCAAATATAATCCCCTATGTAAACTTTTTGGGTAATGTAAATAAGATAAATTTTCCTCTTCTAGACCTATATAGCATACATACCAAGAACTCACCATAATTCTATCTAGCTGGTATCAGAATATCCAGTCTGTGACTATCAGTTTCTCAGTCTTATGTAGGGCTATATTAACAGCAGCATATATGCCAGCACTAAAGTTCAGTTTGGATAAACGAATGGGTATATAGACTAATAGTAATATTTGCATTGTTGGTACTGAAGTCTTCAATGATATTGTCACACACAGCACTCTTAATACAGACATTGGTCACATCTAAAGTTTTTAAATTTTATTTACATTTGTTTTTCTCCTCAGTTTCCCTTCCAGAACCCCCCTATTCTCTGCTCCTCCCTCTGCCTCTATGAGTGTGCTCCCCAAACCACCCATCCATTCTTGCCTCAGCAGCCTAGCATTCCCCTACCCTGGGTCATAAAGCCTCCATTTTTATATTTGGAATATAATCTCATAAACTCAGGATCAAAGGTAGGCTACTACATGCAATGATTTTAGAAAAAAATAATTCCTGCAAGAGAGCACTGGAATTGCATAATCTCCAATCACAGAACAGAACACTACTATGTTACGCTGTATGTTTGTTTGTGATAGATTAATTTCACTGTGTTAAGTTTAAAATAATATCTCTTACAGGAACCACACATCTTTTTCCAAAAGATGCACAGAGATTGTGTTCATCTCTGATAGTCAACCAACACCCAGAAAGTCAATTTTGGAAAATCAAAGGCTACTAAATGCATCGTAAAACACAGAGTAAGGGCAGCTTTCCAAAGGGAAAGGAAATTCACAATGAATCTAAAACCCCGTGAGAAAATCCTCTTCTGAAAATCTCCAAATCACCGCATTGGGGAGAAGTCAAGTGGGACTCTCGGGCCAGGAGTGAAGCCATAAATCTGAGTCTCATGCCAGGACATTATATCATGGAGTCAGAAAAAGGAATCTAAAGCCCGTCGGTTGCATAAATAACTGAAAAGAGATTACAGTCTAAAGGGGCTGCATACATATTAAACAAGTACTGTGGATCTGCTTGGGAAAATATATGACGCTAAATCTAATAGCCTCTTCTTGCTTTCTGGATCTCAAGTGGAAATTTAAAGCTCCAACATTTTGAAAGAGGACAGAAAGACCGTGAGTAACATGAATTCTTATAATGTGAACATGTACTAATGAGTTCTAAAATATGAATGAAAGTATGTCCCTTAGAGGTACCCTCTAATTTCATCATAAGTAATATTTATTAATTTAACAAAATTATCCCATAATGCTCAGGTTTATTTGGACTGGTCTTTAGATATAAAGTAACATTCTATAGCTGAGGCTGAGCTCAAGCCAACTATGTACCTCAGAGCAGGACTGAACCTGAGTCAGTCTTCATCTCCATCTCCCAAGCGCTGGGATTAAAGATGTGGAGTGGCATGTCTAGCTATCCCTCTTATTTTAAATAGTTTATTGTTCATAAAAGACTTTCTAATCACTTAAGTTTCTGAGTGTTTTCTTTGTATTTAGGGAAGATAATGGTAGTTCTTAATGTATCTATCTGAAAAGGTTTAAACATGATTATTTATTAAGACATGTAGGATAATTAATAAGGAGCTGTAACACACAGAGACAGGAACGTCTGTAGAAAGCCCTTGGTGCCAACAGTTTGAACAGATGGACAGAATATTGTAGCCATGGTCTTGGGATGCCATTCACAGTTATGGAGCTGCGCCTCCTTTCCCTGTGAACTTACTACAGCCTGTTGCCAGACAACCATCCCAGCACATCTCTTCTCTCAACATCTTATTTTTATCCTTTTGTTGCTATTACATGGAAGCAAAATGTAGTCTTTAAGAATTCTAAAGAAGCAGACACATTTATAGTTTTATCCACTCATACTATTTTACATAAATAATACATAAAGATTAGACTACATGAGTGACCTGCCAACCTCTGTATAATGCTAGTTAATCCACCTGTATGGAATTAGAATTCTATATAAAGTGAGATAGCATTAATGTTCTATATATAAAGAGGCGGAGAGAGGTTGGATATTGAGGGATGAGATGGGTCTGGAACTTTAGTAGACATTACTATAGTCCCAGTTTTTAATACAAGCTGAAAAATCACATTCCACTCTCCTACATACTTTTCTCTTCCAGCTACATTCTGACAGTATTTAGCTGACCGAGGTCCTTAGCGAAATCTAATAACCATATTGTGTCAGACTCATAGTCCCGTCTGATATTCATTTTTGGAACAGAGATTTTTCATGTCCATTATTTTTGGATATGTAAGTTCTGACAAATGTCCTCATGCTGATATGAGTAGTAGGCACAGATTTCATTTATCTAATATGCAAAGGAACCAGCATCCATTCCTCCTGTGACAACTGAGATCAATCATTGCCAACCAAGTCTAAAGCTATAAAAAGCTATAAACGTAGAAAGCAAGGGTGGTGATCAGGAAGCAGACTGACAGGCAGGCAAGTGAACAGGCAGAGTGGGAACTCTAGGCAAGACCACGTTGTGAGCGACACAGGCGACAGAGAGCAGCTGCTCCAGTGGGAGCAACTGGCACTGGCAGAGCTGAAAAATCAAACGAACATCACAAATGATAATGGTATACAACATGGGCTCCTCCACCAAGGCGATGACAGAGCTGAATGAACCTGTCATAAAAATTTCCTTTCTGTGATCTACAAGAATGGAATTGGTGCCCGACATTCTTGGAAGGTCATCAGTAGCATTGAGCGAAAATCTATGGCAGATGGCAATGAAAATAAGTTGGAAAAAGTTAAAAGAAGTTAGAGAAATGAAGGTTTACTAGAAGATCAAGAGGAACCAGAAAGAGTTTGCAATGATGTCTTCACCCTGCTGGACAAGCTCCTCATCAAGAATTCCAATCATTTCCAGTGTGAGATCAAGGTGTTCTACCCGAATATAAAGGGTCATTACTGCTGCTACTTGGCAGAGGTGGCTTCTGGGGAAAACGAACACTGTGGCTGAAGTCATGCACAATGAAGCCTTTGAAATCGGCAAAGAGTACATGCAGCCCACACGCCAATCTGGCTTGGCCTGGCCCTCAATTTTTCTGCCTTCTACTATAGATACAGAATGTATCATGATTGGCCTACCACTTAACTAAATGAATCTTCGATAACGCCATAGCTAAGCTGCATATGTTAAACTAGGACTCTCATCATGTGGTGGCTAGGAGACAAATGCAGCCTCTAGACAAGCAGCCAGCAGGATGAAGAAGCAGGAACAAGAACGACTGGGGGCCTGTAGGTTCCTGTCCTTTCCCTCACCCCATCATTAATTCCTCCTTACCACAATTACTTTATCTACTTCTAAACCTATAAGCATTGGCAACACCACTCTTCAGAGTCACCCTCTTGCCCTTGGGAAGCAGCTTCAGATAAGTGTTCCTGCACATTTACTGGACTGATGTTTGCTTTGAGCCACAGGGTGCTTCCTTTCTCATTATGCAGAAAAGTGCATTGTGAGTGAGATACTCTATTATGTTTATTGATTTATGGCAAATCCAGGTAATGGTAACTGAGGAGTGTAGAAAGGAAAATTAACCAACAGGGGCCTATTTATGGCTGCTATTTAAAACAAGCTGATAGTATTTTGTTAAGCAAGCAAAAATGGATTCTACTTTACTATGCCTTCCTTCAGCTAATGGAAACTGACACAGCAACAGTATGTTCCTCACTGTCATCTGCATAAACTACTTTATGTGAGCTTTCAGTGGGCCTTGCTGTGCCCGTTTTAAATCATGTGTACACTCCTTTTCACTTAAATGCATCAGAAGTTTTGATATGTATAAATTTTGATTTGTTTGTTTTGGTTCTTATTAGGAACCATGGACTGATTTATTTTTGGTTGTGATTAAGCACCATAAATTAATTTCTTTATTCATTCAATCTTTTATTCATTCATCTATTTATTTATTCATTTATTTATTGTAACTCTTGCTCTTGTGTACCATGAAAGCACCATACGTGTCAATTATGTGTCAATTATGTGTTAATTATGCTGAGTGTTCATAAAATGCAAGATTGTTAAAATAAGTGTTTTGGACTTAAAAAGTAAAGACATAGGGCTTTGGGAAAATAAGAAAGAAAGAAAGAAAGAATGAAAGAAAGAAAGAAAGAAAGAAAGAAAGAAAGAAAGAAAGAAAGAAAGACAGGAAAGGAAAGGCTTTATTTGGTGAACGTTCAGAAAATGTGAGAAATGTGTTATTGAAAAGTCCCTGGGGTCAGGTGTATTTTAGAAATATTATGATGTATCTCTGGATCTCTTGTATCCATCTATAAATTGGTTAAATGCTATTTCCTCTCACTAGATTGTAAAAGGTTGAGGACTATAGGGAGGCACAGCTCAGAGCACAGGATGAAGAATACCTTATTCAGAAAAACAGAGATCATTGTACTGATTCATTCTCTGATGCACACCTCATGAATGTACTTCTTAACTCCGAGAAGGCAGTGAGAACTCCCAGTATCAGCAGCTGTTTTCAAGGGAAGAGAACTGTGTGACCCTCTCTCTTCAAAGCCCTTTATAGGCAATGCATAAGGGTAGCTTTCTAACTGACTTCTCATGTCATAATGTCACAGGCAGAATCACCCTCAAGTTGCCTGGTAGACTATCACTTTCTTCTTGATTTATAACTCAAAGCTCCACACACCTTGGACGTCAGAAGCCCCATTTAGGTTTTGAAATTTGGATATTAACCCAATAGCTCAGAATACTCAAGATACAATTCACAGACTATATTAAGCTCAAGAGGAAGGAAGAACAAAGTGTGGATGAATCAGTCCTCCTTAGAAGTGGGAACAAAATACTCATGGGAGGAAGTAAGGGACAAAGAGTTGAGCAGAGATTAAAGGAACGGCCATCCACCTGGGGATCCATCCCGTAAGCAGCCACCAAACCCAGTCACTATTGCTGACAGGAGCTTGATATGGATCTCTTTTGAGAGTCTCTTCCAGAGCCTTACTGATTCAGATGAGGATGCTTGCAGCTAACCATCGAACTGAGCACAGGGACCCCAATGGAGAAGTTAGAGAAAGGACTGAGGGAGCTGAAGGAGTTTTCAACCTCAGAGGAAGAACAACAATATTAACCAGCCAGATTTTTCAAAGCTCCCAGGGACTAAATTCCAATCAAAGAATACACATGGGGAGACCCATGGCTACAGCTGCCTATGTAGCAGCGGTCTGGAATCAACAGGAGGAGAAGCCCTCGGTCCTGTAAAAGTTCATTTCTACAGTGCACTGGAATGCCAGGGTGGTGAGGTTGGAAGGGGAGCATCCTCACAAAAGCAGGTGTAGGGTGGATGGGATGGGGGAATCAGGAAAGTGGATAACATTTGAAATGTAAATACATAAATTATCCAACATAACAAGGAAAAATAAAGAGAAAAATGGAAGAGAATGTATTCTTCAATTTTTATATAACTTCAATTAATAAATTTCATTGAAACTTTGCAATAGTATTTTTTAAAGAGGTTCTTCTGTGCAGCAGTATAAGCAGATACCAAATCTAAAAATATTCGGTAATTCATTGGCTAAACAGTATTTTTAATATATTTATTTAAAGCATTTTACAATCCAGGTTTTATCCCCTTCCCAGTATACCCTCAGACAGTTCCATGTCCCTATGTCCTTCCTCCATCTCCACACAGCATCTTATTAATTAGTTTTAAAAATTCAACCAAGTTTTTAAAGCTGGATTAAAGCATAGGAATACTTATGTAACAACCATTTCTTATGTGATTCCAATGCAAATACCCAACCAATTATTCTAAGGACCAAAGATAATTTAAATTAACTTGAGAAATGATGAGTGCATGGTAAATCATGTTATTGATTAACCATTATTCTAATAAAAACCACAGATCCAGAACTTATGAAACAGTAATTCCCAATGCATTTAATATTAAGTAGGTTTATAGAATCATTAAACTGAAAATGAAAGTATTTATTGACATAATCTAGAGGATTTTAAAAAAACCTTTAAGAAAGAGAAAAACTAAGATTAATTTTTATAAAACTACCCAACTGCTAAAATACTCTGTGCTCTCATGAAAAATAATAAAATACAAAAGTAAATGACAATAAAACCTTACATATAAGTTTTCACAAAAGTGACAGAATTAAATATCTGTTCAAAATCAAAGCACACAAAAACCTCTAAGAAACCTTGTAAAGTCAATAGTTAATCAAAGAAGAAAAATTATGAATAAGGTTAGAAACATGTTTTAATTCAACAATACTAGATGAGTATTGTGTACTTTAAAACCATATTGAATAATATTTTCATCATTGCTTGAAAATATGTTAATTAAAAGTAGGATGTAAATAGCACTTTACTGACTAATAATTGTTACATCATGATATTAACATACTGATAAGACTTATTTAAAATTCTGAAACACATAGTCTTATTGTAAACTAGTTGAGATATCAATAATCAGAAAGTAACAAAGGCTATTACAAATTTTCACTCAAGAATGACTCTGGTTTTATTCAGTAAAGCCAACTGCTCAGTTCATTTTATTGGTATTGGTGATCAAATTAAATCAAGATTCAGATTCATCACTAACTGAAAATTTAATCATCCTCAGCTCAACACACCCTCACGATAGGACACTGTGTTGTGCATGGCTTTATTTTCTGTGTGCACAGAGGTAAGAATTTATTCTTTTTCCCCCCAGAAGTTGGAAACCTATTATAAATCATTTCCAAAATTGAATATATTTCTTGCTTCATAACTCTAGCAACTCTGCTTATAAGATTCTATACATAAAAATCATGTGGCAGATAAGGGAATAAAATGTGCATTATGTACGGCAACTCAAGAAGGAAAGACCAGACCAGGCTGTAGGGCTTTTTCTAGCCACCTGCAGAAAAAATGCTTTCACTCCAGAGGAAGTGAAAGATCTCTATGCCAACTTCCTTGGTGTAATATATTCCTATACCTTACCACGTGTTTTCTATGGGGTATTAATAAAAACGATGAGTTCATAAATAGCTAAAGCCACATCACACTTCTGGCCACTAATAATGGGATTCATTTCTCTGTGCTCATAGGAAAAAGCTTTTTACTCTTCTCAATATATACCACTGGGTAGTTATAATATTTTCTTGATCAGAAAATGGTTGTCATTGGTTGTATGTGTGTGACTCAACATTCTATGTGTTTTTATGTTCTTAAGATATATAATTGTCTGTAGTGACAGAATTACTGTTTATTAAGTCTTAATTAGTCCGTATTAATAAAAATATTCAATTTTATTTAGAAATAAAACTAACCTTAAAAGTAAATTATACATACGTGAAGTGTGTGTATCTGAGTGTAGATAAGTATGTTATCTGGATGATTGCAGGAGGCCAATGAGGTAAAAAAAAAAAAAAAGGCATGAGAGACCTTGTAACTATAGTTACATACAGTTTTAGGTTGCTGTGTGTGTAGCAGCAATAGAATTGGATTATCTGCAAGAATAGTAACTTCTTACTTAGCCCTATCTCCAGCCTCAGATTACTTATATGTTTAAACATGGCTAAATCCGCATAATTCAAGAAAAATTACAGTTCACAGGACTTATTTTTTGTTTACTCAGAGTGCCTAGTCAATTTTCACATAATCAGTAGTCTAACCGAAGCATTGAATATAAAAGAAAGATAGCTATGTGTTCAAAGGGATGAAAAAACACTGGTGATGCAGTCATTATGTGAAGGAAGTGAACTGATGATTTTCTAAATGGTTAATGTTCTATCGATCTATCTATCTATCTATTTATCTAATCTATCTATCTATCATCTATCTATCTATCTATTATCTATCTACCTATATATCTATCATCTCTCTTTCTTTCTATCTATCTATCTATCTATCTATCTATCTATCTATCTATCTATCTATCTATCTATGTATCTATCTATCTATCTAAGCTATCTATGTAAGCTAGCTGGCTATATCTCTCTAATACTTTCAGAGATTGGCTAATTCTCATGAGATAGATGACAAGTTTGCCAGCCATTGGTTGGTCATTTCATTATTTTCTGCAGCAGCTTTATGCCTGCACTTTCTGTAAGGAGGACAAATTTTGGGTCAAAGGTTTTATGGGTTGGTTGATGTCTTTAACCCTCTACTTGGAGGCCTACCTGGCTATGAGAGGTGACCACTGCAGGCTCCATAAACCCCACTCTAGATGTATCAGCTAGAGTCACCTTCACCTACTCTCTAGAGACTCTCAAAGCACAGGTCTCTGTCACATTCAAAAGACACCTCCCACTCCCGCAGATATTTCATTCACTATCTTGGCCCCCTCTTATGGCTTTCCCTACATCTGATTCATACCCTCTCTTCAACTTGTTTCCCTCCCCATTCCCTCTTCTATGCAGTATCCTCCTCCCTCCATCCTCTTCTGATGAAAGTCAAGCACCTCCCTTGGTCTCTCCTTGGTTTGTTATTGTTGTTTTTGATTTTTGTTTTGTTTGCTTTGTTTTGGTTGTGTATTTTACCTTCTGTGAATTATACAATGCCTGATGTCCACTAGCACGTGAGCACATACCATGCAAGTTCTTTAGGGTCTGGACAACCTTACTCAAAATGATATTTTCTCTTTGCACCCATTTGAGTGTATAATTCAGGGTGCCCTTGTTTTTAGTAGCTGAGTAGTATTCAGTTGTTCAAATAAACCACATTTTCTTTACCCATTCTTCATTTGAGGGGCATCTGAGATATGTTGAGTTCCTGACTATTAAAAATAAAGCTGCTATGAACATAGTAGAGCAAATGTTTTTGTGGTATGGTGGAGCATATTTTGGGCATATGCTCAGGACTGGTATAGATGAATCTTGAGAGAGAACAAGTCCCAATTTTCTGAGAAACCACCAAATTGATTTCCAGAGTGGTTATACAAGTTTGCACTCCAATCAGCCATGGAAGAGTACTTGGCCTTGCTCCATATGTGCTGTCACTTGTGTTTTTGATTCATTCTTCGGGGTGGGGGAGTAATGTGGAATCATGGGGTCATTTGATTTACATTTGATTTGCATTTCCCTGCTGACAAAGGGTGTTGAACATCTCTCTAAATGTGTCACAACCTTTAGAGATTCCTTTGTTGAGAATTAGTTTGTTGTTGTCCAACTTTAATTTTTTTATATACTTTGGCTATTCACCCACCCTCTGCCCAATGTAGGGTATGTGAAAATCTCTTTCCAATCTGTAGGTTGCAATGTTCTCCTCTTGACAGTCTCCTTTGCCTTACATCAGCTTTGGAGTTGCACAAGGTGCCAATTAGCAATTCTTGATCTTCATGTATGCACTACTAATATCCTGTTTAGGAAGTTGTCACTTGTACGTATGCCTTCAATGCTATCCCCTAATTTCTCTTCCATTAGACATAGTGTATCTGGTTTTAAGCTGAGATATTTGATCCATTTTGACTTGAGTTTTGTGCAGGGTGATAGGTATAGATTTATTTTCATTCTTCTACATGGAAGCGTCTAGTTAAACAAGCATCATTTGTTAAAATGCCTTTTTTTTACCCATTGTATAGTTTTGGTTTTATTGTCAAAAATCGAGTGTCCATACGTGTGTGGGTTTATTTTAGAGTCTATGATTCAATTCCATCAACCATACAAAGAACAGCAATTTGTTTCTATACCACAACCATGCAGTTTTTATGACTATTCTTCTATAGTAAAGCTTGAGATAAAGCATGGTACAAACTCTAGAAGCTTTTTTTATTATTATGCAGGATTGTTTTAGCTATTAATTATTTTTTTCTATATTAATTTGAAAATTATCCTTTCAAGGTTGTAAAGAATTGTGTTGGAATATTGATGGGAATTGCATTGAAACTATTGATTGCATTTGGTAAGATGGCCATTTCTTATTTGTTAATCCTGCAGATTTATGAGCATGGAAGACCTTTATATCTTTGATATGTTCTTCAACTTTTTTTCCAGAAATTTGAAGTTCGAGCCTTTTCTTCCTGTAATCATTCACCACTTTCAAACGTTCTCTACAGTGTATTTAAAAATCTTCCCAGTACTAACAATACCAAGAGATAGAGTAACGGGAATGAGAACTTAATCAGTCTCTTACATTGATCTTTAAATATTTGTTATTGCTCATTTTTTAAAGGAGCTACAGAGAACAAAATCTGGAGATGGTTTGGTTTTGTGGGCTTCTGAACTTCCATGGGTTCTATATTTCCTGTTAATATTCCTATATTTTTTAGCTTTTGTTTTTATATTTGTTTTACTATGCATATACATATATATGCATATATTCACATGTATGTACATATACCACACACATATTTATCAATTTTATAAGAAAATTATACTTCCATAAGACAGCTAGCACATACCCATGCATATTAATCTTTTGCTCCCAAGCAGTTGGCATCATTTTGTATTAAATTTCTAATTGTTATTAATTACTTTGACATTTCTGGGATGATCATTAATCTCAGCGCAGTCATTTTGTATATCTAAAGGAACATCATTTGCTTCTCATCAGAACTTTCTTTCTTCAGGGCTATTCATAAATGTGTCATCTACTGTAAATCACCACTAAGGGAATGAAATCCAACATCTGGATGAACATTGGTAAGGTCAAAGATGTCAAGGCTAATTTCAGCCCCCTAATGCTGAAATCAATCACTCTGCTCCCATGCGGCACTATTATAAGGAGAAATGGCAGAGGGAGAAATAAGATTCTCCTAGTGTGAAGAAGTAAACTGGTATCATTGCCGATGATGATGATGATGATGATGATGATGATGATGATGATGATGATGATTATAATAATTAATATAAGTGAAATACATTCTTATTACTACATGTCTTATTCTAAGCTTTAAAATATTTAATGGTGAATATTATTAATGATTTTATTCTACATATAAAGGAACTTAATCAAGAAATAAATATATTTTCCATTAGAGAACAATTTATATGTGAAAGACAGGGACTTGACAGTGACTTTTTCTTGAAAACAAACTCAATTAATTGAGAGTAATACATGGTTTTTACTACTGAAAATTATGGTTACAGATATACTTTAGTTTTCTTAGACATCTTTGTTTAAGAAATTATGTGTGAGGTATCCTCTCTTGTTCTCATATTGAGAAATAGAAAGAAAGATATGAAGGAAGAAAGAAAGAAAGAAAGAAAGACAAGACGAATGAATGAAAGATGAAACACCATTGTTAGAGCTAGTAGACGATGTGGAGCATTCTGTAAATAGTAGCTATCATTTGTTCATCCCCACAAAAACAAATTACATGTCATTCATATAACAAAGATACAATTCACAAAAGGTGTAACTTGTGCATCCACAACAAGGCTGACAAATTCATAGCAGGAGAAATCACTGGTATTAGGACTAATGAGACTGATGTATTAGGAGTAACCAATGAAGCTCTTGCACTTACTACTGAGCTATTGGCTAATAGGAGATCTTTGGAGACTGGAAGTTATCCATTTAGTGGTATGCCTACCAGTGAACATCCCAGGTTCTGAGGGATAACTTCAAAGTGTTGGTTGGACATATAGCTCTGGTTAAACTCAAACTTAATGCATCAGAAAACAAAACAAGAAGTCATGAAATGTAGGAAAAAGTTGCATAGGAAAGAAAGGGGTATATGGAAAGGAAAACACAAGAGTAGGGAAAACTTCTGTGCATTTTGTACATATATGTAATTACTTAAAAATAAAATTAATTAATTAATTATAATTATCTTGATATTACTTTTTACTTTCTTAAATAAATTTGACTTGGAGAAACGTCTGACTTCAATTCTGATGGATCAACAAGTCTAGATTTATATCTTTGTTTAGAAACTCAAAGCATGAGGTCCATACCAGGGCAAATACCAAAGCAGAAGTGAAAAACAGAAAAACAAATGAAATTATGCATTTCAATGTTATGAGATAGTTCACAACAAAGAGAACCAATGAACTATGGGACTCAGAGTGCAGCAGGTCACCTGAACTGGGGAGTCAGGAATGAGGTGCCAACTACACACCAGAGTATAGAAGACTAGGATCCAGAACATAGAGAAAAGTGGGTACTATTAAAGATAATTTTCTGAGAACAGAGCATTGATTAATGCATAAAGGGGTAAAAATTTCAAGCATAATGATCAAAATCACCCACTGAATTAACAGAAGTGTCTGACAGAGAGCAAAGAATACTGTCAAGTCCTACTAGTTAGTCAAAGATGACGTCAAGATTCACAGAGCCAAAGAAGAGAATAAGGAAAGATGATGTCCCAATAGTATGGAATAAATAGTAATAATCATTTCATTTTTCTATATTCACTTAAAATTGTATCAGCAAGATATACTGGTGGATAATTATTTGCAAGTATGAAATTTGGTTGTAAAATGAACCTAATATATTTACGTGATATTCAAATGTCTGACATTCAATTAAAAAATAATCAGTCATGCAAAGAAGAAGGAACATAAAATCCTGCACAAGTGATTAAATCAATCAGAATTGACAAAGCTATTGGAATTCAGAGACAAGATCAGTCAAAGAGTTTTAAAATTATATCATACATGTTTAAAAGTTTTGAAGCATAGAAGACACAATAGCATAAAATTGAATATTTTAAAGATTTATTTTTATTCTCTTTCCTTCCCTCACTCTGTCTCTCTTGCTCATGTGTGTGTATGTGTGTGTGTGTGTGTGCGCACGTGCGTGTCTGTGCACACACATATGAAGGTCTTAGAGGGTGGGTCATGAATTGTTCTCCTTAAAAAAGCAATTATTTTTTACCACTGTGTCATGTTTCCAGCCTTTAAAACTGAACTTCTTCTAATAATTAGTACAATGTCCAAGATGGAAAATACTATGGATAGACTTAATGACATTATACATTTTCAAACAAAATATCTGTAAAATTGGTAATTTAATATTAAAACTATTTAGTATAAGAGCCAAAGATATGTGTACATAACACACTTGGATGTAGAAAGAAATATTTCAAGATATTATGTTCAAACATTGGAAAATTAGATATATACAAGAATCTATGTGTTTCTGTGCCTGAGAAACAGAAAAGAAAATGGTAAAAGGCTGGACTGATCACACACTGTAAAGATTTGTCACTAAGCATGACAGCATGAGTTGTGTTCACACATCCTTGTTCTATATGAGGAAGCCCACTCCTAGAAGCTGTTCATAACCTCTATGTGTGTTAGTGTATTTATACATACATACACACACGTGCGCACACACACACACACACACACAGAGAGAGAGAGAGAGAGAGAGAGAGCACACACACACACACACACACACACACAGAGAGAGAGAGAGAGAGAGAGAGAGAGAGAGAGAGATTATACAAGTGCAAATTTACAAAAAGTTGATACCAACTTACATCATGAACAAAAATTTTAAAGTCAATAATAACAAAAAGTCATTATTGCAGAAAGAAAAATTAGGTATATGTTGACTACCCAAGAACCAGTGTTAGGAGTAAGAAGGTATTTTGTTACAAGCAATGTGGAAGAGCACATTTATATAGCACAAAAGAAAGGGAGAACAAAAATGAAAGCAGTGATCCTAGAATTATCTATTCACTCAAGTAAGTTTTCAAAGTGAAGACTTAATAAAGTTATTTTTGATATGTGTAAATTTAAGAAGTTATCACTTCCATAAGATCAATGGTAAAAAGATCTGAAGAAGTCTTTTGGGCAAGAAAGAGAATGACACCACAGAGAAAACAGAACTGCATAACAGCAAGCAAACACTGATCAAGGATGAGAAGATTTATGAATATTTGCCACATGGAAAGTTGTGATATATTACTATAACAAAGAACGAGATCTGAAAATTCAAAGAATGTTATTGAAATATCTTATACAAAGAAATATAAATTAAACTTAAGATAGTCTCTGCTAAGCTAAAGGTTTTCATTATGACCCTCAAATATTACTTTAATGGTTATTAAAATAATATATAAATCAATATCTTCAACTTTAATTTTCTTCACAGCCAAGCTTCAAGAGGACATGGAGAAGCACTAATACAATCATAAAGCAGAACAAAAAGTTCGTATTCATAGAGAAGCTCTTTTTTCATCAAGAAGCATAAGCTTCAGTAAGGATATTAAAGAACAGTACATTTTAACAAGCTTGCCATAGTTGACATAAATAAAACATTAGAAAAACGCAATATATAATCTTCCATTATTTATTCGTTTTTGAACAAAGCAACTAGAATATTTACCAGTGTAAAGTAATGTATACATGTTTCTGCCTTCCTTCCTTCTTTTCTCTCTCCCTCCCCTTTCTCTCTCTTTCTATTTCTCTTTCTGCATGTGTCTGTGTGTAATGACATACTATATATCCCCAACAAAAATCAAATCATATTGTAAAACATACAAAGAAATGTACATGTAGGTAAGATGCAACAGGAAGAAAGGGCAACAGTTAAGTCAAATATAAGCCAATAGATTAAAGACAAACCAAATAATTAACAAGAGTTATGAATGAGGAGATGGGGCCACATTATTTTTTTAATTCTAATTCTCTTGTGAATTTTGGGGGGGTTGGTCATAAATAAGAATATAAAATATATTTCATACTGAAAGTAAAAAATTTAGCATAAAGTTTCACAGCTTCAAATGCCAGTTCAAACTCTATATTCATTACATTTTATAGAATTTAATTTTAGGTAATTTTGGTATGTGATGTTTTTATTCATCTCTAAGTTTTATAGTAGAAATTTGAATATAAATATATGAATACATAATTTTTAGCAAAACAAATTTCATTAAATTGATAATAGGTCATATTATTTTAAAGTATATTTGAATATGATGATGTTAAATTAATTCCAGTTAATGGATAGCTTTCTTAGAAATTCTTTACTATTTAGAAACTAAATTATACAATTTATAATACAACTCATGGCTCAAAGAGAAACTAAAGGAAAAATAGAAATGCATTTTTAATTGGAAAAATCTCTAAAACCTTATTATAATCTTCTTATGTGGTCATAGAATAATACACAGAGCATATATAGTTATATGATAAAGAAAATAAAAGGTCTCACATAAATATCCTTAGCCTTAAAATACTAGAAAGAAAATTAAAATTAAGGAAAAAGTGATAAATAGTAATATATAGGAGGTAAGGAATTAATAAAATATAATAAAATAAAAGTTAATTTAATCATGTTTCTAATTTAATAAATAGAATTGTTTAAACTTAGCTAGACAACACTCAAAGTAAAAGTAAAATAAATTATTAAAATTAAAAAGATAATAAAACATTTCTGTATACAGCCTTGTTCAAAGTTTCAATGTATGTGGTAAATGATTTAAATAATTTGTGATGTGAACAAATTTCATGAAAGATACATCACTGAAATTCACTCTAACTCACCTGCCCACAGGTCCCTGGGAGCTTAGAAGATCTGCAGGAGCACTTTACAAAAGGAAGGGTGAGTCAATTTTTTCTGTCCACATTCTACCCAGTGACAGGCTGCCCACAACCATCAAGGCACAGGCAGAGGTACTGCCTGGGAGTGCACACTTCTGGCCCAAGGACATACCCTGCCCAGGTACATCAGGATTGGGATCTGCCATCAGAATTCTGCTTGTAAGAGGAACATCCAGTAACAATCTTCCTCTGGACTATGGGCCCATAGATCCACAAGAGAGATAAGCTCTAATAATAGACAACAAGGTCGCTTAGCATTACCAATAACAAGATGGCAAAAGGCAAGCACAAGACTCTGAGAAATAGAAACCAAGACAGCTTGGCAACATCAGAACATAGTTCTCCCACCATCGCAAACAGTGGATATCCCAATGCACCAGAAAAAAAAAAGATTTAGACTTAAAATCACACTTCACAAAGATGATGAATATCTTTGAGAAGCACATAAATAACACACTTAAAGAAATACAGAAAAACCAGGAGAATACACAAAAACAAGTTGAAGTCCTTAAAGAGGAAACACAAAAATCACTTAAAGAGCTAAAGTAAAGCACAAACAACCATGTGAAAGAACTGAAAACAGAAATAGAAACAATGAAGAAAAAACTAAAGGAGACAACCCTGAAATTGGAAAACCTAAAAAATACATCAGGGGTCAATGCTAGCATCACCAATAGAATACAAAAGATGGAAGAGAGAATCTCAGGAGCAGAAGATAACACAGAAATCACTGACACAACAGTCAGAGAAAATACAAAAATCAAAAAGATCCTAAGCCAAAACATCCAGGAAATTCAGGATACAATGAGAAGACCAAACCTAAGGATAATAGGTGTAAAAGAGGGTGAAAAATATCAACTGAAAGGCACAGTAAATATCTTCAGCAAAATCATAAAAAAAAAAAAAAAAAAAAAAAACTTCCCTAACCTAAAGACTGGATCAGAAGGGAAATTAAACACATAATAGTCAAAACAACAAATGCTCACAATAAAGGAAGAATACCAACAGCAGTAAGAGAAAAGGGGCAGGTAAAAGATAAAGTCAGACCGGTCAGAATTACACCAGACTTTTCAACAGAGACTAGGAAAGCTAGAAGATGATAAACTGACATCATACAGACTCCAAAAGAAAACAAGTTCTAGTCCAGGTTACTATATCCAGCAAAACTCTCAATCAACATAGGAGGAGAAACCAAAATGTTCAGGACAAAAATAATTTACACAATATATGTCCAAAAATCCAACCCTACATAGGCTAATAGATGAAAAACACTGCCACAATGACGGAAACTTCACCCTAGAAAAATCAAGAAGTGAATCCTCTTGCAACAAACACCAAACAGAAAAAGAAAACAAACATAACTCTGCTTGGAACAACAAAAATAGCAGGAAACAATATTCACTATTTCTTAATATCTCTTAACATGGATGGAATTGATTTTCCAATAAAAAGACATAGACTATCAGACTGAATACATAAACAGGATCCAGCAATTTGCTGCATACAGGAAACTAATCTCAACAACAAAGATAGGCATTACCTCAGAGTAAAAGGTTGGAAAAAAACTTTCCGAGCAAATGGTCCCAAACAAACAAACAAAAAAAGAGCTGGAGTTGCCATCCTGATATCAAAGAAAACTGATTCTCAAGCATACGTCATCAAAAAAGACAAGGAAGAAATCTTTTTATTCATCAAAGGAAAAATCTATCAAGAGGAACTCTCATTCCTAAACATCTATTCTCCAAATACAAGAGAACCCACATTCATAAAAGAAACTTTACTAAAGCCCAGAGCATATATTACATCACAAACAATAATAGTAGGAGACTTCAACATCCCACTCTCATCAATGGACAAATCTTGGAAGCAGAAACTGAACAGAGACACAGTGAAACTTACAAAAGTTATGAACCAAATGGATTTAACAGACATCTATAGAATATTTTACCCTAAAACAAAAGGATATACCTTATTCTTAGAACCTCATGGCACCTTCTCCAAAATTGACCATATAATTGGTCACAAAACAGGCCTCAACAGATACAAAAATATTGAAATAATTTCATGCATTTTATCAGATCACCATAGACTAAGGCTGGACTTCAATAACAACAAAAACCCCACAAACACATGGAAGCTAAACAATGCTCTACTCAATGACAGCTTGGTCAAGGAAGAAATAAAGAAATCAAAGGCTTCTTAGAATTTAACAAAAGTGAAGTGACAATATACCCAAATTTATGGGACACAATGAAAGCAGTGCTAAGAGGAAAACTAATAGCACAGAGCACCCTCCAAAAAAAAACTGTAGAGAGCATACACTAACAACTTGATAGCACACCTGCAAGCTGTAGAACAAAAAAAAAAAAAAAAGCAGATACACTCAAGAAGAGTAGATGAAAGGAAATAATCAAACTCAGAGCTGAAATCAACCAAATAGAGACAAAAAGAACTATACAATGAATCAACAAAACTAAGAGCTGGTTCTTTGAGAAAATCAATAAGCTTGATAAACCTTTAGTCAGACTGAGCAGAGGGCACAGAACAGTATCCAAACTGACAAAATCAGAAATGAGAGGAGAGACATAACAACAGAACTTAGTAAGCCCAAGAAATCATCAGACACTCTTACAAAAGCCTATACTCAAAAAAACTAGAAAATCTAGAAGAAATGGACTTTTTTTAAGAAAAGTACCTGGTACCAAATTTAAATCACGTTCAGAAAAACCATCTAAACAGCCCCATGACCCCTAAGGAAGTAGAAGTAGTCATCAAAAAGCTGCCAATCAAAAATGCCCAGGACCTGATGAATTCTATCAGACCTTCAAAGAAGACCTAATACCGGTACTCGTCAAACTATTCCACAATATAGAAACAGAGGGAACACTAACCAACTCATTCTTTGAAGTCACAATTACACTCATTCCTAAACCACACAAAGACCCTACAAAGAAAGAGAACTTTAGACCTCATAAACATTGATGAAAAATACTCAACAAAATACTTGCAGACTAAATCAAAGAACACATCAAAAAGATAGTTCATGATGATGATCAGGTGGGCTTCATCACAGCAATGCAAAAATGGATCAATGTATGGAAATCTAATCAACTATATAAACAAACTTGAAGGAAATAAACCACAAGATTATCTCTCTATATGCTGTAAAAGCATTTTGAAAAATTGAACACTCCTTCATGTTAAAAGTCTTGGAAAAATCAGGTATTCAAGGCACATACATAAACATAGTAAAAGCAATACATATCAAACAAGTAGGCAGCATTGGTAAGGCAGTAAATGGTAAGAAACTTGAAGCAATCCCACTAAAGTCAGGGACTAGACAAGGCTGTTCACTGTTTTCTTTCCTATTCAATATAGTACTTGAAATACTAGCCAGAGCAATAAGACAACAACAACAACAACCAAAAAGTAAAAAAATGACCCTATAAATTCCATCAGGGAAAATTTATAGCTGATAAACACCTTCAGCAAAGTAGATAGATATTAAATTAATCCAAGTAAATCAGTAGTCTTCCTCTACTCAAAGGACAAACAGGCTAAGAAAAAAATTAGAGAATTGACACCCTTCACAATAGCCATAAAGAGAATAAGATACCTTGGTGTAAACCTAACCAAGCAAGTGAAGGATCTGTACAACAAGAACTTCAAGTTTCTGAAGAAGAAAACTGAAGACTTCAGAAGATAGAAAGATATTCCCTACTCATGGATTGGTAGGATCAACATTTTTAAAATGGCCATCTTGCCTAAGGCAATCTACAAATTCAGTGCAATCCCCTTCAAAATTCCAATTCAATTCTTCATAGACTTAGAAAGAAAAATTTGCAAATTCATTTGGCATAATAAAATACCCTGGATAGCAGAAACCATTCTCAACAATAAAAAATGTTCTTGGGGAATCACCTTCTGTGACCTCAAGCTGCATTACAGATCAATTTTGATAAAAACTGCTTGGTATTAGTACAGAGACAGGTAGGTAGACCAGTGGAATAGAATTGAAGACCCAGAAATGAACCCACACATTTCTGGTCACTTGACCTTTGACTAAAGAGCTAAAAACATTCATTGGAAAAAGGACAGCCTCTTCAACAAATGGAGCGGGTTGAACTGGCAGTCAGCATGCAGAAGAAGGAAAATAAATTCTTTGTTATTTCCTTGTACAAAGCTCAATTCTGAGTGGCTGAAAGACCTCTACATAGAACTAGGTACACTGAAACGAATATAACAAAAGGTAGGGAAGAGCTTAGAACACATAGGCACAGGGAAAATTTTTCTGAACAGAACACTAATGGCCTATGCTCTAAGATCAAAAATCGAAAAATGAAACCTCATGAAATTGATAATCTTCTGTAAGAACATGGACACTGTCAAAGAGACAATATGGCAACCAACTGATTGGGAAAATGTCTTTACAAATCCTACATCTTATAGAGGGCTAATATCAAATATATACAATGAACTCAGGAAGTTAGATTCTAGGGAATCAAAAATCTTATTAAAATGGGGTATAGAGCTACACACAGAATTCTCAATTGAGAAATGTCGAATGACTGAGAAGCACCTAAAGAAATGCTCTACATCCCTGGTCATCAGGGAAATGCAATTCAAAACCACCCTAAGATTCTACCTCACACCAGTCATAATGGCTAAGATCAAAAACTCAGGTGACAGCAGATGCTGGCAAGGACATGGAGAAAGAGGGACATTCCTCCACTGTTGGTGAAATTGTATATTGGTACAGCCACTCTTATAATCAGTCTGGAGGTTCCTCAGAAAATTGGAAATAGTGATACCTGAAGACTCAACTACATCACACCTGGGCATATACCCAAAATTAGCTCTAATAAATAAAAAGAAGACACGCTTAACCATATTCATAGCAAGCTTATTTATAATAGCCGGAAGCTGGAAAGAACCCAGATGTCCCTCAACAGAGGAACTGATTCAGAAATTGTGGTACATATACACAATAGAGTACTACACAGCTATTAAAACCAATAAGTTCATGAAATTCCTAGGCAAAAGGATGGAACTTGAAGCTATCTTCTTGAGTGAGGTATCCCAGTCACAAAATAAAACTCATGGTATGTACTCACTTATAAGTGGATACTAGCCTCCCCCTCTCCTCAAAAAAAGAGCTTGGAATACCCAAGAAATCATCCACAGAACTTATGAAGCTCAACAAAAAGGAAGACCAAAATGTAAATGCCTCAGTTGTTCTTAGAAGAAAGAACAAAACAAGGGGGGAAATTCAAGGTCAAATGAAGGAGCAGGGATTAAAGAAAAGATCTGCAGAGACTGCCTTGTCTGAAGAACCACCCCATATGCAGCCACCAACCCCAAGTACTACTGCTGATGCCAAGAAGTATTTACTGGCAGAAACCAGACATGAATGTCTCCTCAGAGGCTCTCCCAGAGTCATGCAGATACAGATGAGAATGCTTGCAGCTAAACATCAGACTGAACATGGGGACTCCCAGGAAAGAGCTAGGGAAAGAACTGAAAGAGCTGAAAGGTTTGCAACCTCATGGGAAGAACAGCATTATCAATCAGCCAAGGATTTGAGGTGGAGAGGGTGATTGGGAGAGGGAGCACATTTATGGAAGCAAGTTGTGTAGGACGAGCGAAGGGAATGGGTGAGGAAAGGTATAACATTTGAAATGTAAATACAGAGATTAGCCAATAAAATTTTAAAAATTACTTAGAAAAAAATAAAAATAAAAAAAAACTAATGCCACATTTTACTCATGCTAACTTTCAAGTTGAAGGAGGTAAGACATAATGCAGTTTATGTGCAAATACACACATTTCCCCAAGTACAGTTGAGAAGTAGAGATCTTCCTACATAGCAACTTACTCTTAAACGTTCTTGACAGTGGTGAAATATATTCTATGTTGACTGAAATAATAGTTTGACTTTCATAAAACTTTACATACTAGGCTTTAAACCTTATATCTCCCACACTATACGAATGACAACTGGCCTCAGTTACAATGATATCTGCCTGTTTCCCACTTTTGTCACTCTTGGTTCCATTCTGCCTTCTTTCCTGTCACTCTTTCGACCTCTGACTTTTCCAGTATTATTTTCATGAACCCGGAACATCAGCCAACTCTTTCATCTCTTTATCTTCTTTCACATTTTCTAGTTGGATGAATTATCTTCTGAAATACTAAAGAACCAGACAGGTTTCTATCTAAATTGTTCCCATTCCCATTGCCCATTAGGTAGTGGAAACTGAAGCAGACAGGGGTTCACTGTTTTGTGTCTTTCTATCTGTGAGATTTGAAGTAAATTACTTGCTTTGTACCCCAACTTTCCTATCAGTAAAGCAAAGTCCACATTAACATTTCTAAGTCAAATAATGCATAGATAAAGTTGAAAAAATATTTAATTTGTAGAAAGGCTTTTTATCTCTTTAAACTTTAATATCCTTAATTTGCCAGAAGACAAAGATCCCAAATTATTACCATTCTTACTTGACCTGGGAATTTGATGTCTATAAAGTTTCAGTCTCTTGCAATGAATCAGATAGTGTTGCTCTCCCTCTCTAAGAAGTTTTCCCATCTCTGTTTGTGTAAAAGTACAGTCACCTTGATTATTCTAGAATTGGAATATATCCTAGAGATGATTTCAGCTTTAAAACTCCTATTGTGCTGATGCTCAAATATTGAAATCAAGGGAGGAGACTCAGTAAACTGAAACTCCTGATGACTTCCAATGCCTGACAGTCCACTAGACTTTTGTGCCATGAATTGTGGCAAGACATGGAGTAGACATTCCCTGCCTATGACAGATGAGCTGTCCTATCTGATTTTGTGAGGAAGCTAAAGACTGCCATGGTTGCTGCATTCGGGTGACTTCCAGCAGGAAGACACTCTTGTCCCTATTGACGCCCTCTTCGAGTCAAACTGCTCAGGATAATGAGGTCTAATTGGAAGCCCTGACTTTTTCCTCAATCACTGCAACTTTTTATTTATGCCTTTGTCCATGGCGTCTTCTGTCAATAGAAATCAAGCTGAGAACCATCCCCTCAAGCAGCCCCTCCAAGCTTTGCATTTTTAACAACAGCAGTTCAGCAGACACTGAACAGATCTCTGATTGGGATGAATAAATTGTTGGAAAGGAGTGGAAGTGTGTCCCATTTGGCAAATTCAGCCACAGTTCTCACAGCAGGGGAAGAACAAATTTCATTTCCACAAGAAACCAGGCTGGTGCGCAGAAGAGTTAACAGCGGAACTGAAGGCTTCTCTTATTAGAACACACACGGACCTTCAGCTCTGCAGTCCACAGGAAGCTCACCCTTTGCTGCTTATGTCTTCCTAGATGTTCATCGTCACTTCTAGGATTGGAAAGGACAGGCACTAGATTTATACTGTGCATATACAAGGATGAAGCCTTGAGAGAAAGCAAAAAGATATTCTTTGTGCTAAGGTGAATCTGAGAATTTGAATATTATGATACTCTAATAATCAAAGATACCCTTAAGACAGCATTGTGTATGGCATAATGCCAAAATGCATGAATCTGGCAAAAATAAATTTTACTTTAATCACATGAATGACAAGCTAATTACATGTTTATTGATAATATATGCTGCTACGAATAAGCAGGTAAACGGATAAATACTCTAGAGTATAGGGACAGCCGGAATATCTGAGTGCAGTCTGAAGAGAGGTTATTCTTGATCTTTTATCCCTCTCTGTCTCCCAGTTGATATAAAACTTATCAGCAAGTCCAGAGAAGCTCTACCAACCAGTTCAATCCAAAAGAATTTTTAAAATTTCCTGCCCAGTTACTAGTTGGCTGAATGGAAGTTGTTAGACTACAGTACATTTCAGTGTGTTTCTGACATAACAAATCTTGGACAAGGGGAAAGTGCTCACAGCCCAGCAAACATTTACTATCAAACAGCACCTGAACTTTGACATGGTTTTGAAAACAAATGTGGCATCCCTGGACTTCTTGCAGGTTCTTGAAAATCACTGAACAGCATATACATTTGCTGATACTACTCTTTATATATTTCGATGTCACTGAGACCAAGAATGCTCTGCATTGACTTTAAATGGGGGATAAACTACAGTTTGTATTTTACAGTTGGCTGTTATGTTTCTGAGTAAATCACCTTAGCACTTGAGACTTCAAATCTTGCTAAAGCTGAATTTGAGTTCTGGGGTGCAAGAAATCTTCTTGTCTTAGTCAATTAAGGATCTGGGAACACTGATTAGTATTAATATGAATGATTTTTGCCTACTGTTTTGTGTACAAGAATGTAAACTTTTTTTACTTATATGATGCTTATTTGAGGTGGTTTATAAAGTAACTTGAACAAAAAATGTTCCCAGTAAGAAAAGTTTGAGTAGTTATATTTTTATCTTTCTTATAAATCAATATTGTAAAGTTTGACACTACAGGTTCTGAGAACAGAGGCTAATTCTCTAATTACATCAGCATTTACTTAATAAATGAATCTGGGAGAAATAATTTGCATATCTGAGGAAATATTTTCAATCATAGTAGCAGAATGAATACTAATTTGTTTATGCTATACTCTAAATTTTAGTACAAATAATAGTCTTAGTTGGTTAGTACTATATTCTGTAGAATGATAGAATTTAAAGTGTGATTTTATTTACCTGTTTGAAGATATATAAATTTTCAAAATAAATTTTAAAATAAGTTTCTACATTCAAAATTTACTTTTTTCAAATCTATTTTGTTATGTGTACTTAGTGTTATGAGGTAAAACTAAGAAACATATAAATGCTAATTTGCTAAATCAATATTTGACCTATGATATTAAGTTATTAAGAATATGGTAGCAATCAGCTTTCTGAATTCAGAAAATAAATTTTGAATTCAGTTGGATTGTATTATTTTCTGGTTTTACTCTAATTCTCTTGTTTTACCAAGATTAATCAGAGCATTATATTTAGAAAGCATGCACCTTTATTTTTTTAACTTTATTTTAAAAAACAAAGATAAATGTACAAATTTTCAGCATTTTTGCATAAAAGTATACAAATACATTTTAAGGTTGTAATTAAGTATTTGTGGGTACATATACATACACATATATATATATATATGCAACAATAATATAGGAAAAGAGGCTATTAATTTGGGGGATAGGAGAGAAACTAGGAGGGGCTGTAGGGAGGAAAAGGGGATGTGATACAGTTCTATTTTAATTAAAATATATTCTTTTTTTGTTGAACTTCACAGTCTGCGAGTTGTTTCTGGGGTGTTCAGAGCTTTCTGGGGTTAGAATCCAATTATCAGTGACTGCATATTATGTCTCTTCTTTTGTGACTGGGTTACCTCACTCAGGATGATATTCTCTAGATTCATCCATTTTCTTACGAATTTCGTTAAGTCATTGTTTCTGAGTAGTACTTCATTATGTAAATGTACCACAATTTTTGAATCCATTCATCTACTAAAGGACATCTGGGTTCTTTTCAGCTTCTGGCTATTATAAATAGAGCTGCAATGAACATTGTGGTGCATGTAAGAAAAGCATGCACCTTTAATAAGGTATGTGTGTGCGCATGAATTTATATCAAACCAAATAATATATTTTGCTGCTTATGCAAACTTGAACCAAATAATAAAAAATGAACACTTAGAAATGTCATGAAGAATGATTGAAAATATCATCTCAAATGTCTAGATTTTTCTCATAAACACCATAAGCACTGAGTCTTTATGTGTTTGTAAAACCCACCACTAGAAATTGTATTAAGAAAGTGTAAGAAAGCTTTACCTTAGAGATAAAATTTTTGAAATGTTGAAAGATAAGGCTTCTTAATAGTGAAAGTAAGAAAAGTTGTGGAATGACTATTGTCATAGTAACCATACCTAAGCAACAAGAAAAAGGATGTGAATATCTTTGGATCTCATGACACGCCATGTCTATAGTCTTATTCTGTGCTATTTAAAGACCTTGACATATTTACCAGATCAGAGTGATGGCTGAAATTGCACAATAATACTTATCACTCATCTTAGCATATGCTATCTATTAGACCTTCTGATCATGCTTGTTTTCTTATGGTAATGTACTGTAGTGTGAATTAATAGAAAAGCAACTAGCATCCTAATTTTTTAAGCTATTCCAAATATATCTCCTTTGTTGGCAAATCCTGGCGGATCGGCCATCTAAACCAGGGGCCTCTTGTTAGCCAAATTTTTTCTACATGCTCACTTGACCAAAAGCAAATCCTTTTCCTGCCTCTTCTTTTCCACCCTCTCCAACCAAAAGTCCCCCTATTCCTCGCCCAGTGTTTGGTTCCTAGGAATCTTTATTCATTAGGGGAGGGTTCTCATGAAGTCACCTGAGTACCTGATTTTCTGGATCCAGGAAGCCCCTCATGGGGATGCAGAATTAGAATCAAAATACAAAAAGTACCAGGGCTATCAGGTTCTGCTTTGGGATTTACATGAAATAGAACTCCAGAGCTGTTTTCCAGAAATTACAGAATATTCTACATTAATTAAAACATTAAGTTTCAAAAGAAAACTAACAGTTTCTGAAACATCTAAGTATTGGAACATTGGATATTATGATTATGAATTTTTTATCCAAAGTAGGAAAATAAAGAACCTGTTATTCTGTGAAGTTTATAAGGATTCAAATTTCATACATTGCATTGTAGACAATACGTTTTATCCTTCTCAGTTTTCAGTAGGCTCCAATATCTGACAGACTTTGATGTTAATCATAATTTTTATTCATCAGTGTTTTGCTTACCTGGACTTTTGTTAAGCTGAAAAAGTAACGAAATATATGAGCATCAGTCAGATAATCAAAAATATAGAAGAAACAAAAGACAGCTATCAACCCTCTTCCAATAACAAAATCACCAAACTTCCACTTTTTACTTTATAATTTTTTAGAATATCACACAATCAAGTAGCTAAGAAAAGAATTCAGATAGGATGTAGAGTATTGGTAGAATGCTTGCCTAGGAAACATGAAATCCCAGTTCAAATGTCCAGCATAGCACACACACACACAGACACACACACACACACACACACACACACAAGCATTAACATAAGTATAAATTTCTAAGTTTAAAGAAATTTGTGTACTTACATAGTTGTTGCCTCATATAACAGTTGTTCTGTTTTGTTGTGTTTTTCTCCTCTATACGAGAGGAGATGGAATCCAGGCCATTGAGCGTGATAGGCTAGTGCTGTCCTAGAAAACACCCTCACAATCACTGTGTCAACTCATTATGCTTTTCAATGATATTATGAGAGGGTTCTACCTAGTTACAGTTTTCTAAAACTTTAGGTTTGCTAATTCTTATCATCTGATGGTGGTAGCCAACAACAGAGACAAGTTAGATAACTTTTCTAACATCCTACATCTGAGAATGTGTTCTCAGTGTGACAGTGTGGTGGTAGAAAGAAGATGTTTCCCCGTGGGTTCATGTATTTGAACACAAGAGCCTCAGCTGGTGGCAGTCTTTGGGAAACTTTTGGAACCTGTGGGGGATGTGGAATTCCCTGGAGCACACTTTGAGGGTTTATAGCCTTGACCCATTTCTACTCTGTTCCCCATGCTTTCTGTTTATGGGTAAAGATGTAGTTGTTCAAGCCTTCTCTGTCAACCTGCTACCATGCCTCCCTGACAGTAATGGACTACTCCTCTACATTCGCAAGCTGAAGTAAACTATTGCTTCCATAAATTCCTTTTGGCCTTGCTATTTTATTACAGCAGCAAGAAGTAACTAAAAGAGGTAATGGCTCAGGGATGGTGATCACCATAATGATCAGCAGAACTTTACAGTTAAAAGGCTTATAAGTAAAGCCAAGATCACTGTGCTGACTCAGTGCCCTGTGATCTTTTGTGTCTTATCTCCAGCCAGAAATGAATATTTGATTTTTGGAGCTGAGCAGAACATTTATTCTTTACTTTTTTATTTTGTACAAGCAACTGAAATATCAATGTACTGCAAATGGATCTCTGGTCTCACAAAGCAGATTTTATGGAAAAAACAATATACATCTTTTGAGTGTGTGTGTGTGTGTGTGTGTGTGAGTGTGTGTGTGTGTGTGTGTGTGTGTGTGTGTATGCATGTAAGATAATTAGTTATGTAAAAACTCATTATCCAAAGGACAATCAAAGGGAAGTTTAAAAAAAGATTGTTTTGATTATTTTTTTTCAGTATTTACGTATCTTTACAAAAAAAAATGAAGAAGAAAAATTGCTTAAAAATAGGTTGATTCTAAATGATGTCAACTTCAAATTTAATCAAAGTTTGTATTACCATTTTCAGGCCAAGAAAACATATAATATGGAAGGAATAATCACTGTTAACCTCTGTAGCCTCTGTCAAGGTATTAATACTCAATGTCATATGAATGCTTGCTGAGCAAGGAACAATTTCATTGAAGTGTTCATCTTTACTACTCTACTATGCAGGTAGTATTGTTACATCTCAAATTGATAACTTCAGACATGAAATTTATTTTCAAATGTTATAATGTATTTTGGTCAGATGTACACCATTCTCTCCCATCTAGTCCCTCCCCTATCTCCCCACAGCTTTCCCTTCCCAACTTCATGTGATCCCTTGTCATATTTAACCTGCTGTCTCTGTTCTATCTGGACTGTAAGTGAATACATATAAGACCATCTATTTGAGCATAGGTAGCTTTTCTGGGATTGCTTCCCTGAAGAAAACTGACTTTTCCTCTCTGGCAGCCATTTTTTTAACAGTAATACCTCAGCCAGGGATCATGTTTTAAAGGCGTGTCACACATTCATGCTTGACTTGGAGGTGGTTTGACCTTTGGCAGCTTTTCGGCCTCCAGTCAGAGCTGCCTTGAGTTAGTTGATGGGTACCATAGTTCTTTCCCACCAGGCAAATAGTGGTAAAGTTCAGTCACCCATTAGAACTGGCTTTCTCTTTCTGTTTCTGCTTTCTCTTCCTTGATGATCTCTGAGCTTTGGGTGAGGGGGTATTATGTAGATGTCTGGTTTAGAGCAGAGAAATCTATGATTGCTGATTCTTTGTTGCTAACCATTCCTGGCACTAATAATTTTATACCACAAAAAGAAGCTTCTCTGAGGACAAGAGTTTATTCCCCTAATCTAGTGGTTTAAAAGTAAAAGTCTAGGAGGCAGTTTAACATGGTGTCCAAATGTTGGCCCTCTATTCTTATCTTTAAATGGCATCCTGATGGCTTCTTAATAGTGAGCTGCTGATTATTTCTTGCAGTCTCTCCCCTGTGCACACAGTTCACTGTCAGAAAGTTCTGTAGTGGTTTTACATTTCTAGGATACCTAGGATAAACTCTTTATTCCTACTCAGAAAAGAATACTTCTGTGCATTCTGAATATATAAATGTTGCCTGGAAAGTTTCATCTAAGTCTTTGTGAGTCTACTAAAATTTTCATGGCCCCTATTAAGCTAAGTCATGTGTTCTTTGTTGGAATAAGAAACTATCTATTGGTATGTCTTCCATGTAAATATTTGAATTTTTTTCAGTAAATAGCATAAAGCTAAAACAATAGGTATTATTTTACTTAAGATCAAATTAATTAAAATTCATTGGCATAGTTCATTTTATGGCATTTAATATATATGCATATTTCAAACTTGAGCAGGAAATCCAAATTTACATATTTAGGAATATCTTTTGACTTTGAGGAAATTGTGTATTTCCTGAATTAAAAGTAATTTCTGGAAACATTTTCAAAATTCAATTTAAATATTATTTCCTCCATTTTAATTATTTGTAATATTTTTATAGTTTACTGTGGTATCATAATTTACTCCTTTCTTTCCTCCCTCAAATCTCTTCCTTCTGCTGTTTTATTTTACACTCTTTTATCCTGTGATTATGTGAAGATTCTGGAGCAACTGTTGATGCCCTGTTGTTCGGTATGAAGATAAAAATACAAAGAATTTTTATGCTCTCTCCTGAAGGATGCAATTTAACCATGAGACAAATTTAGCCTTTATTGACTAGGATTTAATGTATGAAATCTACCCAATATATTCTCGTAGAATGTAATCAATATCTTATCCTAATGGAGGTTGACAGCCTATGTCAAAATGATTTTGTCAAGTGTATTTTTCAGACTGCGATATAAGCATGGATCATAACAGAATATACTGTTGTCCTAAGGAATGTGATTAAATTAGCTCACAGAGTTTGCCTTATCTTCTCGAAAGCACATTAAAGTAAAGCATTTCAAAAATGGAGAGGGAAGTGGGGGATGGAGATGAATGGAGTCAGTAGACCAGCGTGGAGAGGGTAGACTAGAGCTTGCTTTAAGAAACATTTACCTGGGCACTCAGCATGCAGAAAAATAAAAATAGACCCTTTCTTATCTCCTTTTACAAAGCTCACGTGTAAGTGGATCAAAGATCTTCACATTAAACCAGGTACACTGAAACTATTAGATGAGAAAGTATGGAAAACCTTAGAACTCATAGGCACAGGAGAAAATTTCCTGAACAGAACATCAATGGCTCGAGCTTTAAGGTCAAAGATTAACAAATGGGACTTAATGAGATTGCAAAGTTTCTGTAAGGCTAAGGACACTGTCAAGAAAACAAAACGGCAGCCAACAGAGTGGGAAAAGATCTTTACCAACACCACATCAGATAGAGACCTAATATCCAAGGTATACAAACAACTCAAAGAGCTAGACACCAGAGAATTAAACAACCCTATTAAAAAATGCATACAGACTTAAACCAAAAGTTCTCAATAGAGGAATATTGAATGGCTGAGAAACATCTAAGGAAGTGCTTGACATCCTTATCCATCAGAAAAATACAAATCAAAACAACCCTGAGATTCCACCTCACACCAGTCAGATTGGCCAAGATCCAAAACTCAGATGACAGTAAATACTGGCGAGGATGTGGAGAAAGAGAAACACTTTTCCACTGCTGGTGGGGTTGTAAACTGATACAACCATTCTGGAAATCAGTCTGGCAGTTCCTCAGAAAAATGAACATAGTACTACCTGAAGACCCAGTTATTCCACTTCTGGGCATTTACCCCAGAGATACTCCAACACACAACAAAGATACATACACCACAATGTTCATTGCAGCTCTATTTATAATAGCCAGAAGCTGGAAAGAACCCAGATGTCCTTCAGTAGATGAATGGATGCAAAAATTGTGGTACATTTACACAAGAGAGTACTACTCAGCCATCAGAAACAATGACTTAACGAAATTCTTAAGAAAATGAATGCATCTAGAGAATATCATCCTGAGTGGGATAACCCAGTCACAAAAGAACAGACATAATATGCAGTCACTGATAATGGGATACTAACCCCAGAAAGCTCTGAACACCCCAGAAACAACTCACAGACTGTGTGAAGTTCAACAACAACAAAAAAGAATATATTTTAATTAAAATAGAACTGTATCACATCCCCCTTTCCTCCCTACAGTCCTTCCTAGTCTCTCTCCTATTTCCTCAAATTAATAGCCTCTTTTCCTATATTATTGTTACATATATGTGTATGTGTGTGTGTGTGTGTGTGTGTGTGTGTGTGTGTGTGTGTGTACCCACAAATACCTAATTACAACATTAAAAAATGTATCTGAAATAAATAAAAAAAAGAAAAAAAAAAAGCATTTACCTGGCGTTCAAGGACCTCACATATGCGTTGTGCTGTGCTCAGAGTAGACCGTATTCAGACAGAGAGGATAATAGCTGTATGGGTAACCAACTAACACTGGCAGAGATAGGTGCTGCCAAAATCACACGTGTTTACATCAATGTTTAAAGTTAGTACAACAGATCTGACTTTGCAGTGGCCAGTCATGTGAGATAAGATGACATTTTAATTGGTCCTTTTAAAACCATGTAATTTTTGAGCACTATTTCAGAATTGACTGTTTCCAAAAGTCTGAAAACTTTTCTCCTTTTCCCTGAGTTACCAACTTCTATGTTCTAAAATCCACAACCATTCTCCATTACTTAATACCTGTTTAAAATCTCAAATAACAACACTTCCGTTTGCTTTACTCCATGTGAAGCCAAGCACATTTCTAGTACACCGTGTCTGAGCAGTACTCCGGAGTCATTTTGACAACTGTGAATATATTGTTTTTTTTTGGGGGGGGTGGTTCTTTCAACTAATAGTAATCTAGATGTTAATATTCATCCATTTTACATTATGGAATTTGTTGCCAATGATTTGAACTAGTTCATAAGAATCATTAAGTCTTTATCAGTGCTGTTTTGATTACATGAGCTGCCAATAATTTTCCCGTTGTTGATTTTGTTAGATTGGTTTTATGTTTTATTGTGGATAGCAGCCACCCAAACCAAAACTGTCCCTTACTCTGCCTCCTGTGTTGACAAGCTGCTAAATAATCCTCATGGCCCTTTCTTATTCTCTTTGCATATAGGGCAGGACATTTTTAGATTTTCTTAGTTCCCTTTTGTACTAAATACTTGCAACTATAGCATTGACATTTGAAGCCTTTTTGAGAAGGAAAAATACTAAGCATTATGACACAAATTCCCATTACAGGAGATGGAGTAGCCAAATAGAAAGTATTCTCCTCTCCCAGGTGTCTACAAATCAGATATATTGACACTGTTGTACAGCTGGAGCCGAGGTAGCAATATCAGGAATAATGGTTATATCAAGCAATGCCTAATAGTAGAGATCTTGGGAAAATATATGGTGTTTGTGACCAATACAACATCTTTATCTTCATATACAAGCATGAGCGATGAATGCAAGCTTTGGCTTTGTTTCTGGGATATCTCCCAGAGGAATGAGGGATCACCCCATCTCTTCCTCTTCCTTTCTTATTTATATATATATATATTTACTTGCTTGTTTGGTGTTTTAAGACAGGCTTTCTCCATATTGCCTTGGCTGTCCTAGAACTCACTATATAGAGCAGGCTGATCTCAAATTCAGAGCTCTACTTGCCTCTGCCTCCCAAATGATGCGATGGGATTTAAGGACTATAACGCTATGCTATATTTCTTTCTTTTCTAATACTTCCATATATGTGGAAGTATTACGTATTTCAGAGAAATTTCCTAATAATATATATGTGTGTGTACATATATATATATATATATATATATATATATATATATATATATATATATATATATTTCAAATTCTCTTTAAATTCTGCCATCTCTATAATTTTTAACTTTTTCACTTATTCCTTATGATTTTCATATCATGCAACCAATATCAATCATTCCCCCACCCCTTCATCTATGTTTTCTCCAAGCACCCCCCAAAAGAAAACAAAAATAAAAACAACAGAAAGGAAAATAAAACATAATTTAAAAATTAAAAATTAATAAATCTCTCTGTGGAAACTGATGTGTCACAAAGGACCTTTTTGACCTAAAAGCTTTACTTGCAAATGTTTGTTGCAATGAGCCATAGCTGTGGCTTGAGGCTCTGCTACACTATCAGTACTGGAGCTTGTCAGATATTTTCTTACTGCCCTTTGTTATAAAGATCCTTCATCCTTGGTTCTGCAGGACCAGCCCTTTCATGCACTCCAGTAGTTAACAGATAGAGGGTACACTGGGTTGTGCCAACTGGATTTGGACCAGTATGGGGAATGTGTTGTTCAGCCTGCCAGTTGTCCTGTGCCTGTTTCATCAGCAGACCATTTTTCCACTTTTCCTGGGTGAGGGACAGGGACAGCTCTTCTTCTGTCCCAACTGGCAAGGGTTGGGCTGTCTCTTTTGTGCCAACAGGGACAGCTCTCCAGCATTTCTCCAGGTAGAGGCAGGACCAGCTTTCTAGCTATGATGCCTACACAGACTTCTCTGACATTTCCACACCACCAGGGCCAGCACTATTGTGGTATGTGGGACAGATGCTGGCCCATTTTTACCATCCTTATTTTTAATTTCACAAAATAATAGGCATATCGAAGTGGACAGGAAAAAGGCTTACTACAAAACTCCAAACAACCCTGATACACTGGGAATAGGAAAAACTAAAGAATGTCAACTGGTTATCCATTACCAATGGTCAGTCCTGGAAAAATACAGACAAGTAACTTATGATGAACAAGTTAAGTTTAGAAATTATGCACATAAACACACACATACACACACACATATATATATATGCATATGTACATATATATTTATATAAAGCAAAAATAATGAAAAATAGGTAATGAATTTGAAACAGAACAAGAAAGGGTATACTGGAGAAAAATCAAAGGGAAAAGTGTTACAAAACAAAACAAAACAAATGTAATTGAAAGTTTCCATAGATGGTGTGCTAGTTAAGGGTGTTAATTGGGTTTCCAGAGGTTCCCAATTTAGTAAAATGGTTGGTGGCTCAGTGTCTGAGAGATTTTGGGTATCCAGGTTAGTTAAGACTGCTGGTCTTCCTATGGAGTCGCCCTCTTCCTAGTCTTTTTCCAGTTTTTCCTTAATCCAACCACAGGGGTCCCCCAGCTTCTGTCCATAAGATGGGTATACTTATCTACATGTGACTCTTCTTACTACTTGTTGGGCCTCTCAGAGGGAAGCAGCCATGCTAGGCTCCTGTTTGTAAGCACACCATAGCCTCAGTAATTGTGTCAAGACTCAGGGTCTCCCCATGAGCTGTATTGTAATTTGGGCCAGTCACTGAACTTCCTTTCCCTTAGACTCCATTTTACTAGAGGTGGACTCTACAATTCCCTCCCCACTGTAGGGCATTTCATCTAAGATCCCTCCCATTGAGTCCTGAGAGTCTCTCACCTCCCAGGTCTCTGGTACATTCTAGAGCCCCCTGAAACCTACACACCTGTACCCAGAGGACTGCCTGGTTGGCCTCAGTGAAAAAATATATACCTAAACCTCCAGAGATGTGAGGCCCTAGGGAGATCAGGGGGCAGGGGATGGGGACATTCTCTTGGAGACCAGAGAGAAGGAATGGGATGAAGAAGAGTCAGAGGGCAGGCTTGGAGAGGGATAATTACTGAACTGTAAAAATAAATAAATAATAATAATAATAAATAGCCCAATGCATCTTGATATGCCAGGTGATGAGGGCCAGCCCAGCTGGGGTCTTCTTTCTTGTTCTTCTGGAGGCTGCAGAGAGGAAAGAGCATTGGAGGAGGGTAAGACATTGTTTTAAGAGATGTTTAGGGTTGCTGTATAACAACACAAAGCTTATTCATCTAAGGCTATTATGCTACTGTAGCTGGTCTGCCTTCTGTGTTCCTCTGAGGTCCGGAACTGCAGCCTTTTGCACGTGGCACCTCATGCTAAACAGCAGGAGATGAAGCAAAGAATTGATTGCTAGAGCCTTTCCCATAAAAAAAAAAAAAAAAAGACATCAGGGAAATGCAAATTAAAACCACTCTAAGATTCTAATTCAAACTAATCAGAATGGCTAAAATCAAAAACTTGACAGCAGATGCTTGCAAGGATGTGGAGAAAGAAGAACACTCTTCCATTGTTGGTGGGATTGTAAACTGTTACAACCACTCTGGAAATCAGTCTGGCAGTTCCTCAGAAAATTGGATATAGTTCTACCTGAGGACCCCGCCATACAACTTCTGGGCATATACCCAAAAGAAGCTCTAACATCTAACATGGTCACATGCTTCTTCATGTCATAGCAGACTTATTTATAATAGCCAAAAGCTAGAAAGAACCCAGATGTCCTTCAACAGAGGAATGGATACAGAAATTATGGTACATTTACACAATGAAGTAGTACTAAGCTATGAAAAACAATGACTTCATGAAATTCCTAGGCAAATAGATGGAACTTGAAGCTATCATCTTGAGTGAGGTAACCCAGTCACAAAAGAACACTCATGGTATATTCTCATTTATAAGCAGATACTAACCCAAAAAGCTGAATACCCAAGAAACAATTCACAAAACTTATAAAGCTCAAAATGAAGGAATGCCACAAGAAAGAAGAACAAAACACTCAAGGGAGGAAATTAAGGGAGAAATAAAGAAGCAGGTATTGGACAAAGGATTATCCAGGGAATGCCTCACCAGGATAGGATATTCACCCCATATGCAGCCACTAAACCCAAGTATTATTGCTGATGCCAAGTAGTCCTTACTGGCAGGAACCTGATATGGATGCCTCCTCAGAAGCTCTACCAGAACCATACTGACATAAAAGAGGGTGCTTGTAGCTAACCATCAGACTAAACATGTAGACCCCATTGAAGGAGCTAGAGGAAGGAATAAAGAAGCTGACAGGGTCTGCTACACCATGTAAAGAACAAAATCATCAACTATCCAAACTCACCACAGCTCTCAGGGACTAAAACACCAACCAATGTGTTCACATGAAATGACCCATTGTCCATAGGTGCATACGCAACAGAGGATGGCATTCTCTGGAATCAATGGGAGTAGACGCCTTTGGTCCAGTGAAGGCCCATTTTTGCAGTTTGCCAATGTATTGATGTGGGAGAGGATTGTTGGGAAAGGGAGAACCTTCATGGAGGCAATGGGAGTGGGAGTGGGAGGAGGGATGGTATTGGGAGAAGGGAATAACATCTGAAGTGTAAATGCAGAGACTATACATTAAAAAGAAAAGGATGCTGAGTGGGAGAGAAAGAGAGAGACACAGAGACTGAGAGAGATAGAGAGAGAGAGAGAGAGAGAGAGACAGAGAGAGAGACAGAGAGACAGAGAGACAGACAAACCCAGAGGACCAGAAGTATAGGGGGTTAGCAAAAATGGAGAAGCCCTCTAGAAAGTACTATAAACACAGAAAGTGAAAGAAACTCAGGACTCAGTGAGGGTGACCTTAGCCAAAATGCCCAACAATGGGCACAGAGGACCCGCAGAGTCCAACTCTGTGATAGACAGGGCCTCAAGTGGAAAGATAGGTGACTGATGCATAGTCAAAATTCCTGACCTAGAATTCTTCCTGTCTTAAAGAGTTTCAAGGACAAAACTGGAGAAGAGATTAAAGGAAAGGAGGTCAAATGACCAGCCCAATTTGGAATCCATCTCTTGAGGGGCCACTAAAGCCTGACACTACTATACTTTGATGTGATTACAGACAGGAGCCTGGCATGGCTGCCCTCTGAGAAACCCTACCAGCAGCTAAGACAGAAGCAGATTCTCATACCCAACCATTGGGCTGAAATCAGGGACCCATGTGGGAGAATCATGGGAAGGACTTAAGAACCTGAAAAAGAGAGTGACCAGTAGTCTCAACTAAAGCAGTCCCTCAGGGAGCTCCCAGCGATGTGAGTGACCAGTCAGAAGCATACACGGGCTGGTCTAAGGGCACTGGCATATAAGTTGCAGGGGACTGCCTGGACTGGCCTCAGTGGGAAAAGATGTGCTTAATCTTTAAGAGACTTGAGGCCCCAGGAAAGATAGAGGGCTGATGGGGTGAGGAGAATGGGAAGAGGAAATGTGGGAGCGGTAACACAGGGGTGAGGTAATAACTCAGATATAAATAAATAACATAATTCTTAAAAACATTGAATATTTCTCTGTACCTAGACCCCACTGGGAAAAAGGTGGTCTCCCAGGAGTACTGACACACCTGAGAGCACTGGTGATACTACCATTTCTGCTCAAATTCCTTGTCTGAGAGCAACCTGCCCATAACCCTCGGCACACAGGATCTAAGGAACAGTCTGGGACAGGATCCTTCTGGTTTCTGCTTACAGCTGGAGCTGACCCTGTGCCACAGCTCTCTATACCCAGATCCCAATAGAACAGAGTTTGTCTCCCAAAGGTGCTGACACACCCAAGAGCACAGGTAATACACATAAATTAAAATAAAAATATTGATCCATTCAACCATTCAGATAATGATAAACTGTTTTCCCCTTGGATTTAATGGTTTGTATACTACCATCTCAGTGACTTTTTTCTCTTGTATTGGGTATTCTCTGTATTTACATTTCAAATGTTATCACCTCTCCCTGACTCCCATCCCTATTCCCAAACCCCTCCCCTTGCTTCCATGAAAGTTCTTCCTCTCCCAACCACCCACTCACACCTCAGCACCTTGGCAATCCCCTACACTGGAAAAACAAGCCTTCAATGGACCAAAGGCCTCTCTTCCCATTGATGCCAGACATTGGCATCCTCTGCTACATATGTAATTGGAGCAATAGATCTCTCCATGGGTACTCATTGGTTGGTGTTTTAGTCCCTCAGACCTCTGGAGGATTGGTTGGTTGGTAACTGTTCTTCCCATGGGGTTGCAAACCCTTTTATAGCTCCTTTAGTCCTTCCTGTAGTTCCTTCATTGGGTCTTGGTGCTCAGTCCAATGGATACGCACAAGCATGCTCATCTGTATCAGCAATAGTACCCAGGATTGGTGTCCACATATAGGATGGATCCCCCGGTTGGGCAGTGCTGGATAACCAAGAACTCAAGAAGAAGATGCCAGAGAAACAAATAACCCTACTGCAATGAGAAACAGAGCTAAACAAAGAATTCTCGATTGAGGAATTTTGAATGGCCAAGAAGCACTTAAAGAAATGTCCAACATTCTTAGTCATTGGGGAAATGCAAATCAAAACAACCCTGAAATTCCACCTCACATCTATCAGAATGGCTAAGATCAAAAACTTAGGTGATGCTGGATAGAAAGAGGAACACTCCTCGGTTGTTGATGGGATTGTACATTCCTCAGAGAATTGGACATAGTACTGCCTGAGGAACCAGCTATACCTGGGCATATATTCAGAAGGTGTTTTGACATATAACAAGGACACATGCTCCACTATGTTCATAGCAACCTTATTTATAACAACCAGAAGCTGGAAACAACCCATATGTCCTACAACAGAGGAATGGATACAGAAAAATAAGGTATATTTATATAATAGAGTATTGCTCAGCTATGAAAAAAATGATTTCATGAAATTCACAGGCAAATGGGAAGAACTAGAAAATATCATCTTGAGTGAGGAAACCCAGTCATGAAAGAACACATATGCTATATACTCACTGATATGTTGTCAGAAGTCACAATAGGACAAGCTAATATGTAGAATGTAATCTTCCTGAGATGGTCTTCTGATTATAATATAATCTGCCATGGATTCATTATTACTAGACAAAACCATAAGAGAATTCATTTTAGGAAAGACTTCTGCTATTAATATGCTTTTCCTGTTATTATTGAACATATATAACAATAACTAGATATTAGCCAACCCCACTGGAGCAGATTTCTGCAGATCTGTGAAGATGCGCTGATTAGTAGTGACACTATATAGACAAACAGATGACTTCTTAAGTCTTGATGATGATACTGTAAGAATTCCTATAATTATATCAGTGATTATTAAGCTCTTTTATAGAGGCACTGTTATTAGGTCCTTACTGATAGTCAAAACTACAATGAGAATTCTGCCAGTCTCCCATGTGTCAGCAGTTAATTGCTCTTAGATGGTAACCAGACTTTCTCCTACTCAGAGCACATTCCAAGAGGTTGTAAAACAATTAACCAAAGGACAAAAGAAGAAAATTAACAATTTATTATAGGTGCTAGGACAGAAAATAAAATATTTACTGTGTTTATCTGTACAAGATATCACTAATAACTTAGTTATGGTTTAAACCTTTAGTAAACCTGTGGAGCTATGATAGGTGATGGATGTTTTGCCAGATAGTTATTCCTAATGGATCTGCATGTAAACATTCTCTGTTGTAAACTTCTATTTCAGCTTATGATTTGAATTTTTTATGAACATGTGATGAACTTATTAATGTGTGTTCGTGTATTCTGAAAGATTTATAAGTACTGAGGACAAAGAGATGAGAGTAGTATTAATTTTTTTCCCTTTACTCAAGTAGAAGATCTTCCACCATTGCCCGCTTAGGATCTTTCTGACTTCTCCTTAGATAGCTTTCACAGGAAACTTTATTTTACAAGTTAGTAATAAACTCTATAATCACCTTTTCTTCTCTAGACTTCTGACTAGCAGGCTGAAAAAGCTGCACCATTGCTGCTGAGACCATACAAAGGATTTCATTTAATCCCTTGCTGTTTTAAGGAGGCGGTGATAAGTGACAGAGACAGGCAGTTTCTGATCTCAGAGGATCACAGAAGGCAGGCCAGCTATAGTGGCATAGTAACTTAGACTTGGCTCAGTCAACTTTTATTATACAGCAACCCTAAATATCTCATTACACAGAGTCTTACCCCTGTGTCTCTTAAGACCAAGTCTGATCCTCTGAAGATGCAATTTGCCATCTGTTGCCTCAAGAAGAACCAACAGGAAAGAAGACCCCCCCATGCCAGTGCTGGCTCACGCAATAAGTGGAAAATAGAAAAAAGCTTGGAATACCTGTGATGCAACTCATGGACCATATGAAGCTCTAGAAGAAGAAAAACCAAAGTGTGGATGCTTAAGTCCTATTTAAAAGGGGGCACAAAATAATCATAAGAGGTAGATAGTGGGAGGGACTTGGGAGGAAGAGAAGGTGGGAGGGAGAAAGAGAGGCAAGATCAGGTGTGTGAGAAAATGGGGGAGAAGTATAAAAGGTCAAGAAATTGAACACAGGTGTGTAGCAATAGGGGATGGGAAACCTGGGATAATCACCAAAACATCCCAGATGCCAGGAAAGCAAGAAGCTCCTAGGACACAATGGGGATGGCATTAAGTGAAAGACCCAACAAAACAAAAGAGAACCTGTAGAAATCAATCCGAAAGACAGGCACAGTCTCTGGTTGACGGAAGGGCCACACACCCAACTAAAACATTTTAACCCAGAATTGATTCTCTCCCCCCCCCCTTTTTTGTATTGTTTTTTGTATTGTTTTTTTGTTTTGTTTTGTTTACATGAACATACACTTTTGAGAGTTAAAGAATAGGTTAGAATAATAAAAACATGACTTTTGGATATAGCATGACCACTTCCATTAAGAGCATACAACAGTAAAGGTAATTTACATAGAACATACAAACACATGCACACAAACACACACACACACACACACACACACACACACACACTCACACACACACATGGAGAGACCTGAAGTAAGAGAGAAGCTACTTGGAAAGAAAACGGAGTTCAACAATCATGACAGGAAGAGAATGATTGGTGAGGAGAATTATATACAAATAAGAAATTGTCACAAAAATAATTGAATATCATGTACAGTGTAAAAAAAAGAGTAACTTGTGCAGATTTTCCAACTGTCAAGATTGTATTTCTCCAATGTGTTTGAAAACACTTCCCCTTTGAAATCAAATTCATATAAAACAGTGGTACCATTCATGTTTTCCCTCAAATGAAGTTTTATTCATAGTTTCTACCTCAAACTAATTTTTTTCTGAATTCTTTGCTGTTTCAACTACTATAGTTTTAGGAGGTCTCATATGTGTCTGTTAGTACAATATAGATTATTTCCTTTCTCTGTTCTTGATTTCTTTTTTTTTAACTTTATTTTTAAAAAGAAAGACAAAAGAAAACAATTTTAAAGATTTTTGCATAAATGTATACAAATACAAGTGTGTCAGTGCTTGGCTTTTTATTTTTCTTTTTTTTAAGGTTTGATACTCTGCATTTAGATCTTACTAGTTACAATGAGCAAAAAGTACACGTAAAAAGGGGTGTAACCCAGAATTAGTTAACATTTTCATGGTGTGTAATGATTGAGCATGACTTATTTTTTTGTTTTGTTTTGTTTTCTATTCTTTTTTTTTTTTTTTTTGAACTCAACACAGTCTGTGAGTTGTTTCTGAGGCAGTCCAAGCCTCTGCAGTTAGCATCCCACTATCAGTGACTGAACATTATGTCTGTTCTTTTGTGACTGGGTAATCTCACTCAGGATGATATTCTCTAGATGCAAACATTTTCTTAAGAATTTGGTTAAGTTGGTAGAGGCTGAGCAACTGGTGGGTGGGAGACCTGGGCTGCTGGGGAGCAGAGAGATCTCTGTGGAGTGCACACGGAAAGTGCACCCCCTGCCTTGCCCTGCCCTGCCCTGCCTGATCCAGCGACCGGGAACAGAAATTTAGAACTTCTGTTTCCACCCGGAGGCGACTTCAGGACTCAGAGCGGAGTCTGGCCCATCTGCCACCCAGAACGGCAGCTCTTAGAGGCTGAGCAACTGGTGGGTGGGAGACCTGGGCTGCCAGGGAGCAGAGAGATCTCTGCGGAGTGCAAACGGAAAGTGCAACCCCTGCGTGCCCTACCCTGCCCTGCCTGAGCAGGCGACCAGGAACAGAACATTGGAACTTCTGTTCCTACATGAAGACACTGAAGCATAGAACACGGTTTGGCCCATCTGCCACCTGGACCAGTGGAGATCCAGGGACACAGACCAGATACAAGGGAAAGGCAAGAACATATCACTGACAACAAAATGGAAAGAGGAAAGCGAAAGAGTATATCCCAAGGAAACCAAGACAATCTAGCAACACCGGAACCCAGCTCTCCCATAACAGGAAACATCGAAATTCCAAACACTCCAGAAAAAGAAGACACAGACCTGAAAACATACCTCAAAATACTGATAGAGATACTTAAACAAGAAAGGGAGGAAAAGCAAAAAGATTCAGAAGCTTTTAAAGAAGAAACAACAAAAACACTCAAAGAACTCAAAGAACTAGAGGAAAACAGAAACAAAGAAATAAAGGAATGGAAGAGGGAAATTAAAACAGAAATGGACACAATAAAGAAAACACTAAAAGAGATAACCCTAGAGGCAGAACACCAAAAAAAGAAATCAGGAGTAACAGAAGCAAGAATTTCTAATAGATTACAAGAGATGGAAGAGAGAATTTCGGGGGCAGAAGACAACATTGCAAACATAGAAAAAACAGCCAGAGAAGATGAAAAATCAAAAATCTCCTAACCCAAAATGTCCAGGAAATAAAAGACACAATGAGAAGACTGAACCTAAGGATAATAGGAATAGAAGAGGGAGAAGAGTATCAACTAAGAGGGACAGTAAATATCTTCAACAAAATTGTAGAAGAAAACTTTCCTACCCTCAAGAATGAGATGACCATGAGCATAAAAGAAGCCTTCAGAACTCCAAATACGTTGGACCAGAAAAAAATTCCTCCCAACACATAATAGTAAAAACATCAAGTGCCGAAAGCAAAGAAAGAATACTAAAAGCAGCAAAAGAAAAAGGTCAGGTAACATATAAAGGCAGAACAATCAGACTCACACCCGATTTCTCAACAGAGACTATGAAAGCTAGAAGAGCCTGGACAGACATCATGCACACCTTAAGAAAGCACAAGTGCCAGCTCAAGCTGCTATATTCAGCAAAACTATCAATCACCATCGATGGAAAGATGAAGATATTTCAAGACAAATCAAAATTTACACAATATCTGACCACAAACCCAGCACTACAACGAATTATAGGTGGAAAACCCAATACAATGAGGGAAAATACAGCCTAGTAAAATTACAGCCTAGTAAAAACAAGAAAACTCCTAAACAAGAAAACTAAAAGAAGAAAAAAACACAGACACAACTCAACCCAGAAAAGCAATAATGGCAGGAAACAGAAACCACTATTCCTTGATATCTATTAACATAAATGGACTCAACTCCCCAATAAAGAGACATAGACTACCAGACTGGATACATAAACAATATCCAGCCTTTTACTGCATACAGGAAATTCATCTCAGAGACAGAGACAGACACTATCTCAGAGTAAAAGGGTAGAAAAAAAACTTCCAAGCAAACAGCTCCAAGAAGCAAGCTAAAGTGGCTATTCTAATATCGAATAAAGTAAATTTCCAACCAAAAGTTATCAAAAAAGATAAGGAAGGACACTTTTTACTCATTACTAGGGAAATCAGTCAGGAGGAACTCTCAATCCTTAACATATATGCTCAAAATAAAAAAGCACCCACATTCATAAAAGAAACTCTACTAAAGCTCAAAAAATACATTTCACCCCACACAATAATAGTGGGAGACTTTAATACCCCACTCTCACCAATGGACAGATAATGGAAACAGAAACTGAACAAGGACACTACAAAACTAGCAGATTCTTTGAACCAACTAGAATTAATAGATATATAGCGAACATATTATCCTAAAGTAAAAGAATACACCTTCTTTTCAGAACCCCATGGCACCTTCTCGAAAATTGACCACATAATTGGACACAGAATGAGCCTCCATTGATATAAGAAGATTGAAATACTCCCATGCATCCTCTCAGATCACCATGGGCAACAGCTGGTCTTTAACAACAACAGAGACAACAAAAAAACCACGTACACATGGAAACTGAACAACGCTCTGTTAAAGGATAGCAGGGTCAAAGAAGAAATAAAGAAAGAAATTAAGGATTTTCTAGAATTCAATGAAAATGAAAACACAACATTCCCAAACCTATGGGATGCAATGAAAGCATTACTGAGAGGAAATCTCATAGCCATAAGTGCTTCCAAAAAGAAACTGGAGAGAGCTTACATCACCAACCTGACAGCACAGCTAAAAGCCCTAGAACAAAAGGAAGCAGATATACCCAAAAAGAGTAGACGGCAAGAAATAATCAAAATTAGGGCAGAAATACACCAAATAAAAACAAAAAGAACCATTGAAAAAATCAACAAAAAAAAGAGTTGGTTCTTTGAGAAAATCAACATGATTGATAAACCCCTAGCCAGAGTAACTAGAAGGCAAAGAGAGAGTATCCAAATTAACAGAATCAGAAAGGAAAGTGGCGACATAACAACTGAAACTGAGGAAATTCAAGAAATCATCATATCCTACTACAAAAACTTATACTACACAAAATTGGAAAATCTGGAGGAAATGGACGAATTCCTAGACACATAAAAGATCCCAAAGTTAAACCAGGACCAAGTAAACCATCTAAATAACACTATAACACCTAAAGAAATAGAAGAAGTCATCAAAAGCCTCCCAACCAAAAAAAGCCCAGGTCCAGACGGGTTCAGTTAAGAATTTTATCAGACATTAAATGGGGATATAACACCAATACTCTCCAAACTATTCCAAAAGAAAGAATCAGAAGGAATATTACCTAACTCAATTTTTGAGGCTACAATAACCCTCATACCTAAACCACACAAAGACCCTACAAGGAAAGAGAACTTCAGACCAATCTCACTTATGAACATTGATGCAAAAATTCTCAACAAAATCCTTGCAAACCGAATCCAAGAACACATCAAAATGATCATTCATCATGACCAAGTCGGCTTCATCCGTGGGATGCAGGGATGGTTTAACATAAGAAAATCCATCAACATAATCCACCATATAAACAAACTCAAAGATCAAAATCACATGGTCATCTCACTAGACGCTGAGAAAGCGTTTGACAAAATCCAACACCCCTTCATGGTAAAAGTCCTGGAAAGAACAGGAACCCAAAGTCCATACTTAAACATAATAAAAGCAATATAAAGCAAACCAACAGCCAACATCACACTTAATGGCAGGAAACTTGAAGCAATCCCACTAAAATCAGGGACTCGGAAAGGCTGCCCACTCTCCCCCTACCTATTCAACATAGTACTGGAAATCCTGGCTGGAGCAATTAGACAGCAAAAAGAAATCAAGGGGATACAAATCGGAAAGGAAGAGATAAAAATATCACTCTTTGCCAATGACATGATAATGTACTTGATGACCCCAAAAATTCCATCACAGAACTCCTACAGCTGATAAACAAGTTCAGCAAAGTGGCTCGATACAAAATTAACTCAAAAAAATTAGTAGCTTTCCTATATTCAAAGGACAAACATGTGGAGAAAGAAATTAGGGAAAAGGTACCCTTCACAATCGTCACAAAAACTATGAAATACATTGGTGTGACTCTAACCTAGCAAGTGAAGGACCTGTATGACAAGAACTTCAAACCTCTAAAGAAAGAAATTGAGGAGGATCTCAGAAAATGGAAAGATCTACCATGCTCATGGATTGGAAAAATCAACATATTAAAAATTGCCATCCTACCAAAAGCAATCTACAGATTCAATGCAATCCCCATCAAAATTCCAACCCAGTTCTTCATGGAATTGGAAAGATCAATGTGCAATTTCATATGGAATAACAAAAGACCTAGAATAGCGAAATCCATCCTCAACAACAAAAAATCATCTGCGGGAATCACGATCCCTGACGTCAAGCTATATTACAAGGCAATTGTGCTGAAAACTGCATGGTACTGGTACAGAAATAGGCATGTGGATCAATGGAATAGAATAGAAGATCCAGAAATGAGCCCTCATGTATATGGTCACCTGATTTTTGACAAAGGAGCAGTAAACATTCAATGGAAAAAGGACAGCCTATTCAACAAATGGTGCTGGTCCAACTGGCACTCAGCATGCAAAAGAATGAAAATAGACCCCTTCTTATCTCCTTGTACAAAGCTCAAGTGTAAGTGGATCAAAGATCTCCACATTAAACCAGATACACTGAAACTATTAGATGAGAAACTAGGGAAAACCTTAGAACACATAGGCACAGGAGAAAATTTCCTGAACAAAACACCAGTGGCTCAAGCTCTAAGGTCAAAGCTTAACAAATGGGACTTAATGAGATTACAAAGTTTATGTAAGGCTAAGGACATCTTCAAGACAACAAAACGGCAACCAACAGAATGGGAAAAGATCTTTACCAACACCACATCAGATAGAGGCCTAATATCCAAGGTATACAAGGAATTCAAAAAGCTAGACACCAGAGAATCAAATAACCCTATTAAAAAATGGGGTACAGAGCTAAACAAAACGTTTTCAGTTGAGGAACACTGAATGGCCGAGAAACATCTGAGGAAGTGCTCAACATCCTTAGCCATCAGGGAAATGCAAATCAAAGCAACTCTGAGATTCCACCTCACACCAGTCAGATTGGCCAAAATCCAACACTCAGATGACAGCAGATGCTGGCGAGGCTGCGGAGAAAGAAGAACACTTCACTGTTGGTGGGGTTGCAAGCTAATACACTCACTGTGGAAATCAGTCTGGCGATACCTCAGAAAATTGGATATAGTACTACCTGAAGACCTAGCTATTCTACTTCTGTTTATATACCCCAGAGACACTTTAATACACAACAAAGATATATGCACCACAGTGTTCATAGTGGCTCTATTTATAATAGCCAGAACCTGGAAGGAACCCAGATGTCCTTCAGAAAATGAATGGATAGAAAAATTATGGTACATATACACAATGGAATACTACTCAGCCACCAGAAACAATGACTTAACCAAATTCTTAAGAAAATGGCTGCATCTAGAGAATATCATCCTGAGTGAGATAACCCAGTCACAAAAGAACAGACATAAAATACAGTCACTGATAGTGGGATGCTAACCCCAGAGGCTTGCACTCCCCAAGAAACAACTCACAGACTGTATGAAGTCCAAGAAATAAAAAAAAAAAAACAAAAGAAAAAAAATATTTAGAAAACAAGAAAACTTTAACTATTTCCATGTTGCGATTTGTTTTGCATGTACTTTATGCTCATTGTAAATATTAGGTTTTCAATACATACTGTCAAGCCCATGAAAAAATCAAGTACTCACTAAAAAATATATTCATATAGTTTTATGTAAAAATTATGTTAAAATCTAAAAAAAGTACTTACAAAAATGTATAATTTTAAGAAAAAATGTTTAAAATCTGTACATTTATCTTTGTTTTGTAAAATAGAGTTGTTTAAAAAAATTTTGGTAAAGTCATTGTTTCGGATGGCTGAGTAGTAGTCCATTGTGTAAATGTACCACAATTTTTGTATCCATTTATCTACTGAAGGACATCTGGGTTTTTTCCAGCTTCTGGCAATTATAAATAGAGCTGATATGAACATTGTGGTGCATGTATCTTATTGTATATTGGAGTGTCTCTGGGGTTTATGCCCAGAAGTAGAATAGCTGGGTCTTCAGGTAGTACAATGTCCAATTTTCTGAGGAATCACCAGATTGATTTCCAGAGTGGTTGTATTAGCTTGCAACCCCACCAACAGTGAAGAAGTGTTCCTGTTTCTTCGCAGCCTCGCCAGCATCTGCTGTCATCTGAGTTTTGGAACGTGGCCAATCTGACTGATGTATGGTGGAATCTCAGGGTTGTTTTAATTTGCAATTCCCTGATGGCTAAAGATGTCGAGCACTTCCTCAGATGTTTCTCGGCCATTCGGTGTTCCTCAACTGAAAACGTTTTGTTTAGCTCTGTACCCCATTTTTTAATAGGGTTATTTGATTCTCTGGTGTCTAGCTTTTTGAGTTCTTTGTATACCTTCGATATTAGGCCTCTATCTGTTGTGGAATTGGTATATATCTTTTCCCATTCTGTTGGATTCTGTTTTGCATTCTTGACAATGTCCTTAGCCTTATAGAAACTTTACAATCTCATAAAGTCTCATTAGTTAATCTTTGACCTTAGAGCTTGAGCCATTAGTGTTTTGTTCAGAAAATTTTCTCCTGTGCACATTGATCTTTCTAATTCCATGAAGAACTGGGTTGGAATTTTGATGGGGATTGCATTGAATCTTTAGATTGCTTTTGGTAGGATGGCCATTTTTAAGATGTTGATTTTTCCAATCCATGAGCATGGGAGATCTTTCCATTTTCTGAGATCCTCCTCAATTTCTTTCTTTAGAGGATTGAAGTTTTTATCGTACAGGTCCTTCACTTGCTTAGTTAAAGTCACACCAAGGTATTTCATAGTTTTTGTGACGATTGTGAAGGGTACCTTTTCCTTAATTTCTTTCTTTACATGTTTGTCCTTTGAGTATAGGAAGGCTACTGATTTGTTCGAGTTAATTTTGTATCCAGCCACTTTGCTGAACTTGTTTATCAGCTGTAGGAGTTCTCTGGTGGAATTTTTGGGGTCACTCAAGTACACTATCATGTCATCTGCAAAGAGTGATGTTTTTATCTCCTCTTTTCCAATTTGTATCCCCTTGATTTCCTTTTGCTGTCTGATTGCTCCAGCCAGGACTTGCAGTACTATGTTGAATAGGTAGGAGGAGAGTGGGCAGCCTTGTCGAGTCCCTGATTTTAGTGGGATTGCTTCAAGTTTCTCGCCATTAAGTTTGATGTTGGCTGTTGGTTTGCTGTATATTGCTTTTATTATGTTTAGGTGTGGACCTTGGATTCTTGTTCTTTCCACAAGCTCAGTTCTTAATGCTTGCATAGGAAACACTTTATGACTGAGCTCAGACTTCTCAGCCCTGACTCCCAAACTTTCTTTTCTTTTCTTTTCTTTTTACTTTATTTTAAAAAAGAAAGATAAATGTACAAATTTTCACCATTTTTGCATAAAAATAAACGAATTCATTTTTAAGGTATTTAAGGTAATTAAGTATTTGTGGGTAAATACACACACACACACACACACACATATACACACAAACATAAATATATAAAACAGTAATATAGGAAAAGAGTCTCTTAATTTGAGAGGATAGGAGAGAGACTAGGAGGGGCTGTAGGGAGGAAAGTGGGATGTGATACAGTTCTATTTTTATTAAAATATAATCTTTTTTTGCTGAACATCACACAGTCTGTGAGTTGTTTCTGGGGTGTTCAGAGCTTTCTGATGTTAGTATCCCATTATCAGTGACTGCATATTATGTCTGTTCTTTTGTGACTGGGTTATCTCACTCACGATGATATTCTCTAGATGCATCCATTTTCTTATGAATATCCTTAAGTCATTGTTTCTGAAAGCTGAGTAGTACTCCATTGTATAAATGTACCACAATTTATGTATCCATTCATCTACTGATCACTAAATGATCTTATGAAAATGTATGAAAATACATTTATCATGTAATTGGCATGAGTTGACAGAAATTGTGACAACAAATATCAATGAAGGTGAAGAATCTTTAGTGACATAATCCTTCACTAAATTTTGTATCTTATAAATTCTTCTATCCCTTATTGTTATTATTATATTATAAGACTGTTACTAAATAGGAGGTAATTAACCACACACACACACACACACACACACACACAAAGTAAAAGAAAAATATCATTTTAATGGTGGATAATTATTGATAGATTGAGGTCTGGTGGAGAAATACAGACATTGGTGCACTGTTAATATATTTTTAGAGTTGTCTATTGCCAGGGATAATTAATTGAAATAAAATTCTTGATTTTAGTTAAGAAAACATGTTGTCTTTAAGGTATAGCGTATAGAATGTTCTGTGATTATTTCTGGAGTCAGATTATTGAACAGGATGCCTGTACTCATGAGTGAGGTACAGGTCTCCCGTCTGGGTTTCAGAAAAATTATATAAGGAAATGAAATATGACCTGAGAAAAGACTGGTAGAGTATCTTTGCTGCTTTCTGGCAAGCATCATGTTGGTCTTATGAGTTCATACGTTCAAAGCACACCAGCAAAAAATCATTCCCAAGTGAGGATCACATGTAGATAGCTCTCTCAGTCTAGTAGTAAGAAATCTCTATTGTCTCCCCATCACAAGAATCCAGACAAACTAGATATATCCTTTGTGAGGAAGCTCTAAAGCACTCAATAGAGTGCTAAATTTTGCTTTAAATTGACAAGTTTCTTTTCTTACACTCTTATTTTCACGTCCCCCAATTCATCATTTTTGACAAGTATCTTGCTCTTTCTTTTATCTCATTTTTTCAAACTAAAGTTTTAGACAGAGTATAAAATCAGTCTTTCACACATTGCTGAGAGTGTTATTTCTGAACGACCACTTCTATTTCAATACATTTTTCTCCAAGGCATCACTTAAATACTATGTGCAATTTATAACTCCATCTCTGACCTCTGTAATAAGAGCCTATACTGTACAAAGAGATTTAAGAATAAAGCAGAACTGGACCAGAAAACTTCTGAAGTAACTCTTCCTGCACATTCTTCCTTCCATGATGTCCTTTAAGTCTATGAGAAAATTTATGCCGTTCACATGAGGAATAACAGTATTAAAATCTTTCCCATACTCATAAATAGGCAGTTTTCAATTGAAATCAAGTGTTATGAAATCTAATATACCAGAAAGAGCACCATAATAAGACTTCAATTTGGCTCTATATACACTATACATCAATCTGTCTAGAAACTTCAGAGGTGATCGCATTACAGTGCATCTTAAAAATGCAATATATATTTTTAAATTTGAAGAAAGATGTGAATAAAGTATTAGAAAAAAGAATAAAATGGGAATTGGAGTCAGATAGAATTATAAATAAGCTAAGAAGTAAAAATGAAAGAATATTAGTATGAAAAGTTCAACAGATCCTGCATTAATATTAAATACTAGGCATGTATCATTTCCTTCTGATCTCCGATTGTCTTCTTAATAAAGCAGATGCATGGGAAACACCCAATATTGAAAGAGGTCTGAGAACCTCAGTGACCCCAAAATGTATAAAATTTTTACAGAACCAGCTTTATAGTGTACAGAATTGCTCACAGAAAGTTGTTATATTTGGTTTAAATATATCTTTGCAACATATTGAGTGCTATCTAGAAAAATCTATCAAGCCACAGTTTATACTTACAAATTGTCCCTGTTAGGGTGTAGCAGACTCAAACTACTAACAAATATATTGTATATTAAATATGTTGTCTAAAATAACAATGTGTAAAAAGAGTGACTGTTGCGACTTGGATTTCCTCTCATCTTTGTCTGATCAGAATAGATGCTTTTTCCAGCTAGTGTTCTTGGATTATATGTCTTATGGTGTCAGAGACAAAATTTCTCAAGATGGAGTAATCTGGGAGAAAAGACATGCTAAAATGCAAGACATCGGAAGACATAGGAAGTCATCTGAAAAGATCATTGAAGGAATCCTGTATAATAAAATATCTATTTATTTAGGGGAAAGCCAACTATCTAAGTCTTCAATAAAAATGATGACACCATTACTTGCTTTTATCTTATTACAATAAGATATCCTAGATTGTGCATTTTGAAATAATTTTCACAACTCTGGATCATGGATTTTCTGCCCTCCAGATTCCTAACAATATTATTGATGAAATTAAAATTTTATAATGGTATATAAGCAACTCATTTTACTGAGTATTAATCACATTTCAAGAAGTATCATAGGAATCCTATTGTATGTACTCAAAATTAAATGTGGTTTGCTCTAATTGTCTCTAATTTAAATAGAGTAAAAGATAAATCCAGCTGAATTAAGTTTATGTTCAATTTGAGGTAGACTGAGTTTACATAAAGTTGAGTGGCTGATGAGAAACAGAAGATGAACTGTATGAGAGGGTGTAGGAGTTGCAATGGATTCAAACATTTTTTATGCACATATGAATTTTAATTAAAATAACCATAACCAAAATAAAATAAAACATTCTTAAAAATTAATCAAATTGCCTATTTTTATATCTAACGAGTACCAAAGTTGTATTTAGAAAATTCAAGATAATTGTACAGAATTTCAGGTAGAAAAATATCTAACTAACTGCCATGGCATAGATATTTCTGAAAACAAAATGAGTTCCACAGTCAAAATACGGTAAAACATGATTGGAACTCCTGTTGATATCAAGACAGACAATGGTTACATGTTTAATCTGTTTTGTGCTGATTTTACTAATATTCTGCCAACCTGATACAGGACACTACTGACAGGCCTGCCAGATAAGGGACATGTGGAATCCATTCCCACAAAACACAGACAAATGGCTTGTAAAAGGGGTTTACCGAGTTGATTCCAGGCAGAATTGGAAAAGATATGGAAAAGACATCCCAGTCATTCATCCTCACCTCTATTTTCCTTAGAAAACATTGCCAAAGGAACCCAAGTTTAATTGGCAAAATTCATGGACATTGATGTAAAGAGAAGAGTTCTGGAAAGTATATGTCCATGGGACGAATGTTAAAGAGGAACCAAATGACAAATGGCTTTTAATGAGGGCGTTTCTCATCATCATCATCATCATCATCATCATCATCATCATCATCATCATCATCATCATCATCGCCATTAAAACAAGTCTTTCATGTTTTTGTGTATGCTCTACTCCCTGATTTGCAGATAAACATGTTTCCTTTGCCTCTGCTAAGAAATATTTCATAGATGTATAAAATTACCCATTGCCTCTCTATTCTTCTTAGAAATATGTGAGTTGTGTGATTCAACAAAATGAGATATTTTTTCAATTAGTGGAAATATTTTTTCTTATGAGTATATTTATTACCACTGTGCTAAAAAGTTGCTTAATTTACAGACTGTATTACTGAGAAAAGGTCAAATCACCAAGTTTTGAACTCATAACTTCCATTTTCAATATTCAATTGTGATCACTTTATATTTCTGGCCTGCTTGCTTATTCTCTCTCTCTCTCTCTCTCTCTCTCTCTCTCTCTCTCTCTCTCTCTCTCTCTCTCTGCCTGTCTGTCTGTCTGTCTGTCTGTCTGTCTGTCTCATCATTTATTTGTTTCTGCTGTAGGAATTGCAATCAGGCTCTGCCACAGAGCTTTTTTATTTTCTGATTACATTTCATTGAGGTGTATCCATGGTGGCCTCATACTTGAAACCCCACTTTCACAGCTCATTAAACCTGGGTTTACAGGTGTGTGCTGACTTGTCCAGATCACTTGACTCATCAGTGAAGGTCAAACTGAGGAAAAGGATCCTGACATCTCTGATGCCAGTAGACATCTTATCAGTCACCATGGACTTAATAGCTTTATTTTTTTCACCCCTTATCCTCTGTGCTTATGTTTATATCAAAGTGAATGTCATAGGACAATTTCCATTATGGGTCGCTAGACTGAAATGCAATCGTGAAGGCACAACTCTTGTCTGCTTCATGCTGGCCCCAAATCCCAACTTTCCAATGAGACGTTTCTCCTCAAATCTTCCCATACTCACCCACGTCCCTATCCACTTCACTTAGTGTCTTTTTTTGTTTGCTGACTTTTTAGTTCTGTTCTTGTTGAGTTACTGTAAACCATACATAGATACATACATACATATGTTTATATTTTGGTTTCAGTTCATGCTTTCTAATACAAAGCATGTCTTTAGTTTCTATTTCCAAAGGATGTGTCTAGAGGTGTGGGCATGTTTACATATGCATTGATGAGGGGAATGTCCTACTTTTAAAGCAATACTTTCATCTTTTGGATATTTATGCTCCATTTGTCTACCTCAGCATGTCTAACCTATTCAGCATGTATATTCTGACCATTATATCACGATACCTGTAGACAATGGTCATCTGTTTTTGTATATATTTTGTTGTTTTTAATGTGCTCATTTCCTGTTTGATAATCTCATGGAACCTGTTTTTACAACATGCACATTTCTCTTCAAGTCTCACATCTACCCTTTTCCCTATCCATTTACTTACTGTCTTTTTTGTTTGCTGACTTGTTTTGGTTTTTAATCTTAGCTAATCAAGACCAATTTGTTCTACTAAATATCTTTGAGTATGCTGCCTTCCAATGGCATGTGATCAAGTGGGAACAAGTGGCAAGCGTCATTCAGTGAAGCCCTCTCAGGCACCAACATTTGTAGGTCATTTTAGCCTGTTCATGGTGAATACTTGTGAATTTTCTTTCCTGAAGACCAACACACTTTTTAGCTCTTCTCCTATATCTTGTTGAAAACAGGGCAGCAGGGCAAACTCAACAGTTTTAACAGCAGTTCACAGACCCTTGGAGTTGAAATTAAATCCTGGGTTGCTACTGTGATATCAATTTGTGGGATTAACTCTGAACATCTTCTATTGACCAAGAGCCCTGAAAGGACTCACATATGCAGCTCCTATAAAATGTTTACTTTCTTGTGGTTACCAAGAGACTTTTGAGAATGAAGACAAAAAAGCCTTGAAGTTGGAGAGAGGAGGGAAAAGGGGCACTTATTTTGTGCTTTGTTTAGTTTGGTTCAATAATTAAATTTTATATTTATTTTATACTTTCGTTTAAATTTATTTGTGGGACATTACAAAATAAGTGTAACAAATATTTCTTTATTTTTCTATTGAAAGAAAATAAATGGTACAATTCTTATGTTTTAGAAATCGTAGGACTTTTTCTCCAAGAAAGAGTATATTTATGCAGAGCTTTGATGAATAAATAAAAAATTAAATCTTAATATGTTTGGAACACTTTAAATAAATTTCTGTGGTTTTGTTTGTTTAACCTCTTGCTAATTTATTAGTTCATGTCTTATCCTCTATCACTTAAGGCATGGGGTTTTCATAACATTTGAATTGACGCTGTCAAGTTCAAAGTTAAAACAGGAGTTCATTCATTTTTGCACTAATATTTTTGTTGCTTTGTATTATCAGCTCATGCTCCCTTGCTTTCTGTGTGTCTATACATGATAAACTTTCACGTATGCATTTATTTAAGATGTGCCTCTGCAAATTGAGAAGTGTTAGAGCTTTGCTTACCTTTTATAATCCCTTGGGAGTGTTTTCTTCTGAATGACTAAGAGCTCAAAGAAATTTCCTTGACTCACTCTAGCGTTATGTGCTGTGTCATAATTCTGTCACTTTGTTTTATAGTCTCAGTAAGATTTTTATATTTCTTTCTTTGCTATTTTTTACTCTAGATTACAATGCAGAAGATATGCTTTGTGTCTTCTGAGGTAGCATAAAAGGGCATCATCAGTTTTAATACAATAATAAATTTGTACTTTTCAAAATAATCATTGACACATGTTTTAAAAAGCAATTAGAAGTTTTAATTTTTGTTTTAACACTAATCTACATTTTTACTAAAATTAATATATAAATTTTATTTCATTATGTTTCAATGATATTTGCAATTATGATACATGATTTCATTATTAATAGTCATTTGTATTTGCACTTAATATATTTGATTTCTGATATTACATATATTACAGAGCTATCATGTTATTTTTATTTAATTAAGTTAAATTAATTACATTTATTCATGTATTCAAAGTACTTTTCCCACAAAGTCTGTATTCATAATTCACTTTTGATCTTTTCACATATTAAAATGTTTTATTTCACATAAAAATGAAAATTTATTTTATGTAGGGCTATGAGAATCAGTATTTTATTATCAAATATGATATTTTATTTGCTTTTGAAAAGTGACATTGCAGAAAACGTTCTCTCTTTCAAACTGATTTAGGATTTTCTGGACATGTACTGAGAAAGTTACATATGGCTTCTTCTATCATGCTACCTTATCATCCTTTAAAAATCACTTAGGACCTTTAAGGACTTTAGGTTCTTACGCAAAATGTCTTCCACTTCAGAGGACTTTCCCACCTCCCTGTTGCTACTGTTTGTTTTCAGCTCTGTGAAGCTTTCCTCTGATTATCTCTCCTACTTTGTCCTTTGGACTATTAGAGGTTTCCATCTAAACTCAATATACAGAATAAAACTTGTGTGTACTTCTACAAGATTTGAGATGTATATATTGCCCTTGATATGTTTTGACGTGCATGTGCATATATGGTTCTTAGCCAAGTGCAATTACAATATGGGAGAAAAGACAGCTTCGTGCTTTACTTTCGTATGTATCAACTTTTTATTTATGTTTGTGGATATTTTTAAATCCAACTGCAGTAACTAGAAAGTAAATCCTAAAAGGTAAGAACAGGCAATGGGACTCTTTCTATGACAATGGTTTTCTACCCACATCCTGTCCCTTTGACTCCCCATATGAGCATATTTGTCAGGCATTCTGTCTCTGTATTTGTCCACATTGCTCGCAGGATCAGTGACATATAAAAGTGGACCATAGGTTTCAGCATTGATGAAAAACTTCCCATATTCACCATCAGAGTAGATGCGGATATTTAAAGAAGTAAGAGTCATGGCCAATGTTACAGACTATTCTGATGTCAAGGCCTACGACCTCTTTTATAATAGCATCACACCCCACTATTACCAGTGTCACTTCTCACTGGCTATGTTACTGCTGCAAAAAATTGTCACCTGACAACTTTCCATCCTCTATTATCACATTTTCAAATCTAATTATCATTCAAATGTATTCATCTCTTTGTGAATGAAAGTTGCTCCCTTCACATTATATTCTAAGTATATTTTTGGCAAGAGGACTTTGTTCAGAAACCATTCACTGTATCATCTCAACCATCTGTCAGAAACAAACACACAGAGAATCACAGAAATCAACCAACAGTTGTTCTGCCTTGATGTTTCAGGATAAAGTTGTGCCTCGACCTTGAGTGCAGATGATTGTGGTTAATGAGGGTAATTTTCTTCGAACAGATATGTAGAAGAGTGAATGAGAGAATGTAGTAGTGGGGGAGTTAACATTAAGACTGAAAGTTGGTCTAAAGACATGATGAAGTAACTCCTCATTGCTGTGACTGTCATGAAATCTTCCTTTCTTTTCATTTGTTTTATTGAAAATATATTTTTTTCACACAGTATGTTCCGATTATGGTTGTTACCCCTCTCACTATGACCATATCCCCATTCCCACCCAACATGTACCATACCATGCACTTTCTCATTCTCTCTGCTTAGAAAAGTTGTCCTATTTAATTTTTGCTTTTTTATTTTATTCTATTTTATTTTATTATAAAATAATGTTTTCTGATCCATCAATTACTTCCAAATATTTGAAGTGCATATGGTAAAGAAAATAGATTATAGCATTTATAATTGTTCCTATCATTGCAGAAACAAGTAAATGTAACATTGTAACTCACATAAACTGTGAGTGTGTGTGTGTGTGTGTGTGTGTGAGTGTGTGTGTGTGTATCATTTCCTATGTCTGATCTTGAATTCCAGATGTCAGAGCAATTTAGCTTACATCCTAGTTTCTATATTCCCTTCTACTTTTGATCAACAATACTATGAATTATAGGCATGGGTGTATGTATACAGAACTCCTGAAGAAAGAACATTGGTCAGAACCTAGATGAGAGAGAAATAGAGAGTCCATCAATTCTGATGCATATGTCATAATTAATACTCAAACAAGAAAGCAAATTTGTCAAGATAATTCTTATTTCTGATATGAGTTCTGAAAGAATTAAGACACTATATGATACAATTAAGAAAGAATGGAGACTTAGGAAACATGGCAATGTGTAAATGTATAGCATTCTTAGTGTTTGGTGCAGTTATTGATTATTTATTTTTAAAGTCATACCCCACTGAAGAAAATGTTTTCAAAAGCAATGAGTATTAAATTCCTTCCTTTCCCCCCTCCCTGCCACCAGCTCACCGAAGCATTCTTGTGGGTGTTTCTGACAGCTTTGGACACAAGTCTTTTAAATGATATTAAAACCAAAGCATCTCTCTGCATCATAATATTACCATGATCAGCTAAGCATATGGATAAATTACCATTTGAAGAAAAAAATTTCTTGATCCAGAATGTTTTAGGACCCTTTCTCATACTGAAAGTAATAGTATTTCTTTTCTCAAACATTAGTAATTATCATGTTGGCTGTTAAAATGACAGTGCTAGAGAAAACAACCTATTACTTATGGTATTTAGACTTGAAACTTGTCACCCATGATGCTTCAGAGAGATACTATCCAAAAAATATCTAAAACAAATCTAAAAATGAAAACTGATCAAATTCTATTTTTGTTTCCATTTAAATATAAAAGAAATTTAGAAGACTCATTCAGCCTTTACAAGATCAGAGACCTTGAGGTTAAGTAGGTTAAATAGGTAAAATTATTGGAAGTATCCTTTGTATACAGAGAAATCAAATTAAGAGTGCTATTGAATCATTGTGATGAATAGTCAGAACACATCACATTTCTCAGGGTTCATATTATGGTCTTCCCAGACATTTCTCTTTATTATAGCCTAGTTTTATATATATATATACATACATATATATATATATATATATAGTCATATATTCATTATATATATATATATATATATATATATATATATATATATATATATATATATATATATATACATGATTCAATGACAAAGTAGACATTTATTTGTTCTCCGTATATTCACACAGCCTAACTTTTTTTTAAGATTCCATCATGGTTTGTAGTTTAGACTGATTGACCTTGGATTTCTAATCCACCTGCTCAGATTAATTAGCAATCTACTACATATAAAAACAATAATTTTAAATTGATACATTTCTTTCAATTGTGATATGGATGGAAACTTAGGCTTCATAAAGAATAGAATTAATATGTATAAAACTTCTGTGAATATTTTTTAAAAGTCTCTCGGTGGACATATGTTTTGCTTTTGGTAAGACTTTATGAATATCCACATAATATTTTTAAACTTTAAAAAGAAAATACCAATAATACTCAATGTGGTATGAAACCTGATCTCTGCAACCTAAAAGAAACTGTTTAAAAAGCAAATGTGCATTTACAGTCGGGTTAATGAGTAGACCTGATCTAAGTATACAAGTTCCTAAACACAGATGAAATAGGACAAAGATAAATAGTAAGTCAGACAATGTCTCTAGAGGCAGGGGAGAGGGAAAAACACTGGAACCACTCCTTATAAACATCATTGAGCAGCAACATTTATCTTTCTGCTTCTGGCTGTAGATAAAAGCCTAACTATCTCCCTCGTGCCCCAGGTACAATTTCTTCCTTATTGTGGTGGTTTGTATATACTTGGCTCAGGGATTGGCACTGTTGGGAGGTGTGACCTTGTTGGAGTACGTGTAGCCTTATTGGAGTGGGCTTTAATAACATAGTCCTAGCTGCTTGGAAGCAAGTATTCTGTTAGCAGCCTTCAGATGAAAATGTAGAACTCTCAGTCCTGCCTGGATGCTGCCATGTTTCTGCCTTGAAGATAATGAACTCAGCCTCTGAACCTGTAAGGCAGCACCAATTAAATGTCTTTTGTAAGACTTGACTTGGTCATGGTGCCTGCTCACAGCAGTAAAACCCTAACTAAGACACAAACTATAGTGTACTGCACCTACAAACTGAGCCAAAATAAAAATCTTCCTTTCTTACTTTCTTAATTTACTTTGTAATAAAATTTGGTACAGAAACAATAAAAGTCAAAAGCACAAAAGCTACCTAATGCTATGCTCTGCACACTGTTTGAGTGCCTTCCCAAGTACTACATGACTTGGAGTTTAATGTTTACTATGTTCAAAGAATGGAAACTTAATCTGATTCTGGTGCATTCATAATACTTTTGTGTACTAATTTGCTGTTTAACTTCTTTGTAAACTATCTGGCAGAGGATTCATTTATGTGTATTGGACTATTTTTCATTGTTACTAGGTTATAAAAAAAACATTCAATTTTTCTGATTCATATTAGCTATCAGGTATGTGTTCTGGAAATATTTCTCCCAGATTATGAATTATTGTTTATTTTTATGTAGGTACTTGCAAGAAAGTAGCATAAAATAAAAACAAGCAGTTACAGATGAAGGAAACTTCCTTCAAATGTAAGACTTTTACAATAGGAAAAACACTGATCTTAAGTACTCACAAAGATTTCAGTTGGAGAACAAAGGCATTGTCCTGTAGGAAGTGCTAAGTAGTAAGCATTTCCTTTCACAGGGAAATGAAAGAAATTAACCTGCAGTGTCTAACCAAGGCTACATCCATGCTGATCTAGTTCTTTTGCATATAAGCTAGGAAGGGGACATTTCTTCCAGTGCTTTCTTTGGCTAAAAGCAAATAGAATTCAGAGACCTAAAGGTGAACAACACTTTATCTAGGAGAAATGTGTAGTAAGAAATAAGCAATTGTGAATGTTTCTCTGATTGATGATTTTTATATATGATAAAGTGTAATTTGTTAATTTTTCTATATACTTTGTCCTTATAAATTTCTTTATATTTCAATTTAATGATAGAGTTTCTTAAAATTTCCTCATGCAACTTTATTATTTCATTAGTTTGCTCATTCATTTTTATATTTAGCTTTAAGGTCTAATACATGATAATATGAATACTTAGTGAAAGATCAAATTTTATGCTTTCCTTGTAGGTATCAAGTTTTTCTTCATCGGCTATTAAACAAATATTTTCTCATACTTCACTTCTATAATATGAACTGTTATTGAAATTTTATTGTAAACATTCTCTTTTCTAATTTTTCTCCATGTTTGTCTACGTCAAAGGTTCTTAACTATTCCTTTTTAAAGGTATATTAATTGGTGTACCTTTTAAACCATTTTTCAATATTATCATATCTAATATAAGTCTTGAATACAGAGATACTCAGACACAAACAAGTGGCATTTATTAAAACATAAAGACAAAGAATGTGAGACAGTCAGAACTGACAGCTGAATGGTGAATAGATATCACAAGAATAATTTTCAAGCTGACTAAAGCTATGAAAAAGTTGTTAAAAGTTTTTGAATGTCTGTGTGTGTGTGTGTGTGTGTGTGTGTGTGTGTGATCTGTGTGTCTGTGTGCTTGTGTGTCTGTATGTCTGTGTGTAGGTCAAATTTCCCTAATGACTAAGGACGTTGAGCACTTCTTTAGATGCTTCTCAGCCATTCGATATTCCTCAATTGAGAACTTTTGTTTAGCCCTGTACCCCATTTTTAATGGGATTGTTTGATTCTCTGGTGTCTAACTTCTTGAGTACTTTGTATACTTCGGATATTAGGTCTTGATTAGGTGTGGGGTTGGTAAAGATCTTTTCCCACTCTGTTGGCTGCCGTTTTGTTTTCTTGACAGTGTCCTTAGCCTTACAAAAACTTTGCAATCTCATTAAGTCCCATTTGTCAATCTTTGACCTTAGAGCACAATCCATTGGTGTTCTGTTCAGGAAATTTCCCCCTGTGCCTAAGGTTTTCCCTACTTTCTCATCTAATAATTTCAGTGTACCTGGTTTAATGTGGAGAACTTTAATCCACGCACAGGAGATAAGAAAGGGTCTATTTTCATTCTTCTGCATGCTGAGTGCCTGTTGGATCAGCACGATTTGTTAAAGAGGCTGTCCTTTTTCCATTGAATGTTTACAGTTCCTTGGTCAAAAATCAAGTGAACATATATGTGAGGGCTCATTTCTAGATCTTCTACTCTATTCCATTAATCCAAGTGCCTATCTCTGTACCAGTACCATGCAGTTTTTAACACAATTGCCTTGTAATATAAATTGAGGTCAGAGATGTTTTCTTGTTGTTAAGGATAGATTTCGATATTCTAGGTTTTTTGTTATTCCAGATGAAATTGCACATTGCTCTTTCCAACTCTATGAAGAATTGGGTTGGAATTTTGATGGGGATTGCATTGAATCTGTGGATTGCTTTTAGAAAGATGGCCATTTTTATAATGTTGATTCTTCCAATCCATGTTCATGGGAGATCTTTCCATTTTCCTCCATTTCCTTCTTCAGAGATTTGAAGTTCTTGTCATACAGGTCCTTGCTTAGTGAGAGACACACCAAGGTACTTCATATTGTTTGTGACTATTGTGAAGGGTATCTTTTCCCTAATATCTTTCTCCACATGTTTGTCCTATGAATATAGGAAGGCTAGTGATTTGTTTGAGTTAATTTTATATCCAGCCACTTTGCTGAACTTGTTTATCAGCTGTAGGAGTTCTCTGGTAGAAGTTGTGGGGTCGCTTAAGTACACTATCATGTCATCTGCAAATAGTGATGTTTTTACTTTTTACTTTCCAATTTGTATCCCTTTTATTTCCTTTTGCTGTCTAATTGCTTTGGCCAAGACTTCCAGTACTATTTTGAATAGGTAGGGGGAGAGTGGGCAGCCTTGTCTAGTCCCTGATTTTAGTGGGATTGCTTCAAGTTTCCCACCGTTAAGTTTGATGTTGGCTGTTGGTTTGCTCTATATTGCTTTTATTATGTTTAGGTATGGCCCTTGGATTCCTGTTCTTTCCAAGTCTTTTAACATGAAAGGGTGTTGAATTTTGTCAAATGCTCTCTCAGCATCTAGTGAGATGACCATGTGGTTTTGTTCTTTGAGTTTGTTCATATGGTTGATTACTTTGATGGATTTCCATATATTAAACCATCCCTGCATCCCTGGGATGAAGCCTACTTGATCATGGTGAATGATTGTTTTGATGTGTTCTTGGATTTGGTTAACAAGTATTTTGTTGAGTATTTTTGCATCAGTGTTCATAAGAGAGATTGCTCTGAAGTTCTCTTTCCTTGTAAGGTCTTTGTGTGGTTTAGGATCTAGGTTTATTTTGGCCTGGAAAAATGACTTACTATTCCTTCTGACTCTATTTTGTGGAATAGTTTGGAGAATATTGGTATTAGGTCGTCAATAAATGTCTGATAGAATTCTGCACGGAACCCATCTGGACCTGGGCTTTTCTTGTTTGGGAGGCTTTTGATGACTGCTTTTATTTCTTTAGGTGTTTTGTGATTATTTAGATGGTTTACTTGGTCCTGGTTTAACTTTAGTATCTGGTATCTGTCTAGGAATTCATCCATTTCCTCCAGATTTTCCAGCTTTGTTGAGTATAGGCTTTTGTAGTAGGATCTGATGATTTCTTGAATTTTCTCAGTTTCAGTTGTTATGTCTCCATCTTCCTTTCTGATATTGTTAGTTTGGATACTCTCTCTTTGTCCTCTAGTTAGTCTGTCTAAGAGTTTATCAATCTTGTTAATTTTTTCAAAGAACCAGCTCTTGTTTTTTTTGATTCTTTGAATGGTTCTTTTTGTTTTTATTTGGTCAATTTCTGCTGAGTTTGATTATTTCTTACCTTCTCCTCCTCTTGGGTGTATCTGCTTCCTTTTGTTCTAGAGCTTTCAACTGTGGTGTCAAGTTGCTAGACGCACAAGCTTTAAGCCCACAGTAACCATGAACAGTTGTAGAGGCTTATGCCCTGCTGGCTTTGCTCTAGAGGTGGAAACCATTTCATTCCATTCCTTATGATGCTCAGCAGAACTCGGCAGTAAAGGAAATAAATGAATAAATGAATGAGTGAATGAATGAATGAATGAATGAGTGAATGAGTGAATAAATAAAATTTGTCCTACTATATTGCCTTGTAAGGAATACAAAGTTTCTTTAGAAATTACAATACAAAACAAATTTTGCCCATAAATTTTTAGTATCTTCATGTTTTGGCAGGATTGTGCTGGAAAATCTAATCACATAGAGCTTTATTATACCCAATAATTCTGATATAAAAGTGTGATTAGGTAAGAACTCTATCAATCAGCCATTGTTCTCTTAAGGGTCACATATAAGTACAAAATATATTAAGTGGAAAGAAGCCTAACTCTCTTTCATGGTACTAATTTGAAATTACAGATTTACATTGGTCTTAGTTACTGGCATTTTCAACTGCATTTATGTTATTTCATGTCTGAAACCTTCCTCTCTTCTATGGCTGTAAGAAAACCTTACTGAGAGCAGGACAAACAGAATGGGTCTAATAATTCTACCTCTACTCTATTAGTGTCCACCAAGTGTAATGGTGGTTATAGAAACTGCCCATTCTAACAATGTGTTTGGTATTAAATGAAACTTATCAAAAACTTCTTTACTCATATATCAATTTAAAGTAATCATTGAGAGTGATCCACCACCTTCAGTATAATTAAGTCTCTACATTCAGTCAAAATGTCCAGGGACTCTGGTTCTACCCACAAATAGAACATTAAGAGAAGTGAAGAATTCTAAATTGTTTTGAAATATCTGTATTTGGCTGCAGTGTTCATATTCTCATGAATACTTTTATACTAGAGAATTTGGAGTAAAACATCTTTATTATTACATATTATTATGTCCTGGGCACACACAGGAAAGGACTCCACACATGAAACACCGTTAATAAAAAATTTTCCTTCCAGCAAAGCGAGCACCATGAAGTAGAAAGTATTAAGTTTTACTGAATTGAGGATTTTAGATCGGAAGTGTTTTTTAAATATAAAAGGAGACCTTTTATTTACAATGCATATCTTCCTTGTGGGAATTCATAAGCTCAGAGAGTTCAAATGATATGTTTGAGGTTTCAGAGTGAAATTGATGTAGGAGAGTGATCTCTAAGACCAGCGACCATGCGTTTCTGCAGTCAGATCTGAGTCTTTTCCTCATTATTTTAAATAAATGATAATTTTTACTTGACTTAGATTACAGAAAATTTCCAAATATAGAGTACCTGAATTGCCAGGTTTCACTAATTATTATGATACTACTTTAGTCTGATATATTAATTTAAAGTGAGAGGACTATATTTTATTTAGGTTTGTTTTATTTTTCCTGTATTTATTTATTTTTCTCTTATTTGGAAGCCTAGCGGGTATGTGTGTTTTTAGGCCTGACAGTTTGAAACTTGACAACCAATTGCTGTACTCTTGCTTGTGGAAGACCACTTCTCTTGCTTGCAGCTTTCCTTATTTACTATAGTTCTTTGTTTAAGCTTGATGCATCCTGAGCTTTTCCTTATTCAGTTCTGGCATGTTTGCTGATGTCATTTTTGTTTATACTATAGGTTTTAAGACAAAGACAATAAAGGAAAAGTTTAATTTTCACATTATGTAGCATATTAGTATTGGTGGATATTGTATTCCCAAATATTTTTTTTCTAGAAATTCATATCTACCTGTAAATTTTTCAGTTTATGAAGCAATTACTAATTTCACACAAAATGTAAGGAGAAATTGATGACCTACCTCCTTAAAAAATAAAGGTCTCCTTTCAAGTTTTAGATTCTTTTTTGGACTCTTATCTCCTCGTCTATGTTTATTTCTGATTTTATCTTTTATTTCCAGTAATGAGAGCATTTATTCTAATTTTAAATGTTGTCTGCTTTTATAATTTTTTTATTCAAATCACTCCATTTTCAGTCACCGAAGATCTTTTTTCAAATTATGAACATATTTTCATAGGGGTGGGAATACATTTTCCATTAAAATGAATAGATTCAAATGAACAACATTAGTGAATCAAATTACAATTTTGTACTTAGCTTTGCAAAAACTAAAGTGATGCTCAAATTGTCTCCACTTTTATGGATATTCAAGTGTTCTATATAAGGGTCCCTTTAGCCCTGCATTTTTCATGCCTCTTGAATTGTGAGCTGTGTGATTTCCATCATTCTGATAGATTCTTGTTACTTTAGTTGACAATTTAAAAATGATAGTGAACCTTGTGGAGTGTCGTTGATGCCATTTCTAAACTACTTTAATTTGATTACTAATAATGTAGTTTGCTCCATGTTGATTAAGTTGTATGTTGTTTCTCTGTATATAATTCAGGTCTATACAGTAAAATTTTGTCAGTGTATTTTATAATATTTTATTTTCCTTTTTATTTTTATATTTTCCCGATAGTCTGAAAGACACAAATTGATGTTGAAATCTTTAACACTACGATAAATGTTTATTAGCTATAGAAGGTAAATTTGTAGAATGTTTAGGATTTTCTACATAGAAATAAATGGTATATATGGATTGGTGCAATTCAAATTTTATTTTTCCTTGTGTTTACTCAAGTGTGTGGCAGGAATCTTAGCAGATTGATGGAATGGGAACTTTTCATTGTCTCAGCCTTAGAGTGGAAACATCTAGAATCTCTTACTGAACATAGTGCTATAGGTATTTTTTCCAGATTTCTTGACAGACACTACTTTAGCATTATTCATGAGTT